>NC_072795.1:69980000-70605000 GCF_028583425.1 Eublepharis macularius
TGTGGGTTCTTTTAAGAAAAAAAACCCACTGATGACTGACATAGCTGTCTATGTAGATACTTTAGTAAATTAACTAACTGATCTTTTGAATTCTGGACTTATTTGCAAGGTTATACCAATCCTACTGATGTCAATTAATTGTGTCTTCCACATTGATCCAATAAGACAAAAAAGAGGCTTCTCTCATATACAGTTCATTGCTAAGATCATAAAAGAGTATTGCAGAGGAAAGAAAGAACTTGTACTGCATTTTCAGAAGTTTGTCTTGTAGACTCTGTACTTCTATGTGCAACATTCAAATTTTTCCTGTTGTTGCATCTGAAGAAGCCTATTTTCCTTGTACTGATGGTAGCAGAACTTCACCGCTGCCATTTGGACTTATCTGTTCAGCTTGTATGTATGTAATTTATATGAGCAATACATTGTACATTAAAGATTGCCTGTACTGTATATCATGAATGCCTAGGGCAAATGTTGCTGCTTGCCAGGACCCTGATGAAGTTGAGGCCCAAAGGGATGGTTTATAAGCTCTGTCTCTCTTTCATCAGGATTTTCATCAGGATTTTCATCAGGATTTCAATATTCATTCATTGAAAATTGGTTTATACTCACAATAGCTGTGCAGAGGCAGTATCACTACAGTTGGTTTGCACAGCAGTAATATAAACTGAACTTGAACACATAACGAGGAAAATTGCATGTGACATGACATGTGCAACTTTTCTGCCAGAGACATATATAAGAACAGAGGCTAATTCAGTGTTTCCCTATTTTCACAACTGTGTGAAAATGGGATTCAGATGTTAAAGCTCCTATGTGGAGCATCACCCTGCAGAAGTCTTTCTGAAAATCAACCACATGGGTACAGTAGCATCTATGCTAGTTTGTATTTTTATTTATTTTACCAAATTTATACTCTGCCATCCTGCCTTCATAAAGGGCTATCAAGGTAGCTAACAAATTAAAACATACATAATAAAAATGCCATCTTAAAAACCATTAAAACCAACAAAAACACATCATTAAAACAATTAAAACTAGAATTAAAATGGTGGTTGGAAGTGCCATCAAGTCATAGTTGACATATGGCAACTCCTACTGGGGTTTTCAAGGCAAGAGACTAACAGAGGTGGTTTGCCACTGCCTTTCTCTGCAACCCTGCAACATTCAGCAGGAAGAAGGGATCACTGACAGCATGCCAAAAGAAACAATTCTTCACCTGGTACTGAATGATGGCAACAGAAGGGGACAGACTAGTCTTCCCGTGGAGAAAGTTCCAGAATTTTGGTGCCATGACTGAGAAAATTCTCTCCAGGGTTGCCACCCACCTAATCTCAGAAGGTGGAGTGGGGAGGACCCAAAGCAGGGCCTTGTAAAATGACTGCAGTGGTTAGATAGGCTCTTATGGGAGTAGATAGTTCTTCAGGTATGTTGGTACCAAACCATATATGGCTTTAAAGTCAATACCAGCACTTTGAATTGTGCCTAGAAACAGATTGTGAACCAGCGTAGATGGCTCAAGATTGGAGTGGTATGGTTCCTATGACCCATTCCAGTCAACATATTGGCTGTAGCATTCTGTACCAATTGAAGTTTCAGAACTATTTCCAAGGGCAGCCCCACATAGAAAGCATTGTAGTAATCTAATCTAGATGTAACTAGGTTATGTACCACAATGGCCAGATCTGTTCTGCCCAGGAAGCACCACAACTGTCCAACCAGTCAAAGTTGATAAGAGGCACTCCTGGCCACAGCTACCCCTTGTTTATCCAGCAGTAGGCATCCCTACACTATGCCCCCATTCTCAAAGTAGAAGTGCAAACCCATCCAGAACAAGTGACACCTTATGTCTCAGATCAGACTCAGAGCCAAAACACACGTTAAGAAATACCCAGGTTCAGCACGTGTTCTCTTACCTCAAGGTTTGCCGGGATCTGTAGGCGTCCTGGAAGCTTAAAGTAGGCGTCCTGGAAGCTTAAAGATCTGTAGGGGTCCTGGAAGCTTAAAGTCCTGGAAGCTTAAAGGATCTGTAAGCGTCCTGGAAGCTTAAAGGCGTCCTGGAAGCTTAAAGCTTAAAATACAGGCGCCTGTATTTCCCTTCCCCTTTTTGCTGCTCTGTAAATGCTAAACTTTAAGCTTCCAGGACGCCTACAGATCCCGGCAAACCTTGAGGTAAGAGAACACGTGCTGAACCTGGGTATTTCTTAACGTGTGTTTTGGCTCTCAATCACCAATAGAACTTCTGTTTTGTTAAGCTTCTGCTTATTAGCCCACATCTACTCAAAAACAGCTTCTAAGCACCTTCCTGGGACTAGGCAAAGTGTGAGATAGAAGAGCTGAGTGTCATCCACAGATTGGTAACACAACCCACCCCAGATCTCCAGATCACCAAACCCAGCAGTTTCATGTGGATGTTAAAGAGCATAGGGGACAGGATGGAGCCTTGCAGCACAGGCCAAAGGCCAAGGGAATGAGTCTATTTGTCTGTCTGTCTGTAAGCATTTGTTAGCAACCTTTTTACCTTATGGCACTCAAGATGGCTACTCTGTAGCAAGGATCGAAACCACCACGAGTTGTGACTGCTGAAGAAAGGCAGCAGACATATTGCTGGCTAATTCCAAACCTGTTCTGTTACACTGAAACATTCTCTGTTTAACTCCAGTTTGTTTATTAGTTTAAAATCCATTCACTCCTATATTCCATCTTGTAAATAAAGTTTATTTTAGTTTTGTTTAATCCTGGCTGGTCTGAAATTGTTGGCTGAGGGAATATATTCCACACACAGGCCTCAAACACTCTGGTCTTGTTAAATGGGCCAAGTTTAAATGGTGGCAGCGTGTATTTAGAGGAAGTAACCTCTAAGCTTCCCTTTTACCCTGTAACCCTGGGCTGTAGCTGGGTGAAAGGAGGTACATACAGAAAACTGGCTGCCTGTCTGGTGGAGCCTCTGTAAGAGGAGAGAGGGGACCCTTGTGAGGATTTAGGTCAGGGCTCTCTGCCTGCTGTAGTGGAGACTAGACAGGTGGTGTGTGTGGTGACCTAGTCTTTACCTGCTTGGGAGGCCCCAAATCTTTCAAGGAAGACTTGAATTGAGTGGCAAGGGGTGTGAAAGGCTGTGATAAGTCATTGCCATAACAGCCAATATTATAATGCCCCTGTATAGATCTGTGGTGTGGCCTCATTTGGCTTCTGTGTACAGTTTTGGTCGCTGTACCTTAAAAAGGACATTGCAGAATTCGAAAAAGTTCAAAAGAGGTCAACCAGATGATAAGGGGGTTGGAGCACCTTTCCTATGATGAAAGGCTGAAGAATCTGGGACTTTTCAGTTTAAAAAAGAGACATCTAAGGGGAGACATGATAGATGTTTATAAAATTATGTACAGGGTACAGAGGGTTGACAGAAGTTTTTTTCCCTCTCCCATAATAATAGAACTTAAGGACATCCAGTGAAGATGATGGGCAGTAGATTCAGTATGGACAAAAGGAAATACTTCTTTACTCAATGTGTGATTAAAATGTGCACCAGAGGATGTAGTGATGGCCTCAGGCATGGAGTGCTTTAAAAGGGGATTAGACAAATTCATGGAGGATAGGTCTATCAGTGGCCACTAGCTATGGTGACTCCAGGGGACTTCCTGTTTGGGATCCATGGAGGTCTAACGCAGCTCCACTTGCGGAGCTGACCGGACTGCCGTTTTAACCGGCCGGCGGGGTGAAAATAGCCCGCGGCCGACTGCTCTCAGGCGGGGAGCAGGCAAAGAACGCTCAAGACCCTAGGGTGAGCTAGATCTCGGACGAGGGGGGGCTCTACACAGCGAGTCTCCCCCCGATCCTTGAGGTCCCACCTTGCGACGGGTCGGCTATAATCTCTGCGGCAGTTTTGGGGCCAATTCGGCTGGCATAAGACCTACATACCCAAGCATCGATTGGGGGAAGAAGCTGAGAGGAGAACTTAAAATCGAAACAGCGATTACAACCCGAGAAAAGTGAAGAGAAGGTAAAGATCATTATCTTCTGAGACGGGACAGATTGATAAAAACAGAGAGGAAAAAAAGTAGATTTTTAAACTGCAACAGACTAGTGAAAAGGAGGGGAAGACTCGGCAGGAATCGAATTTAAAAAGAGACTAAGTTTAAAGAAGTTATTAAAGAAATGGGACTATTGTTTTGAATACCTGTGGCTTTGGAGCTGTGAGAAAAAGACACCATCGCGAGATCTGCTGTGGGAAGACGGGAGACAGGAAGTGCGTAATAACAATAGAGTGGCTGGAGAGAAGCGGCCCTTGCTGGAGGGCAGGAAGTAGGGAATCGCCATTTTTGAAAGGGGAAGGGTCGCGGCTTCAGCAGAAGAGGAAGTAGGCCATCTTGGATTACAAAATCATAGAGAAACCATAGAGAAAAGACGCCCGACATTTTGGACTCTTTAAAACTTAATTTCTATAAGAAGACCGGGACATTTAAAATAGAAAAACGTTAAATTTTACGCCACGGAGTTAAGGAAGAGAGCGGATTCGTGGGAGCGAGCTAAAGCAAGCCCCACGATGTCAAAAAAAGAGTGGCAATCGGCAATAGAAAACCTGGATAAAAACCTGGACAAAAAACTTTTAGATATGATTAAAGAACTTAAGGACACGAAATTGGAGCTGATAAAAGAGGTTAAAGAGGTTACACAGACAGTAAAATCGGAGCTGTCAGAAGTGAAAAAAGGTATGGAAACAATACGAAGTGAATTACAAGGAACGCAGCAGAGAGTTAAAACAGTAGAAGACGCGATAGAGAATTTAGCAGACACGCAACAAATAGAGATGAGATTGCTGAAGGGGAGAATGTCAGTTGCAGAAACTAAACATATGGAGAAGCAGCTACGTTTTCGTGGCTTGCCAGAAGTGGAAGGAAAGTCAGCGCAAGAACAGATGACTGAGGTGTTGGCTGAGTACCTGGGGAAGGAGGAGGAGGAAGTTGTGGCTATCCTAGATGTGGCATACCGTGTGAATTCGAGAATAGCAACCCAGAGGAAACTACCAAGAGATGTGATTGTGCAGTTTACAACACGAAATATGAAAGAGAGGATTGTGACAAAACAGTTTCAAGATCCATTGGAGATTGATGGCAAGACGATTATTATAATGAAGGAACTGCCCAGATCAGTGTTACTGGACCGGAAAAAATATAAAGTGCTAATTCAGATTTTGAAGGACATGAAAATCAGGTACAGATGGGAGTTACCGGAAGGAGTGTCCTTTGAGTTTGGAGGGGCCAAAAAACGCATCAGATCTGAGCGAGAGATGGAGCGATTTATTAAGGACAATGAAAAAGACTTACCAACAAGATCATGAGTATGGAGTGTAAAGTATTATCTTGGAATGTAAATGGACTAAACTCACCGAATAAGAGGAAAAATACTTTTCACTGGCTACTAAAACAAAAATGTGACATTGTTTGTTTGCAAGAGACCCATATCAGAAAGCAGGATGTAAAATATTTAAAATCTGGAAAATTGGGCAAAGAATATGTAGCGGCCTCCAACAAGAAAAAAAGAGGAGTGGTGTTGTACATAAAAGAGGAGCTACAGCCAAAATTTGTTATGAGAGATGTGGAAGCTAGATTTGTAGCAGTGGAATGTATTTGGAATTTAAAGAGAGTGTTGGTAGTCGGACTTTATGCACCTAACGGTGCAAAAGAAAGCTTCTTTGAGGATTTAAGGAAGCATTTAGACGATCTTGCATACGACCAGATAATTCTTGCTGGAGACTTCAATGGAGTGACAGACTTGGAACTAGACAAAAAGACTACAACGGCACAAAAGAAAAGAGGACTATTACCAAAGCTTTTTTTTGAGTTGATTCAACAAGAGACTCTTGAAGATGTATGGAGGAGAGAATATCCTAAAAGCAGACAGTTTACTTTTTATTCTGCAAGGCATTCTACATTATCAAGAATTGATATGATCTGGGCCTCAAAAGACTTAGCATTATGGACTAAGGAGGTAGAAATAATGCCTATGGTAGGCTCAGATCACAACCCAATTATGTGGAAATTTGGAAAAAAGAGAAAAAGGAAAGCATGGAGAATAAATGAGGACTTGTTACAGGAAAGAGAGAATATGGAAATACTGAGAAGAGAGACAAAGTTTTTTATACAATACAACGTGAATAAAGAAGTACCAACCAATAAAGTTTGGGATGCTTACAAGGCGGTTGTAAGGGGCATACTAATGGACTTAAATGGTAGAGCAAGAAAGAAGAAAGAGGAGAAAAGACAAGAGATTGAGGAGAAAATAAAAGCCAAAGAAACACAGCTAAAAAAGAGACCAGGGAAAAAGAAGGTATACCAGGAAATTAAAATACTTCAAGAACAGCTAACAGCAATGAGCAATAAAGAATTGGAGTGGAATCTCAAAAGACTGAATCAAAAAGCGTTTGAGGGTGCTAATAAACCTGGGAAGTACCTGGCATGGCAATTGAAGAAGAAAAGGGAAAAGAAGATAATAAATAAAATTTGCGAAGATAACAAAACGTATTTGGAGCAGGCTACCATTAGTAGAGCCTTTTATAAATTTTACGCTAAGCTGTATAATAAAAAAGAAGTAAACAAAGAATCAATAGCGTCATATTTGGAGAAAACCAAACTTCCAGAAATCTCGGAAGCTTGGAGAAATAAGTTGAATAGTGAAGTAACTGACGAGGAAATAAGTAAGGCAATACAATCTGCAAATCTAGGAAAGGCGCCAGGGCCAGATGGACTTACGGCTAAATTCTATAAGACAATGGCTAATGAACTGGCACCATTCCTAAAAGAGGTGATGAATGGGGTTTTAAGGGATCAAAGGATTCCAGAAACTTGGAGTGAAGCGAATATATCATTGATCCCAAAAGAGGGCCAAGACCTGACTAATGTGAAAAATTATAGACCTATATCGCTACTCAACAATGACTACAAAATTTTTGCGAAGATATTGGCGGAGAGATTGAAGGGGTGGCTCTCGGAAGTCATAGAGGAGGAACAAGCAGGCTTTTTGCCAGACAGACAAATAAGAGACAACTTAAGGACAGTGATCAATGCTATTGAATATTATGACAAGCGTTGTGACAAAGAGGTTGGTTTCTTCTTTGTTGACGCTGAAAAAGCGTTTGACAACTTAAACTGGGACTTTATGTTTGCCACTATGGAAAAGCTACAATTGGGAGAAAGATTCATCAGAGCAATTAAGGAAATTTATAGAGACCAGACTGCAGCAATTGTGGTGAATGATGAATTGACCAAGAAATTGACGATAAGTAAAGGAACAAGACAAGGTTGCCCGTTATCTCCATTGTTGTTCATTTTAGTATTGGAGATTCTGATGATACAAATACGTCAAGATGATGAAATTCGTGGAATAAAAATAAAGGACTATTCATACAAGGTCAGAGCATTTGCGGATGACATAATGTTAATTGTAGAGGACCCATTGGAGAACATGCCAAGAGTGATAGATAAGATCAAGGAGTTTGGAGACTTGGCAGGTTTCTTCATTAACAAAAAGAAGTCAAAGATATTATGCAAAAATATGACTAAGCAGAAACAACAATTGTTAATGGAAACAACGGATTGTGAAGTAACAAGTAAAGTGAAATATTTGGGAGTCGAATTAACTGCAAAGAACATAGATCTATTCAAAAACAATTATGAAAAACTATGGACTCAGATAGAGAGAGACTTGATTAAATGGAATAGATTGAATTTGTCATGGTTGGGTAGGATTGCAGCAGTTAAGATGAATGTGTTACCAAGAGTAATGTTTTTGCTACAGACAATACCAATCATCAGAGACTCCAAACAATTTGAAAAATGGCAGAGGAAAATATCAGATTTTGTTTGGGCAGGCAAGAAGCCTCGAGTGAAAGTGAAAGTTTTACAAGATGCAAAGGAAAGAGGCGGAATGCAACTGCCCAATCTGAGACTTTATCATGATGCAATCTGCCTAGTTTGGTTGAAAGAATGGATGACATTAAAGAACAAGAAACTATTAGCCCTAGAGGGATATAAAAAAATATTTGGATGGCACGCATATTTATGGCATGACAAAGTAAAGGTCAACTCGATGTTCCTGCATCACTTTGTTCGGAGAAGTCTATACATAATCTGGAAGAAGTACAGAATTTATCTACAAGAAGGAACCCCTTTGTGGGTGGTTCCATATGAGGTGATAGACCCGAGAGCTGTTGATAATGAACAACAATGTTTAACGTATAAAGAAATAACTAAAACTGAAGCATCCAAACTTAGAATAAAGACACAAGAGGAACTATCACCTAACTACGATTGGTTCCAGTATAGACAGATCAGAGACTTATATAATTCGGACTCTGTAAAGGGAGGTATACGAATAGAGAATTCGGAACTAGAGCAGACCCTTCTTAAAGAAGATAAGAAAAGAATATCCAAGGTATACCAAGTACTGTTGAAGTGGTATACCGAGGATGAGATAGTTAAAACACAAATGGTGAAATGGGCTATAAACTTTAATAAAGAAATAACAATGGAGGCATGGGAATACTTGTGGAAAACTACAATGAAGACAACGACATGTATTAATATCAAAGAGAACATTCATAAAATGATCTATCGTTGGTACATGACACCAAAGAAGATTGCGCTAGGGAATTTGAATATTTCTAATAAATGCTGGAAATGTAAGAAGCATGAGGGCTCCCTCTATCATATGTGGTGGTCGTGTGAGGTAGCCAGGCAGTACTGGGGGGAAATAATAAGAGAAATGAGTGAAATTTTACAATTTCAAATTAATAAGAACCCAGAACTCCTGCTACTGAACTTGGGAATGGAGGGAATTCCAGCCCAACACAGGACGTTGATATTTTATATGACAGCAGCAGCTAGACTTTTGTATGCGCAAAAATGGAAAGTACAAGAAGTGCCAACTATTGAAGATTGGACTTACAAATTGCTGTATATGGCTGAAATGGACAAGATGACAAGAAAATTGAGAGATCTGGACTCAGGGCAGTTCAACACAGACTGGGAGAAGCTGAAACAATACCTGGAGAAGAAATGGGAGGTGGGAGGAAAACTGTGGCAGTTTGAGAACTACTGAAGTATTGAAGTAGAGGGGGGAGACTTTACCGGGGGGAGAAGAGATAAATGTGAATTAATAAGCAGTCAGATTAATAGATTGACATATATATATATATATATAGGTTAACAAACAGAACATAGAGAAAATAATTAATTATAAGGACTAAATATAAGGAGCGATTAACTAACAATATTTTCTTTTTTTTCTGACAAGTTTTGTACCAAACTGAATGTCTGAAGATATAGATGGGTCAAATTGATTGACTACGTGAGGAGAGATATATAGAACTATTATAAAAAGATAGAATGAGTAATATATATAGAGAATAAGTCAAATTGTTTGATATAAACGAATGTATGATCTATATGGTTTATGATATATAGAAATACTTGAAATTGAAAAATTGGGATAAATTGTTTATCTAAGATAGAAACAAAGGCTTACAGTTTGGGCATATAATGTTAAAAATAGTTAAGGATGTACTGCTTAGAATAATGGAGAATATATATTTGTTTTAGATAGAGGAAGCTAATAAAAGTAAGGGAAAGGGGACAAAGGGTTGGAAAGCTGTTGGAAGTCAACAAAAAGGGGGGGGGAAAGGGAGGGGGTTAGAGATGAAAAAATTGGGGAAAATTGAATGTAAATGTGGAAATAATGGATTCTAACCCAATAAAAATTTTTCAAAAAAAAAAAAAAAAAGCTATGGTGACTCCAGGGAAGCCCCACAGTCAGAGGCAGAAACCCCTGAATACCAGTGCCAGAAGAAGGTCTCAAACCCTCTATCCTGTTGTTGGTCCTCCGTAGTAACCGGTTAGCCACTGTGTAAGAAAGGATGCTGGAACAGGTAGACTACAGGTCTGATCCAGCAGTGCTCTTTTTATGTTCACTTCTTATTTTTTTCTGCAAAGTGCTGAACAAAATGGTCGCAGTGGGCCACCAAGCAGTCTACCTCCTTCTGCAGGCCAAATCCTAACAGGCCTCTGACTGTTCAAAACAGCTCCACTAGCCTCTGTTCTCCTGTAAAAATCAAAGCTCTCATTGGTCTAAATCTATAAGGATGGCAAACTGTGTTTTAGCCATTCATTTCCCTCCTTCCCATTGCAAATCTTCTATATGAAAGCAAGTGAGAGAGAATGTAGTTAATAGAACTGCCTGGAAATCTGGTATAGCAGTGAAGAAAACCTAAAGGAGTGAGTAAACCCTTGTGGACACCCCATGGAATATTGCACTGCCCAGGGTGTCCAAGTGTTCCTTGTGTTAAGTCTCTTTAGTCAGTCTGTGCTGCTTCATGGACTGACAAATGCATCAGCCTCAGAATATAAGGTTTTTACATTAAGCCACTCAAACCTACCAGTGTCCCAGGATGTGGCTTCCCACATTTATCATGTGCGGTACTATGATGGATGGCAACATGCTAATCAGCAAAAGCAGATGTAGGTTCCTGCCAGTTGACTGGATCATCCATGGCTTGTTGAGGGTTCCTCACCTTTTACTGAAGCTTAGCTTTATCACTATGAGGCCGTTTCACTTTCATTCTTTGCAGAGTGCTGTCTTCCAGACTGACATATGCTGAATCATCCTATTTCCTCTGGCAGCTGTTCTTTAACATATTCTGAATGAACTGCAGCCACCAAATATTCTGATGGAGAAAACAGCCATGCACTGTCATCTTGGTATCAGAGTGTTTGAGGTCATTTTATCAATCAGTGGGCCAAGCTACACATGACGAATGACACTTGAACGGCAAGTGGATTGAGTGGAGGGCAAGTGAACAGGGAGAAATACACTTGCCATTCAAGTGTCATTCGTCATGTGTAGCTTGGCCCTGAGTCAAATCTGGGTCTTCAAAATCCCGCAGAAGATGCAGAAGAGTGAAAAACGCCAAAAAAACCCAACAAGAAAAGTTCAGGATTATGGGTCCAAGTGGGATTCCAGGCTGAGAGGGCAAAATATAATGCTGAAAAAGTAAACCAAGTAAAATGCAGAACAGCTTACTCAATTGGAAAACTCAGGTCTTCAAATACTCTCTGAAAAGAATTTGATTCCCTGCCCCCCATTCTCAGTAATGTAATAATCACATAGCACGCCCTGAGAACCAAACAGCAGGGTACTGTGTTCTGGTTACTTCCTGAGTTGCCAGTCACTAATTTGAATGTTTTCATAGCTTTCATATTGGTCTTAGTGAGGCCCTTCAGGGACACTGAACCTCCTTCCATAGATGACACAGGCTTGGGCAATATACTTCAGCCCGTTCTATTTATTAGGAAATAGGTATACAAAAGCTTACGCTTATGTTTGACCTCATCTGAGCTTGGTTGCAGTTCCTGTTATCCAGCCTCTCCCTCTGCCCCCTTTGTCCTCTTGCGCTTTTTCTTGCTTCTTTCAAGCCTTTTTGCCTTTCCTTCTCCCTCTCCCTCTGCTGCTGTCCCTGCCTTCCATTCCTTCACCTTCTTGTTCCCAGAGCTCCTCTTCCACCAATTTTCCCTATCTATGTCTCATCTCCTTTTGTTTCATCTTATTTTGTCTCCTGCTCCTTCTGCCACACTCCCATGCTGTTTTAGTCCTTCCCATTTCATCCAGCTGCCTGCCCACTTTGCTCCTCTGGCTCCACCCATCAGTGGACTGGCATGATGGTGTCCCTTCAGGTGCATTCAACTGTGCCACTGTGTACACTCTCTTACTTGGCACAAGTAGCCATACTGCTGCTGCCACTGGCCAGCTGATTGTCAGGCTTGCCAATATGGACCTCTCCAGCCTTGGTGTGCTCTACCAAGGCATCTGAGAGCCTCCTTTCCTCCATGCTGTCATATTGGTGAGTGCTTGGGATGGTGCTAGGCACAGCCTCATACTATGGTTTTAATCCCCATCTCCCCTAACAATTTCAATAGAAGAATGAGTCCCACTACAATATTTATCCTCTGCAATATGTGTAGGATTCTAGGCAATATAGATTGTATTGCACATATGCAATGTGTATTGACAGATCACAGAGATGACCAGAGTACATTTTACTTTTATTTATTTATATAGAACATTTCTATGTCATTCTAATGGCCATAGGATGCCTATTTTGGTCCAACTTCGCTGGCTACCAAGTGATTTCTAAATCCAATTCAGAGTATTGTATTGATTTCTAAAGCCCTAAACCAAGTTGTAGGCAATTTTTTTTGGTATAGTGTAAAAAACTGCTATATCTACTTGCACAGATGTTAGTATGTCAGCAAAACAAATGAGAGGGAGGGAGAAGAGACAAGATTGCATCTGGTCAAATGCACAGACCTCAGCAGTGCCACCAATACCCCAGACCCCCAGACCATGCATGACAAACAAAATGGTCTGGCATACTACTATTTGGCACACATACCTGGGACTGTAAACTCCTTCAAATGGTTGGGTCCAGTATATGCCAGGGCTATCTTCTCTGGTATGAACCAATGGTGAAGTCATCAGTAGTGACTTGTGATGGGGCCTTTCATTGGTGGAAGCAAGATAGTGGAATTCTTTTGGTATTCGCTGTTGGTTTGCTTACGCACATGTAGGTCTGGCTGCAGATGTCTGACTGAATATGCAGACACCAGGAGGGTGGCCGATAGACGGCTCTTTTCCCCACTATGCATGATTAATGTAATGTTCCTGGAATGTCTCACTTTCATCTCCAAGATGTTCTGAATTTGGAATAAATATTACATGGATACATTATCCTAATGAATACTCTCTTTAAACCCTTCCTTCCTCTCTTCTTGATCCTATAATGGAGAAATGTTCCTTTGGGTGATTTTGGATGTATTATGTATATAGACACACATTGTTTCAGAAAGCTAAAGGAAGATTCTTTTCCTCCCCTCCCTTTCTTCTTCTCTCAGGTGATTCTCATTCTTACCAAGCTGTATGACTTCAACTTGGGAAGTGTTACTGAAAGCTCACTGTGGAGGTAAGGAGATCATAAACCACATGATATCACATGGATGGAGGCTTGCTGTGTAAAATAAGGATGTTAGTGCAAAGTGGCAATGGAAGAATATAATTTGTGTTCTAGTCTAAGGAAATGTTGCTTTCTTACACCCAAGTGTGCCATCCTCACAGACAGTGAAGGTTTTGGAAAAAGCAAAGCAAGGTCTGAGGATATTATTGGTCTTGCAAGACTGGAGTCCAGAAGCACCTGAAAGGCCAAGAAAATTTTCAGGGTATAAGCTTTTGAGAATCAAAACTGCTGTTTTCTCATATGAGGGGAGCTGTATCTGATGAAGGGAGTTTTGACTCTTGAAAGCTTGTACCCTGAAAATCTTGTTAGTCTTTAGTGCTACAGGACTTGCTGTTCTACTGCAGCCAACATGGCTAGCCCACCTGAAACTATTGATCTTGGTTTCCCTTTGTGCACATAAGAAAACGGCCTTACTTTTGACCTGGTTCAACGAAAATAACTTGGAAATGAACAAGCAGGTAAACCGTGGCACATCCTCCTAGTATTATTACTATTATTTGTGTTTGTGTCTCTTGTTAAAGGTATAACAAAATGAGTGGAGAATATAATTCAGGAACATTAATTAGCTTTGATTGTCAAAGAATGTGCTAATTTTTTATAAGCATTGTTGGATATCTAATGGTAAGAAGATCTGAATGAACGTTAAGCTGCCGCTTAGCCCAGATAATGACTTTACTCAGTATTAAACATGAAACTATCTCCCGTTTTGTGCTTATTCTTCCTCCACATATTTGTCCTCTTAACCATTTGCTGGAAAGCCACTTTCAGGGTCTGTTTCTGGAACATAACCAGGGAAGAAATGGTTTTGCAAGCAGAACATGTTACTGCATTAGGGGTTAATTGTTCCTAAGAGCTCTTCAAACTTCTCGATTTGCATGGTACCTCTAAAGCCTAATTGCACTGTACCATGCTAATCCGCAGAGGTATAAATAACCCTGCGACTAATAGGAGGGAGCTCAGTCGTTTCCACTTACTGCGTACTTTTCAGGGTATTTAATCTTGAAAAAAAATTTCCCCTTGTACCTAACAAGTGCAAATGACACAGTGATTATAGTATAGGCATAATTACTGCACAATCTGGCTCTGCATAAATAATCTTACAAGCCAACAGAAATCCTGTACTAATGCTTAGAGAAGGCTGCAGGGTTTGAGCTGTGTAAAAGAAAGTGACAGTGATGTTATAGTTGGAGACCTTTAGGGAGAGAAAGGAAATATCTCATCAAAACAACTCATCGAAATGAGGCCCTTCTTTTTGGAGAGGGAGGGGAAGTATGAAAAAAATATGGTGTGTTGAAAAATTAGCTTGTTTCTAAAATTACCCTGACATAGTTGTGCATGAATTCTGCTGGAATTCAAATACTGTAATCAGAATTTGCTTTTTCAAAGCCTAAGATTTGATAACATATTCTTGACTTTAAATGCTATGTGCCAGCAGCTAAAATACTAGCCTGTGAATCAAGCATGGATGTCTAAATTAACAAAATAGATTTATTTATATCCATTTATTCTTTTGCGCAGAGGTTGGCTGGTTTGTCCAATGTACAGAGCAGATGGACATTGTTGGCACGTGAGGGCATATATCACATTGGAAGATGAGCAGTTGTAAGAGTCAGAGACAATGTAGTTGACACCATTGGGTCCTGTAATTGTATTTCCTGGGTAGTTATAAGGGCAGAGCTCGCATCTGGGTCTGTTGCAGGGCCTGGTACCTGTGCTGGTGACTCTGCTAGCCGATTCATGATTGTAAGTGAGAAGTCGTTTCAGGTTGGGGCACTGTCTGTAGGCAAGGAGAGGTCTTCTTTGGGGTTTAAGAATGCTGGTACCCACTTTCTAGTATCCCAAACCTTTTCTCTTCAAATACCCATGCTGTCCTTCAGTTTTTAAAAGGCAGTTTCCAACCACACTTGACCAGGGATCTCTTCACTCTCCAGAGATACCTCCCTGTTTCACTAGGTAGGGAAAGTCTCATCTCCTTAGAAGATCTATCCCCTTTTCTTTGGCCCATTTACACCTACTTCCTAAACTGCCTTGCCAACTTTTCCCCAGTTCTCCTGTCGGTGTTAAACTGCTTTCAGTTAGAACTCTCCCACCTGTTCACACTCTGTTCCTCTCAGCTAGGGCTGAAAACAGATCCTCCTCTTTCCAGCTCATGCTACCCAATCAGATTCCTTGGAGTAGCCTGTCACTCAAAGCTGTCTGTGTCTGTGAGGGATTAACCCTTAACAGTCCTTCAGCTGTTTGTACGCACTTTCAGGCTTTTAAAAAGTGTAGTCCATCACAGCATCAGAGATGTTCTGCTCTGCCCATTTGCCAGAATATATTACTAGAATGAAACAGCCATCTCCTGCTACAGTGGGGTTGAGTTGCTCATATAATTCAGCTGAATTTGCCTGGGGTAACCAACATGCCATCATTGCAGCAGAGCCAGTATGGGTAGTGGTTTGAGAAACTTTGAACTGAGACACCCAGGTTTAAATCATCTTAGCCATGAAGATTCTATGCAAACTTCAGCCAGTCATTCTCTCTTAGCCTAACCTACTCTCTAGGTTATTGTGAGGATAAAGTGAAAGGGCAGGGGAATCATGTATCCTATGCTTCTTGAAGGAGGGCATGGTAACAAATATAGTACTTGCTTTGTACAGTTTTCTCCTTAAACTTCACTCACCTAGGATCACAATGCTTCATCTCAGGAACTTAGCGGTTCACAGGCCTGGGCCACACAAATTCTATTTGACCAGTAGTGCTTTTTGATACCAGCTCTGGAAAATCTAGTAGAAAGTCTGGTGTAGCTGAAACAAAAAAAATCCACACCATTTAGGGCATAGTGGGAATGTCCCAAGGCACTCTTTTATAACAAATGTGACCTTGATGTTGTTTATGCACTTAGTTCTCTGATGGGCCTCTGGGTACAACAAAGATACTTTTAAAATGGAAAGCAGTGCAGAAGAATAAAACACAACCTTGTTCCAACAGCAGACTACAAAGGCAGGTAAATCAATGAGGGCCTAGGGACTATTTAAGCAAAAATAATTAAAAATGCATTCAAATTATTGTTCTAACCATCCTAAACTGGAAGATATTATGTAACATGTTTAAATGGCCTACTGCGTTGTTAAGTCAAAGAAGAAATGATGCTCAGTCCTCTTACTTTCTCTACTTGTGGTACATTAATGGTTTATGTTCCTTTGACAGTTTCGATGTTACCTAATGCTTGCGCAGAAATGTTAAATCCTCTTTCACGTATTGAAATATTTCTATCTCACTTTTCCTTGTGTCTCATGGTGGCTTGCAAATTATAACTTATACACCACAATTTAAAACTAATAGAATGAAATCTCAGATTACCGCCCCTCCCCAAGATGTCTGCAGTCTATACCCTGTTAAAAACCCTGGTGAATAAAATGATCCTGCAGCTCCTCCTGAAGATTTCTAATGAAGGCGCTCCCTCACCTCCTCAGGGAACCCTTTCTACAATAGAAAATACACTGGCTCTGCTCAATGCCATATAGGCTATCTTCAGTGGAGGAACATCCAGTAGGTGGCAGCCTGGAAACCTTTTTGCTGCAAAGAGTGCTCTAGGGAAAGCCTAACAATATTTGCCATAAATTGTGTGGTGCTTTCCATTTTAATTGACCTCCTCCCTTTCTTATATATTTAGTGACAGGCTAGATCCCCTGTTTCCTCATTCTTTTGATACCAGTGTTTCTTCTTACTTGCCTCCTCTGTGGAGGAAAAGCTCCAAATTCAGTGGTACTAGATTGCTGAGAAGTATGCATGAAGGGTGTGCTCGCAGAGACCTCCCTCCTCAACTTGCTGTGTCAGCAGACCTTGTAATGTGATGGACCCCAGCCACGCATTTTCCGAAGCATAAAATCTAATATTTATGCATATTTCTAAAGGCAATAATGTAGTTTTACTTCCATTTTCTAGATTGAGAAGAAGCTTGCAGACAGTAGTAATCATACATCCCCCGGTGCTATGATGATGTTCTATATTTTTTCTTTATC
Source organism: Eublepharis macularius (assembly GCF_028583425.1). Taxonomy (NCBI): domain Eukaryota; kingdom Metazoa; phylum Chordata; class Lepidosauria; order Squamata; family Eublepharidae; genus Eublepharis; species Eublepharis macularius. Next base: position 69,997,065 of record NC_072795.1, read on the forward strand.
ATTAAACTAACAATGAATATTCTGCTGCCTTTTTCATTCACACATTACATACCCCCTTCCTCTGAGTTCTCATGCACATCTAAAATGCTAGATTACCTCCAAACTAAGAGCTGCTCCATCATTAGTTTTGATGGGGGGGGCACTGAAAAAAAATTATGCAGTCCAGAAGTTTACCACAGATGAAAAGAAGTTAGGCAATCTGAGCAGAGAGTTATGACTACCTTATGACTGCCTTATGACTGCCGTCCTAGTTGGCTGACATCTTATGTTTAAAGCAAGTGTTTCTGTGGACTTTTAGACATTTGTGCTCTTGAAGAAAGAAACAAAAGATGTCTCTTTTTCATTAATTGTTTCAAATGACATACTGAAATGGAACCTGGAGACAGGGAAGCAATGCCCATCTACAATTGTCAGCTGAAGTAATTGCTTCACTTTGTTTCCCAGTAAGGTTGGTTCTTTGCTTCTTGAGGCTTCATGACCTTGGTCTTTTTTGAGTCAGGCAATGGTATATAGACAAGTGGATTCCCACCAATCCCTCCCTCTCAATTGTGTTATATTCTTTGTTCACTTATTAAGTTTGTCCTACAAGTCTTCCATCAGCTTTCACAGAACTTCACAGAACAGAGACCAGAGATCAGTAAAAGAATGACTCTCATTTTTCTGATGCCTGCAGAGATTGTTGTTAATGAGCAAAATAGTAGAGTCCAGTAGCACCTTTAAGACTAACCATCTTTACTGTAGCATAAGCTTTCGAGAACCACAGTTCTCTTTGTCAGATGCATGGAGGGTATGAAGAAACTGGCCATATATATATAGCTGGTGAGGGGAGGGGGCAGTAGATGCAAATCAGTTGCAAAAGTCATGAAAGAGGTGGAGTGCACAATCCAGACTGGGTGTGACCCCTCCCCTCCATAGCTGAATCTGAATAGAATGCCTAAAAGGCAGTTACTTCTGATAATGAGATAACCATTCATAGTCTCTATTCAATCCAAGTCTGACTGAGTCAAATTTACATATAAATTCCAATTCAGCAGCTTCCCCTTGGATTATGTTTTTGAAAGTTTTCTGTTGAACTATGGTGACTTTTAAGTCCTTGATGGAATGTCCTGGTAGATTGAAGTGTTCTCCCTCTGGTTTCTGGATATTGCCATTTTTAATGTCAGATTTGTGTCCATTTATTCTTTTGCACAGAGGTTGGCTGGTTTGTCCAATGTACAGAGCAGATGGACATTGTTGGCACATGAGGGCATATATCACATTGGAAGATGAGCAGCTGTAACAGCCAGAGATAGTGTAGTAGACACCATAGTGTAGTAGACACCAGAGATAGTGTAGTAGACTACCATATTTCCTGGGTAGATATGAGGGCAGAGTTGGCATCTGGGTCTGTTGCAGGGTCTGGTACCTATGTTGGTGAGTCTCTGCTAGCCAAATCATGGTTGTTAGTGAGAAGTCGTTTAAGTTTGAGGGGCTGTCTGTAAGCAATGAAAGGTCTTCCACCCAGGACTTGTAGGAGAGAGACATTGTTTTCCAGGATGGGCTGTAGATCACTGATGATACGTTGGGTGGGATTGAACTGGGAACTATAGGTGACAACCAGTGGTGTTCTGTTGTTAGTTCCTTTAGGTTTGTCCTGAAGCAGGCTGTTTCTGGCTACTAGTCTGGCCCTGTCGATTTGTTTCCTGATCTCATTTGGTGGATACTGTAACTCCCAAAATTTGTTGTAAATCTCTTAAATGGGAGTCCTGATCAAGAGCATTGGAGCAGATACAATTGTAATGTAAGGCTTGGCTGTAGACAATCGACTGAATGGTATGTTTAGGGTGGTAGCTGGAGGCATGTAGATATGAGTATCAGTCGGTGGGTTTCCAGTATAAGGTGGTATTTATCTGTCTATTAAGTAATTGTACAGTGGTGTCCAGGAAGTATACCTGTTGTGTAGGGTAGTCCAGGCTCAGGTTGATAGTAGGGTGAATTCCTGATGAAATCTCTCAAGGTCTTCCTTCTCATGGATCCAAATGATGAAAATGTCATCCAAGAACCTTAAGTACAGGAGTGGTTTCAGTGGATGGGAGCTGAGGAAGTGTTGCTCCAAGTCTGCCATGAATATGTTAGCATATTGTGGTGCCATGCGTGTGCCCATGGCTATGCCGTTAACCTGTAAATATAAGCTGTCACCAAATTTGAAGTAGTTGTGAGTATACATGGGCACGAACTGAAAAAAAATAATGAACGTGCTGTTCGTGGTTCAGTGCCGCCGCCGAAACTGAACTAACGAACCACAACGAACATTTCCCGCTGACGAACCTGTTCGTGGTTCGTAGGGGTCAGAACGGCCCCTGTTGGACAGAGACCCCATATTCACAGGGAGTGTTTAGCAGGCTCTCCTTCAGCCAGCACCCCAGTTTGGTCAAGATTGCAATAGGGATCTTGGATCTTGAAGTTATACCCTCTCCAATCTGAGGCCCCCAGGAAACTCGTACTCAATACAATTAGAGCCACCAGTTGACGTTGGCCCCGTGTACAAGGGGTGTACTTGAAGGGTTTGCATGGTTGCTGGGATGGTGTGATCTGGTAGGTTGTCAATGGACTGTATTTTCCTGAGGAAGTCAGTAGTGTCCCATAAATAACTGGGTGTGCGGTGGCATAGGGCCTGAGGATAGAGTCCATATATCTTGAGACTCCTACTGTGATGGTGCCAATTCCTGAAACAATGGGGCATCCTGGGTTACCTGGTTTGTGGATTTTGGGTAATAGGTAGAATGTTCCTGGCTGCGGTTCCTGGGGGGTGTCCATATGAATACTTTCTTGTATGTCCATGGGGAGTGTCTTTAATATTTTATTGAGTTCTCTTTTGTGTTGCTCCGTAGGGTCAGAAGGTAGTGATTTATAGAATGTTGTGCTGGAGAGTTGTCTCTCTGCTCCCTGTATGTAGTTATGTTTGTCCATGATAACGACTGCACCGCCACAGCTATCATGTTGTTATTAGGACATTTTTTAAAAGTTCCATTTTGCATTTTCATGATCTGGTGATTCAGAAATCATGGGAAAGACTTGATCACTTGTTTCCTGTGATGCTCCAATATCTGCTAAGTTTAGTCACCAAGGTTTTGTTTCCTTCTGTTAGAGAGGAATTATATGCTGATGAAAATTCATCTTCTGGTAATCATAATGGCAACACCGAGTCTTGATTCCATGAACTAAAATAAGGTAATGAGGAGTCAGCAGCACTCAGCAGTCCTATGGTAACACCCAGAAAGGTGACCCTGGAAACATAGCAATTAAACAATTTCCTTTTACATTTTATAAAGGTTTATGGAGTTGAACTCCACTATTGGTCACTGCCCTTTATTAAAATACCTCCACTATTGAGTCACCTGAAAGTCTTTGGTGTTTCACAAATTGAACTCCCAGGTGGCCCGTTTGTTTTGTCATCTAATTGCTCTATCGGTGACCTTTCTGTGGTTCTGCAGCTTTATAAAACACAGATCTTTTTGGATTATTAATTTTTTTTGTTTTGCCAAGAAAGCTCGGAGACTAATTGCTGAGACTTCCCAGAAGATATTAGTTTACAAATTTTAATGACACTCATGATTTATTAATGTGCTTCCCTTGCATCTGCTCATCTCTATTCCTTGGTGGAATTCCTGCTGAATCCAAGTGAATTAATAAAAACAAAACTGCAGATTGTAATGGTGTTTTGGCTTGGTAGTTAATTAAAAGCTTTCTGCCCCTGTTTGTTCTCCCCCTCCCCCCATATCCAGTAGTCTCTAAAGATCAGGAGTGCATGGGTTGCCAGGGCAGGTTGCACACTAGGCTCTCTTTTTCTCAACTCTGATGACTGTGTTTGGTGGACTCTTTGTGCATGCCTAAAACATATAATTGAAAATGCTGCTTTTTATGTGATTCACTTGCATTGATTGTCATTGGCACTGCAGGTGTAATGTTGCATGCTGTTATCTGGTTGCACATGCTTAATTCATAGCTGCAAGCATAATTTTATACTTTGAAAGGCCTGAGATAGACATGATAAATAATCCTTTTTGGGAGAGCTCAAGAACCAGAAAGAGCTTTACATTAAACGAAATCAATGGTCTTTCAGATCCACTAAAGTCAATTGATTGGCAGTTGACTTTAGCCCTTTAACCCAAGAGTGTATTTAGAAGTATGATTTTAAAAGCAGTCATCAGCACTCAGTGATTTTTTTCTTACATATATTTGTGGTTCCTTCCTGTTGGTGTTGCTATTTCAATTGGGAATAAAGTATAGGGTTCCCAGGTCTAGTGGAATCTGGGAAGGACTTACTGGATCACAGGAGGGCTCACCAGCAATTTTATTACATCACTGATGATGTACTGATGTCACTTCCTGTGCATGCACATCATTACATTGTTGGAGATGCTCTGGTCTTTGGGCAAAATTTTTTGGGTTTAGTCATCCCACAGCGATGGTCTGACATCACCTCTGAGTGCACAGGGAGTGGCATCAGTGCTTTGGGATGCTGCTGACATCCCCTGTTTCCCACCATGTTTTCCTTCACTGGCTAGATGAACAGCAGTGGGAGATGTCTGCTGGCAGTCACAGATCCCCTGTCACCAGTGGGTAATGGTAAGTCTAATAAAGTATCTTTCTTCCAAGTGTGGATAGACCATTTACTTTACTGGGGAAAATCCCAGTCAACTTCTGTCTTGGAAAGCTGCCTCTCTCAGAGCCTCGCATGCTCCCTTGGTGGAGCTGGTGAGAACCATAAAAGTGCATCCTGTCTCTCTAGCCAGTTTTTCAGCTTTTGCCCTCCATCAGGTGAGGGCGGGGGGGGGGGTATGGCAGAGGGAGATAAGGTTGCCAACTTCCAGGTACGGCACAGAGATCTCCAGGAATTTCAACTGATCTCCCGACTACAGATTTCAGTTCCTCTGGAGAAAATGATTGCTTTGAAGAGTAAACTCTATGGCATTATACCTTGCTGCGGCCCCTTCCCTCCCCAAATCCTGTTCTTTCCAGGCTTTACCCCCAAATCTCCAAGAATTTACAACCCAGAATCGACAATCCTAGTGGGAGAAGAGGATGTGGCCCATTTTAAGATTATGGTGGCCTCCTGGTCAATGCCGGGTGGTCATAGATAGTGGATGGAGAAGGTTCTGGTACACCTCTCAAAACATCCATTGGGAGGTGCATACATTGCTGTGCAGTTGATTTGTTAACAGAATCCACTCACATTTGAATGTTGATGGTTGTGCATGGAAGCAGGGTGGCAGGCAGACTGTGTTAAAGCAACAGTAGATTGATGAGGAACATGATCTGAGGGAGCTGGAGAATGAGTCTAGGCTTTTCAAAAGTAAGAAGGGGAGAGTGTTGGAGGACAGGCTTTGTTAATAGAGATGTATGTTGGAAAGGAGGGCTGGGGACTCTGAGTACCATTCTTCTACCACACTGTCATCTTGGCTGATAAAAACTAGCAATATTGATTTGAGGAGGACTTGTTTTGCAGCCAGAAACATGCTGCTGCAGACCCTTTGAGTGTTGCCACTGTTGCTATCTTAGCAAAGATGCCTCTGTTAAGAAGTTCTGACAATCCCACCTGTGCTCTCTCATTCTCAGCAGTAATTCCATTGCTGTCATTAGAGTGCATTCATACCTTGGGCTGCCTCATCTGACTTTTTGATTACATCTACACTCATGCAGAAATTCAGAAAAAAATTGTGCAAACAAGTTTGAAGGTGGATTAGCGTTGGCTGTTTCTGAAGTCCTTTCTTCCACTTGAACTTGGTGGTGTTTGTTTTTCTCTTCCAGTTGCAAGGCTATGCTTCACTATGTCAACAGAAAGATGCATATACGTTAATGAATGCACTCTTTTAAAACACACAGGAAAAACCCTGTGTTTAAACCTTTGTTTCCCTCTACTCAGAAAAAAAAATTCCCACAAGTAGCTGTTTAGATCAATAGCTTAGTTGCTTGTTTCTCAGCAAAGGTGGCATCTGTGATGTGTGTGTATTTTCATGTATGGCGTGCTGGCTCTTTGATCTTCCTAACCCAATGAACAATTATCAAGTTACTCATCAGCACAATCCCCATTAAGAGTGTAGCTTTCCCTGCCAAGCTTAGATTTTTGAAAACAGCAGAGAACGCTTTATTTATTTAAAACTTTTATATCCCACCATGTTTCCACAGACTCATGATGGTTAATAATGTAGCACTAGGTTGCAAGGACACAGGGTTAAGAGAACACAGATAAAAAAACACTGAATTTCAAAGCACATATTATACATTAAAATTAAAAGAATTAAAATCAAACAGAATTTAAACACTTAGAATTTTAAAACAACTCAGAAACCCTCAGAATTAAAACAAGTGTGGCCAAATTTGCTAAAAGAGATCACCTCTGCCAAATACTCTCTGGAATAAAATTGTCTTATATGCCTTCTTAAATGGTGATGATGACTGGAGCCACCACAGAAAATGTCCTTGCCCTAGTTGTTGCTGTATGGACAGCCCTGAGGCAGTCCACCATAATGAAAGTCTGTCTGCAGAATGTATCTTGGTGCTTGACAGCATAGCTGTGAGGTTAGGTTTGCTAAATAAAAATGACCTTTTTATTGGAGCATCAACATTTGACTGTTGTTAAGAGGCTGTTATATAGCTTTCTGTACTATTAATTTGAAACGGGGAACTTGAAATATCACTCCAGAAAGCTGATCTGGTACAGTTTATACGCCGTTGGATTTGGAGGTGGGAAACTCACTCAAATTAACCTCAGGCTACATTCTTTTTCCTGTAGGTTGGTGTGACAATGAAGGAGTTAAGAATTACAAAATACCTTGGCCATTTCCACACAGCTAATCTTCCCTCGGAACGACCCGGAACATCGCGCAAAAAATGCGGAAGATCGTGTTTTCTCACACGAGATTTGCGTGATGTCGCACAAATCTCGCATGAGAAAATGCGATCTTCTGTGTTTTTTTGCACGATGTTCTGGGTCATTCCGAGAGAAGGTAAGCCGTGTGGAGATGACTCTTGTCTGCTGGGAAGTCCTATAAATATGATTAAGAGCAGGCAGAAAATTGTATTCAGACACCATGACTGGAATTTGTTTGTTATGGGCTACTTTATTCTCATGCTTGCATGTAACCTTCCTGTTCCCCATGACTTTTGCATACAGAGCCAAGACTAGGGTTGCCAGCTCCAAGTTGGGAAATTCCTGGAGATCTGGGGGGAGAAACCTGGAGAAAGTGGGGTTTGGGGAGGGAATGGACCTTGGCATGGCATAATTCCATAGAGTCCACCCCCAAAAGTAGTCATTTTCTCCAGATGAACTGATCTCTGTGGCCTGGAGACCAGTTGTAATTCCGGGAGATCTCCAGCCACTACCTGGAGGCTGGCAACCCTAGCCAAGACTGAAAACATCCTGGTTTAGGACATCTTTGATCTAACCTTACTTTTTTGTGACATTCAGATTCAGTGCTCACAAACAGGGGTCCAAACCATAGCGTATGCAAAATGTGATAAAGAGCCTGGTTTTGAACATCTCAAGAAACTGAAGTTAGACTGAACAGTTCCTACACCAGAAGTACACAAGCCTGAGAAGAAGTCAGTCTTGAGCTAGTCATAAGCAAACTCCAGTTTGTTCATGATATTTTAATACAGCCTAAAGTATCCTTCCCATATATGTTGTATGCCTCACTAGCATAATAACATAATGATGCCTTTCAGCCTATGTTGAAATCCAACCTGCAGTACATCAACAACCATTGGCACTGCTCAGTGACTCCAAAATGGTTTAATAGTGGCGAAACCAGGAATGTTTTCTTGGTATGAATGGAAACTAGGCAGAGGTGAGGCTCCTAAAGGATCTAAAATATAATCTAAGCATTATGAAGTTAGAATAATTGACCCAATTCTACACTGTCCCCTCCTTTCAGAATAAGATGTTTAAATGGAAAGTGGAGAAAAAACATGGCCAGACTTAAAGCAGATCTTAATACTGATTGTAATATGGAATCTATAGCAGATTATAGAATCAGTCTCCAAGCAGCAGGTTTCCCTTCTGCCTAGTCCTCATTAATGGAAAAGAGTCATTGGATCAAAATCAAAATAACCATCAGATTGTTTGCTCCAAACTTGGAAGGTAGTTCTTGAGGCACTTAAATGCCAGATGTTCTCTGTATGGAAAATATGGTGAGACAGGTATTTGGATTATATTAGTTATAAGTTTTCCTGAAGTTCTTCTGAGTCAATAAAATTCATAAACACCCTTGACATCCAAATTTATGGATTATGCAACAAAGCTGTTAAGATCAGATCTGCCTTTTTCCAGCCATGGTTCTGTTCTGGCTGTTTTGATGCAGTAACTTGTGGAACAGTGGTTGTAAATGTTAATAGCTAATGCTGCCTAAGTATTCCTGCTGATTCAAAGGAATGTAGCACGCAGAACTGGAGTTGCTGGCTCTTGGCAAATCACAGGAGTGGGGCATGAGCAATTAGTTTAAAGTTTGGCACAATATACTTGAATCCCATAACTGGGATCAGTTCTGTATATTTTGGAATCAGTTCTGTCATGCTGCATGGCCATATTCCTGACTCTTGTGTTTCTCACATATACTTAATACTATAAATTTGTTATTTTATTGTGGTGCTGCTTCTTTTTTTAGGTAGGTGAAAGGACAAATTTCTGATTTCTGTATAGACCTTGATAGTTGCAGATATGAAAAAACCAAGTGAACAGGGGTACTATTCTTCTCATAAAATACATATTTCATTCTACTGTGATATTTTCAACTTCACATGGTTCAGTGGAGAAATATGCAGGAAAATTTCACAAACATAGCAGTTTGAGGCAGAACAGTATTATAAATCCATGAGGCATGGAATTATAAAACATAAATCCATGAGGTGCCTGTAGGCACCTTTGAAATCCTGACACAGTGTGGCAGGTGCAGTCTCAAAATGCCTGCTATGATAGGTGGAGCCATCTACAAAATGGCTGCCAAAGGAGGCAGAGCCAACCACAAAATGCCAGGGAGTGAGGATATGCACAACTCTTATAGCAGGTCTTCAGCATTTCAGGCAGAAGCTCTGTTTGATGGGATGCCTTTCAAAGTTAATATATTGTTTAAAAGTATTTTCTTGCATACACGAAAAACAAGTACATATATTGAACCAACTAAGAAAATGTCATCTGGCAGTATGTGTCTTCACTTTGCAGGCATCTAATGTACTGGTGCAAGAGGGAAAAATTTGCTTCTCATGGTTATTCCTTTACATGAGCCCAGCCATTTTTAAGCTGCGCTATTACTTGTAACAATGGCAGTTAGAGCTGAAGGGTTGGTGAGAGCTTCATGCGCATATGTACAGTAAGAAAGAGATTTTGATAGGAACATAAATGATTTTTGAAAAGTGAAAAAAGTTGATGTAGTGATGTTATTATCAACTTCCATCAGAATTATAAAAATACATTAAACCTGGGAAGACTGATGATTTCAATAAAAGTTTTTTTTCAGGTATGCCATCCCCCCCCCCAAAAGGGAGGGGAGTCATCTTCAAGTACTTGAAGGGCTATCATATAGAGGATGGTGCAAAGTTGTTTTCCATTGCCCCAGAAGGCTGGACCAGAACCAATGGGTTCAAATTCAATCAAAAGTTTTCAGCTAAAAATTAGGAAGAACTTCCTGACAGTTAGAGCAGTCCCTCCGTGGAATAGGCTTCCTCGGGAGGCGGTGGACGCTCCTTCTTTGGAGGTTTCTAAGCAGAGGCTAGATGGCCACCTGACAGCAATGCTGAGTCTGTGAACCTAGACATATCACAAGATGGAGGGCAGGAAGGGTTGCATCAGTGCTTCTTAGTTCTCACACCCACTTTGGATCACCACTTTGGCTGATCACCACTTTGGAGTCTTTTCTCCAGGCCGGTATGGCCAGGGATTCTGGAGTTTTTTTGCCATTCTCTGGGCATGGAGTAGGGGGCCAGTGGGTTGTGGAGGGGAGTAGTTAGGGCAGGTAGTTGTGAATTTCCTGCATTGTACAGGGGCTTAGGCTAGATGACCCTGGAAGTCTCTTCCAACTCTGTGATTCTATGATTCTATCTTAAATTTTCATACAAGTTTCAATTATGTCCCAAAATGTTAAAAGTACTTTTTGTGTATAAACATTTTGAAGGGGTTATCTTACAATCAGGTTCATCTTCCTTTTGAGTAAATATAGCATTTTACACAATGCATTATACTATAAACATCAAAAGCTCAAAGAGCCCCACCTGGCTCTGCCAATTTCTAAGAACACTTGGCGGGTGTCAGGAAAGGTGGCAGCAAGGACCATGGCTCTCATAGGTGCCAAGTTGGGGACCCCTACTTAGTCTATAGATGGTTCTGTGGAGAAGGAATATGATAGAGTAGATTCCATTCCCATGAAGAACCATCTATACCTGCTATACCAGTGGAACTTAAAAGTGATGGGAGAAATACTGTCCTGGTAGATAGTGGGTTTTGGCCTGGGCAGTATGTGCATGTATACACGCTATCCTTCCCAGGATCATCTTTTCTCCATAACATTTTAAAGAGAAAGGGGCAAGACTACATACCACAACAGGTTGACGGTTCATATATTGTTCCATGAACCATTATAGGTGGATTTGTGGCACTGAAACCAATGTCACATCGAAATCAAATGTTATTATCTACTCTGTGACATGACACTTTTTTTTGAAGCCTCATTTTGTAAAATAAGTGACCATTCCAATGTGCCAGAAAATTGTTTCAACTAGCATTTGAAAATAAAGGTTTATTTTGGCATTTTAAAATGTTTCAAAGAGCAATTTCTCCCTTCTCTACGTTGAAAAAGGGCATTTTTACTGGAGCATCTGGTATTATTGAAATCCAATTGGCTTCAATTTTAGTTGATAGACTTACGGAAAATATATCTATATACTACTTGTCATCCTGAACACTGTGCTTTTGAGGTTTAATCAGATAAATTGTTGGGCAGGGCAACCTGTCCTTTAGGCTATAAACCAGTTCCATCAACTGATTCCTTGATCAAATTGCCCTTTAATGTAAAAAGTTGGTTGAGTAGGTAACTACCCAAGTTAAAGTACAATGTAATATATAGCTAGTGTGTTCCCTGTTCATTTACTAATTTACTAATCCATGTCTAAGGTTGCTTAGAGCAATAAAAATATAATATAAATGACAAAACAAAAAATAAGCAAAATCAAATGCAAAGATCCTCTACTTCTGAAAGTGTGCCTCTCAGGAAGATACCCACAGCTGGCACTACACTTGATCTTAGCCAAAAGGTCAAGAAGCGAGTTAGATTAAGGGTGTAGACCATTTAGGTTTTTTAAAGTTGTGCCCAGAAATAAATTGTTAGGCAATAGACCTCTCTGTGTACTAATGAGAAACATTCTCTTCCTTGTGGGAGTGGCTGTGGCTTAGGTTTACATGTAGAACATCTGTTTTAGTTGCAGAAGGTCCTGGTTTTAGTCCTCATCATCTCCATTTACAGTGATCAGGTAGCAGGTGATGTGAAATATATCTTCCCCTGAGACCTTGGAGAGTCACTGCTAGTCAGAGTGGACAGAACTGATTTTAACAGATTAATGGTTTGACTCAGTTTAAGGCAGCTTCATGTATTCTTCCATTTTACCAGTCAGCAGTCTTGTACCTGTGTTCTAAATCAACTGTTGTTTCTGAACAGTCTTCATGCAGTCCCATATAAAGCGCAGTTCAGTAAACCACATGCAGTGAAATTAGATTGCAGTAATTTAATTTACAATAGTTTAGCATAATACTGTTTATATGAACATATAAATCTGCTTTGTTACAAGCCAAACTGTTCATCCATCTAGTTCCGTCTGTATTGTCCACTCTGGCGGGCACCAGCTCTCCAGAATCTCAGCACAGAAGCCTTTCCAAACACCTGCCATCTGAAATCTTTTAGCAGAAGATGCCAAGGAGCATTCAAAGTCCTTTGAAGCTTTCTTGATGATGAAGATATATAGGTCATCCAGGGCAGGGCAGATTCCAGATGGTGATTTGAGGCACAGTTTCATACAATTTGAGATGTGATCCATCCATTCATCTTGATCACAGCATATAGGGCTGCCAAACCTCTGTGGGGCAAGGGATCTACGAGGAGAAAAATAAAAACCTGCAGTGTTGTGTTTGATGTCTTATCACTTCCATAAGATAAAAAGAGAGAGTTTTACCTTCTATAGTAAAAACCATAGAGTTTCTGGTGATTCCTAGAGCTACCTGTAACTTCCATATTTTTTTTGCCAGAAGTGATGTGATGCCACAGCCATCATCAGACACCCCATATCCCTTCCTGCGGCCTTCCCATTGGTTGCTAGACATGGTTAGCATACCCTGAACCACTTGTGTGTGCTCACCATAAAATGATAATCTGTTTTGTTCCTTCTAAGTTAGTAGTGGTGCAGTTCACAAGTCGTTCTGCTTCCCTCTCACCACCATGAACCTCTTCAGCAGAGCAACTTTGTGAAAAAGCCTGATTTAAACTCCTTGTTCCATGTGGCCTTCCTCTAGAGGAAAATGTGTTATCGCTTGGCCAGCCTTCCAGAGCCATTACAACTATTATGGCGGGCTGTGATAGGAAGCCGTTATCTTTACACATGACTTTCATAAAGGTTAATAATTGGAATGAGTTCTGGCAGTTACTAATTAGCACCATTACACAATCAGTTCACATTCTAGTGGCATTAGGCATACTTAATCAGTCAATTATCATTGATCTCAGAAAGTGCTTCCTCTAAAGTTAGCAAATGGTAAGGTGCCTTTGCAAGGGTAAGTTTGACAATGTACTGTTGGCTATGCAGACTGTGAGCATACATTTCCAGGAACTGGTGTCAGGAACCTCATGAGAATAGATGGATAGGGAAAAGGGAAGTGATGTTCCAAAGATATTGTGAGCACAGGATCTCTGCCTGAAGCCCTTTCTGTGCCTTTATAGAAATGAATGGTTTCTCCCTGATGTACAGCTGTAATTCATCTAACAATAAGCTTCCTTGAGGCTTACTTCTCTTGGCTAGGAGATTTTAAATCTGACACTGGCTTAGGGAAGCTGGTGGAGGTATTTAATAGCTTCATTGAATCCCAATTAGTGCGATGGGATGGATAGTTCCCAGTGGAAAGCTATAAGCCAAGACGTTTACATTTCTTTCTTATGTTCTCACGTACTGAACAAAGTGTAGCAATTTGGGAGCCTCAGACAAGGCCTGGAAAACCAGGACTTCTCTCTGAAAGCTGAACAATATGCAAATATTAGGAGTAAGTATTAGGAGTAGAGATGGGCACAAACAGCAATACGAACAAAAAAAGCCACGAAGAACCCAATCTGCTGTTCGAGAACAAGCTGTTTGTGAGGCCCCATTCTAAATGAACAGGTGGTCATCGCAAGCCTTGTTCATTGCTGTTCATCAAGCCAGAAAGTCAGGCACCTGCAATCAATTCCCTTGGCAACTTAGGCAGGGATTGTCTGAGCTCTGTCTGAACTCCTGCTGTTGCCCTGGAATCCCCAATCTAAGCCCAATTTAGCTTGATAGGCAGGTCTTCCTTTCAAGTGTGGAGCTCCAAATTTGTTACAAGGGAGCAAAGAGCAGGGGGGAGGGGGGCTCCCAGCTCTGGCTTAGTTTGCAGACAGTGGAGAGGGTGAGAGTTGCTGTTGGCATTTTGATAGAGAGAGTGCATTGGAGCTTGAATTTTCTTTGTGTGTGATGGGATATGGATATACCCCTTCAAGTTCCAGGGCTGCTGCCAGGCTCTGGGGACAAGCTATTTTTTATTATTGGTACCTTTCCTGGTGCCTGCTCAGGTCAGGTTTCTGGCAGTGGTGCAGTAGGGATCTTGACTTGAATGATGGCTGGAGGAGAGCCTGCCGGCCCCCACAAACAGCCAACCATGAACATGTTCACGAACAGGGCCATGTTCGTGGTTGTTCATGAGTCCCTGTTCGTGGATGGCAATGATCAACGAACATCATTTTCGGGTTTTTTTTCTGTTCGTGCCCATCTCTAATTGGAAGTTCATTCTTGTGCATAAAGGTTCACTTTGTCCTATTGTTTTCATGACTGTAGTTTTAAAATACAGGGCCTTGTGGTTTCAACTTCCAGCACTGGAAGGTGTACCATCCCTATTTACAAGAGACTGTGTTTGTACTAAGAAAAGCCTCTTCCTAAAGCAAAATTGATAAAGAGTAAGGTATTCAACCCATGAACTAGATGAAGATGTGCAAAGGCTCAGAAAGACCAAGGGACTTTCCATAAGGTTCCCAGGTGCTTTCCGGTGGTGGGCAAAATTTTGGGGGTTTGCCCCCTTGCCCACTGATCTGCTAGCAGTCTGCCGAGGTGGCAAGCCCTTAGAGGTCAGCTGCCACCAGCAAGCACCCCAGGAAAATACGTGGTGCACGTGTTCCCAGGGGGCATAACAACATTACTCCTGGAAATTATATCATCGCACCACCCATGGGAGTGCTCCCATATTTCATTTGGGGCCGATTTTGGTTCAAACAGGCCAAATCAGCTCTGCACAGAGTGTCATCAACCAGGCACTGGAGTGAAGCATGCAATGCAAAAAAAGCAAAGTGCCTGTGCATGTGCGAAAAAAGAACCCACCGCAGGCACAAGATAAATGCCAGGTCTCCCCCTGACAACCCTGGCTTTCCATTTAAGATCTATACTGTCGGGAGGTGGAAAACTAAGTATGGTCCTTAGCATAGTACTCAGTTGGACCCCTATTTGTTTTTGTTTTTTTTTGGCAGACAGAATTTTGTGCATTGTGCAAACAGGATTTGAATTCCAAAGTGGCAGTAATTGCACTGAGTGCATTGGAATAAAAATGATTAACCTGAGAGAATTCCTGCTCTTTGGGGAACATTAGCTTGATACAGATCTCATCAGGAAACAGAATCTTGCCTCAAGAACTCTGTATTGAATAGTTGGTGATAGCCTAATGATTTGGGAGTTTGAGATGTGATGAACTGACATGTTTCCAGCCTAATTATAAGAATGCACAGGGCAAAAGCCAGCCAAGTGATTTTAGACTGGCCAGGTAATGAATGGCTACTTCTCAGTGTGGTTCATTGGAGGCTTGCGCTGTACTAGTTGCTACTAAATGGCCACAGCAGGTGGTGTTTGATATCTAAATAATGTGCAAACAGATATTTTAGTTTGGACTTCATTGATTTGGGAAGCAGAAGATACTGAATGTAATTCAAACTGTGACTGCAGGCAACTCAGAGCAGAAAGATGGTTACCTACATGGGACAGAAAATATAGAAAGAAAAGGTGAAGGGAATGTGATTACATTTGGTCTTTATACCAAAGTTCAGCCAAGACTAGTGGAAGAAATGCAGTTTGATACCTCCCTGAGTGCAATCAGTTGCCGATACAATGTTAGTATATACAATATATGCTTATTGCTTATATCTTACTTAATGATGGGAGGCCTCAGTATTTGATGGTCAAATATATCTTGAATGCCTAGGAAGTTTGTAGGCCAGATTGAATGTTATTCTAAAACCGAAAAGCAATAATCCAGAGAGTTCATTTAGGTGCTTCCAAAGGGTGGCACCTGGTTCAGAAAGACTTCTGTATAGATTGAACCTGTGCAGCTTTATAAATGTAAAAGCAATGGAGTCTATCACATATTGAGTATATGACAGCACTTGTATTTTAGCTTGTATGAACTTTGAAAACCAGTTTGTGGGAACATGCCTGTGCAGCATGAGTTTGCATATAGAAAAGAACAGATACCCAGTCTGATAAAGATTCAACAATATGAAATAACATTTTTATAATATGATGAAGTCTGTACACTGAAAACCCAGAAATAATGGGATATCTTGCTGATTTCCATTCTCCTCATTGAGAATCAAATGAAACTGAAATTAATTTTACTATTGGTATTTACACTCATAACGATAGGTGGGCAAAAAACTCTAAGCGATGTGTCAAAGGAATAATCTGATATATTTTGATGAAGTGTCCTTTAGATTCTTTTTGTACCTGTTTTTGCTGTCATGATACTTAGTTTTCATTGAACTGATCTGCCTCATTCAAGTTGACTCTTGCATTCTAATTCCATAATCATGTAATCCCACAAATTCTGATAGCAGTTCCTTTTGTTTTCTTTTTGCCTAATTATAATAGCAATTGTAGTTTTTAATGGAAACCTAATTTATATTTACTTCCCCACCCTTACTGAAAGTAGGCCAGCTGAAGGAAACCAAATCACAACCCTAACAGAACACCCTCCTTCCTGTTTTCTTCAACAGGCTGTTTAGAGATTGCCTATAGTAGTGTCTGAATTGCACAGCTCTTAAATGCACCTAAAAAGAGAACCTGCATGCCCTTTCTCCCAAACTGAAATGACCAAAAATGCAACAGAGGCTGTTTCCACATAGAGACAATTCCCTATGAAGCATTCCATGTGGCTGCAAATGTAGCTGCATTCACAGAAGCAATAAAGAATCTACACAGGGAGAACATGTTTTTTAAGGTCTCCCTTTGTGCCTGCCACCCTCCCTTCCCCATGCTGATGGAAGGTGTTGCTATAGCCCATTTGTTCCCAAATGGAAACAGGGCAGAGAGAGGATATTCAGGTATATCTGACCAAGAAAAAAGTTGCATGGTGCCTTTAAAGGTTAACAACAGCAGCAACAACAACAACAACAACAAACAACTGTGCTTATATTATATACCGCTTTTCTAGACAGATTAGTGCCTCACCCAGAGTGGTGAACAAGTTAGTGTTATTATTATCCCCACAATACAGCTGGGGAGCAGGGGCTGAGAGGAGTGGCTTTACCCAAGGCCACCTACTGAGCTCATGGCAGTAGTGGGATTCAAACCAGTACAGTGCTGATTCGCAGCCGAACCACTGAACCACTGCGCTACAACAGCTCATTCTATTTATATACTACCCTTCAGGACAACTTAACACCCACTTAGAGCAGTTTACAAAGTTTGCCTCCCCAGTGGAAATAAAATGCAGACAAGTTGCTTGGGTATAAAATATGGGCCACTTTATTAATTTTAACATAAACTTGGAATTGGCAAGGGATCTAACTAGCGGTGCAGGTCAAGCTCTGGGGTCTTACCAGACCCTGCCTTGACCTGCCTGGGTGAGCCCCCACTGCCCCAGGGGTTAGCCCTCCAAAGGATGGCTGGTACCTGGTGGCCAGGCAAGTGGTTCCCCTTTAAAGCTCTGACCCCCACTGCTGTAGAGCCCATGGCGTGGACTTATCCTGGAGTCCCACAGGGCAGTCTGCCCTCACAACTGGCTGTCATGAAGCCCACCAATTGCTCCTGACAAGAGATGGGCACGGATAGAAAAAAAAAACCCGAACATGATGTTCATTGTTCGTTGCCATCCACGAACAGGGACCCATGAACAACCACGAACATAGCCCTGTTCATGAACATGTACATGGTTGGATGTTCGTGGGGCCCAGCAGGCTCTCCTCCAGCCATCATCCAAGTTTGGACAAGATCCCTACTGCACCACTGCCAGAAACCTGACCTGAACAGGCAGCAGGAAAGGTACCAATAATAAAAAATAGCTTGGCTCCAGATCCTGGCGGCAGCCCTGGAACCTGGGGCTGGGTAGATCCCTACTGAACCACTCCTGGAACCCAACCTGAACAGGCAGCAGGAAAGGTACCAATAATAAAAAATAGCTTGGCCCCAGATCCTGGCGGCAGCCCTGGAACCTGGGGCTGGGTTGAACCCTACCGCACCACTCCCAGAAACCCTACCTGAGCAGGCAGCAGGAAAGGTACCAATAATAAATAATAGCTTGGCCCCAGAGCCTGGCAGCAGCCCTGAAGGGGTAGATCCATATCCCACCACACACAAAGAAAATTCAAGCCCCAATGCACTCTCCCTCTCTCTCTATCAAAATGCCAACAGCAGCTGTCTCTCCCTCTCCACTGTCTGCAAAGACTAGCCAGAGCTGGGAGCCCCTCCTCCTCCATGGTCTTTGATCTCTTGTAACAAATTTGGAGCTCCACACTTGGAAGGAAGACCTGCCTATCAAGCTAAATTGGGCTTAGATTGGGGTTTCCAGGGCAACAGCAGGAGTTCAGACAGAGCTCAGACAATCCCTGCCTAAGTTGCCAAGGGAATTGATTGCAGGTGCCAGACTGTCTGGCTTGATGAACAGCAATGAACGAGGCTTGCAACGACCACCTGTTCATTTAGAATGGGGCCTCACGAACAGCTTGTTCTCGAAGGGCAGATTGGGCTGTTTGTGGCTTTTTTTGTTCATATTGCTGTTCATGCCCATCTCTACTCCTGGACCCCCAATACCCCTAAGGGAATGCCCCAAGGGGGTCACCGTCCTGCTCAAATCCCATCCTATCCTGCCAGTGACCAACTATTTACAGCTCCACCATAATAATTAATTAAACTCCCTACAGTACAAGGTAGGCAAAAAAACTCCCAGCCAAGGGTGCCGATAAGGATAGGAGCAAAAAATTCCTACCTGGCCCTGATAAACAGAGACCGGCTAATCCTGCATGGTGATAGGGAGGGTGGGTGGGCCAAGCAAAGGAGAAGCCTGTGGACCTGGGGATGGAGCGGGCTTATATGCCCTTCGCTCCACCTCCCAGGGGAAATCCCCAGATTTCCGGGGAAAAAACGTCTGCCTCCTTTCATCCAGGGCTGCAAACCCGTCCCCCTTCCCAAGCAGCATATGCTGCAAGCCTGGAGGACCGCAATGTCATTATTATTCCCACAACAAAACACCCTTTGAGGTGAGTGGGGCTGAGAGAGCTCCTAGAAGCTCTCACCCAGCTGGCTTCAAGTGGAAGAGTGAGGAATCAAACCTGGTTCTCCAGATTAGAGTCCTGCACTCTTAACCACTATACCAAACTGGCTGAAGAAAAGGGGTCTGGGCATAATTTGAAAAGAGAGACCCACAGACTCTGATTTTAATTGTCCCCAGGATGTAAAAGTTAGCTCGTATGATTTGTCTGGGAGGTCTGCAACTATGAGGTATATTTATTTATTTAGAGAATCGTTATGTCACCTCTCTAGGGAACCTGCCAGGGTAGGGTTGCCAGGTGTCCAGTTTTCACATGGACTGTCCAGGTTTTTTTGAACTGTCCAGGGAAAACATAATTAAAAAAACTAGACACCTCACCTGTCCAGCCCACCTGCTGGTGTGCCTCCTGCATGCATGCTGCTGCCACAGCCACTAGGGAAGTGTGTGCCCAGCTAGCCCAGCCTCCTGGGTGCCACCAGGGTAGGGGGTGGCCAGCCCAGCCACCCTGTGCGGCAGCACTCAGGAAAGCCTGGCCAGCCCACCCACCCCAGAATTGGGGCAGCATGATGATGCCACCCTGGTAGTAATATCACCGTGCCAGGGGCTCGGAACATGCACATGCAAAAACATTCTGAAGATGAGTGCTGCCCACCCCCCTCTCTCCAGGGTTCGGTATTTTTCTGGACTCCTCTGGCAACCCTATGTTTGAAGCAGCTGAAAAAATAAAATATAACACACAAAAAAACATTAAACTTTATTAATTAAAATTCAGCATAAAAATGAAGATCATTAAAAAAACGTGCAGCTTAAAAATAGTTTTCCGATATAAAAAACACTAAAATAGTGTTAAAAATCAACCTCTTAATTAAAAGCCTGGCTGAATTTTGCCTTGGTGTCTGAAGGAGAGCAATGTAGGTGCTAAGTGAGCCTCAAAGGGAAGGGTGTTCCATAAGCAAGATGCCACTATAGAAAAAAGCCCTATCTTTGGTTGCTACCAGAGGTGGGAGCACTCCAAATCTTAACTGATAGGCTGGACAGGGTCCTTCAAACACCCTGATCCCAAGCCATTTAGGGCTTTAAGGATAGGTACCACCACTTTGAATTGTGCCTGGAAACAAATGGGCAGCCAGTGCTGATCTTTCAGCACAGGGGTGATACACTACCTGTATTCTGGACTGATTTCAAAGGCAGCCCCATGTAGAGCACATTACAGTAATCTAATCTGGATATGATCAGAACATAGATCATGGCCAGATCATGTTTTTTATGGAACGGAAGCTGGCATATCAGCCAAAGCTAATAAATACCACTACATGCCACAGAGGAGACCTGGGCCTCCAATGTAGGCCAGATCCATCAGTTTCCCAAAGCTATGAACCTGCTTTGGGGATGGGGGGGGGAGTACAATATAGGCTTGCTCTTCAGTCCTCAAGCAGTTTTGTCAGGCCAGGCCTGGCAACCAGCAGGAGCTATGGGGGGGGGAGGGGAAACATGAGTGTGTGGGCTGGCATCACATATTCTATGATGCTACGTCTGGGAAAAACAGGAAGTGATATCACTTCACCATAAGAATCTCCAGAAAGCAGAAACTCTTATGGTTCCCAGTGATTCCTAGAGCGATGTGACACCAGAAGTGACGTCATGCCATGCATGACACAAGTATTTAATTTTTTTTGCCCGCCACTGCTCTGAAAGTTGCTGGTGCAAGGTCTACCTAGCAACCGTAGTTGTCATTGACTAACAGTGCCTCGGTCTTATCTGACTGAGCTTTAGTTATTGGCCCTCATCCATCCCATTATCATCTCCAGACACATGTTAAAGACTTCTACCTGACTCCAACTGTTAAGAAGTAGAGGTGGATGTCATCTGCATATTGGTAGCACCTTTCTCCAAATCCCCTAATGATCTCTCCCAGCAGTTTCTGTAGATATTAAACAGCAGGGGAGGGGCATGATGAGCATTGTGTGAACCTCTGTCCCTCAATCCTGTCTACTAACTTAACTCCTATCCCAGCAACCAGGATTTCTCTTGAAGGAGCTTGCTGCTGCTTAAACCACAGGTTCCTAAAAAGTAGTCCTATAAATAGGAAAATTGATTACTTTTTGATCAGGCCATCATGAGTTGGGGACCTGGTAGTTTCTCCCCCTTATATTAGTTATGGATCAATATCATCCATCCACTGACAAGTTTTTGGCAGCTCCTAGCACCTATGTGATTCTGGACATACTTGTCAGTCAGCCTGAGCACTTTGTGGGCTCCAAATGTGAATAAATCTTTGTGTCGCTATTGTTTGAGCCTATTTGGTCCACTTTGCATTTGCAGGAGAAGTATATTTTGAGGACGATAAAGCTTAAGTTTGTTTCCTGAAGTGCAAATTGTATCCAAGGCTGGTTGGATATAAATGGAATTACAGGGAATCAAGTATCTGCTCGCAAAGCCCTTTCACAGAAACCAGCCAGAATTTCCAGGAATGCTCTGTTGAAAAGAACTCTGTAAAATATGAATGAAAACTGTTTTTAAGTATTCATGTCAAATGTTGGCTTGTCAAGGCAAGGCTGGAGATTTCCCAAGGTTCATAATCTCCTTTAAATGGTTCCAGTTTACGTGGACATAAACAATTGATAATCCAAAGGCAAGGAAGCCTGGTGACCTCGGATATGTTTGGATCTCAGGGAGTTCTTTATGGATTAATCATGTAGTGCAATCTTAGTGAAACACTGGTAGATAGCTGGTTACAAAATCAGAATGTGAGTCTTTTTGTATAGAACATGTTATTATGCATATAAAAAAGTAATCCAGAAAGATTCTCATGTCTGATTAAGATGAGATTTAATGAGCTTGTCAATATATTTCTCACCATCTTGTCTCTTTCCCACCCCCACCCCTTTTCAAAAGCAGCTCTTCTCACCATCTGATGCTGATGAAATTTGACTTGTGAGGGACAGAGTAGGGCAGATGATGGTTAGACTAGGGCCAGGGAGAATTGGATTCCAATCGCTGTTCATCTATTAAGCAAGTTACTTTATTACATCTAGGCCTTGAATTGGCATAACCCCGTGTCTAACACCTTGAGATCCTGGAAGAAGTTGCAAGAAATGCATGTGACCGATAAACTTGGTAATTGCTCTTGGAATTGGGGACTATTTGTATCTGGCCTTACTTTACAATAGGGTTGGCAATTGTTTTTCGTGAGTTCAGCTGCTCGCAATAAGAATTCTTTTGTATCTACATGTTAGGCTAAAAATAAGGTTTCAGTTACTAGAAACTTTTAATATGATGTGAAATCATGTACATATTATTTCCTAGAACAATGTATTACAAAGCTGAGTGTAGGATGAGGTCTAGGGATCTCCCAGAATTACTGCTGATCTCCAGACTACAGAGATTAGTTCTCTGGGAGAAAATGGCTGCTTTGGAGGGTGGACTCTATGGTATAGTACCCTGTTGAGTTGTCTTCCCTCCCAAAACTCCACCATCCCCAGGCTCCACCCCAAATCTCCATGAATTTCCCATACCAGAGTTGGCATCTCCAACTGAGTGCCACTTTGCCTGGAACTCAATTAAATCTTGCAAAGCTGGCATTAAAAAGACCTTGGTTTTCTGACTTTCTCATTGGGAGTTCATTATATGTTCAGTGTGTAACCCCATGTAAAAAGCACCTTAGCTCCATTTATCTTGGGGAACCAAGCAGCTTTGATGTATTTTGTTCTGCCTGAGGCAGAAAAATAAATGTACTGCATTAGACTTGGCTGTGGAACTCATGTGATTGGCAGTCATGATAAGAATTATCTTCTAGGTGAACAAGAAAGTAGAATAAATACGCACAGATGCAAAGGATAGATATTGGCAGTATGTCGTAGGTGGGTAGACAAAAATAATAACCATGCAAAAATTTTAAATATGTTTCAAGTCTCTGTTTTCATTGGCTACCAATTTGGATTCAAGATGTGAAAAATAGATGGATTTTTCTTGTTTGGGGGAGAGACGGCTATCATTCAGATTTTGTTGTTGTCTGTCTAGCAGATTTTCTGGTCTATTTTCTCTTGTTTCACTGACAACAGTCTCATTGTGCATGTACACTATGTAAACTTTGGGCACACATATTAATGTGAATGTAGTCCTACTCCTCAGAGATTATTCATAAAACTAGCCTATGGTGTGAAGAAACTAATTCTCTGCTGTAGTATCTCGCTTTTACAGCCAAACAACATGTTACAATTTTTAACGTGTTGTGTCTAGGATTTCCCTGAACATACGTTGACTCTGATGTCAGCTGTTGTCCATCCCTGGCAGTTAGACCCCCGAAGTTCTCCACAGTTAACATATAGGTGTTCCAGTTGAAGTAACTTTATTAGAGATCCACTCAGTACAAGGTGCTCAGACAGTGGAATTGGCAGAAGTGACATGTGGGGCTAGCAATGTTAGTTATAGGGATTATTCCCACCTTTGGGGAAAAGGACTGTTAATGGGGGGGGGGGTTGGATTGAGACATTGTTTTAGAGTAGACAGAGACAGATGAATTTATCTTTGGTTCTCAAGAAGGATATATTTCGAGCCAGTTTCAGCTGGCAGTCAAGGACACTGGCTTAGCAGAGCGAGAAAGAGAAAGTAAACATGTGTGAGATAACCTAATGGCATTGCAGCAATAAAGAACTCCCCATACTCTCAGAGACCAAAGGCAGAGCCCATATACATTCACGGCAGATATGCAGGAGGCATACATGACAGCTGTTGAGGAATTTGTTTTATATGTGCAGGGAACATGAAAGCAGGGTCATTAGCTCTGAGGATGTGAGATTCATTCCTAATGGTAATGAGTAGAGATGGGCACGATCTGCATTACGATCGAAAAAAACCCATGATAATGGTGATCGCGTGATCATGACCCGGCGGATCATGATTGGCCATGGCCAACGATCCAGCGATTGGGAGGGGCCTGGATTGGGGCATTCGGGCTCGGATCGGGGATCCAGACACTCAGGCGCCAGCAATCTATTGCTCCATTGCCAGGGGAATGCCTGAGCTGTGTTTGCCCTCCTTCTGTTGCCCTGGAAACCCTTGATCAGCAGGGCTTCCTTCCAACCATGGAGCAGCAAAGCAGTCACCAGTTGGGAGAAGACAGCCAGGGGAGGGAGGGGGAAGGGGGTGTTCTGTAGCCACGGGCACTCCAATCTCATCCCTGCAAACCCTGATAGGCAGCTCTGACGGCCAAACACAAACACAGATGCCACTGTCATCACCCACCATTCTTTTCTCGCCTGGAATACCAGCGCGCTCCTCTTCGGCCTGGCGGGCGGGCACATGGGGGGTGCCACCGGCGAACGGCCAGACCCCCCGCCCCCTGAGGGGAGGCGGCTCATCGCCATCTCCCTGTGCCCGCCAGGCCCGGCGGCTGCCACCACCACCCACCTTCCCACATAGCTGGGAATAGCACCACGCCCCGCTTTGGTCTCCACGATCCACGGATCGGGAACGGGAGATGATCGGTGTGGATCGTTAATTCGGGATCATTGCCGGCACCAATCCACAATCAGCTGGATCGTCATTTTTTTGGGGATTGTGCCCACCTCTAGTAATGAGCCTGAACAAGCCTTACTACTCAGATGGAGGGCAGAAGGAACCTTGGGGGATACAAGGCAGGCCAGCAAGCGTTTATGCAAGTAAAAGAGATCTATAGTACACACACACACACACACACACACACACACACAGAGTAGCTACAAATGTCCTGCATTCTCAGCCAGGAGAGAGACTTAGGGAAAGTGGCCCTAAGGGTACAGCACTCAGATCTGAAGGCGCAGCATGCACAATTTGAATGGGGCAAGAGCCCTGGTTCTTTTAGGGCAAAACATGTCCTGAGGCTGTTCCATACAATTCCATAGGCTTGTTGAAATGATTAATTGATGAAATATGGTGATTACATCCTAATTTGTTTCATCCCTGGAAAGAGCCTAATACTAAGTATGGGAATAGTGTGTTAAAAGCTGAAGGATGTCCTGCGATCTATAAAGTATGGACAACATGGGAAATGCATTTCTTACCTGGCTTTCTAAATTGTGCAAACACATTCATCATCAGGGCAATTTCTCTCTGCTTCACTGGAGAGCTCTAAAAACAGTGAAGTGTTTAGAGAACTCTTTGGTAAGCATTCAGTTAAACCAGATATAGAGTGGTAAAATTATGGGATTCCATAAAATCAAGACAAGTTATGTAATGATTACATGGTGATTGTGCTTGATCTGGGCCGATTCCGCATGGCTTACCTGAAGCCAGAACGTTGTGGGACATTGTGGAACATGTCGGCAAAAACGCGAAAGATTGCGTTTTCTCGCACAAGTTTTACGTGATGTCACGCAAAACTTGCACAAGAAAACGCGATCTTCCACGTTTTTGCTGGCATGTTCCGCAACGTCCTGGCTTCAGCCATGCGAAATCAGCCTTGGTCTGATCTAGAAAGAGCGAGTCCAGGACAGGAAGGAAAGATTGTTTAACAACTATTGTGGATGTTAGGATTATGATTTTGATAATTGCAGTGTATGTGTGTGTGTGTGGGTGGGGGGGGGGGTTGTATAGCAAAATACAATTTACAGTAAAATAAAAAGACTAAAACTTCTGCTCAATACTAGTTTTTTTTTTTAAATGCCATAAATGAATTGAATGTTCACATTTACTGGTAATTCTAGTAATACTGGTAATATTTTAGAAAGTCTGTGGGAAATGACAAAAAGGCTGGTCTGATAATTCTCAGAATTAATTCAATTCATATGGCTGGCTTCCAAATTCCATTACAATCTTCATAAAATATTGGTAGACACTTGGTAGATACTTGCTTGGTTAGGATATTCATAGTGCAATCCTAAACAGTTGTGCCCTTCTAAGACTATTGACATTGGATGTAAATCTGTTTAGGATTATATTGCTACTGACCTATCATGAGGACTTTCAGCACAACAGGTAGATGATTGCTCTAAGACCTTTTTCACTCAGCCTTTGTAAACTGTATTGGCTGCTGGTTGCTAGAGGATTTTTTGTGCCATTTCAGATACAACCAGTTTGGCTGCCAGTTGCAAATGGATTTTTAAAAACCTTTTAATACAAAGCCATTTGTGTCCTGTTTGCAATGTGGGGCTGAGCCAGTTTTTGTTAAAACTTTTTTCTCCCATTCTGAAGGGTTCTGTCTGTGTGCTTCTGATTTGCTGCAGTCCACTGTTTGAGCACTTCTGGCAGTGGTGACTTTTATATTTTCCACCCATTTCCAGTGTGTTCTTTCCCCTTTTTTGAACAGATAGTAATTTTCGCTACAGTGCTAAAGTGCTACAGTAGTAAACAATGATATCACATGAATGGTATGGTATTACCGTACTAGTACATTGATGCTATTAATGCTGAAGTGTGAACTGTTAGAAAAAAAAAACCTGTGCATCACTGCCAGAAAAAGTACCACTGTTTGAAATGGCCACAGAGATTCACACATGGTTCACATACATTTCATAAACAGATGTAAATGCTGTTTGAAACCACCATTACCACATTGCTTTGCACAGTTATGGCATCAATGGGTAGCAACAACTGGGTTCGAACAGAAGAGTGAAATGGCCCTAAGCCTTGTGATATAAGCATTTCTGACACTTTACTGGTAGTAGTGAATTTTAAGGCCAGCAATGTGCCTTTGTCCACTAATTAGATTTTTTCCTTATTATTATAATTTATCATTAAATGTCAAAATATACTAGTACACCCTGAAATGTCCAAAGCTCATAGCATAAATATTTCCAATATGTGCTGGTGAATCTCAAGAATCACTAATTTCCTTCCAGAAATGACTCGGTTTATTTCTAATTTTCACAATTCACTAATAAATGATTTTTAAGTGTCCTGGTTAGTCTAAAAAATAAATCAATAAAAATGTCAATAAAATATAGCTCTGAAAATGTTTCCAAAAGTATATTGAATTTGGAGTCGACGTGGTCATATTTTTTCTGCTCACTTTCTCAAGTTATAAGCTGCTAGCACTAAATTATACTAGAATCTTCCCATGGCTGTATCTTCCAGGCATCTTTTAAAGTCAGATCTGCAGGGCCACATGTGGAGAGGAAAAGGGATTTAACCTTTCCAACTGACATGGTCTCACTAAATGAAACCAATCATCTTTTGCAATGTTATATATCATTTAAAGAAGAAAGACAGGGTAAAGTGGGGCACTCTTCCCCCCCCTTTTTTTTTGCTTTTAAGGTCTAATAAAAGAGTGGAAGTGGAAGTTTTGATTTTTAAAAACCCATATAGGGGTTGAAAGGTCCTTCCTTTCCTTTATGCTTGGCTGCACTCCAAATTATGACCCTCTGAGGCTGTGATTCAGCTTAAAAAGATACTGGGATATCTGTGATCCTTATATCTAACTTGTCCCCAGTGAGAGAGGGGTAAGTTGACAGGACTCTGGCTAATTTACTCCCTTCAACAACATTAGAGGTTTCTTATCAAAGAATAATTGAGTAAACATTGTTGTACATATCTTGTTGCAACAGTACTGAGAAGAGGGGAGGACACAAACTAATTTATTTTTAGATCCAGAGGAGTTAGCCGTGTTAGTCTGTAGTAGCAAAATCAAAAAGAGTCCAGTAGCACCTTTAAGACTAACCAATTTTATTTTATTGTAGCATAAGCTTTCGAGAATCAAGTTCTCTTCATCAGATGCCTGATCCGAACTGGTCAAATACAGAAGAGGAGGGGAGGGGAAAGAACAGGACATATATATCCTGTCTTCTTGTGATATATGTCCTGTTCTTTCCCCTCCCCTCCTCTTCTGTATTTGACCAGTTCGGATCAGGCATCTGATGAAGAGAACTTGATTCTCGAAAGCTTATGCTACAATAAAATAAAATTGGTTAGTCTTAAAGGTGCTACTGGACTCTTTTTAATTTATTTTTATTTAGCAACTGTTCCCATCCCTGAAATAGGCAGATTTACGTGGGTGGATCAGAATCACTGATCTGCTTGGCATCTATTTATTGACTGTTCCTCAAAATAATCTTTAGTAGGTTTAAACAGAAGCTGCCATTGTAGCTTCTTACAGGAATCTTATTATTTTAAAGGACACATAATGCTGGGAGCCATTTTGTTCTACCAATTTGTTAGCGATGGGGTCATTTTTATTTTATTAAATTTTGCTGTTTCATAAACTAGGGACTGGCTACAAACCTCCCACAAGGCTTTGCACAAATGCTGACTCTTGCCAATCTGTGCAGGTGAATATTTTAACGTGAATTGCATGGGAGATAAATGAGGATTGGTTTCTGTATTTAATTACGTAGTCTTCTGTAATGTGTCTAGGACAGGCATTCATCATGCCAATGGTAATTATTCTTAGCATCTGAGCAAGATTATGCTTTGGTAATTGGTTTTGAATTCTAAATCTCTTTTATTTTAGCAGTCCTTTTCATTTCATCCTTTCCATCAGTGTTTGGGGATTGACTGAGAGGTGTACATATGATAAAAACATAGATCAAGTTTGCTTTCATTGTTAGGATGCTGCCAACATGGTTTGTGGGATAGTCCTGGCAAACCTTGCTGATTTTTTCTTTGCTTGTGGTGCTTATTAATATGTCTAGACAACACAGAATCATTTATGGGTCTATCCCTATTTTAATGAGTTCTGTTAATAGGAAATAAATGAGTAAAAAGCAGATCTGCCTGGGCAGATCCACAATACCAGCTTCTCTTCTCATGAGCACTTATAACATCCTGCCCATACACAAAATGTTAAGTAGCAGTAAGACAATAGTGTTGTGCAGTTCAAGTTTGCTTCTGTCTAAGCAGTAGCTCTGTTCACATGTTACAGTGAATGCTCAGGTGCCCACCAGTGGCAGGCCATCTCCTGGGGATTCCTGTCTTTGCCTGCCAATTGATGGCAATTGGTAGGAGGAGGTGGGTAGGCCATGGAAATGGCTGCACATGCATTCCAGTGGAAGTGACTGCATTGTACAAGGGCCAAAATTAGCCCAATACATAGTGAAAATGTAATGTTTGGGGCTGATTCTTAAAGAACTGGCCCTAGTGTGATGACATAACTTCCAGTTGCACCAGAAGTGATGTCATTGGAGTATCCCGTGAAAGAGGAGAGAATTAGTAAGTGCCCACACCCCCTTGCACCCACCCACTTATCCCACCTCCCACTGGTTGCCAGAGGGACCTGGCAACCCTACTTGCATGTAAGTGTATAATGTATTTGTAAGAAAGTATCAGTGCATGTTTGCTTTACAAATGGAACTGGGGACCAGTGCCTGGAGTTTTAATCACATGTTCAGCACAGCAGTACATGCTCTGAATGTAATGTGACAATTACTCAATGCACAAATAAAGAAAAATCAAATGTACATTATACATGGATTGTATATGTGGTCACTGTAACTTGTGAATAGGGCTACTGAGAGCCAAGCTACAAGTGACGCCTTACACAGGTTGGACACTTGTCAGCTTCCCTCAAGTTTTGATGGGAAATGTAGGCGTCCTGGTTTTACAGCTTGGCTCTCCATTACAGCTGTAAGACCAGGATACTTACATTTCCCATCAAAACTTGAGGGAAGCTGACAAGTGTCCAACCTGTGTCAGGTGTCACTTGTAGCTTGGCTCTGAGAACTAGATATGGGCATGAAAGGGGAAAAACATGCTGTTCGTTGTTCATTGCCGATGACGAACACAAACACAAACACAAACAAAAACAGTAACAAACATATCCCGTTAATGAACATGTTCGGTGTTTGTTGTTCGTGGGGGCCAGAAGGGCCCCTGTTGGACTTAGAGAGCCCATATTCACAGGGAGTGTTCAGCAGGCTCTCCTCCAGCCATCACCCAGGTTTGGTCAAGATTGCAATATGGATCTTTGGGTTATACATTCTCAAATCTGATGCCCCCAGGAAACTTCCATTCGACACAATTGGAGCCACCAGTTGACTTTGGTGTTGTGTACAAGCAGTGTACTTGAAGGTGGGCTGCCTCCCCTCTTGGGGGCAGGGGGTTTGGCTGCTCACTGGGGGTACCCCCCATGTGCCCACCTGCCAGGCCTCCCAGAGGCTACTTTCCACCAAGATATAATGGTGGGTTATGTCGGTGGCCACTAGGCCTGGCGGGCTGGGGGAGGTGGTGGTGGGCCACCTCCCCTTTAGGGGGTGGGTGGTGTGGCCACTCATGAGCAGCACCCCATATGTGCCTACCCGCCAGGCTTCCCAGAGGTGTTGCAGAGGCTGTTGCTGGCCAAACACACCGGCTGGACATGAAACATTGGACGTTTAGGTACATGTGATAGACAAGTTTCTCAATAGACAGGTGCATAGCTGTATGGGATAAGCATATAGGACAGAGGGATACATTGAATACCTGTATTGGATTGACAGGAGAGGCAGATACCATGTACAGGCATATTGGGGAGACATGTGGATTGCATAAATATCTGCATTATCCCATCAATAAAAAGTTGGAAGGAAAGAACCAAGGGTGGGAGGTGTGG
Source organism: Eublepharis macularius (assembly GCF_028583425.1). NCBI lineage: Eukaryota > Metazoa > Chordata > Lepidosauria > Squamata > Eublepharidae > Eublepharis > Eublepharis macularius. Next base: position 70,027,334 of record NC_072795.1, read on the forward strand.
CCTGCCCCTAACATGTAGAAGTAGAGGCTGACATGCTGGCCATGGAGGCGGTGGAGGAGGCCTTCCCCCCATCATGGGGGAGGCATCAGTTCCCCTAGGAAAGGGGATTGTGGGCAAACAAGTAGGTGCCCTCGTGTGCAGCTGTAGGCTGCCCCCCACATCAACCACCGGCCTGCCGTCACAGATGCGGCAGCCTATACAGCGCACCCTATAGAAGATGGCAGTTCCACAGAATTTGCACCACTCAGAGATAGCTTACCTGTGCAAGCAGTACAAGCAGGCTGTCGCCAGCATCACCTACCTTCCTGCCTTCACGGAAAGGACAGGTGTTGCAGCTGGGACCCAATCCTCCCTGCTCAGAGGGGACAGCAGGTGCCCATGGATAGGGGCCCCCATGCAGTACAACCATATGCACAACTGCTCTTGAGCTGCCCCTCGTGCCCAAAAGCAGCAGCAGCAGATGGCACCCACCTACCTTTCTGCCTTCACGGAAAGGGTGAGAGGGACCCATTTCCCCTGCTCAGAGCAGACAGCAGGTGCCATGGAAAGGGGGGCACCATACGGTACAACCATATCAGCAACAGCAGCAGAGCTGTCACTTGTGGCCAAAAGCAGCAGCAGCTGACATCACCCACCTTCCTGCCTTCGCGGAAAGGATGAGATGGGCAGGACAGGAGAGGCCGTTGGGAAGGGTCAGATTGGTTCCATCCACAGAGGGTGAGGATGAAAGAGGGTCCATCTGGGAACTTGTCAGGGAGACGACACGATGGGCAGGACAAGTCATGGGGAAGGGTCATTTGGGCACCACCCAGAAAGGGAGAGGTTGAAAGAGGGACTGGGACCTTGTCAGGGAGAGGGGAACAAAGGGTAACCACTGGCCGCATCAAGAGGCAGGACAGGGGCATGGCTCGCCCTTCATTGGCAAGCCATGAGCCAAGAAACCCACTGAGTTGCAGGGCAGCGGAGGCAGCTGACATGACCCACCTTCCTGCCTTTGCGGAAAGGTTGGGATGGGCAGGACAGGAGAGGTTGGGAGGCATATGAGCGGTTCTGGAGAGGGAGAGGTTGAAAGAGGGACCATCAGGGAACTTATCAGGGACATGGGGACAAAGGTTACCACCGGCTGCATCGTGGAGCAGGACTGGGAAGACCCCTTTATTGGTGAGCCATGACCTGTGAAACCCACTGAGTCGTGGGGCAGTGGCGGCAAATGACATGACTCACCTTCCTGCCTTCCTGGAAAGGATGTGAGTCACGGCCTGGGACCCATTCCCCCCTGCTCAGTATGGACAGAAGGTGCCATGGATAGGGGGCACCATGCAGTACTGTACAACCACCTGTGCAACAGCAGCAGAGCTGTCCCTTGTGGCCAAAAGCGGCGGCAACTGACATCACCCACCTTCCTGCCTTTGCAGAAAGGACAGGATGAGCAGGACAGGAGAGGTTGTTGGGAGGGGTCGTATTGGTTCCATCCAGAGGAGGAGAGATTGAAAGAGGGATGGTCCAGGTCCTTGTCAGGGAGAGGAGGACAAACGGTTGTTTGTCACAGCCGCATTGCGGAGTGGGACCAGGAAGTCCCAAAAGCGCGGCAGTGCCATTGTAGACACCGATGCCCAAAGGTGGTGGCAGCTGATATGACCCACCTTCCTACCTTTGCAGAAAGGACAGGATGGACAGGACAAGAGAGGTCATTGGGAGGGGTCTGAGAGGTTCCAGAGAGGGAGAGATTGAAAGAGGGACCATTAGGGAATTTGTCAGGGAGACAAGGACAAAGACCCCCAACAATTGCAAGCCATGAGCTGAGAAATCATCATCATCATCATCATCATCATCATCATCATCATCATCATCATCATCATCATCATCATCATCATCATCATCATCATCATCATCTTTGTATTCCGCCCTCCCCACTGATCTTGTCAGCAGCGGCAGAGAACATCACCCACCTTCCTGCCTTCACGGAAAGGACGTGACTGGTCGCAGTGGGACCCATTTTCCCCTGCCCAGAGGGGACAACCGGTGGCATTGATGGGCCACAGTACCACACAATTGCATGTGCAATAGCAGCTGAGCTGTTCTTCATGCCTGGAAGCCCTGCAGCTGACATCACCCACCTTCCTGCCTTCGTGGAAAGGATGGGATGAACAGGAGAGGCCGATGGGTGGGTGTCTGATCGGTTCCAGAGAGGGAGTGGTCCAAAAAGGGACTGGGAGCCTGACTGGGCGAGGAGGACCAAAGGTTAACAGCCGCTTTGCGGAGAAGGACCAGGAGGGAAGACCCCAACATCCACTGTGAAGGATTACGCAGACTGCTTCGGGAGAAGCTTGTCTGCCCCTCCTGTGTCTTAGTGGAGGCTGTCACCAGCATCACTCACCTTCCACTCACGGGATGGGCAGGACAGGAGAGGTTTTGGGGAAGGGTCGTATTGGTTCCATCCAGAGGGGGAGAGGTTGAAAGAAGGAACGTCCAGGACCTTGTCAGGGAGAGGAGCACAAAGGGTTGTTACAGCTGCATTGCGGACTGAGACTGGGAAGGCCCAAAGGCGGCAGCAGTGCTGTGGTAGTCTGTCATGCCCAAAGGTGGCAGCAGCTGACATGACCCACCTTCCTGCCTTCGCGGACAGGACGGGATGGGCAGGACAGGAGAGGTCATTGGGAAGGGTCTTATTGGTTCCATCCACAGAGGGCAAGGATGAAAGAGGGACCGTCCGGGAACTTGTCAGGGAGAGGACATGATGGGCAGGACAAGTCATGGGGAAGGGTCGTATTGGTACCATCCAGAGAGGGAGAGGTTGAAAGAGGGACCGTCTGGGAACTTTTCAGGGAAGGACGCGATGGGCAGGACAAGTTGTGGGGAAGGGTCATATTGGTGCCATCCAGAGAAAGAGGGGTTAAAAGAGGGAATGGGAACTTGTCTGGGAGAGGAGGACAACGGGTTACCAGCCATGAAAGGAGCCCCGAGAACTGAGGGGGGGCTAGAGCCCGCTGCAGAGGAGCTTGGCCTAGAACCAAAGTAGACTTGAGATGGCTCAGAGCCCAGGTAGTCCAGGTCAATGGAGGGATAGCCAAGTACGTTGAGGTTGACCTTGATGAAGGTCAACATGTCCACCAGGTCCGGGTGCAGATGTGTGCGGCAGGGATGGAGGAGGTCTTCCAGGTGGGAGAACACCCACTCACTCTGCATGTGGGTGGGAGGGCAGGACAGGATGTTGGTTGTCACGATGGACAGGTCCGGACATACGGCAGATTTACTCACCCAATACTCCAAGGGGTTGGAATGGGGGAAGCTTGGTGGGCTCTGCGATGTACTCTCGCACCATAGCCCCCACCGAGTCCTCCACTGCGAGAGATGTGCCCACTGTGCTGCGGCCAACCACACAGCTCACCGGCAAGGCCCAGAGTTCAAGTGGGGCTGCTTGGGTGGGTCTCTCCTGGTGTGGCTCTCTTCCCTCCTCTCCTCCTCCTCCTTTTCCACTGCCTGCCCCTCGACCCTGCCTGGTTCCCTCCGTCCTGCCTTCTCTTTCTGGAAACATAGCACTGCTGTGCAGAGCTCCTTTTTCCAGCGCTGCATCTGACCCACCCACATGGCGATGCTGCCCTTGATCCAGGGGTCACAGAGAGAGGCCATTTGGTAAGACACCTCATGACGCAGAGGATGCAAGTGCTCAGCCACGCATGCCTGCATCCTCCTCACATAATCCTGGACCCTGGGGAGCAGCTCTTTCTCGTGCTCGAGCTCCTTGGCCAGGAAGTGGTCCAGCCCGTGGATCAGGGGGATAACCTGACCCAGGCTGGCCTTGTATGAGCTCAAGAGCTCGGTGGCCTCCTTAAAGGGTTTCAGCATCCAGGACATCTGGGCAAGGACTCTCCATTCCATGGAGCTGAGGCTCAGCTCCTCTCCCCTCCTCAGAACGTCCGTGGATGACAGGATGTCCTGCAACGGGCCCCTCGGCGCTACTAGACAACATATCATGTCGTAGGTGGAGTTCCAGCGGGTGGGCAGGTCCTGAAAGAGTTGGTGCTCAGGGTCCCTTCTCTCCCTGCCTCTGGAACAGCTCGCAGGAAGAGTTGATGCTGTGGGAGAAGTGGGAAGCGATGCTGTGGCAGCTGTCCAGCAGATTGCGCGCACAAGGTTCCCGCATCCCAGCTGTCCCTTGGCTTGCTCCCCAGCCCGAGCATGTCCCTCATCACCAGGAGCAGCTTGTGTGCCATGCACACCAGGCCCAGGAGGGATGCCTCTTTCAGGGCTGCCAACATGCTGCTTCCCGCGTCCGTCACTGTGAAGCCACAGACAAACCCTTCCCCCGGCCGTCCACTCCCTCAGTGTCGCCTTTATGGTGGTGGTGATATTCTTTCCAGTATGGACACCGTCCATCCCCCAGGCCTGGAGAAGAACTACCCTGTAGCTGGTGTCAAGCACGGCGCCTTTTTCTGGGGAAAAGTTCTTGGCCTGGGGCGGCGGAGGTCCTCTGGTTGCCACCAGTGGGTGGTGATTGCATGGTAGCCGTGATGGCAGCTGCTCCAGAGGTTGGCCGTGAAGTGTACGGTACGGCCTTTGGTGGCCGACAGCTCCCTGAGCACTATGCCTCGCATGGACTGGTAGAGGGCAGGCAGGACTTGATGCCCAACAGTGTGCCGTGATGGCATGAGGAACCATGGGGAAAAGTGCTGAAGTAGCCTTTGGAAGCCCACACCCTCCACAACAGATAGTGGAAATCCTTGCAGGGCAATCGTCTCTGTCACAACACGAATGCCCGCCTCCTAAGCCCTTGACCTTACCCTTTTCAATGGCACTGTCCCCGACCTCGATGGAACAACCTCTCCAAGGGCGGCCTGCCTGACTGTTCCACTCCCACCAGCAGCACCCTCAGGGCAGGGCTTCTTGCTTGGGATGTATTCCAGTGACCCTCCCACTGATCCTGGCTCAGAGGATCTGGTAGCTCTCTGTCTCCCCCCACCGGATGTTTCGCTGGCCGAGGACGGAGACCACAGGCCCAGGTGGTGCGTCTTCAGGTGCCTAGTCAGGGCCGTTGATGACAGGTGCTTCGGGTCATTGCCCCTGTGCACCAGGCCATCACAGACACGGCACTGCACCACATGGGGGTCATTTGGAAGGGCCCAAAAATGCCTCCATACAGAGAGTTTGAACCGTGGCCCACTAACTGTTCCAGGGGAAGGCAGATGAAGGATTACTGGCTTCGCCATGGATCTGACAACGAAAGACGGAGTGAGGGGTGGACTGCAGGCAGGGACAGCACTGGGAGTTTGGGATGGGGATGGGATGGATGTTTCATCGAACCCAAACCATTCCTCCATGGATCCCTCAGCCTACTCCTCCTCAAACAGTTTAAAGAGTTCCTCTTCCCCCAGTGGTAAGAGCTCTTTGGCCTTCCACAGCCCCCACAGGTGATTTTTGGGGAGTGGGAGTCTTTGCTGGCCCAGAGACCTGCCTAGGACTGCTTCCCGTGGGGCAACCAGGACAATCTTTGCACTTCCCCCCATGACCACCTTTGGCCCCCTCCTGAATCCTCATTGTGCCAGCAAACAAGAATTGAGGAAAGAAAAGGAGAGAACACTGTGAACCCTCAGCCGAGGTGCCCACTGAGCTTGGCTCTAGGGCCCTGCAGCAGCCCTGGAACCAGAGGAGATAGATCCCTATCCCACCCTCCACACACAGAAAAAATCCCAGCTTCTATGCACTCTCCCTGTCTCTCTCTGAAAAGGCTAGCAACAGCTCTGTCCCACTCCACTGCTTGCTGAAACTGAAAAGCCAGAGCTTGGAGCATGCTTCCTTTTATAAGCTGAGGTCCCATAGAGAAAAGCAGGAGGTCTATGGTTGGCAGTCATAACTGTCTAACAGGGTTTGCAGGGATGAGATTGGAGTGCCCATGGCTACAGAACACTGCTCCTCCCCCCTCACTCCGCCCTGGTCTCTGCTCCCATGTAACCAATTGTAACCAATTTGGAGCTCCACGCTTGGAAGGAAGACCTGTCCATCAAGCTAAGTTGGGCTTAGATTGGGGTTTCCAGGGCAACAGAAGGAGTGCAGACAGAGTGCAGACAGAGTTCAGGCAGTCCCTGCCTCCGTTCCCAAGGGAATTGATTGAAGGTGCCTGACTGTCTGGCTTCACGAACAGTGAACGAACGCAACAAACAAGGCTTGCGATGACCACTTGTTCGTCTAGAATGGGGTCTCACAAACAGCTTGTTCGCGATCTGCCAAACGGGGTGTTCGTGGCTCTTGGATTACATACATGCCTCCAAAGTTTAATTTCATTCATTCATTCATTCATTCATTCATTCATTCATTCAGCTTATATACTGCCTCTCCACCATGTCTGGCACTTGAGGCAGTTTACAAAAACCATATAAAATACGTAATGGGGATATTGGTACAAGTACCTTGGACTATGTTGCATAGCAGCTTCTAGAAACAAAATGGGATAGACATCAAGTTTGGTTCAATACAAGTGTTGTTGTATAGGGAAAACAAGCCTGCTTTCCGAATCATCAGGGGGAGAGTAAAGAAATAACTAGTTGAAAGCCAATTTTGCAACATAATGGTGATGTTTCAGTAGAGTAAATTACATTATCAGCTGGGGATAACATAATGTAGTATTGGTGTAATCTTGCATTTTAAAAACAAGGCTTGTGATAATGTTGTAGCTGACACATGACCCATAATAGTGGGTAAAATATGCAACCCACTTTTCCTAGCTTGTCACCCATAATGCATACACTCATCAACTTCTCAAACACATAGCATGGTGCACTGGAAAAGAGCAGAAGATGCACATCATGTTTGTGTGGAATATTGACAAATGATTTAATCCCAAAGAAGCTCCCCACTGATGTTCTATTTCACTCATTTCTACACCGCGCCTTTTGAAGGAAAGATTGCCGAACTGGAGCAAGGTCTTCTGAGTTAATAACTTTAGCACAGATACTAATAAATAGCCAATACATATTATGGGTACTGGCAATATGGAGGTTGGAGAGTCTACTCATCTTCGTTGGCTGATGAAATGAAAAAGAGACCAAGAGAACATTAGTATTCGTCCTTGTGGTCTCTGTTACAAGATTCATAGAGGTGCTTTCAATTCAGTGTAGCAACTAACATGATTTGGGAATGATCTGAGTGTATATTTGTTTCTTGTGACTAAATAATAGAAAACAGTTTGCAAAAGAAGGGCGACATAAAAAAGCAATAAGCTTATATGGTAAGGTTGCTGTCTCCACACTTGTAAAGAGATCTCTGTCTCCAAACTGGTAAAGATGTCACATTTAGTCAGAAATGCCTCCTACTCCCCAGAGATGGCGCAGGAATTTTAAATATCTACTCAAGTTTGTTTTTTGTATGGTTGTTAAGAATCTGGTTGAGGTAAGATCTAAGAAAATATCCAGCAACAGGGAAATCTTATGTTATTGCTTATGGTAAGGAAATTACTTTGCCCCGCTCACTGGGGGTTACTTTTTTGGGGGTACATATATAATGCTAGTTTATTGATGCACAGATAATGTTGGAAAATACATATACTTTATCCTGTGGAAAATGCAGTGCAAGGAGAGAGAAAATGGAATCACGTGCTTGTTTAGCACGCGCACAAAGCACGCACACACAGGGTGGATGGACATACTTTCTTCAGTTGCAGAAAGAAAAGGTTTTTAACCTATTATTGACTTCTTTTAAGTCTTCTCTCTTCCTTTTGGTCTGAGCGTTGTCCCAAGGCTACATTTTTGGTATAAGATCTTTGCCACAGCTTGCTCATATTTACAAAACATAGGAAGTATTTGCATGGGAGGTATTAAGGGAACAGCTATTTGCCATTTGGCCCTTCATACCCACCTGCCCAAATGAAAGACATAGACACCAGCTTTGGGTTAAAATAATTTTTATTAATTTTTAGAAGCTGAACTGCAGCTTGTAAACTTTTTACCATGTACAGTTGCCATTGGCACCTTAAGATGCTATCCAATGGGTTCACCAGCATATGATCAGTCCCACCCTGGCTTCAAGCCCTGAGTTGTAAATTAACTACTCTTTATTTATTGTTGCCTGCACACTAATATTATGCCAAGAGATGGTGCCCATCAAGGTCATCCTCCCACACTAGACAGCACGAGGGTTCAGGTATTGATAACCAAATGAGTTATCTCCACAAGTATTGTGCATTTCATGGTGCCTGGCTTGGTACCTCAGTGTGTTTATCAATTGCTAACTTACCAAGCAGCCTGCACTAAACTTGCCACTTTAGTTAGGGACTTCTTAATCTACTCTGGCCAGGGCTATTTATTTCTAAGATTCCACTTCACATCACAGAATGGAGCAGATGAGGAAAGGACCTTCTTAGAGCCAATCAGAGAAAGCCCACCAAAATTCCTGTTCAGCCATGATGAAGCAACCAGCAATTCCCATACTGCAAAAATGGAAGGGAAGGTGGGACTGGCTCTAGAGTGTGCCAGCTGAGTATAGGCTGCATGTGGATCCCACGACGGCTGGGAAATCAAACTAGCTTTAGAGTGTGCCAGCTGAATATACCCTGCATATGGATCCCACAACTAGCTGGGGAATCAAGCTACTCAGTCACCCACCAAGGTCCATGCCTTTATTTTTCAAAAATTGGGGAGAGACCAAATATGACTCCCCCTTTGGAAGGCAAGACTGAATCATTTCTGAGACGATTTCAGAGAGGGTCCCATGGGGTTTCATCCTGCCCTACCTCCTATTCAATTCACACAGATGCTGTTGAATAAGATGGATCAAGATTTGGAATTTAGTACCATTTTTAGACTCTGTTTAGTCAGAGGGCTTATTGAATGCTTTATAGCAAAAATACATATGTAGTGCCATCAGTTAAAAATTGTGTGTGCCCATTTAAATGGGCAAGTTTTTCTGCAATACATGGAAATACATGGAAAAGATATGGGAAGGGGATAGGGCTGCTAGGTCTCCCTAGCCTCCCTAGCAACCACCAGGGACGGTTGTACTTACCGGTGCACATGCTCTTGGCTTCTATACGATGACATCACTTCCATAAATGACATGTTTGTTCTGGCCATGCGAAGTGCGGGGGCATTTCTGAAATGTTCATTAATCCTAAAATAATCCTGGACAGAGCAAAGCATGCAAAGGACCCTTACCCTGCCCATCCAGGAATGCAAGCATGCTTGGCTGCAGGGAAGCTGTGCCCACCAGTCTGAAGAGCATATGGGGGGCAGAGCTGGAAAAGTGGAAGAATGCAGAGTATCTAGTGCTTGCAAAAATGATCCCTTTTGAGGGTGATGTGAGGAGTCAGCCACCTTCGTATGTTAAATTACACAGTCTTGGCTAGTGGGCAGACTCAGCCAAGCACAGCACTCTTCTCTCTTCTCCTAGGCACAGCCCCCTCCCCTGTGCTTCTGCTGGCTCCTCTGCCTCTTTCTTATATAACCCTTTCAATGCCCGTTTCTGTGCAATCATCTGGTCATCTGCAGTTCCCAAATGCTATACCTGGAGGTTTCTCAGTGGGGATATTTGGTGCCCATCAACATAGCACCAAATCTGCTGTCCCAGGCAATTGTGTAGCCTTGTCTTGGGAGTGGGCCATCCCTGTCCTTAGGAGAGAAGGCAGGAGAAGGCATTCTCTTCCTGCTCCTCAATGCAGCCCAACAGCCCCTGTGGCTTTTGCTAAGTGGGGATCCCGTAACCTTGATAATCTTTTCAGCAATTTTTTTAGAAAAATATTCTGTGTGGGGGAGGGGGAAAGCAGTGAAGATCCTGGTGCCTTGCATACCAATGCTGAATTTTCCCATTAATATTATCACATTTTAATCTTAGGTTTGTCATCAACCTAGGTAGTGGGTCACCCTTGACCTTAGGAGAGAAGACTGGGTGTCATCAATTGCATATAATAATACAAGTGTTGGAAATGATATATAAATGGTATATAAGGTGTCAAATATGATATAGAAACAAAAGAAGCATCAATGATAGTGAGAAAAAGGAGAGAACCCAAAAATTAGTAACAATGATAGTATAGAAAGTTAAAAGAACTGATAATGGCCTCATCAGCTTATCCCCACTATGTACTATATTGGAAACAATAGTACACCATGAATGTTTTAAGTGGATTAATTCTTCATATTTACAATGGTTGTGACAAATCCTTATTTTCCTTGGCAAAATGAGCTTAATCCATAATTATATAAGAGCAACTAGCCCTTGGCTTCATTACACTCTCTTTGCTTCCACAATGTCTTTTTCCTTTTTATTAATTTAACTTTTATACAAGCTAACAGATTGCCATAAAGGAAAACAGAATTTCTCAACCAGCGTTGCTAATAGCTGTATTTCAAGAAAGGCCCTCTGGTGCATGTTGAACAATAACTACCACTCCTGTGCCACTTGCAATTTTTAATTGAATTTCTATCCCATGGATATCATGCTGAAAGTATTCATCTGCTTCACTAAGTCTTCTGATATTAAACAAGTTCTTCCAAGTTATTATTGTAATATAAATATTGTTCAATAGTTGATTTGCATGAGAAATTCACAGCCGTGTTGGGGATGACAGTTCAGGAAGCTTTGCCCTGTGTATGTATGAATAAGGAATCTTATTACTATGGATGAAATGCCGTCATGCTTATCACGTTTTTGGATATTCTTCTCCCCATGTTTTTTTTTCTGCATGAACCAGAAGTTGTCTGATTTTGGAATGAAATAACCAATTCAGAAATTTAAATATTTTGATTGTCCTTCAAACTCAGCAACGTAAGTATATTCTAGTTTGACATGTTTTCACATGGAAACCTGGTACTTCTGGGCAAATTGATTGTTCTAGCTGCAGCTCCATTATGATTTGTTCTATCGTTCATCCAGTGGTTTTACTCTGACAATCATATGTCTAATCCCACAGAATATTGAGGAATAGCACCCAAAAATTAAAGAGTGAATGCTTCTTCTCTTTTCCCTGCTGTCTGTGGAGCCCATGGACAAAGGTGAAAAAAAGTCAGTTTCCATGGCTGTGCAGTGTGTACTTCTGCAACACCAAGAATTTATGGGACACAGTAAAAAAGAAAGCAGCTGAGACACTATGACTTGAGTCAAATTAATCTTGAGATTTTGTTTTTGTGTTGTAGAAGTGCATTAAAGTTATTCTCAGTGAAATCTGTGCCCCAAATCTAGATTAGACATGGGCACGAACGGGAAAAAAAATGAACAAGCTATTCATTGTTCATTGGCATCCACAAACAACAGACAACGAACAGTAACAAACATGACCCTGTTTACAAACATGTTCATTGTTCATTGTTCGTGGCCCCTTAAAGATCCCTTTAAACTATCAGCTGGCAGGTGGCAGGGGGAATTCCCCCCTGCTGTCTGCCAGCTGATAGTTTAAAGGGCCATTTCCTGCCATGTGCAAGGGGCAGGGACCTTTAAACATCCCACAAACTGACCTTTCCAATGTCCAATACCCACCAAATTTGCAGGGGACGTAGTTCTCACTGTCCTCAGAAGACCCCCAAGCTTCAGTGAGATTGCACCCCGGGAAAGGCATGATGCATGGGTTTCCCCCTTTGTTGTCATTTTCTCTTAACAGTGGTAAAAATGGGACTCTCTGCTGGAAGTACTTTGAAGGGTTAAAGTCAGAAGGAAAGCCAGAAGGAGTTCAGACAGAGTTCAGTCCCTGCCGTTGCCAGGGGAATTGATTGAAAGGCCCCAGACTGTCTGGCTTGATGAACGGCTGAGGAAGGCAATGAACCAGGTTTGCAATGGCCACTTGTTCATTTAGAATGGAGCCTCACAAACGGCTTGTTTGCGAACAGACGAACGGGCTGTTCATGTGTTTTTTCTGTTCATAATGCTGTTCGTGCCCATGTCTAGTCTAGATACATCAACTTATTATTTGTCTTTGAACAAATATTCCTGCTGATCAGGCCAGCCAACAAGGATATATTTCTGCTGTTTAAGAGGACATAAACCTTGACTTTCTTTGCCTGGATAGAAATTGAGTTGATGTCAGAGAGAGGAACAACAATAAGACCCTGGTATATCATATAAACATAGAGATAAATGTCAGTAGCAGTATTGAGATCATGATGACAAGGCCTTGATAGACAGTTGTTATTCAGAGGAAATTTATATGGGTTGAGAAGGGATGAAGAAAGCTTAGCTTACGTTTTTCAGGGATGAGTCAATTCAAGACAGCCGCTTGGCACATGTTGTTGCAGTAACCACCAGTATCAATTCTGATCATCATGTTGAAACACACCAAAGACCTAGACAACTGTTGAATGTTTTGCATGAATCTGCCCCTGTATCAGATGTTATTGTTGATGAAAGGTAATTTCCTTCCCACACTTTCTTGACCACCTTTTCATTCATTCTTTCACTCCCTCATTCTCCAGGATGGAAGATTTAAATAGTGTTTAAGAGTATGTAACAAAGTCACATTTGGACACTATGTGGAAGCTATATTATTAGGGATTAGTGAATGCCCCCTGTTTCATATCTTTTTAAATAACTGTTTATATTTTTGTCAATTATTTTGGTTTTCTACTTTTTACCATGCTTCTGAATTTCATGCTCCTTTGGTTCAGAGTATGATTATCAGCAGCAGAGGAGTCCACCTTCAGTTCTTCTTCAGCTTGAACGGTAAATTCCTCTTCCCCTCCTTTCTACCCCTCCCTCACAGCTGATATGAAATTCTCACTGCCTTTCCCATCCTTCTTTCTCTCCTCCTTTTTTTTCCTCCTTGAATGACTTGGATCCATGGTGTCCAGGATGCTCTGAGAAGTACAGTTCTTAGAATATTGACATTATGATTTGGATGTTAAGTTTCTAGGAACAAAATTTACACAGTCCTAATGTTCAGTTATATTATTTTAATCACATACCCAGTTAAAGTTATCTTTTCACCCAAGTGGTATCCTTCATGCATGGTGAGACCAGAAAAACCAATCTCAGAGGAAGAGATAAGTGAGGGGTTGCCCTCCTCCAAAAGACCACAAGGTGTGAAGGAATAAATGGGGATGGGTTTTCAGTATAGGAGCCCCTGTGTGTTGTGCCATCAAGTTGCATCCAAGTTACGCCAACTGTATCACTAGCAGCCTTTTACAGGTCTTGTAAACTGAAGGCTGTGGCTTCCTTTATTGAGTCAAACCATCTCATGTTAGGTCTTCCTCTTTTCCTACTGCCTTCAACTTTTCCTAGCATTATTGTATTTTCTAGTGAGTCTTGCCTTCTTATGATGTGACCAAAGTATGATAGACTCAGTTTCATCATTTTAGCTTCCCAGGAGAATTTAGGAGTGATTTGATTTAGAACCAACTTGTCATTTTGGCTGTCCATGGTAACCATAAGACACTTATCCAACTCTTGATTTCAAAGAAACCAGTTTTCTTTCTGTCAGCTTTCTTCATTGTGCAACATTAACATCCATACATAGCAATGGGAAATATTATAGTATGAATTATCTTTATCTTGTTCCCCAGTGATACATCCTTATACTTAAGGGCCTTTTCTAGTTCCTTCATGGCTGCCCTTCCAAGCTTCTGTCTCCTTCTGATTTCTTGGTTGCAGTCTCCCTTTTGGTTAATAATTAAGCTAAGGAATAGAAAATCTTTGACCATTTCCATCTTTTCATAATCATCCTTAAAGTTGTGTAGTTCCTCCTTAGTCATTACTTTTATACTTTTATGTTCCGCTGTAATCCTGCTTTTTGCATTTTCTCCCTTAACCCTCATCAGTAGTTGTTTCAAGTTTTTACTGTTTTCTGCCAGTAATACAGAGTCATCTGCATATCTCGAATTATTAATGTTCCTTCCACCAATTTTCACTCCACTTTTATATAAATCTAATCCAGTTTTCCGTATGAATCCAGTTTTCTGCATATATATTCAACAAATAGGGAGATAAAATAATCCTTATCTGACACCTTGTCAGTTGAAAACCATTCTGTTTCCCCATATGCTGTCCTAACAGCAGCCTTTTGTCCAGAGTACATGATGTACATCAAATGTTGTGGCACACCCATTTCTTTTAAAACTATCCATAGCTTTTCATGAACTGCACAGTCTAAAGCTTTGTTGCAAAGTATAAAAAACAAACTTATTTTCTTCTGAAATTCTCTGGCATACTCTAATAACATATGTAAATTTGTAATAGAATCACTAGTGCCTTTTCTTTTTTTGGAATACACTGTGAACATCTAACATTTCTTGTTCCATATATGGAGAGAGTCTTTGTTGTAAAGCACTTTGCTTGCATTGGAAATTGATTTTTTTTTTAAAAAAAGGAAATTGATGTGATGGCCCAATAGTTGCTGTAATCTTTGACATCTTTTTTGAACTGGAATGTAGATTTAACATTATTAGTCTGTTTCCCATTTTGGGGGGCATATTCTTGTTCAGTTTTTGATAGATTCAGTTCCTGTAGCTTGAAATAGCTCTACTGATATCCCATCTACCGCTTCACTTTCTAAAATTGCAGGTTCTTTTTCAACAGAGTCTTCTGTGAAGGAATCTGTCATTCTTTTCTCTCTTTTGTATAGTTTTCAGTGTATTATTTTGCATCTTCTCTTTATTTTGTCTTGATCAGATAATGTATTTGCACATATGTATTTAGAAATTTTAAGAGTTTCATCAGTCATCTATTGAGGCTTTTCATTTCTTTTGGCTACATGAATAGCCTTTGCATATTTTTCCTTGAGAATATCTCTAGTGTCAGCCCACAGAAGGGCTAGCAAGCTGCGTAAAGAAAAAGGAGAAGCTAAGAGATGGGAGAATGAGGGTCAATTTCAGGGAAGCAGAAGAGGAGAAGGGAAAAGCATATTCTTCCAGTCTTGACAAGAAAATCCAGTGATTTTGGTGTATGCAGTGATGGATGAAGGCTTGGATGCAGAACCAACCATAAACCTAGAAGGCTTGGTATGCCCTTTTTATGCACCTGGTTTTACTTGGGTTGGTTAGTGTTACTGGCTGATGTGTGTGTAGAACCAGCTGGTGGTGCAGAACTCAGATCTGCAACCTCATTGGTGGGAAGGGTAAAAATTTAAGTTGATATTGGATAATTCAAACCTTTTATTGTGAGGGATACCTAGGTGATATGATGGGAAGGAGAGGTGTGCAAAGTTACAAATGACTGAGAAATTGGTTGGCAGGCATAACTCAGGCCTGCTGACAATGGTCAAGGGATAGGTTAATTGCATATCTGGTGTGGATTGAATTTCCAGAGAAGTCTACATTTGAGGGAGTTTCTGAGAGGGAGGGTTATTGTCAGGCAAGCATGGGTCATTACTCATTGTCAGGGTGTTAGGAGTTTTGGAGGATCACAGAGCCTTGATTAATGGACCCCTGAAGTTCTCAAGGCAGCCAACTACTTTCTCTTGAAAGCTCCTGGGGAAATACATACCATAACTGAGAGACTGTGAGCCAAAGTTGATGTTAACTTTTTTTTCATGAGTTCGCCATGGAGCCAACTTGTGTTCCCTGCAGCCATGCTGCAGATTTCTGAGGTAAAAGAGCCAAACAGGCTTGGAATGCTACCACAGGGGATGAGGGCCCCTGCTGCCTCCTGAGCCATTTTCCTGTGCAAAAACAGCTCAGGAGGAAGGAGTTATTTTACCGTTTTTGCCACTTCACATGGAGAATTTTCTCACCTCCAGTGGCATTCCAAGCCCATTTGGGCTCTCCTCTTTTAAAAAGAAGCCACTTCCAGCCACTGCTGTGTGGCTGCAGGGAACACAAGTTGGCTCCATGGTGAACTCATGAAAAAAGGAGCTTTTAGTTTGGCTAACTTGACATAAGAAGATGGCTTTATCTAAGTTTCTGACTTCAGAAGGCCGGAAGATCTTGGGGTGCCAAAAAGACATGGCTTACAGTGGGGAAGGGAATATGGGAACAACATTATGGTTAACTGATTTATTTGAAATTATGATTTATAACTAATGAAAGTAGTGAATGCTACCTGTACAAGTGTACATCTGTTTGTAAGTAAAGTATGTTCACTCTACAAATAAAAATACATGTACATTAATTACTCGGTGCACATATAAAGAAAAATCAAGTGTACATTGTACATGGATTGCATACGTGTGCACTGTAACTTGTGAATACATCTTTTATATGTATGAATTTACATGGTTAGTGTTCTGCAGTTGTGGTTTGGAAACTGCTTTTCTGAAATATTTTGAAGTGGGTTTCATTTTTCTATTTTGTTGTTAGCTCTCCTTTAGGCTATTTTGCTTATGCATGACAAAATTGTCTGTGATGGTATAAAGTGAATGAATGCCAAGTAGGACCAAGACAGATTACTCATTTCATTTGAGTCACATTGGACTGATACCAGATGGTAATAACTTTCAATAACTGGTGTCCAGGGAAACTTCACCCAATTTTATTCAAGGATGAAAATGAAAATCTTAACTCTTTGAAAAAATGTATTTGTGGTAGGAACACTGATAATTTTTTTCTACAGTACTTGAGTCTCCAGTTTAAGCTGATCTATACATGATACTAATATCTTGAGGGCTGAGACTGATGCAAAATGGCATCCTAGAAAAAGCCTATCTCTGCAGTGTGCATATCAAAGGGCAGACTGTAGTCACAAGAGTCACATGAACCATCATACACTTGAGTGCTCTCAGAAATGAAGCAATTGCCTTAGGGGCTCTTTTCTTAAGGGTGCTCCAGGACCTCTCTTGATGCTTGGACATTCTACCTAGGGACTTTCTGTTCTGGTCCTTGACCCAAATAAGAAATCACATGAAAACTTTGCCATTTTAAGTTTATAATAGTCATGCAAATAATCACTGTATGCATGGTGTATTGGTCTGCCCAGTGTAGCCATTCCTAATATTTATTTATGTTATTTATAGTCCACCTTTCTTGCTGAGACTCAAGGTGGATTGCATAGTGTAAGTAAATAGGATTAATAGCTGGGATGTTCAATAAATAGTACAATAGGGTAAGAACTCCATGAATTTGAAAACAAGCAGAAATCGAATACAGAGCTGAAAACAATGCTGAGATAAAACATAAGCAAATTGATACGACATATCAAACAATGCAGAACTATGCAGCAGAAGCATACTTATAGCAACATATGGTACATTGTAATTTGTAGTATAGTCTACAGTCCCTATCTTTTTACCTAAGTTTCTCTCGGAACCATTTCCTTACAACCTTCCTACCTGTGTAAGAAAGCCCTCATGAATAGTTCAGTTCTGCATAGTTTGTGAAAACCCAGCAGAGTAGAAGCTTTCCTGAGCTTTTCAAGTAGGCCATTCCATGAAGTGGGAGCCAGCACAGAGAATGCATGTGTACTGGCAGTTGTTGATTTTGCCCACTTGCAAAATAATATATCCAGTAGTGCAAGCTCAGAATCCTACTCTTTTCAGCTCTGAATCCTTATATTCTTGTATCATCTGAAGCATACTATGTTACCCAAATCAGTCCTCATGTCAGGCCAGGCATGTGGAGAACATTTTCAACATGTGTACAATGCCTTGACCTTCATATAGGATTGCCAGATGGGTTTAACAAAAATACTGGATATGCTCAATAAAAATGTGTTGACCATGTGGGGACCACATGGTTTGACAAGACAATCCACCAAGCAGGAGGCAGAGAAAGAAACAGGCCACAAAGTACCACTGCTGCTCTGTGCACTTCATGCCACACCAATGCAGGCAAGCAGATCCCTCACCAGAGAGTGGTGGGTTAGAGATTCTGGAGCCCTGGGCAAAAGTCAAGGATGTCCCCTATACGTCCTTTATTCTCCTCCAATAATAAATTGGATTGGGGAGAATGCTGTATCCCTATTAAGGAGAAAACCAGGCTATAAATGAAATAAATGTCAATTGTCAATTTGAGGTCAGGAAGCAATTTTCCCCAGGGCACTTTGGCTAGGGATCCTGATGATGTTTTGCCATCTTCTGGGCATGCAGCAGGGGGTCACTGGGTGTGTGTGTGGGGGGGGGGGAGGTAGTTGTGAATTTCTTGCATTGTGCAGGGGGTTAGACTAGATGACCCTGGAGATCCCTTCCAACCCTTTGATTCTATAACATGATTTTATAATTAAGAGATATTTACATCATTAAGATGCATAAGCCGAAGCAACCCTTGACTCTATACCACCCTTGTCACCTCTGGGGTCAGGGCAAGAGGGCCTTCAGGGGGAAAGCTACTGATTGCCAAGGGAGGGAGGAAGGCTAGGTGCCAAACAGGAAAAACAAGACTAGTTCTCGGGGAAAACATTATCTCTGAAGTGATTTTGGGAACTACTGCACTGAGCAGTGGCATCCCCTCCCCCCAGTCATCTGATCAACTATTAATGCCACCATGGTTTGGCTGACTGTTATAATTTAATTTCCACATCATGTTCACACCCAGCACTTGCTTAGACTCTCCCCACGCTCCATCCCTTGTCTTTTGAAATTGCCTCCTATTGAGAGAGGAAGAAACTGTTTTTTCCAAGATGGAAGCCAGAAGAGGTTGCCAGCTTGGAGGGAGTGGATGAGGCAGGGCAGGCATGGCAGCTCTCTAGGTGAGAAGGTGAAAGGAAAAGAACCACAAATGAGCAAACGTTAACTATCCAGAGGACAGACTCCACACATGCACAATAAAACTATGCCTGCCACTTTCAGGGAGGGCGAGAAACTTCTCTATTGCCTGAGGAAAGGGAGTTTCATCTTCTCTTCCTGACAGGTGGGGAATGATGGAAATGCTAGCACCATCTACAGTTTCCCTTCTACCAGCCCACCCTCCACGGTCAAGCCATAGTGTTTTATTTCTTTTTTTACTCCTTTATATTCTCACTTCCTTTTTATTTTTACCCTTGAGCTCCCCCACCTCCCCAACTCTATCCCTTTGAAATTGCCTGTTTCTTGGATCTCTTAATTTGAAAATACCAGGCATTTGTATGTCTGCTTTTTTCTTAGTTTATTTCCTGAATAGCATGTAGAAATACTGGACTGTGAGTTAAAATTGGATACCTGGCAACCCTACCTGGATGGCCCAGGTTAGCCTGACCTTGTCAGATCTCAAAAGCTAAGCAGGGTTGGCCCTGCTTTGTATTTGGATGGGAGACCTCCAAGGAAGATCAGGCTTGCTAAGCAGAGGCAGTTAATGACAAACTACCTCTGCTCATCTCTTGCTTTGAAAACCTTCAGGAGGGTGTGTGTCACCATTAGCTATAACTCGATGGCACTTTACACACATAAAAATCTAGAACATGGATTCCAGTGTGGGGAGTTTTTTAAAATCTTGTGCATACACACATCCCAGTCTAATGCAGTAAGTCTCCCAGGGAAGAAAGAAGGAGGGAACCAATACTCTGCCAGAAAGTAAACTTTATTGACCTGAGCAAGATACAGAATACGAAAAAAGGAAGCAAGACAGCTGCAGTACAAGACAGTGAGACTGAACTATTTGGATAGCAACAATACAGAGCAACTTTCTTGTGGTACTAAAATAAAAAATATTCACACACTCAGTGTTCAGTTGTATCACTTCAAGCTTATACTCAATTATAGTTAAACTTTAAACTCAAAATGTGTTTCCCCATGAGACTAGTCCAGAGAAGTCAACCCAGAGGGAAGAGATGGGTGAGGGGTTGCCCAAAAAGGAACCAAAGATGCAGAGGGATAAATGCAGAAGGATTTTACGGATATCAGTCCCCATTGAGGTGGAGATGCTACAAGAATAGATCAATTTTTTATAAGGCTGGCCAGCTGGGAAAAGGGAAGGAAGAAGCTAAGAGATAAGGGAGTAGACAGAAAGGTGTTGAGGAGGGGAGCAGAATGGGTGGGTGGGTGGGGGAGAAACACTCTTAACAAGGAATGTCAGTGAACTCATTGTCAGCAGTGAAGGAAGAAGGCTTGGGAATAGAACCAGCTACCACATGAGGGCACCCTGTTTTTTCTGCAGTCAATGAGAATTAAGGGCTTCAGAAGCCATTCTTATACACCTTGATTTATATGGGTGCAAACAGGTGGGATGGTATCATTGATTGAAAAAGATTCAGCACTAGGTTCTGCAATGGCGTTGGGTGAGAACTTCAGGATCCATCTGCCTATTGGTGAAATTTGGATCGGAATATGATTAGTGAAAATGTAGGATCCAAGGCCCATTGATGAAAAGCCATAGGCAAATTCAAACCTTCTGTTGCAAGGGGGTACACATATGAGGTACTATGATGATGTAATGTAGAACAGGTATGTATTTGGTTGGAGATAAATGAATAAGCCTGGATGGCAGGTATAGCTCAGACCTGTTGACAGTGGCTAGGAGGTGGGGTGATGGTCCTTCTTGGGCTCTTGACTGAATTTCTAGAGAAGTCTATATCTAAAAAGCCCAGTTGTTCTCCTGTAAACTTGGCATCATCATTACTCAGGGAGTGGGGAGCTTTGGAGGGTCACACCCAAGAGCCTTAATTAATGTGCCTTTGGAGGCCAGAGGATTTTAGGATGCAAAAAGATGCAGGTCTTAGTAGTGGGTCATGGGGTAACAGCTGTCCTCACTTTGTTAATTTGCTGAAAAGACGACAGATATTCCCAAGTCCATAGCCTGAACCTCTCTTTCATTTCCTTTCCAACCTCTTATTAAAAGGGAATCCATATAAAGGATACTGCAGGAGCATCACCTTTCCTCAGCCTTATGGTTATGGTCAAGAAACAATGCAGGCTTCTCATCTTAAGAGGCTAAAACAAGAAATTGAGATTTATACTAGATATTTTGGAAAAAAATTAAACATTGCAGATTTTTATTTTCAAAGGTGAAGTGCTTAAAGCTGCCACTTTACCCTAATTACTAAAAGGCATTTTCAAATAGCAGCAGTCCAATGATCAAGTGATGAAATGTTTGCGGGCAGTAATGCTCATTTTATGTAGGTGCAAAGTTTCATTTTTGCTTTTTTTTGTTTTCCTATGCTATTGTGAATCTTCTTGTTTTGCTCACATTCATAGCTGGTGTTCTTGATTTGAGTTTCCTTTTAAACCAGTTTAATGAAATTTTACATTTGTATGTCATCTACGCATCACTAAAATAATGCAAAAATAAGCCCCCAAATTCATTAACATTAGCAGGGAGAATTCATTGGAATCTGGAAGAGAATCGGAGGGAGTGGCTGACTTCTGCAGCGTCAAGGCATTTTTAAGGGATATTGTGGGTCTCTGGATTCATGACCGTAAGCATGATATGAACATGAGGGAAAGAATACTATATACTTTGGGTTTTATACCCTGGACTTGTTAAAAAAATAAAAAAAGATAGTGGAGTAACTGAAAATATGAACACATATATAAATATGAACACCTTGCCCTTCAAGGTGGCAATTCATAATTTGCCCACTGTCCTGGGAAATGAATACATATTTTAAAACATCCTTCCCCTCCCAGCTCAGGACACATATTTCTAAATAGATCTGTCATTTACTTTCAGTGCTCTTATCAAAGTTTACAATAAGGGCAAATAAATGGAAGCCAAGCCTGTACTGTTAACAGTTCTCATGAAAGGCAAGTACCCATGTCTTTCCTATATGTAAACTGGTACTATGTCACTCATGTGTGCCTCCATGGTGGCTTTTAATCTCATCCTGTATGCCTCTCTCTCTCTTTTTCTCTTCATTGGTTGGAGCTGTTGGTGCATTGTTACAATATCAGAATTTTCTGGCTCAGGACTTTTGAATATAGGATTAGTGTGGAGCCTTTGCCTTGTAAGTACAGGAAGAAGTCAAACTTGCATAGATGCTGATTATTCTGATTTATGGATTGGCTTTCAGAGACAACGCTCTTGCTGTGTAATGAACAGTGGGCTTGTCTCTAATATAATTGGGAACAGGTGCTTTGGGGTTTAAGTGTTTAACAGATTGTCAGAGAAGTTGAAACAAGGTGGTATTTTTATTCCTCTTCTGACACATGGAAATGGGAGAGTTTGCAGGTCATGAACATGTCTTGGTTTATAAATCCTCACTTTCCCCAGGAAAATTATATTGGAGACATTAAAGAGGTGGCCATTTGTGTATTTAAGTTGAATTCATCTACGCCTTCTGTTTAAGCTTTCACAGATGTGAATGGATATGTTTTCTTTTACTGTATGCCAATTATGTATGGATTTTATGAGCTTTCTTGTTCAGGGACCATCTTATTGTCTTCTCCCATTTAATGATAAGATGCATAATTTTGATTCCTGTTTTTGGTTGTTTGGTGCCACATTACATACCAATATAGGAACAATATAAGCACCATAACCTAGTTTGGGGTTACTTGGGGTGGTAAACATCTGTAAGATAATTTGTCATAGTCTGAATTTGTATATTAAATAATTGAGATCCATGAAAAATCAGAGTATTGGGGCATTTGAATGGGGCTGACAGTGCATGCTGAATACATCAGCTGCACTTGTCAGAGCCTTTACTGTCTCATTCTTTACTTTGAATTGTCTCCCATCTATAAAGCTATTTTGGCAAACATGGGGCATTCGCTGTTTCTGTCCAAGGTCCTAAGCAAGTTTCATGCAGTTGAATGGGCTTACAAATCCTGATGAATGGCTGCTTATCAGAACACCTCTCCTTTATTAAGGTGTTGGGAGTTTCTACTTACTATGTGGATCTTCATGTTGTTCCTGGTCCTTGTCAATATACCAGTAAGGATTTTGTCCTGCCTATCTTCTGTAAAGAACAGAATTGCAATACTAAGGGGGACAGGGGCAAGGTGGGTCCATGTGTCTTCTTGGGTTTCTCTTTTTCCTGTCATTTAGGTGGGCAGCCCCACATGCAAACTGTCAGAGCCACAAAGAGGTGCAGCAGGCTTCCTCTTTCCAGCCATCCTTGGGACTGTGACAGTGCACCTGCTAGCATGCTGTCAGAGTCCATGAAGGGATGGGAGCAGAGAGGGGTGGGGGACAGGCTGTTGTTTGTAGTTTGCCTGAGGATGGTGGCGAAGCTTAGATTTTTGACACTATCACCTGGCAAGCAAAAAATAACCCACAACATTCTGTTGTGGATCCCCACTTGTTTCAATACATTTCACAAACCGTTCAATAAACAATCAGTGAGATGGTGAAGAGGGGGATTAAATGGGGAAGCCAAGTATTCCCAAAATGTGTCACCATGTAGCTCAGCCCTATAAACTGAGATTGGCTGCTACTGTCTTACTGCCCCATCCCCTCTGTTGCAGAACATGATTCTGGCTGCTTCAGAGGTTAGTCCTGTGCTAAGATAGGTCAAAGAGCTACATTTGTTCTCATGCTATTTCCATTACGAAGCATTTAGGTATATTCATCCATTAAGAACTATCTGACCCTTTGATTCTGCAAAGCACCGGATGCCTCCTGCTGTGAATCTAATTGCTCCCACATTACCAGTATTTAGTTTTATACATCAGAGAGCTCTAATTCCAAGCTCTGTTTCAAAGGGAGGTCACTTGTCAGCAACTAGCTTGCTCTTGGTACCGAGATAGATGGGTACAGGATTTGAATCCTGGCCAAATGCTGTTAAATCTATGCTTTTTAAAGTTGTCTTGGTCCATTTTAAGATTAAAAGCCAATTGCAGAAATTGGCAAAGGACATGATATCACAGAGCTGGTCAGGAGCATAGATTTATAACTCTCATTTTATGTATTCTATAATCAATTGACCTTGTAAGCTGGCTCCAAAAAAGGGATCTAACTTTTTCTCCTCTTAGGCGATGCTTACCTAAATTACTTACATTTCACATAAATACTTACTATTAGTTAGAACATTGCAGGAAAACTAAATGGAATATGGAATCAAGGGTGAACTGGTAAAACAGACTGGAAATAACTGATAATATAGTGTGTCAGTAAATGCACTTGAATGTTTGTTTATTATTACAGAATAGTTCACTGGGAATGAACTACAAGGTCAGCTAGCAAAACTTGCATGATTTCCTAGATGTAAACCAACCAGAAGTGCTGGTCTACAAGACTTCCTAGTACATATTTTGCATGCAGAAGGTCCAAAATTTAATTTGTGGCATCTCAGTCCTGAATGAGATCTTAATTTCCTGGTGTTTCTCTGCCTGAGGCCCTGAAAATCTAAACCGAATCCCTATGTTTTAAAAATAGCACCACGAAAACAGAATCATAACTGCCTGCCTCTGTTTTTGAAATGGTGACGTCAGAAATTGTGCAAAACGAGCCGTCAGCATTCCATCAGTGGGGCGCTATTTTTAAGACGAAGGGAAACAGCCCTACTGCCACTTGGGAGACAAAATACCGAGCTAGATGGATTCATAGTTTGACTCAGTATAAGGCAGCTTTGGGTTTGAACAACCTCTCTCATTATCTCCCAGCAACCTCTGTGATGGTGACAACTGAGAAAAGTGCATTTGCAGTTTTGGAAGTGTCACAGAATAGACCTGCAGGCATCTCATTCTACTAGGGAGGATGTGGCATTTACCAAGGTGGCTTAGGTCCCAAGCTGTTAGTCTCTAATGAGAAGTTCAACTCAGCCTTACCCCTCCTCAAAGAAACAACATTCCTTTGATTGCTGCTGTAATGTGAAGCTTTTAGAGATTTTCCAATATAGTCTTCTGGAAAATAAATTATTTCTATCTCTTTTAAAAGACTGGCCTTCAAATTAAGAACACAAGCTTTTTCTGGCTACTTCCACCAAAGGTCCCTGGGCATAGGGACAGCCAAGGTTGGATTATTTTTTTTAAATTGAATTTATTGTATATGGCCATAGGCCTTCACAATCCAAAACCATTCATTAAAAAACAAACAAAAATTACAAGAATACAAATATAATTACATGCATATAAATAAAATTACTATAAAATGCATTTTACCTAAAATGTAAACATTAAACAACATTAAAACCAAATGGTTTCTAGCAGTTTATAAGACAACAATCTATATCAGGTGTTTATTCTCCTGGTTACCACATTTGCCATTATTTTCCTAGCAACCATGGTGTAGAGGGCCACCCTATTCGAAATAAAAGGGTTGGTATCTGAAAGTATAAAGTTTAGTTTATCAAAATCAGACAGAAGATGTTAATGTAGATATATGCTGAACTCTAGAAGTTTCCATACTACGTCATGTGATCTTCATGAACTTAAATATTTTGGCTTTAAATACCCTACATTCCTGATCAAACCAGCTGTTGCTGGGGTGCAGTTTTTGATTTGGAGGTTTGCTGTTGACAAGTAGCTGTTTAAGAGATTGGATTATCCCTTCATAATGTTGGATCGTATTCAGATCTGAAACAAGTAAGGCTGGATTAAGACATGCTGAGGCACTAAGCTATGCCAGGTTTAAGAGGCCCCATTGCATTATGAAAAAAGGCCAATTTAGTATTTTTAGTATTTTTTTATTTAGAGGTCCCTAAATGTAAGGCTCTAAACTGTAGTTTATTTAGCTTATGGATAAATTCAGCTCTGGAGGCAGCTTTGGGAATCTTACTTGCTATACTAATTCACATTCAGGCAGGCAGGAGTCTCCTTACCTTCTTTCATTTCTCCATGTTGTGTGTTAGCCAAATTATGCTTTTATGTAGGGTTGCTAGAAAAAGGCTGGCAACTGGTGGGTGGGTTGGGGCTGGGTAGAGAAACATTGTAGGTGTGGCATCACTTTTGGGGAAAACCCAGAAGTGACGGTGAGTAGCTCTAGGAATCATCTAGAAATCACCAGTGATTCTTAGAGCTCCCTGTCCATGCTTCCATGACACTACCTTTTAACAAAACTTTTCCCCCTGCTACTGCTTGGAGTGGTGACAAGCAATGGGAACTTGGGGCAGGGAATCCATTGCTCTGACAAAGGGATAGGCAGCCTTACTTTTATGTGATTACAGAAAAATTAGCACGAGGCTAGATTTATAAAAATAAGAAAAAGACCCTTGACTTGAAATTAAAATAATTTGTTATAAAAACTGAACAGTTGTAGTTGAGCAAGAACTGTCTAACTATAAAGCAAAGTAAAAACAAATGGAATGATAAACTCAGGCTTGTCTCCCTAGGTCTAAAACTGATGGTGAGTTAAGAGAGAAATATAATAAATTTATATGTATTGAGTTTGTTTTCATTTGATTTGTACTGGTTCTTTCTAGGCCTTCACATGAAGCCATTTCCTCTTCCATCTGGCCATAACTTAGCTTCTGTCTCTGCCGGCTGCTTCTGACATTCCCTAGTTAGGCACCATCAGACAGTTCTCTTTCCAAATTCAGAACATTACTGGTCTCTTGCTTCTAGATTTCTATGAATCTATACCAAATGGGTCCTGAGGCCACAAGGATAAACTATTAACCTACAAACTGGCATCCTCCTAGTCAAACAAACGGAATTTTTTCCAGAATGTTATCTTTGCTTATATGTGAAGGTGTTATTAGGTTAACCCAGGGCTGCCAGTCTTCCCACTGGCAAGGCAACTTGTCCATCATCAATCTGAGAAGTGATGGGAGAAAAATACAAAAGGTGTCATTGTCTGTGCTGCTGTGTCACTTCTGGGGAAAACTGGGAAGTGATGTTGGATACCTCTAAAAATCACTGGAAATGCTATGATGTTATCAAAGCATTTCCAGCAATTCCTAAAGCTATCCTACATCATTTCTGGGTTTTCCCCAGAGGTGATATAGTGGTGCAGATGTCACCCTCACATGTCCTGGCCCCCAATCCTCCAGCCGACATGGCCTGGCAACCCTAGGCTAAGCTCTGAGAATTATCTCAGCAAATCAAACATTTAACTTCAGAAGTTGTAATTCGTACATGGATTCTGTGGGGTGAAGTGCCATTTGTAGTTAGATATGGGCACGAACAGAAAAAAAACCCCAAACATGATGTTCGTTGTTTGTTGCCATCCACGAACAGGGACCCATGAACACTTATGAGCATGACCTGTTCATGAACATGTTTGTGGTTGGATATTCGTGGGGGCCAGCAGCCTCTACTCCAGCCATCATCCAAGTTTGGTCAAGATCCCTACTGCACCACTCCCAGAAACCTGACCTGAGCAGGCACCAGGAAAGGTGCCAATAATAAATAATAGCTTTGCCCCAGAGCCTGGCAGCAGCCCTGGAACTTGAAGGGGTAGATCCCTACTGCACCACTCCCAGAAACCTTACCTGAGCAGGCAGCAGGAAAAGTACCAATAGTAAATAATAGCTTGTCCCAGAGCCTGGCAGCAGCCCTGAAGGGGTAGATCCATATCTCACCACACACAAAGAAAATTCAAGCTCCAATGCACTCTCCCTGTCTATCAAAATGCCAATAGCAGCTGTCTCTCTCCCTCTCCACTGTCTACAAAGACTAGCGAGAGCTGCGAGCCCCCCTCCCCCATGGTCTTTGCTTTCTTGTAACAAATTTGGAGCTCCAGTCCACACTTGGAAGGAAGACCTGCCTATCAAGCTAAATTGGGCTTAGATCGGGGTTTCCAGGGCAACAGCAGGAGTTCAGACAGAGTTCAGACAATCTCTGCCTGTGCTGCCAAGGGAATTGATTGCAGGTGCCAGACTGTCTGGCTTGACGAACAGCAACAAACAATCACCTGTTCGTTTAGAATGGGGCCTCACGAACAGCTTGTCCGTGAACAGCAGATTGGGCTGTTCGTGGCTTTTTTTTGTTCGTATTGCTGTTCATGCCCATCTCTGTAGTAATTCTTTCTGTTTCCTGCTACATTGAAGAGACTGGCACTGTACTGTAGTTCTGTAGGTTCTTCTTCAGTGTATCATTGACAGATGTTACAGAAAGATTTGTGATGAATGGAGTATTGTGGCTCTGCCCTTGGCAGTCCTTCACTCTCCTTTGTCAAGGCTCCTCCCTGTGGACTCATATTGGTAGGACTAGGGGTTTCAGTGCATCCTTGTCTTCCCCCTCCCATCAGTCTCTATCTGTTAAAATCTGAAGCAGATGACTAATATGTCCTCAGCCACCTCCCCATCCCTTTTGAAGCAAGGCATGCACCATCATACAGTGCTTTTGTGAGAGCTCTTGGAGTTGGGAAATAATGACATTAATCATAACATTTGATTTATATACCACCCTTCAGGACAACTTAATTCCACACTGAGAGCAGTTTTCAAAGTGTGATATTATTATCTTCATGACAATCACCCTGTGAGGTGGGAGGGGCTGAAAGAGTTCTGAGAGAACAGTGACTAACCCAAGGTCACCCAGCTGGCTTCAAGTATAGGAGGAGGGAGTCAAACCCAGTTCTCTAGAGTCCTGCCACTCTTAACTACTACACAAAACTGGCTCTTAGCTTAGATGTTCTGGGTGTTCTGATAGTTACTTCTGGGTGCCTGACAGGCTCCCAGAACTGCCTCTTAGCTGGTCTTCTAATGCCCTTGGTGTTTTTTATGTAAAAGAGAAAACCTTCTCTCTTTAATAGACTGCCTCTCTCCCTGGGTTTTGGCTATCACATACAAAGCCCTTCATGGCCTTGGTCCATATCTTAAGGACAGCCTCTCTCTCTCTCTCTTTGCTCCACCACAACAGCTTTGCACATCTGAGCAGGGCCTTCTGTAGGTGCCACCCTGCAAATGTGCAAACTCAACAGCTGCCTGTACATGTGCATTCTCTGTTGCGCCCCCTACTTTATGGAATATCCTGCCTGAGGAGGTCAAGAAGGCTCCCATTCTCCTGGCTTTCCACAAACTGTGCAGAACTGAATTATTCAAGAGGGCTTCTTTAGAAAGATAACAGGGCCGTGCCTTCATTAAAAAAGTTTAGAAAAATACTTGGGTAAAGGGTTAGACTGTGGTCTGCGCTATGATGTATAGTTCGTATTGGCCATTTCCACACACGTTGAATAATGCACTTTC
This sequence comes from Eublepharis macularius, assembly GCF_028583425.1. Lineage (NCBI taxonomy): Eukaryota > Metazoa > Chordata > Lepidosauria > Squamata > Eublepharidae > Eublepharis > Eublepharis macularius. The sequence continues at coordinate 70,056,095 of NC_072795.1, forward strand.
AATGCACTTTCGCAATCCTTTTGAAGTGGGTTTTTTGTTCCACACATGGAAAATCAGTTTCGAATGTTCACTAAAGAGTATTGAAAGTGGATTATCTAACGTCTGTGGAAGCAGCCACAGTCTGTTGATGTCCTACTATGTAGTTTTTGTATTGTTTAATGTCTCATGTTAATACTTATACTTTGCTTCGAGATGACAAAACTTACAGCTTTGATTAGAGAGAAGACATTGTTCACATTTATAGTAAATTGGAAACCCTTTATTGATTTTGTGCGTGAAACTGGAAAAAAATGAATCAATCAATTTGTAGTTTTGAATTATAAGAGGGAAAGGAGGAAGGGACTATGAAAATTGAGAACTTATGCTGATAACGAGTACAAGTATGAATTCTGTAACCTTGCCAATATCTGTCATAGAAAAAAAAATCAAGTGTTTCCTATATTATATATATTATTTTTAATATATATTATTTTCTTTCTTTTTTTTCCTTTTGGTATCTTTTTAGCTTTTACTTTCTCTTTCCTTTTTAAAAATCTATATGTGTTTTAAAATTATTTTAATAAAAATCAAATTATAATTAAAACATACTTTGCTTCAGTTTTTGTTTCAGATTTTTGGTTGGTTCTAGTTTTCCACAAGCCATATCCTATTGCACTGTTTATTGGATGTCCTATTGTATTGTATTGACTTACTCTGTTTCATTCACTCAAATCCCAGTGAGAAAGAGGGACTAAAAACGACAAATAAATAATAGAAAACATCAGGGATGCCGCAATAGTCTATCTTACTGTGTTCAAAGGTGCTGAACAGACATGAGTTGTTCACCCAACTTGTTTGGTTCATGCCAAGCAGCTGCAAATGTCTGCTGAACAGGTTTGTGCTTGGTTTTTACAAAACTGCTCATTTATAAACATGCTGCCAATTCAAACCAATCAGCAGCCATTTGCATCTCTAGGGAGTACTTGGATGAACACCAAAGGGTAGGATATTATTAAAACACAATGTTTGTTTATGACTGATTTATATAATTTATGACTGATTTAATTGTCTATTTAAACAATTGCCGGTTGAGCAGAACAGTTAAGCAAGAAGGGCAGGTGGGTTGTAGAATGCAATTGAGCGGTGTGAGCACATACATGTGCAAAAAAGCCAGGTTCACTGTACTGCATGGTTAGGAAGGAATACAATGAAGCTGTACAGCCATGAACAGGTCAACCAAATACAAAAAAATCTGCTCACCATCTGTGATGGTGACAGGAGAACAGGATGTGAGCCAGATTGGTGGGTGTTTGAGCATCCCCAGAAAGCATTACATTACAAAGAAGAAAGGAAGGGAAAGAGAGAAGATATGGAAAAAAGCCCTGGGACAGAGAATCAGCAATCTATACCCATCACAATTATGGAATGCCACCTCCAGATCATCTGTTGTATCCTTTGGACTTTGCCAGCGCTGGGACCAATAGGCAGGAAAATAATGCCTGGCACAGAGGCAGCTGCTTTAAACTTAGTACACCCGAGATGCCAATTTGGCTGTTATCCAGGGATGAGTTCAACATCTGCCATTTTAAACTTCATATTTATCCCCAGCTCTCAGCTTCTAATCTTCCCTCTGTTTCCTCATGATTTTAACATAGATTTATCTGTTATAACATAACTGAGAATAGTTATTGCCTGTTATTTCTGCAATGTCTTGAGATCTCTTTTTCTGGGGGTGTCTGTGTAAAGCCTTATATTATTACCAAATAAATTGAAATATTGATATATTTCCAGATATAGCTATCTATATAATAATAGCTATTAAATATATCTATTGAGAACCCTTTAGAGAACAATCTGAACATTTTAATGTTCAAATTTGAACATTTTAATGTACTGTAATAAACCTCAAAATCTTAAAAACAATTAATATATAACCTAAGTCATTAACACAAGGAAGGTGAGGACACAGCTAATCTCCTCCACGATGCATCTTTAAAAAACCAAACATGTGACACTAGGATTACCATGTGCCTGCTGGGGGTAGAAGATCTCCTGCTCGGGTGGGAGATCTCCTGCCATCAGCAGCTCACAGGAGAAAGAAGATTTTTTTAAAAAATCATGGATGATGGTGACAGCATGACATAATTCCTGGGAAAACCTGGAAGTGATGTCATGCCTCTCTAGGAATTTAGGAACCACCTCATGATTTTAACTTAGATCTATCAGCTATATTAGTAGTAATTGCTTATTATTTATTGCTTATTATTTCTGCTTATTATTTCTTGCTTATTATTTCTGCAGTGTCTTGAGATCTCTCCCCTTCTCGAGGTATCTGTGTAAAGTCTTGTATTATTATTTTCAGATACGTCTATTGAGAACCCTATAGAAAGTGAAACCTGCTAGACTCTGTTATCATAGAGAAACATAATTCCTAGAGAGGTGTGATGTCACTTTTGGGTTTTCCTGGAAGTGACATCACGCCATATGTGATGGCTGCCTCCCATGCCTCCACTCTACCAGTGGGTTCTAGGCCAGGTCTAGCAACCCAATATGTGGTAGATATTCTACATAGCCTATACTCATTGTGATCAGTTTTGTTCCTTGCTTTCCCTACAAGAAAGATCACTTCTTTTTAACTCTATGACAGAGGAGATGGGCATCTGGTTGCTTCTCTATCAGCTCAGTAGGATCACCACCATATAAGGAAAGACTCTTGCTTAGATTGTAATAGTTCAAAAACCTATTGTTAAATTCAATGGATTAGGGTTGCAGAAAAAATTAATACAGTTGATAATTCTACCAAGAGTAACTGTGACCTCTTAAGCAGAGTCTCACCCTTCTAACCCTATTGACTTCAATGGACTTAGAAGGGAGTAAATCTGCTGAGAAGGATGGCATTGTACAGGTCATAGGTCATGATGCAACCTTGTTAAACCTGACTTTCATCAGTGTTTGGATGGGAGAATGTCTGTGAACCATTGAGTTCCATGGAAGAAGGGCAGGGTGTAAATGTGACATAAGTAATTAACATCTGTTTTCTCTTTCTTCTAGATCCACAGACTATGGTACTACTTACGAAAAGCTAAATGACAAGGTGGGACAGAAGACAGTGCTCAGTTACCTTTATGTCAGTCCTACTAATAAGAGGAAGGTAAGAAATCTATTTTTTTATCAGCTAACTAATTAAGAGAGGTTGGGTTAGGTAGGTAGCTGTGTTGGTCTGCAATAGAACAGCAGGATGTATGTCCAGTGGACCTTAGAGACCAACAGATGGAACAATGCCATCATTGTTCTGTCTGCCTTTACCGACTTGGTGATATGCTATTGTATTATGTGGGACCTTTAAAATAAGCCTATGAGGAAGTGGAAATACAAAACGGGAATCGAGAATGATGCTGGCAATTTACCCAGTGGCTGTATACTGAATGTAACGTTCAGCCTTGGTGCTCTTCTGCTAAACATCGGATCCCGGAAGGTCCATTTCATGATTGAGCTACAATGAACAGCATTCTTTAAAATGAAGCAAAACAGTATATTTCATGAACTGTTCACCAGTTGGACTGTGTTTGGACATGTTTTGATCAAATCAATCAAAAGAGTTTATTGTCTATAGCTATAGGCCGTCACAATTCACCAAACATTGACTAATAAACAATTAAGTCCCTTATCACAGTTTATATAAGTTACTAAAATTAATTAAAACAATACAGTATGCCAAACTATCCCAGGGATCACGAAGCAGCCTCATTCAGTACCACCTTAGATCTTATCTTTTTGGCTGTGAGTGCGAACTGAGAGACTCTATAGGGCACATGATTATCAGTATCAGATAAGAAAAACACAATCGCCTCGATTTCAGAGTATGTGTTTGTCACTGGTAGGATTCTAGCCAAAAATTTAGCTCTGGGTGGGAAAGGTTCTCCACTGTAGGTAATCCACAAATGCAGGTGCGATGTTCCATAGGGGTGTGAGAATAACGCCCTGCCAAAAGAGCTGTCTGCATCATCTGGAAGCGCAGATACATGTTTTGATGTATTTATACTCATTGAATGTTTTGTATCTTTGAATATTTAGTGGCATATTTATGAACTTTATGAATGGTTACTATTATTGCACAAGATTGGCACTTGGCACTTTAATAACTAGAAACTTCATAAAAATTAAATTATAATAGTATTCAATTTGTGGTATTTATACCACCAGGGGCCTTTTTGGTTTCTCTGGTACAGTCTATTTCTGGTGGTGCCCATATTGGTTAGTGTTCAATACATTTCAGTGGCAGAGTGGGGATTTCAGCCTGGGTCCCCCCGATCCTAGTCCAACACTAACCACTGCACTGTGCAAGCCATCTCTATCATTGTTTGTTCTATTGATAATTGAATATAGAAGAAAAATAATATATATGCTACGAGTAGTGTGACTTAAACGTATGATAAAGCCCTCTGATACCTGCAACGTTTGCATTCTTATTTTTATGAGCCACATATCTTCTGGAATTTGGTCCTACACTTGAGATCCTTAATGTCTTTGGAGCTTTGCTTTTTCCTAATTTCAAACCAATTTGATCTCTTTAAGGGAAAGAGCTGCAGTTAATGTTTGGCTGATGGAGACTGGACCAAAACATGAGCAGCAGAAGTACAGAAGCTAAATATGACTTCTGTTGCTTTCTGGAAGTTCTATAATCTCTTCATTTTATTTTTAATGGCTGAAATTTAGATTTCAAATGTCAATGTTCTCAGTTACTATTTAAACATATACTGAAAAAGCAAGAGTTCAGAGCTACAACTTTGAATGAACATAAAGCTTGTGGGAAGTGAATAGAGATCCAAATGTGTGCTTAGAATGTGTAGGAAGAAGTGTGATTCTTGCTTTCCATGTGGTATACTCTTAGCTGATGATAACTCATCACAGGGGAATCCAGGGTCACTTCTTACCTTTTTTTAAAGTAATCATCATGTTGATTCGCATTGCTGGTAGAACAGATGCTTTTCTCTATCATCTGTTGTCAAAGACAGATTGCCAGAGTGTATAACTGAATGGCAGCATCAGTTCTGTGTGATGGGAGAGCCTGGGAGCTATTACGTTTGATGATTTCCAAAGTACTCATATTGGTCTTTTGCTATATCCATCTGAAAGTGTATTTTGCCATTATTTTTACTACTGTTTATCCAATTCTTGTCAGGTCACCAGGTTCAACACTGATGTTTATTTTTCTGCCAGGATTTTTTAGATGGGGACATTACTACAGCTAGAATGTGTCCTGTTTCATTTATGAGTTCTTGGGCTGAATTCTCATCAGTCATCTTGGTCGCTTTCCTGGAATCTAATCACATAGCTTGTATTTCATAGCATGGACCAGAGCATCCTTTGTCTCCGTATGATTTCAGCAGTTTTTCACTAAAGCTGTAGGTAAAAAGATATCTAATGATGATGATAAAATGTGGGACAGATTTTAATGTATTTTTTAATGTTGTTAGCCGCCCTGAGCCCATCTGTGGGGAGGGCAGGGTATAAATCGAATAAAATTAAATAAATAAATAAATAAATAAGGTTGGAAATAAGGATATTACCAAATGAACACTGCTCAATTGAAAATTTGGTTTCTAACATGGGTTCTTCCCAAGTGGGATTAAACTGCAGCCATATTTTTTCTGATTATGAGATTGAAGTATTACTGTTGATATTGATGCTTCTGTTAAGATGACTTGTGCATAACTGGTATATAGATAGTGTGTAATGTTTAAATGGCATAAAGCACCTTTGAAGCCATAAGAGAAGCTAATTGGAAAAGCCTGCAGCAAAAATAAGCAAAATGAAAAGGCTCATAATAACAATAACGCCAGCTTAGCCTAGCGGTTACTTCGCTCTTTCCTGCATAATAGCAACATACAACACCAAGTGAACTTTTCCAGAAAAGTTTGCAATGGCTCTGAGCCATCACACACTGAGTATAAACCTTACTGAATTCAGGCCTGGTTGTAACAGCTATAGTTGCCAGGTCCAATTTGGGAAATACTTGGAAATTCTGGGGGTGGAGTCTGTGGAGAATGGAGTTCGGGGGGTGGAGTTCAGTGTGGATGTGATGTTGCTTTGTGATGTCATGTCCTGTAATGTCACTTCGAGGCCAAAAGTCAAGTCCCCAAATTACTCCCACTCCTGATAGGTAACTTCCCCCTATCTTACATCATTTCCCACCCTTCTGGCCATTTTCCCCCACCTTAAATTACTTACAGGCTTTCTAGCCAGCCTGCTGCTCCTTCCTGTGTAACAACAAGAAGTGGCTTTAGGCTCCAAGCCTTCACAGTTAGGCACTACTAGTACACCATGCTGTTTTAATGTGGATAAGCTGTAGGGATCCACAGGCTTGTATACCTCCTCTCCCCATTCTTCTTTCTTCATTTGGGTGTGATACCCTGAAAAATCTGTATTGGTGGCAAATCAAATCTTGTAATTAAATCTGAACTACAAGCTATGGTTTGCTATTTTTCCTACAAATAGACCTGAAGGGAAAAGAATGTCATTTTAGCAGAGATTTAATGTGTGGAAATGGTCAGCTAAACATTTTCATGGCACATGAATATTTGTCAAAGATGCTTTAGGCTCATCCTGCGTTGGGCAGGGGGTTGGACTAGAAGGTCTGCATGTCCCCTTCCAATTCTGTGATTAGGCTTGGAATCCCAGTTTGTAGAGATGGCAGAAAACCAAAGCTTATGGTTTGGATATTACCATCGAAAACAACTAGCCACAAATATGGTTTTGCAGAAATCTTTATTTATTGATCGTTGCACAAGAGGAGGAGGGAAGACAGAAGCCTGAGGCAGGGCCGGATCTAGGGCTGCTGGTGCCTAGGGCAACCCAAGTCTGGCCTCTGCCCTCCCCGCACATGCGTGCAGTGCACTCGCGCGCTCCCGGTGCTGTGTGATGACATCATCACGCAGGGCCCGGAGGTGTGCTGCCTGCGTGGCAAGCCGGCTACCCTGGCTCAGAGTGCGCCGCAGAGCTGGTGGTGGCAATGCAAGTGGCTGAGCAGAGGGCTGGGAGGCTGCCCACACCATTCGCCTGCCCCAGTTACAGGGTGGCCAGCTTGCCGTGCGCTCCCTGTCCAGTGCATGCGGCAAGCCAGCCGCCCCATCGGCGGGGCAGGTGAATGGTGAGGGCGGCCTCCCAACCCTCCATTCAGCTGCTTGTGTTGCCACTGCCAGCTCTGGCGCGCTCCCGGTGGCTGGCAGCTGCACCCAGTGCCCCCTCTTTGGTGGAGCAGGGAGCAGACTACCCCCCAGCCCCCCCCCCCCCGTCGATCCGGCTCTGGCCTGAGGAACCTCCGTTATGGTACAGATAAACATGTGAACCAGTTGTGATGTTAGGAGACACAGAAAGAGAATCCTGTTGTCCACATCAGAGTCTAAGGATGTTTTTGAACCTACTGTTTTTCAAAAGATCTGCTGTGCATGCTGCCTTAATTAGTTTGATTGATTTACATCAGATCACATGTGGTTCTTTCTCTGTATGTAACTGCAAAGTATAGTGCATGCAAAACTCCTTTCCCTCCTTCTAGATATTGCAACAATTGTAACACTGACACAATCACAACCTTTTCTTAGCTGAATTTTAAAAGTAAACTCAGATAAAATAAACTCTGTTTTGGCTAGAGGTTCCAAAGCACCTCTCCCCCCCTCTCTTGCTGCAAACTGCCAGATTGCTGAGGAATATGCGAAAGTGAATCTTTCTTTATCTGCCATTTAACTAAAGCTACTAAACTTTCCTATGATATTCCAGCCGTAGAGGTGCAGCAATCTTACTATAGCTAGAATATCATAGGAAAGGTTCTTGAATAATCCACTCTGAGGGCAAGAGTCATGCCGCTAATGAGTCAGACCTGTGGCCACCACCATTTTAAAAATGTTACCAGGGCATGGTGGGTTGAGGTGCTTCCCCCGTCACATGCTTTTTCAAGTGCTGAAACAGGCATAGTATGTACATGTAGTTGTTTTGGCTCTTGAAAAGGAATGGGGGGAGGGGAAAACAAGAGCACCTCAGCCCTTCCCTGGTAGAATTTTATAGTCACTTTAAAATGGCTTTGTCATCAATAGGTTGGATCTCTGGATCTCTGGATGCCATCCCACCTAGTTTAACCGCAAGCCAGGGAGAATCCTGGGCATACCTGGGCCACTTGGGTGGGTAGATTTTGGACCGTTAACCCTTATCCTTCCAACCAGCCATCATTTTGGGTTTTTTAAAAAGAAGATATGTTTCTGTTCTGTGCATGTTCTTGTCTTTCGACTGGAAGATGTAACTTCAAAAGCCTGATTTTTTAAAAAAATTCTTAATTGGGAAATCAATGCTCTAGGTGGAGAGTGAAGCCCATTTTGCCCTACTGGGAATGTGTTCCTGGGAAGCAAAGGAAGAGAATCTTACCTAACACAAAATATAACAACAGTCCATAGTAGAGTTGTCAGTCTCCAGGTGGTGGCTGGAGATCTCCCGGAATTACAACTGGTCTCCAGGTGACAAAAATCAGTTCCCCTGGAGAAAATGACTGACTTGGAAGGTGGACTCTATGGCATTATAGCCAGTCAAAGTCCATCCCCTCCCCCAAACCCCACCCACCCCAGGCTCCATGCCTCAAATCTCCAGGAATTTCCCATCAGGGACCTGGCAACCCTAGTCCATATTTAGGGAAGATAAGTGCTCACAAAAGAACTTGTCTGAAGCTAAATAAGGAAAATGAAGAGAACCAGTAGCCAAACTCTATAATCTGGATTCACCATGAGCTCATGAAATTTATTTTTTCAAGATTTCTACTAATGAGATTTGATTGTATTGTTGACCTTTACCTTTAGCTTTTATTCACATTCCAGCTGTTCCAGCATGCTATTATTGTCCTCCAGAATTTGAAGCAGACTATGACAAGAGGAAATAGAATTAAACCAAAACAGCTTCCACTCCATTCCCTTTTCCTCTGAATCTTTTTCTCATGCATTTAACTCCAGACATCTGTTTTATTTAATTTTGTACGGTCTCATGTAGGTTGACAATTACTGTGTGCATTTTGCACATTAGGCTAATTAATTTTGGCATCTTTTTTCCTACTAGTTAACTTAACTTAGTAAAATATTAAGGCATCTCTCAAACCAAATTAGCCATATCCAGAGTCTAAAATTGTGGAACATTATTAGTATTTTTAAAATAATTGGAATAGTATATTGTACAACCTAAGTCTTTTAAAATTCTAGATAAATACTGGGAATTGTGAGGTTTGGTGAGATGGACATCAATTAAAATAGGCACTGTGCAGCGTATTCTAATCATTATATATTTGCAAGTCAATATGAAATTCAGTTACTATTAGTTGTACACAGAGTAATCATGGTGGTTTCTAGTTGATGGCACAATCAATCTGCTGAACTCTCTTTCTTTCCCCTTTCCAATCCTGATTTTTCTTTTTTTAAAAAAAGATTTTTATTGGGTGAGTAAAATTTAATATTACAATTTTTTTATTAATACCCTCATTTCCATATTCCCCCACCCTTTCCCCTCCCCCCTTTATCTCAGATATCCAACAGTTTTCCAACCCGCTGTCTAAATCTACTGCTTATATCTCTTTTTCTTTTCTTATTCATTCTAATATACTACTAAAATAGATATTATATGTTAAACTATAAAAAACCTAATATCAAATTAACAATTACAACGTGTTTCTAACTTATCTCTTCTCCTCTTGTAAAGATCGCCCTCTCTTCCCTTCTGCCAAATTAATAGTTATCTAGCACCCACATTTCTCCCTTTATGTCCCACTTCTTTTCCAAATACTGTTTTAGTTTCCCCCAATCATTAAAGAATTCCTCTGGACTCTGTTCTCTCAGCTTTCTTGTCATTTTGTCCATTTCTGCCATGTACAGCAATTTTTGTATCCAATTTTCAATAGATGGTACTTCTTTTGTCTTCCACTTCTGGGCGTATAAAATTCTCGCCGCTGTTGTCATGTAAAATAGTAATGTTCTATATTGCCTGGGAATCCCCTCCACATTCAAATTCAACAACAGCAATTCTGGGTTCTTATTTATTTGAATTTGTAAAATTGCAGTCATAGCTTCTATAATATCTCCCCAGAACTGCTTTGCTACCTCACAGGTCCACCACATATGATATAATGAACCTTCATGGTTTTTACATTTCCAGCACTTATCTGACATTTTGTTATTCCCATATGCTATTTTCTTCGGTGTTAAGTACCATCTATATATCATCTTGTAAACATTTTCTTTAATATTAGTACAAGTCGATATCTTCAATGTATTTTTCCATAAGTATTCCCATGCCTCCATTGTTATGTCTCTATTGCAGTTTATAGCCCACTTCACCATCTGGACTTTAACAGTTTTGTCTTCTGTATACCATTTTAACAAGATCTTATAAACTTTAGAAATCTTTTTCTTGCCTTCTTGTAGTATACAGTCTTCCAATTCTGAATTTTTCTATTTAAATCCCAATTTTATACGATCCGAATCATATAAATCTTTAATCTGCTTATATTGGAACCATCCCTAATAAGATACTTCATCTTCTGTTTTAAGCTTAATCATATTCTGCTCCATTTTCAACACCTCTTTATATGACACACATTGTTCCCTATTATAAATAATCCTCGGGTCAATGGCTTCCATTGGCACCACCCACGTCGGGTAACCTTCATCCAAATATTTTTTATATTTTTGCCAGACCGTGAAGAGACTTCGCCTAATATAATGATGCAGAAACATAGAGTCTGCTTTAATTTTATCGTACCATAAGTACACATGCCAACCAATTTTTTTTTATATCCTTCGAGAGTTAAGAGGTTAAGATTCTCTAACAACATCCATTCTTTAAGCCCCACCAAACATATTGCTTCATGGTATAGTCTTATATTTGGTAATTGTAACCCCCTCTTTCTTTGGCATCACATAAGACTTTCATCTTCACTCGAGGCTTCTTCCCTGCCCATACAAAGTCCGATATTTTCCTTTGCCACTTGTCAAATTGCTTGTTGTCTCTTATTATTGGTATTGTTTGCAGTAAAAACATAATTCGTGGAAGTACATTCATTTTAATTACTGCTATTCTTCCTAGCCACGACAAATTCAACTTATTCCATTTGATTAAGTCTCTATCTATTTGTTGCCACAGCTTTTCATAATTGTTCCTGAATAAGTCAATATTTTTAGCAGTAAGCTCTATTCCTAAATATTTTACTTTATGTGTTACCTCACAGTTGGTAATTTCCGTTAATTCTTGTTGTCTTTGTTTCACCATATTCTTACATAATATCTTAGATTTTCTTTTGTTAACATAAAATCCAGCCAAATCACCAAATTCTTTTATCTTATCCAACAATCTTGGCATATTTTGGATTGGATCCTCTACAATAACCATCACATCATCCGCAAAAGCTCTGACTTTGTATGTAAATCCCTTAATCTTCAAACCTCTTATGGCGTTGTCTTCTCGTATCTGCATCTGTAAAATTTCCAATATCAAGACAAACAACAGTGGAGACAATGGGCAACCTTGCCTTGTACCCTTCCGTATTTCCAGTCTCTTAGTTAATTCGTCATTTACTACGATTGCTGCACACTGGTCTTTATATATAGTTCTTACCGCTTGGATGAACTCTTTTCCGATCTGTAACTTCTCCATTGTGGCAAACATAAAATTCCAATTTAAATTGTCAAAAGCCTTCTCTGCATCCACAAAAGAGAAACCAACTTCCTTTTCACAGTGTCTGTCATAGTATTCTATTGCATTTATTACAGTCCTTAGATTGTCTTTAATCTGTCTGTTTGGTAAAAATCCTGCTTGCTCTTCTGCAATAAATTCAGCCAGCCATTCCTTCAGCCTTTCCACCAATAGTTTCGCAAAAATCTTGTAATCATTATTTAACAGTGATATAGGTCGATAATTTTTTACATTACACAGGTCCTGTTCTTCTTTTGGAATCAGTGATATATTAACCTCATTCCAGGTTTTGTTCCTTTAAGATCCCATTCATCACTTTTTTCAGGAAAGGCACCACTTGTTATGCATAAGCAAAAACTTCAACAGGAAAGAAGAAACCTTAAGAATGAACAGAGCATGGTTTCCAGTTCTGAAAAACACCAGGCTAACAAAACACTCTATACCCGACAATAGCCCTGCAGAGAAGATTAGCACATCAAGCCCCAATCCATATGCAAAAGAACCTCCTCAGGATAGAGTGAAGCCTCCCGCCATTAGCATTCCACACCCTGGGAAACTCTTACAGGATGACTCAGCTCAACCCCACCCCTCCTGAGTAGATATAAATGACCTGCCAACATCTTTTCCACACTGTGACACTGAGAGATCTCTGTCTTTTGGTGCTACACCTCTGAAGATGCCAGCCACAGCTGCTGGCGAAACGTCAGGAACTACAATGCCAAGACCACGGCAATACAGCCCGGAAAACCCACAACAATCATACTTTTGATCTTGTTTTTTAACATGAGTCTCTTGTAAACAAATTATATTACAACGTTGCTTGGATAGCCAATGAAAAATAGTTTTACGCTTGGAAGGTGAGTTAAGTCTGTTTACATTCCATGATATTACTTTACACTCCATAATCAAATTCTGGGTCTTTTAGGTAAGTCTTTATCATTGTCCAACAAGAACATCTCCATCTCATGCCGCGATCTGATAGTTCTCCTAATTGCTTGAAATTCAAAACTCAGACCCTCTGGAGTCTCCCATCTCTAACTTATATTCAACTCTTTCAAAATCGGAGTGAGATCTCTATATTTTTTTCCTTTCTATTAGGATTTTTTTATGTAACTCCTTCATTATTCTCACCTTTTTTCCTTCCATTACCAGTGGGTTTTGAAATTGCTTGCTCACAATGTCTTCTTTCATTTTTTTGGTAGTAAACTGCACAATCATATCTCTAGGCAGATTTTTTTGAGCTGCATATCTTGAATTAATTCTGTACGCCACGTCCACATGTCTTACAATCTCTTCCATGGTTTTATTCAAGAATTCTGCTAATATTTCCAATATCTGTTCTTGGGCTACCTTCCCCTCCTTCTCCAGAACGCCATGAAATCTAAGTTGTCTCTCCATATATTTACATTCCATCACCGCCACTCTTTCATTCAAGCCTGTCGTTTCTGCTTTAAATGTAGTGGTTAGCTTCTCCGTCTTTTCTTCCACCTCATTAACTTTTTGCTGCATCGTCTGTAGTTCCTTCTTGACCTCGTCGATACTCTTTGTTAACTCCGCCACTTCAGATTTAATTGTCTCCTTGAGATCCTTCATCATCTCTTGTATTACATCTTTTAGTTCTTTATTGCCTTCAGCCACTTTCTTATCCAAATTATCAAATGCCGACTGCCAGTCCTTTTTCGACATCGTGGGGCTCGATTTGCTCCGCTCCCACGAGTCTGCTCTCTTTCACAATTCCGTGGCTTAAATATTTAAGTTCCCAAATTAAATTTCTTGTTTTATTGGTATTTTGTCCAAAAGTTAGCGCTTTAACTGTCCAAAATGGCGGGCGTCTTTTCTCTATGGTTTTAAATCAAAGCTTTGCCCTTATCCTTCTCCAAAATGGCCCACTTCCGGTTGCAATGAGGGCTTGCCCTTGCCCTCTTTCAAAATGGCGCACTTCCACTTCTGCCTTTTCCTTCACAGCTGCTCTAGCCTTGCATCTCAATGTTTATGACGCACTTCCTGTTCCTTCCCCATCATTGCACCGCTACTTTCTCTCGCGATGTTTCTCCGTTCCCACAGTTCGCTTTCTCTTTAAACCACAGGTATGTAAATAATAATCCTTTCTTTGCCTCTAATTCTTTTCTAAAAGCTTGTTTTCATACAATTCTTTTACCAGGGTGAACTTAATTAGTCCTTTTAAACTTTCTACTTCAGCTTTCTGCTTGAATTTAAATCCTCTAGTCCAATTTCAAACTCATAGAAGAGATAGCGATCTTTACCTTGCCGGGTCATTTCTGGGTTGTAATCACTGTTTCAGATGTTCAAATTAGTCCAAATTAGTTACTGAAGCTTGGGTATGGCGATCCTATGCCAACTCAATGACTCCAAAGCTGCTGCAGAGATTTCTGCCACCCTTCTTAGAGCGGGACCTCAAGGCTGGGAGGGAATCCTTTGCGCAGAACCCCCCCTCAGCCGAGATCTACACGCCCTCGGGGTCTCAAGCATTCTTGCCTGCTCTCCGCCTGAGAGCAGGGGGTCGTGGGTGATCTAGCACCCCACCAGCCCTGACAAACAGCAACTTGGACAGCTCAGCTCCCCGAACTGCGTCAGACCACCATGATTCCCAAGCTGGAAGTCCCAATCCTGATTTTTTGAAGAGCTGTTTTACTCCCCCTGCCCTGTGCATGCAGAACTCTGTGTAGTGTGGATGGCATTTTCACAACTATTTTTTAATCAGCACAATTTCTCATCTTACCTGCAATCTCCAGACAGTGCAGTGACAGATGCCATTTTTTAAAATGTCTATTGGTGCTTTTCCCTGACCTGGATAGCCCACGTGAACCTGATCTCGTCAGATCGCAGAAGCTAAGCAGGGTCAGCCTTGGTCAGTAATCGGATGGAAAACCTCCACCGAAGACCAAGGCTCCAGAGGCAGACAATGGCAAACCACCTTTGTTAGTCTCTTGCCATGAAAACCTCACCAAGCGTCACCATAAGTCAACTCTGACTCAACACCATTGGGAACGTGCCATTTTTTACTGCTTGATTTCCGAGAAGAATACTTGAATTTGAGGGGGAGAACTTGGAGTTTGTAGCCGGAGTTAGTTGTGGCAGGAGAAAAGCCTTAGTGGGGAAGAGGTTGCAGAAATTGCTCTGCAGGAGCAGACTGCAGGGTTAGTGCATCTGCTGCTTAACAGCAGTGTTGGGAGAGGGAGTTAGTGATATGATGCCATGAAGTAATAGTGCAAATTGGCTTACATTTTTTAAAAAAGTAATGGAAGGAAACCTCTGGTGATGTCAGTGAACAGTGGGAAGAGGTGGAGTGTTGATCAAACCAAATATGCCCCCTCCCTGCCCCATGGATGGGAAAATTCAGGAGGGGATTGATTTCAGTAGTGCAGTGTCCACTGATGAGTGAATCATCTGTTTTAATTCTATAAGAGGTTGAATGCAGAAAATCCTCAACCAAAAAGCACAAAGAGGTTTCAGTGCAGACAGGGTTTCTGGCACCCAAGGCTGGGGGCAGCGCCAGGTCTGTTGCTGCCCCTATGCATGCGCACTCTGTGTGTGCATGTTCCCCAGACTGCATGATCACGCAGCAATCCAGCCCCATTGGTGCAGTGAGCTGCTGGGACGGTACGCGAAGGCTGCCCGCACTCCCAGTTGGGTGCGGTGGGTGGCTGGGGAGGTGCACATGCATTCTCCCAGCCCTCTTGCTCCATTGTTCAGCACACTGCCCCAGATGCCTACCGCGCCTGGCCCACGGCTGCTGTGCCCAGCTGGGGGCATGTGTTGGCGGCAGTGGCAGTGTGGGGTGGGAGGGCTGGCAGGCTACAGCAGCTGTAGGCCAGGCCCGGCAGATGGCTGGGGCGGTACGCAAGTGGCTTCCCATCCCTCCCGTTCAGCCGCCAGTCTTGCTGCTGCCAGCTCTGCAGCACATGCCCCCCCCCAGTGCCCACGGCACCCCCCACAGTGCCTCAGTGCTCGAGGTGAGGGCCGGAACTGCCTCAATGGCCGTGCCGTCCCTGAGTGCAGAAACACCCTGAATATCACTCTAATGCTTCAACTGTGAATTTAGTGTCTATAATCTTTGTTTTGACTGTGTCACACTGTTGCAATGAAGTGGATATTTTCAAAGTTAAAAAGCAGTATCTTCTGTGATTGGATGGGCATCAGAGAAGAGTTACCCAAGGGATCTAACAAGCAAATGACTTTTCAGTCCACATTTTTTGGCAAACAGGATTTTTTACAGGACCATACAGGTTCACTTGATTGCTGCCATTCAGCATCTGCATAAGCTGAGAAAGAAACATGGTTGTCTGAAGCCACCCTCTGTTACATGAAAAAGAGACGTGCATTGGGTTGATCTGCACATTGAACTAGGTAAAAGTGTGCTCTACATGCACTTGATCATTACATGCAGCACCATTCATTGTATGAGTCTGAATGCATGGTTGGTGTGGTCAGCTTTGATATTGCTAATTGCCTGTTTGCAGTACGTGGACAGGGAATTAAATCTGGTCCCCCTTCTCCTTATTCCTCTGAAGAGTAATCAAGGCAGACAGTCTCTGGAATGCATCCATGGAGTCTCATTCTTAATGTTGCATATTAGTTTGTCATCAAGCTTACATCTCCCTGGGATGTCTCCGTGAGAAACTTCCCCTGGCTCATGACTGCTGCGAGTGCTGAAGCTGCCACTCAGCACTTTAACTCTCAGAGGGTAAGTAAAGAAGTAATAGTTAGCCAGACCAAAATGTTACATCTATTCTTTCCTAACTGATTTACTAGACAGAAGAATAATTACTTCTCAGGTGTTCTACAGAACTATAATAGGAATTACCTATCAGGTTTTGTGAAAGCCTCCAAATATCTTTGTTCTGCTGTTAAATTGCAATTATGCAACTATTGGATTGCCAGTTATATAAGCTTTCTCTACCTGAGTCAACATCAAAGCTGGGTGCTCAGACCTTAAGGCTCAAGAATTACAGCTCTAAAATGTTTCTGTGGTCATCATCCCACCCCAATGATATGTATTTTCCTTTTTTCCTTTTCAAATATGATTTTAGAGAGAAGCTGGGATAATTCAATGTTTAAGCACTGTGGGGGATCTTTGTATAATGGCTATTGACAGAGATAGGAGGCTACATACATCAGGTGAATATTTGGTTTTTCTAACAAGATATATATACTGTAAGTTCTGTTTGGAACTTATTCAAAACTACATTCTAGATTTACAGTGTCACTCTGAAGAGTTACACCCTTTTAAGTCCATTGAAGGCAATGGGCTGAGAAGGGTATAATGCTGTTTAGGAGGGAAGTAAGACTGGGAAAACTGAACAGTGATTATTTCATTTTATGATGTGGGTCATGATGAGGAAACTGAGCACTTGATTGGAAGACACCAGATAAATTTTGACCAATAACAATCATGTGAAGAAACCTAATCTGATTGCCAAATTTATATTGTGCCCATGTATTCTAGACAAGAAAAATAAAACTTGTTACATATGGAAACTCTCGATGTGGATAATATAATTACAAGCACCTGTATCTTCATAAAATCATTGCATGGTCTTTGGGAGTCTTCTCACTTTCAGATTGATAAAATTTTCCTGGCCTGAACTGAGAAAAACTCTATTTTTTTTCTAATGTCGCAAATGGATCCTTTTTTACTAGAGAAGGGAGGAAGAACAGTTAACAGAAGAATGGGGGGAGGATGTAGAACGGTGCTAGAGCATATGCTTTGCATGCAGATGGTCCTTATTGAACCTAGGCTCATCAGGTGAGGTGAAATATTTCCCCCCTGAGACACTGGAGCATAACATAATGTTATAGTCAGGACATGTTATAGTGCACATTTTGGAGAGAGACAGAGGACCTTGACACAGGTTTGCCATTTCAGCAGAGCTTTGTGTTTCTTATAACATGTACTCTGACCTTAAGTTACTGGATTGTACGTAGTTCATCACTGCTGTGGGTAGACAGGCTCATTTGTAATGTCACAGATATGTGATGTCTACTAATAATCCTGTGGCAGTTCCTCACAAGAAAGTTCCCCGAATTTTCAGTGGGACTGACACCAGTGTGATTATATCAGGATTTCAGTTGGTATATTTAAAATCTTGAAAACTTTCTCCTTTAAGGATTGAGTGGCTGAGGTGTTTGGTTTTTAACTCTAGAGAATCTGAGCAGCCATGGCAACTTCCTCATGTACGCAAACTGCTACGTGGCTAGAGGTTTCCTGAACAATTATCATTTTCATTTATAACAGGGAGCCTGAGAGCCTATTACAACAAGATTCCCCACCTCTGTTAAGAGGCTCTAATCAGGAAAGCATATTCTGAGGCACGTTTTTCATTTCACGGCCATACTGCTGACTAGTGATTTGCATTAAAAACCAAGCAAGGCAGCATCTGGTGTAACTCTGCTGTATATGAGTTATTGTACTCAATCTACACTACAGGATGGATTGAGACTCAGGGATCTGTAACAAATTTCCAAAGGAGGCATCTATCATAAACTGACTTCCTCCAGGCTATGAATAATTATGCTAACAGTAGCTTCCCCCAACATTTTCCACGTTGGGGCAAAAACATGGGTGTTTATAAAATCTCCAAAACATGTCAGTGGTAAAGTACATGTACAAGATGATTCAAATAACTCCCTGTTCTTCTCTTGTTTCCTTCATTGCCTCAGTTTGCATAGAAGCCTCAGAGAACATCAATACATCTGCATAATTTTCCAAAGACAAACCAGCAATTTAAGGTTTAAAATAGAGGGTAGATGTCAGAAGGTTATTGAGAACCAATGCATTCCAGAGGACAGAGTGTTCACTGTAGGACTTCAGGTCAAATTCCATCTCTGCCACAAAACTCAAGGGTTTTTTTCCCCTCAGTTTTAGTTTGAATAATGATAATGATAACCACTTAGAGCACCGCGACTTTCAATGTGAGCAACAGAATCGGTCTGGTTCTTACAGTAGGAGTAGTATGGTAATGTGCAAGAATTGTACAGTGCAAGAATTCTCCAGATTTTACAAGGAACAGTCCTAGAAACTCAGTGTCCCCTTAATGAAAGACTTGCTTTTCTTTGGAATGGAAGTTACTTAGAAGTTAAAATGGATGATGTGCCATGTTCAATAAAAAGAAAAGTTGCTGGGACAGGAAAATTTTAACACCTATGCATTAGTATTTGTGCCTCTGTCCATACTAGAAGTTCATGGACAGTATCTGAAACATTTTTCTTCAGTGAAGCAAGTGAGCATCACAAGAGGGCATGTAAGTTCTTCAGGGTAGGGATGCTATGATTTTTGTTATGAATGCATTTGACAGTTGAACTTACTGTGTTCAAAGTGACAATCATAGATGACCCCATCACCTGATATGTTTGGTTCATGCTGAACACTGGTGAATGCCTACTAAAACAGGTTTTAATCATATTTTTGCAAACCCAAACATGCTCAAAGACACTGCCAATTAAAATCAATCAGTATTAATGTAACCAGGGACTATTTAGATCAATGGCAAAAGGTAGAATTGTATTGAAACACAGTATTTATTTAGTACTGATGTATATCACTTGTGACTGATTTAATTATCTATGTAATTGCCTGCTGAGTAGGACAGTTATGCAGCAGTGACAGGGAGTGGTAGAACTCAGTTGGGCTGTGAGAGAATGTGCATGTGTGAATAGCCAATTGTGCTATACTGCATGGCTAGGAAGCAATATAGCAAAGCAGTTTGCCAAACAGCTATGAATGGATACCTGAACAGTTGAACCAAGCATTGAAAACTGGCTCCCAGTTTGTGAGCAGTGAACAGGATATGAGCTGAACTGGTGGGTGTTCAAGCATCTCTACATCAAGTATAGTTTGATCTCTACATTGAGGTTTGCTCTACTTGTGCAGCTGATCTAGTCTTCAGAGTTAACATGCATTGGGAGTGTCCATTCAACAGAAAGGGATAAATGCTGGACCTTTGTAGACTGTGCAGTATGTTACATGGTTTTGCGAGGCAAGGGTTCTACTTTTCCAGGGATGCCTCTGGTTGCATGCTATAGCATGAGGTGTAGGTACTAGGAATGTGGCATGTTCTCTAGTGAAATGTGAATACCCAGCAGAATAGCATAAATATGACTGCATTAATTTAGGAATCTATTCGCCCCTTTTCCAGTTTGGGGCCCTCTGCTCAGTCCTAGCTAAAATATTGCCAACAGTTTTTTGAAGTGTTCCAGCTGGGTGATAGTATGAGGAGGCTGCAGTTCTCTGGGTGCACTTGGCACTTCCTAGAGCTGAGTGAGATGAACTGCCATCCACCAATGGCACACCCATTTGTCATTTATAATCTGTTGGTTTTCAGATATTGCACAAGCAATTGCTGGGGAGGGAGCAAAGCTGTGGAGTATGTAGAGTCATTTAGCAGATGGAAGGTTTCTCTGGACCCTTTTTGTCATTATAACATTGACACTCTTATGAACAGCATATGCTACAGACTGACACACATTATTGTGATCTAGAAAAGAACTTCTTATAATAGAGGGAGAAAGCCATCCCTTTAGCACAAGCTGAATTAGATCCAAAGGTAAGGAATAATAGAACTGTTTTTCTCTTGCCTTTTATTTCTAATCTTTTCCTTAGGCCCAACAGAATACATTTACTGTGGAGCTGTTAGCTGTTCAGGTCACACTAATGGGAGGCTATATTATCTGGTCTTCAAATTGAATTGAAGCCTCCTGTCTGATACCCATTAATTCCTTTGGAATATTCTAGTATAAGCTGTACAGTGCTCTCGGCAAAAAATATACTTATCCAGGTCATCCCACTTCTATTAGAAAAGGATTTGTAGAAAGTTGATCCATGGCCCAAAGGAATCGCACTTAAGTGATCATCTAAAGATGTTGATTAATCTCAGAAGATGAACACAGTTGTGCTAAAAATAATTGCTGCCAACAAAATTCAATATGTGTGATTGAAATAAGCGATGCATATTGTTCACACTTGTATACATTTTCTGCATTTCAGCTCTCCAGGTCACATTGAAGGTTTTGATTATAATGATGAGGATAATTGGCAACAGTAATATTTCTTCACATTTTAAGATTTGTTTTTATCATCAGTTATTGTCATTGTTAAGAACTTACATGTTTTGATGCTATATATCTGCCTTCAGATTCATTTTTCTAAATAACTAGCTACCTTTATATGTTTGTTGAAAAGAATCTTTTGTCATTAAGAATTTTCTTTTCCACTGTGTTTAGTTATACACCTGGATCAAATTGCAGTACAATATAGAAAAATTCAGTTATCTATCTAAAACCTATCTTGTAGTTATTATTTGAGATGGGCATGAACTGAAATACGAACCAAAATTCATCACAAACCTGGCCGGTTCATGAACCAGTGGTTCGTCAGAGCCCATTTCTGACGAACCAGGATGAAATAGTTGCTTTTCCATTCCACTTTGTTTCCAAATGACTGTGCAAAACGCTTGGGTTTTTTTTCTCTTTGCAAAGCCTGAAACATGCCTTAGAGGAAGGGAAAAGAAGCTATTTAATCCTTTCCTGGCTTTTAAAGCCAAGAGGAAAGTGCAGTGATGTTACAATGTTGCGATGTTACAATGTTACAACGTTGCTACGCTTTCTTGTGCATACCCCAAAGGAGGAAGGGAAAAACAGCCATTTAGCCCTTTCCTGGCATTTAAAGCCAGCAGAGAATAAGCAAACTTCTGCAAACATGGGAAGCAGAACAGCCGGCAGCTTTTTTCCACTGATGGGGATTCCCTCCCATCAGCTGAAAAGCGGCTGGCGTTTAAAAGGTGGAAACTGGAAGCTCACACCCCTATTCTGCATACCTGCTGCTGCTCCAGAAGTGACGTTCCCATGAACCACATGAACCGATTCAGGAACTAGGGCAAGTTAGTGAAAGTTCGTGTTTTGTGAAACTGTATGAACTTCGAATCTCCCAGTTCTTTTTTTCGGTTTGTGCCCCTGTCTAGTTATTATACCAGTTACATGAAAAAGAATGGTAGTGAAACTTGCTATGACTATTTAACATAAAATAACAAAGATCCACAGATGAGCTTGTTCTTTACTGAGACCTTTACCTCATATAGAAAATACTTCTGCTTCCCAGGCACACAATAATCAGAATATGAGAATGATATTGGGTAAAAGTAAGTTTCTTTTTACCTTCTTCATGCTTCCCTAAAAACATGCTACATCTCTTTGGTAGGGGCTTGAGGTCCTTTAGAGGCAGGAAATACATTTCTTTTGTGAAGGTTTTGAGGTTTTAGTGTATCTTTTTGCACCATTGTCTATGCCCACAACTAGAAATGTAAGCACAAGATTTTATAGATATCATCTTGCCAATTCCAGGCTGAGAGATTTTGAGTATTGGTATTCCATAGGCAGGTTTAGATTGCAAGTTCAGTGTGGCCTAGGGCTGCCATTTCCCCACCTGGGGCAGGGGATTCCCTGCTCCCACCTCCTCCCTGACCCCACTTACCTGGCTAGTGGGGGGGTGCCTCTGGGGTGCCCCCCAGGAGATACAGCACACCCCTACGCCCTGCAATGGACCCATTTTGGGCCAAATCAGGCCCTCGGGGGGATTCAGCCCTTTGGTGAGCACGAGAGTACACTCCAGGCCTGCCCGCATGATGACATCACTTCCAGGAAGTGATGTCATCATGCACTCCAGGAGTGCATGCGCTGTGCACATACACAAGAAAAGACAAAAAAAATAACATGGTGGGTGAGTGCCAGGTTCCGAGTCCCCCGCCAGGGGACTTAAGGGACCTGGTAACCTTACTGTGGCCCTGTTTAAAGCTGGGAAGGAATTTCTCTCACCAGATCCAGTTGACTGTCAGTGCCATCCTAAGCAGTTACATCCTTTTAAGTCCATTGAAGTAAATGGGCTTAGAAGGATGTAACTCTGCTTAGCTGGCACTGTGAGTGTTTCAGAATTTCTGTTATCATCGCTTGACACTATTTGCAAGCTTGAATCAACTGGCTTGATTTGTTTAACTTACTCTTTCTGTAGAGTTGTCAACTCTGGCCGGGGAATTCCTGGAGATTTGGGAGAAGTGCCTGTAGAGAGCAGAGTTTGGGACCAGAAGAGATCTCAGCAGGAATGTTATGTCATGGAGTCTTCTCTCTAAAGCTGCCATTTCCCTCCATTGGAACTAATATCAGTAGTCTAGATATCAGTTGTAATTCCAGGCCCCACCTGGAATTTGGCAACCCTATCCCTCTACTTTCTCCAGTATCTCAAATTCAGGGGTAAAATAAAGGATTGTTTGGGCCAGTTGGTCCTAAGGGATAATGTCACTTTTCCCACCATGCCCTCCAGTTTTCTCATCATGCTTTCCCTTTATGGTCTGGGAATATAGGCAGTGTAAAATTCTACAGCAAAGATCTATGAAGTGGGCATGGACACACCTGGGAAGATGACAGGCTGCAGGAGATGGTAATAAATAGTGTTCAGAAGTGGGAAGTAGGGTGCAAACTGTTAAATGTCAGAATGAGAGACGGGAGCAGATAACTGAGACAGGATTTGCCTTGGAATCATGCAGTACAATCCAAGGCAGAGTTACATTCTTCTAAACCCAAAGACTTTAGGGTATAACTCCATTGCATTGTTAGTCTTTTTTCCACATGTTCCATGGTGTGCTTTCCTTTTTCTGTATCTCTCATGTCCCTTGAAACACCTGAACTTCCAAATTCTGCTTTCTCTGCATTGGTGTACAAGTTCCTTCTCAGGACCGGGAGCCAGGTCTCATTCTTTTTAGTGGCATGTGCTTGGGAGAATTTACTTGTAGAGAGGTAGGGTACTGTTGGGAAAATGAATAATTTTACTCTGATGTAACTTTCTTTTCATGCTTTCCTCATAGTCTCTGAAAACATGTAGCTTAAAATGGGCTCCAGAGCAGTTACATGGTGCTAGTTTTGAGCACATGAATGAAAAGAACCATAATGGTAGTAGCCATGTTCTGTCCTGCTTGGCCGTCTTATCTCTATGCAGCCTTCCTCTTTCTAGCACAGCTAACTGGATGTGGTCCTATGGAAAGGGGTTTGGGTGTGTTACCTGTTTAATGGCCTTGGAAAAATGTTCTGTGATCTAGTACTGATGATGCCATGCAACACAGAGCTGGTACAATTATTAAAACTCTCTTAAGATAAGGGATCCTGATTAGTATTCAACATTGCTTTTAGGAGCATGTTATTTTTAATGAATGCTTGATTCATTTTTTTTAAATTAAGCCTTAGAGATTAAATTTGTTAACTTTAGCAAAGTACTTGGTTGCAAAATGTGAATGAATAGTAAATAATTAATAAAAATATAACAGCATTATATTGCAAAGTTTAACTGCGGTAAAATCTTTGTTTTATTAATTTTATAGTATGCTCATTAGTGATCCAGCACTTTCCTGGTTCATAGTCCCTGGCTCCTTCTGACATCATTTAGATTTGTGTCTCATTGAATTTCAGTGGGGGCAGCTGTGTAGTTTTATAGTAATAAGTTTGAACCTTTCATCCAGCTTCCTCGAAATGCATTTGCAAGCTCTAGCTCAGTAACTCTGAAGAATGCATGCATATTTTTGCTATAAAGAAGAATCTTATATTTCTGTCTTTCCTATATACAGTTGGTTTTTATGGATAGAAATATGTGATTAGTGTACCAACCACTGACCATTTTTATTCGTGTCTTCTGATATACCATTGGTTGATATTTGCACAAGATTTTTTCCAAAGTCAAAGTAGTTGATTGTCAGGAAAGAAACTCCCAGCTGCTTTTGCAAGCAATCTGACCACTATAAATTGTTTGTAGAATACAAAAAACCCTTTGTTGAAGGTAATAGACTCCCCACTGAACCGGCCTGAGTATGATTCTGGATAGACTTGTATGACGGACCTCTCCTTCATTCTCCTCACTGTGAGGCAGATTTTCCTGTCAAAATTCTGTTTCCCTGCTTTGACTGAGCAGCCCCAAGGAGAATGTTAATATTTGTGCTTTTGAAAGTTTGTTTGTCCCATCCTGACATGCAGATATAATTTTGGTTTTTAGCACAGCCCAGGAACTTGATGGGGAAAAGCAGGAGCCCTCTTCCTTTTGTGCTTGGAAATGGCACTAGAAACTGAATAACATTGAAAAATAAGGAACAACTTTATTTAACAGGCAGAGATTGAGTAAGTGTAGTCAGGGGATGGAAGTACACAACACTTTATGTAACAGGCAAAATAGTATCCTTGAAGCTTGTTTTCATATATTCCTGGTTCTTAACAGTGAGAGGTGTTTTACTTTGTTCTTAACCGTGAGAAGTTTATTAATTTGTAATTTAGTTACAGCAACTATGTTTCTTCAGGAAGTTTCGTATGACAGTTCAAGTTTTCACTTTTTTGTGCACCTAACTTGCTCCTTTCTTTAAACTAGAGAGTATTTCAATCTCCGGAGTAGTCTAAAACTGTTTTCCTTTCACAACAGACCCGGAGGCCTCCTCAGAGCCAGGGCTGTATTATTCATAAGGCTGACTAGGCTGAAGTCCCGCAGAGAATAGAGGTCTGACCATTTTTTTTTGCTGAGGCACACCCCCACATAAATTACAATTAATTGATATAATCTCTGTTAATATGATAATCAACTGCTTTCTTACTGAAGTGAAACA
Source organism: Eublepharis macularius (assembly GCF_028583425.1). NCBI lineage: Eukaryota > Metazoa > Chordata > Lepidosauria > Squamata > Eublepharidae > Eublepharis > Eublepharis macularius. The sequence goes on from NC_072795.1 coordinate 70,081,432, forward strand.
AATTGTCTCTTGTATTAAAATAATTACCCATAAATTATACATTTTAAAATAAATAATAAAAAATATTCACTTCAAAATATTACAGTATTGAACAATTATACCCCCCAAATGTGCTTTCCTGAAGAGTTCTACTCATGCAATAAAAATATTTTTAAAAATTGTGAATAGAATACTTCAGGAGACCCTCAAAATGGATGTAGGACTATGTACTGTGGTCCAATACCTACCGTACCAGGCCCAGGCTGTCAGCTGTAGTGGAGTGAAAGATTGAAGTGCTGGAGGGGGCCCGAGATACCTGAAAGCCTAGGGGCCTGGCCATGGGCTAATACAGCTCTGCTCAGAGCCAAATCCCCTTTGAAAATGGGCCAGAATTAATCATCTTCTCCTCAGAAAATATAACCCCTCTTCTTTTTGACTTGAATGGGAGTCTCAACCCACTACACAATCACTCTTGTCCAAAACACATTCCCAGTTCTCTGGTGTCTGTGTAAAGCACACTTCAGCTCATGTTGACACTTAGATTTTGAATTCTTAGATAGAATTCTTCCTCAGGACAGTAATGCTACAAGTAAGGCAAAGGAGTCTTCTCCCTTTACTCTAAAGGTGAACCTGTCTTGACTTTTCTTATCAGACTCCCTGACTCCAAATTCTGTCAGAAACCAACTGACTGCCTTCAGACTGGTTCTAACTGACCAATCAGATAAGAAGGGGCAGCCTGTCACCCAAACTCCATTCTAGGGAATAGTTAACCCTTTGCCTACCAGCTCTCTGATTTTGCTTCACTTTGGAAATCTACTGTTAAGTGCAGTCCGTCACAACCTGTCTCAGATTGTTCTCTGACTTTATCAATTGATGCACCCAACAGAGTAAAGAAAAATATGTATTCAGTCTGGGAGCAGATGAAACCATGAAATATGTGGACTACGACTTTATGCAAGTGATTTCATGCAGTGATTTCTTGCAAATGTGGTGGTTCCAATGTGAGAGGCAGAATACATGCTTACAAAGACATCCCTGTTCACTTCAGTGGAAGGAACAGCTCTGTCTCTGTGTGCTACAGAGTTGTTTCATTTATATATATAAAGACAAGTGTCCTGGCGGACTCATCAACACCCAGCCCAAACCTCTAGACCTAGAAGCATGAAATTTGGGGAGAATATTTCTTTCATAATGTCAACATCCACTAAGAAAGGATTTAAAGAAATTTGCCCCGTAAGGGGGTAAAAAGGGGTAAAATGTGTTTCCCCAAAGAGATACAGCTTCATTATGTGGCTTTCAGGCTGCTGCCTGCTTGCGCCCCTGTCCACTGTCAGCTCGACCACTCTTCCCTAACTGGGCCAGCCTTTCAAGGTCATTTGCATATGTGGGCTGATTGGGGCTCATAACATTTCACACTCCCCCCCCCCCGATACAGTTGGAACACGGAGGTCATTTGCGTATACTGCCTGATTGGTCCTCACCCCCCACATTCTAAACAATATACAGTTGCTATTGGGAGTAATTGAATGTGTCCTGAGGTAAAATGCACCTCCCAGTCTTCCCCTAAAAGTTCACATATCCATAAGTATTATTACAGGATTTAAAGTAGTTAAATACCGTAGCGAAGCATGGGTATCAACCTAAGGGACTGTCTCTCCCCGTATGTGCCCCATAGAGTGCTTCATTCAACTGGAAAACATCTGTTGGTGGGCCCTGGCCCTAGGGAGGCTTGGCTGGCCTCTACCAGGACCAGGGCCTTTTTGGTCCTGCCCCAAACCTGGTGGAACTCTCTGTCTGAGGACACTCAGGCCCGCCAGGATCTTGTATCATTTAGGCGGGCCTGTAAGACAGAGATGTTCTGCCAGGCATATAGTGGAGGCTAATTTTAGTCCATCATTGCTGAGCCTTCCACTGGTCTCCCTCTATGAGGGGTTATGGAGAGTCCACTGCTGGCTGCCCTATTCTATCTGTTTGCTACTACCTCCCCTTTTTGTATGCGATGGGCAGGAGTACAGGACTGCCCCATCTTGGAATGGTTTTATTGATTGTTGTTTTTATGCTGTGATTATTTTTATGTTGTATTTTAATTAATGTTGTACCTCGCCCTGAGCCCACTTGCGGGGAGGGTGGGTTAAAAACATCATAAATAAATACATAAATAAATAGTTCATTTATATGCTTAGGGAATAGGGTTGCCAATTCTTGGCTGAGAAATTCCTGGAGCTTTGGGGGTAAAGGCAGAGGAGGGGGGGTTGGGAAGGGGAAGCACTTCAGTTGGAGTATAATGCCATAGAGTCCATCTTCCAAACCTGCCCAAAATGGGGGAAATGATCTCCAGATCTTCAGGGGAAATGATCTCCAGACTACAGAGATCAGTTGTAATTCTGGGAGATTTCCAGGCTCCATCTGGAGTTTGGCTACCCTAATGGGGAAGGTCATAAATGTATGTGAAGGAGTATATTGCGAATCCTGGAAAGCCTATCACCAAACCCCAGCAGTGGGGACAGACAACTGAATGCTGAGTTTTCTGAAAAAAACTTTCTCTATACCCTTTTCCAGAAATATAACTTTCCCCTCTACAGTTTCAGCGAGAGTAATATATTAATTTATGAAGTATGAAAAATGAGGTAGTTTTGCATTAATGAGGAATGGAACAGTGCTTTGCAGTCAGCAGAATAATCAATCAATAATAACGAGTCAGCATGTTCCAATATTTAAAAAAGGAGGAAGAAAATAATAGAATGGGTGGAGAGCTGCTCTGGGAGAGATGGAGAGCTTCCTTTTGTTGGCGGTATTAGAGTTGGCCTGGAGATCTCTGGAGACTGGAATTAATAATATACCAATACATACATACATACATACATACATACATACATACATACATACATACATACATACATACATACATACATACATACATACATACATACATACGTGTGTGTGTGTGTGTGTGTAATGAAACCATAATCAGTAAAATATTATGTCATCAAGACAACCCATGTTCTTTATCAAAAGGGTTTTTTAAAAAAAGTGAAAGAAAACTCTTGATAACCTTTTAAAAAATTATTTTAAAAATAGAATCCATCATCTACCTGTTTCTGATAGTCATTGTTTGATGTATCCTGAACTTGAAACTGCTGAATGTTTCCTTTTCAGAACGGATTCAATTCAAAGATTTTTTTTTTGTTTACCACAAAGTCATTCCTTATAGAGCACCCTTTGTTCATACCACGATATATTCTTCCTGTGTGCTTTCCTTTCCTTTTATTGCTGCTGGAGAAGGAATAGTCTCCCCATTATAATGTCCTTATAAGTATCAGCTCCTGCTTTCCCTCTGAATAGTCGACTTATTTTTTTGAAGCAGTCACAAATGGACCGTGAAATAGCAAAAGTATCAAATTCTTAGGACTAAAAATGGACAAATTATAAACATGGTTGTTACTGTGTTGTTTTAACCCAAGACAATCTAATGTTAAAAGCAGGTGTTTTCACCTGAGCTAGGAGAAAAAGTTAATTATTTGATAATACAACACACTAACACCTGTTAGAAACATAACTATCTTGATTTTAGATGCACCACAATTTAAGGTTGCCCACACCCTGTTGGGAAGTTCCTACAGATTTAGGAGTGGAGCCATGGGAGGGTGGGGTTTGAGGAGGGGAGGGACCTCAATGCCATGTTCTTCAGGGGAACTGATCTCTGTAGACAGGAGATCAGTTGAAATTATGGGACATCACCAGGCCCCACCTAAAAGTTGGCAACTCTACCACAATCTCAATTTTGAGGCTATTATATGAAGATGGCCCTGACCTAGATAGCCCAGGCAAGCCCAGTCTTGTCAGATCGTGGAAGCTAAGCAGGGTTGGCCTTTGTTAGTAATTGGATGGTAGTCCTCCTACAAAGATCAGAGTTGCAGAGGTAAGCAATGGCAAACCACCTCTGTTAGTCTCCTTGCATGAAAACCCCACTAGGGTTTGCCATATTTATTTTTTATTTATTTATTTATATCATATTTGTATCCCGCCCTCCCCGCAAACGGGCTCAGGGCAGATAACAGCCTTAAAATCATTTTAAAACGTTCCATATCAAAACATTAAAACATGGCCATTTTCACACTGCTTACCTTCACTTGGAATGACCTGGAACATTGTGCGAAAAACGCGGAAGATTGTGCAAATCGACATTGCGCAAATCTTGCACGAGAAAATGCGATCTTCCATGTTTTTTGCGCAATGTTCCGGGTCGTTCTGAGAGAAGGTAAGCAGTGTGAAAATGGCTCATCATATAAAAATAGCAGCACTCTTTTGCCTGGCGGCAACAATACAATAACCAACGATACAGCAACACAACTGGATATAGCAGCACAGCAGCACATCCTCTACCATGTGAAGATGAATGTACTTTCTCCCCAACTCTGTGGTCTAGGCAAATAATTTGTTATCTGTCTGTAAGTTATTTTCAATGAAGGCCACTCAACATTCTCATTGATGTTTATATTTTAAATCCATAATTAATTCACAATAAAATTATTTTGTATTCTCAGTGCTCAAAGAGCACCTTGTATGAATCAATCTTTATTCTGTCAAGGCCAGTCGACATTATTATGCCCAAATTGCAAGTGGAAGTGTGAGCCTAAAACAGTGTGGCTTGCCTATTGGTAAGTTTGGAAGCAAACCTAACCAAGTTTACTCAGAAGTAAATCCCACTTCAATCAAAGGGCTCACTCCCAGGAGAGTTTAGGATTATGGCCTTTGCTGTGAGATTTGAACCAGAAATGTTCCAGTGTATCCTTGTTGCCATTCTATCTTTGCTTTCTATCAAATGAAAAAAAACTTTTCCTTCATCCCCTGGGCCAGATTGAGCCCAGATGATAATTCAGATGATAATTTTCTGAGTTTAGTAACATATGACCCCACCAAATAATACAATATAACACTACATTTTTTAAAAGCCAAGTTAGATACTATATCCAAGTGAAGGACCACAGATGGAAATTCTATTGTACAGATACACATTGACTCCTAAATGGGTATTTGAATTTATGTAGGAAGGATCTAACACCATTTGTTTCACCAGTGATTTTACATATGCAATACAGATGTTGAAGGTAGAATTAATTTCAGGAAAAACTGAAACTCTCAGCAAACTCATACAGTACTGGCAAAATTTTTAACTGGATACTGTGCAATCTGCCTTGAGTCTCAGTGAGAAAGGCGGACTATAAATGACATACATAAATAAAAATAAATAAATAGAAAAGTCAGCAATGGCTTTGTTTTTTTATGGTCATGATATTCTAAGAATTGGTGGTGGGCATTTAATTTATGAGTCCAGAATGTCACTGACTATAGCAGTGAGAGGACCCAGCATACTCTTTTTATGTTCTGACAGTGTGAACTAGATTTTCTGAATTGACTGGACTACAGTTCATCAAGTTGCCCCACTCAAGTCTAAGCTTTCAAGTCACAAACTGTTCTTGAACTGTTCACCCTGTTACCATTTTCAGATATGAAATGTGCAGGGAATCTTTTGTAGAATGGCAGTAGGGTCATGAAGATACATCTGCATAGGGCTCTTTGGACTGAAGGCAGGAATAGAGATGAGATGGACCATTCTTCTTTTGTAACCTGTGACAGACACCAGACCAGCACTGCATGCAATTTATGTTAAATGAATACAGCATGGAAGAAGCAGCAGTTAAGCCTTACGTTCCTTAGAGCAGATCTCTCTGCATAGCGTTTCTGTTAGGCAGGTTACAATGCATTGTCTCACTGCCTTCTCTCGTCTTTTTGACACCTGACACGTGTACTTTTCACTTTTAATTAGAAGGCACAGCAAGCACAAGAAGCATTTGCTTGTTAAATTTCAGGTGCCCCTGGGGATGGAAACTGTCCAAGGACTGCATGTTTGACCTGGAAAAGAGGAGCACGTGGCTTCCTGTAAAATCTGGGGAAAAAATGTAACTGCTCACAACCCTGCTTACTGTCAATTAGTGGCATTTTATGTTTCTTAATGTGTTATATCTTTTCACCTGGGAAGCAAGTAATGAAAAGCAGTTTTTTCCATCTTGTGTTTACTGGTTATTATAGAGAGAAACTTTGTTTTTAATATTCTGAAACTTTTCTTTCTTCATGTTTTGTGTGCTTAGTAGGAAAGGTCCTTTCTTTGCAAGCAATATGGTTCTCACAGTGGTCAGGAAAAGTTTTGTTCCACAGACATGGAGGATTAAGATGGGCCATTCGGAAAATGGTTTGTCTTATAAATGGAAAGGAGACAAATCTAGACATCTTTGGAGATATTTTTTCCCTTACAGCACTAGGAGAAAATGAGGTCAATTTCTACCACTCCTGTGTTATGTGAATACGTGATTTCAAAGAGTATATATGAATTTGTTTCTACAAACGAACTTTCTAAAAGTTAAAAATATGAAAAGAAGAAGACTGTATTTGTTCTGCTCAGAGCAATGGACTTCTGGGGAAAATTCACCCTGCAGGGTTTTTTCAGCCACTCACAGTTGCTCAGGCACTTCCATTTGGTTCAACGACAGGTCATGACGTATTTTATGCACAAATATTTCACTCAAAATCACACTGGTTTGTAGATTTTTAGTCTTAATGCTTTTAGTCTTAATGTGCTTCGGTACTAGGGAGAGGGAGCATTTAAGGAGGAAGGAATTAAGCAAGGTTCAGGCCAAGGAGGACTTCAGACTAATTTTGGGATGTATGATTAGAAGTAGTTGAACATGGTATTTGGTGTATGATTCAAGGGAAGGGATGCAATAATTAAAGCTGAGTCAAATGGGAGATGCTTGTTGCAAACATGTCTGGCAGTGTCAAAAATGGTCCCCACTGTTTCCCCACACAGAGTGCTCGAGTGCTAGACAAGATCTTCCTGGTTTATGGGATTTTTATAACAAAATTCTTCTTCTGCTACTTCTCTTCCTCCTTGCTGTAAAATATTCTTAGTCGCCATGTTTTCTGAAATGTTATTTGCACCTTCTATAATGGAGACACTCAGACACTCAAAAATGGAGATACTCGTATACTCAAAACTCAGATACTCAAAAGTCACTAAAATCTGCACAAGTTATGACGACTCAGCATCCCAAACACTCCCCAAGAGACATGCGTGCCATCCCACTAAGTACTTGATGGTTCTATTTTTTTTCTTCCCCTCCTGACGGGGGAATTTGTTAGGCATCTAGCAAGCGATCTTACATGTCCTGTGACTACATTCACTTTGGTTGTTCACAGGTTGTTTAGGTCCACCCTTTATCACTTTGGCTGTTACTGAACTGAGACACACTGGAAGGTACTCATGTCATGTGCTGATGCTGAGAAGCACCAGCATGCAGGTGCAAGATACCAGTTATGCAGTTTTAGAAAGATGCTTTGCTTTTCATTAATGCTCTGGCAGTTTTCTTGCTATATATGACTCAGCAGCCACTCCTTGTGCACCCTCATTGGGAAGTCTAGATCATCTTGCACCCATCATTATTTAATGAATAATGACTACTTTTCTCCCAGGACAAGAAGTGTAGTGTTTTCTCAAAAACTGTATGGGTGGAGAAACAAGCAGCACTTACATTTGCCTCTACTCTGTTTGAATGCAAAGAAAATTACATTTCTGCTATTCTCCAGGGGCCTCACAAGCAATTTTCATGGTTAAAATAACTCTGATTTGTAAGCAGAAATAGTTGTAGCATTAAAATGATGGTGGGTAGCCCCCTGTGTATGCAAAGGTTCCCAACAGGAAACAAAATGAAAATTCTAGTTTCATAACAATCCTTTTGTAGATGGAGGTCCTGATCCTCTAATTGCCTGCACAGCACAAATAACTTCACTTATACTAATAGCGCTATTAAATGACTTGTGTGAACAAAATTGGACATTGTATCCTTTCTTGGCTTTTCAGAATTAAATATGCCTAGTTCTTTTGACTTTTCCAAAGAGTGTTTTCTTCTGATACCCTTTATTACAGTTGTTGTTCTACTCTGAATTGTGTTGAGGGCAAAGCAGTAGTATAATGTCCCATGATTTTCTATACAATTATCAGAGGGCTACATATTCACCCTCCATTTTTTCTTATATGTTGAGACCTCCTCTACCCAGGCCTATGCTCTTGGATGATTTTAGCCAGAGATAAAATGTTGTGCAAACAGACTGATACTCAACCAGCAGGCAGTACCAAGACTGCTCTGAACTATTTCTGAACTGTTTCTTATGGCATAATCCTGTAGTCTGGGTCGAAAGCCTTGAATAATTCAGTTGTGCATAGTTTGCAGAAGGCCAGGAAAGTGGGGACTTTCCTGACCACCTCAGGTAGGCCATTCCTTAAGATGTGGGCTATCACAGAGAAAGCATGTGTATTGGGCTGCAGTTGATTGTGTCCAGCTGCAGGGTGCTATCTGCAGAAGGGCCTGATCAGATGAGTGAAGCTGCTGTGATGGAACATAGGGAGAGAAGAGCTTTGAATGTCATAGATATGACTAGGGGTGCGCGATTCAGGTTTCCAATTTGGGATAAATACCTAAATCTGACCCAATTCATAAAGATTCAGGATTTCTGAATTGGGGCCAGCATGCTGGCCCTGATTTGGAAATGCTGAATCAAAGCTTCCTGAAGCGATTCTAGTTGTTTCGGAAAGCTTTGGGGTGCTTTCAAACCCCGAGGCTGGCTTTAGCTGACTGGCAGGGAGCTCCCTCCTCCACCAGACAGCTTGAGCCAGCCTCATGGTTTGAATTTCAATTCCAAAAGGGGCTTTAAACTTCCCCTGCCTGCCAGCTGAAGTCTGGGGAAGCCCCAAAATGGATGCTTTAAACTTCAGCTGGGAGGGAGGGGTCCTCCCTCCCAGCTGAAGTGTGGGGAAGTCCTTTAAACCTTGCTTTAAACCTTGACTTCAGCTGTCAGGTGGGAACTTCCCCATCTGCCAGCTGAAGCAAGCCAAAGGGTTTAAAGCACCCCTTTTCTTGCTGCTTGCCAGTGGCACGGAAAGGGGCACTTTAAACCCCGGCTTCAGCTGATAGACAAGGACTTCCCTGACTGCCAGGTGAAGTAAGAAGTGGGGTTTAAAGTGCCTCTTTCTGTGCTGCTTGGCAGTGGCACGGAAAGGGATGCTTTAAACCTCGGCTTCAGCTGACAGTCGGGGACTTCTTCGCCTGCCAGCTGAAACAAGCCATGCAGTTTAAAAACTACCGCTCGCTGCTTATTTCACCCGATGGGAGGGAGAGGAGGGAATCTCCTCCTCCCATCCTTCCCCCTCCCATTGGATGAAATATGCAATGGGGCAGGAAATTTGTCGGTGTGCTCCAAATCTTTATGGAGCACACTGAAGCGGATTAATAAGCGATTAACGAAGTGGCTTGCTGCTTCAGAAATTGCTTATTTCCTACTCTTTTTCCTGTTTCAGAGATTCCGAAGTGGGAAACCCAATTTTTTTTTATTGCACACCCTTGATCATGACCTTGAATTGGATATGTTTTAAAGAAGCTTGGAAGGTCTGGTTACACACACATTTGCAGGACTGTTAGGAGTTAATCCCTCTCAGAATCAGAGAGCTGTGAGTGGCAGGCTGCTCAGGTCCTCTTGTTGCATAGCTGAATTGAGAGAAGAGGACTTTGAGTCTTGGCAGAGAGAGGGGGATGAGGCATGTGAAAGAGTGGAGAGATGGAATCCTCAGGGAAAGCAATTTTCAACACCAGCAGAAGAACTAGGAAAGGTGGCAGGAGGCTTGGTGTCACGCCCAAGGGCTAGGGCAGAGGTGGAGTCCATAGACCAGCCCACGTCAGAGTGTCCAGTTGGCAAGATGAGAGATGGCCGGTGGGCAGAGCAAGGAGCAAGTAGGTAGAACAGTCTGAGTAAGTACTCACAGAAGACAGTCCAAAGGTAGGTCAAGCAGTCTACATCAATCCATGAGCAAGGCAGTCCAAGGGCAAGGCCAGAGTGGTTCTAATCCAAGAAGCAAGCTGGTGTTGAAAGCCAAGAGTTCTGTCTGTGAGGTACAGGGAGAAAATTGGGATTAAGAGAATCCGAGAGTGGGAACACAGGATACAGGGAATGGCACACAAAGTTGCTTTCCACAGCTAGCGCAACTCGACATGCTCCTTTTATCCCCTTGATTAGTTACCAGCTGGGGTGCAGGTATTGCCTCGTCCTCTGATTTCAGCACCTTGGCCACGGAAACCAGCACACTCCGATGCTGCACGAGTAGTCGGGTGCTCCTATATTGTTCCCAGGCCACCACCTTCTCCCGATGCCTCTCTCACTCAGTTGGTTCTTGGTTCCCTGTGCCTCAGGATGAGCTTTTGGCCCCAGACACTTCCGTTGCAGATCCTGTTTCTTGTTCTTGCCACTTTGGTGGGCACTCCACCGGTGCGGAGGGCTCTTCTGGTCCAAGGGCCAACTTCCCCAGTGCAAGGACTGGCTCTTCCAGTTCCTCAGCTTCCAAGGAGGATGTGATTACTAGCAGTTATCTAGCTTGCAGATAACTAGCTTGCTGACTCATGACACTTGGGTAGTAAGTGCAGACTCCCAAATGGGCTAAAAAGAAAGGGGTAGGTCTTCTAAAGAAGAGGAGATTGTCCCTTCTCAGTTGAAACAGAGAGACAGTTACAGAGAAAGGAGAAATCCCTGGTTGGATGTGGTGGATAACTGCCTGAGGAAACTTCCAGATTCAGTTGAGGACTGAAGGAAAGCACTAGTGTGTGCAGAGAGGGGGCTTGGGGTACTAAAAAGAGGGTATAAGCCTTCCTAACTCCAGAAGTGAAGGAGAATACTAAGAAGAATGTATACTCAAATGGGGGAAGAAACAAGAGAAACAAAGCCTAACAACAGAAGCCTTAAGTAACAGCGAAGAGCCTAAAAACTGAAGTCTGCATGTTCTGAATATTACCTCAGTGATCTTGATGTATATATATTGAATGTTGGCTCCAAAAGCTTCAGCTCCTGACTTCACCTAACCTTTCCCCATTAATGTAAATAAACTCAAATTATTTTTGAAAATTTAAAAATGCTTCTGGTGCCATTTCTATGGTTTAATGATGAGGGAATGTCATACCATGGTTCAGGCTGAATCTCCAATTCTGAAAGAAGACCCTCCCTCAAAGGCTCAGAGCAAAAGATTGAGTCCAAGGTGTGGCCCTTTTTAGGCATGGGGCCTGTCACTATTTGTGAGAGGCTTAGGGCTGCCAAGGAAACTATCAAGTCTGTGCTGGTCTGGACGTGGGACATTCAGCATGGATGTTGAAGTCATCCAGAACTATCAGTCTAATTGTCTCTAGCCCCATGGCCGAGAGCACCTCAGCCAACTAAGAAAGGATGGGGCGTGGCCAGTAGATTAGTAGAATACCCAGTCTATCCTTAGCCCTCAATGTAAAGAGCATACAGTCAAAGCCTGGTATAATTTGTACCAGGAGTCTGAGGAAGTTGAAAGTCTCACAGAGTACAATAGCAACATCACCTCCTCTGCCAGCTGTGTAGAGTTGGTGCATAATCAGATAAATTATCAGGAAACTTACTTTGTTGGTTTCCTGTCAAAATAACTGTCAAAGCAACCATTTGGAATTTGGTTTTTATTGCTGGCTTGTTACAGTTAAGTTTAGGGCCTTTTTCCTTTATGCCCCAGTCTTCCTTTTGAGATCTGAGAGAGTATTTCTCCAAAGGATGAGGTCAGATGGTACCACGCTGATAAAGTGCAGCCTGTCTCTGGAAGTGTGAGGTTATCAAGGATAAAGGCCTTCAACAGCCCAGCTCTGGGCATTCCAGTTAATTTGCGCAAGGCTTCCTGGGACTTGAAAAATTATTTCCTTCCTCACACCTGCAAGGTATAGTAACTGCAGTACTTGTCTTGCAGGTTTTCCCTCTGATTGGCTAACTTTGATCACCTTAGCTTTGTTGCTCTTGGGGTACTCCATAGTTTCTCTAAGCATCCATTTTGTCTTCTTCTCTGCCTGCTTTGCTGAAGGCCTTGTCTCTGAAAGACCAGAGCCTTTTCTGGTCTTTCTTTGGCTTTTTGGCCTTTTTGACTTCTTTTGAGATGTCATTTTGAATCCTTGCTATTTGTTGAAGGTAACATCTGGAAATTAGTTTAGGGATTTGTAGTGTATGTTAGTATAGGTTAGGGTTGCCTGGTCTCCTTACCATCCTGGTGGGAGGCTGGGAACTTAGCACTTACCTTTCTTGTGGCTCCAGCATGCTTCATGGCCACACGATGATGTCACATCCAGTAGCAGCACTTCCGGGTGATGTCATTGTGCGGGTGCAGGAGCACACACACACTTCAAAGCAGACTGATTTGGGCTTAAAAGGGCCTAATGTGGCCCATTTGGGACCCAATTCAGCCCACTGCAAAGCACTCTTGCCCTAATGCCTGCAGGATGACATCACTTCTGATGATGGCACTTCTGGGTGACATCATTGCGTGGGTGCAGCAGGGTGCATGCACTTCGCAACGGGCTGATTTGGGCCTCAAATGGGCCCAATTTGGCCCAAATTGGCCCACTGCAAACTATGCGTGCACTCTTGGGGCAGCACAACGATGTAATTCCTGGGAGTGACATCATCATACTGCCTCTGGCCTTCTCCCCTGCCAGTCAGTTGAGTGGAGGTGGGGGGTGAAAGTGGGGGATCTCCCACCCCCACCAAGGGAATACGATCCCTAGTTTAGCTAAATAGTCTTTGTTGCATTGTTTGCTTGCTGCAGTCTTCTATACTTCTTAATAATTGGCTTGCACTTTTTTACTAAATTTTATTAACTGTATTTTGTGTGGAATTCATTGTGCTGATGTTCCAAACCAAATCCAGCTCTTTGGCCACTTTGCCACATGCTACCCAGTTAACTTGTTTGGGAACTCAGTCTGCAGGGTGTCTACCTCACAGGGCTAACTTTTGTTTGTTTAGTGCCTTGAGGGCTGGAGGCATGCTACTTGGTCTTTAGCTGTGGGGTAGTTAGAGAGGCTGGTGGTAGCAGCTACCAGAATTTGTTTGCTGTATTGCCAACTTGGTATCCTTGAGTTTCCTTTCTTGGTGGATCTGAGCAGGGTCAGTCCTGGGTTCTCAAACATGGAGTTAGCTGGGACAGGCACACCACATCATTTTCTTTCAACCAAGTCTCATTTATACAAGCCAGGTCAGTTTTCTCTTCCTGCAACAGCATGGCCAGGATGGCAGATTTGTGCCTCACTGATCTGGCATTGCATTGCATTAGAGAGAAGGTGGGAGCAGACCTTGCATCATCAACTCTAGAAATGCTACAGAGGTTGGGCAGGCATCAAACAATCTTTCCTGATATTGACCATCTTTGATATAACCCCACCCCATATCTACCAGCTCCCATGTACTGGGAAAATACATACCTCATACATTCTGCTCCAGGTAAAAATAGCCCCCACAACAGAAAAAGTGAACCTCAGGTACCTCACAGTGCTAGTGTCCACAGATAACCACGCAACACTCCAGCGCTGCAGTCATGATGTACTGAAGTTAATATTGTCCAACAGGTATTGCTCTATGTCTGTTGCTCCTGGTGTGGTTTTCTGTTATGGTTCTTTTGATGGGGTAGCCTTGTAGTAATTGAGTATAGAGGCTGGATCTCAGCTATTTGCCTTGGACCAAGAGCCCTTCAGCTTGCACCTAGAGGCTCACCCCTCTGTGCAAGGCTCCTCCCCTTCGAAGCTGAGAAATGACCCATCTTTTGGAGGAGAGAGAGGCCAGTAAGGTTGCTGGCTACTTTAGGACAGCCCTCTTCAGTTCAAACACAGCTGCTTTCAGCTCATTCACTCCCTGATCTCTGCATGAAGCTCCTCCTCTTGGAAGTTTACAACTTTACAACAAGCTGTTTTAAAGCTTTCCTTTTTCTCCAGCCTTAACCCACATGATCCTTCATTTGGTCCAGCAATTCTTCCTTGTAGTGACTGTAATGCATATTCTGCTAATAGCCTGTATCTAGTCACACCACTAGGGAAATTTTCCTTCCTGCTTCAACCTACTGAGATCCCCTTCCTGAAATTTTGTTCATGGGTATTAGAAGATGCTCAGGAATAGCATAGTGGAAGTCTGCAGTGAGAGAAGGGAATTTGCTTAAATCTCTACCCTCTCTTAAGAACTCATAGGTCCCTTTTTTTGGAATGTAACTGGATATAGGCCACTGGCTGTAGGGTTGCCAGCCTACAAGTTCAACCTGACTACCTTTCAGAATTATGACTGATCTTCAGACTGCAGAGATCGGTTCTCCCGGAGAAAATGGCTACTTAGGAGGGTAGACTCTGCAGCATTATACCTTGCTGAGGCCCCTCCTGTCCCTAAACTCTGCCATTTATAGCCTCCACCTCCAAATCTCCAGGAATTTCCCAATCTGGAGTTGCAACTATAACTGACCTGAATGCATTTTCCATTGCTGCTGCTGCTGCAACCTTGTGAGATCTCCCAGAAGTAGCCCAAATGCCCTAACCCACCCTGCCTTCCAGAAAGCAAACTTTTGGGGCTGTTCTATTTGCAGTGCTTTTGGCTAAGGGCCTTTATGCCTGTGGGTTTTTCTGGTGCAAGGAACCTTACTCTGGTAGAAGATGTATATACAACTGGTGGAAGTCTCCACCATTAGTGGAATAAAACCTTTACATCCAACTCAAAACCTTTGACTTGATTGTTAAATGCTTGACTAAGGGCCGAGCTACAAGTGACAAATGACACTTGAACAGCAAGTGGATTGAGTGGAGGGCAAGTGAACAGGGAGAAATACACTTGCCATTCAAGTGTCATTCATCACTTGTAGCTTGGCCCTGAGAACAGCAGCAACAATGCAGTGAATTTGGATTTAGTTTTCTACAGTAGAGATGGGCCCGATCAGACTCACGATGTGAAAAACAACCCGATAATGGCGTTTGCGCCATCGTGACTCAGCTAATCGGTTCCGTCCACGGTGACCGATCCAGCGTTCCGGGGGGGGGGCTTCATCGGGGGGGCCATCGTGATCTAATCGGAGAGCCAGACACTCAGGCACCAATAATCTATTCCCCTAGCAACGGAGCCAGGGGAATGCCTGAGCTGTGTGTGCCCTCCTTCTGTCACCCTAGAAAACCGAATAGAAGCCCAGATTTCCTTGATTAGCAGGCTTCCTTCCAACCACGGAGCAGCAACCCAGGGGAGGGAGGGGGGAAGGGGGTGTTCTGAAGCCATGGGCACAAAGGTTTTTCTTTTTTAAAAAAACAGGTCTTTGTAGGAGGAATGGGTGTTTTTCTCTGTGTCACTCTCTGTTTTTAACCTGCTTTTAAAACACTGTATTTTGTGGGAAAACCTCATTCACGGTTCTGTGTGTGTGTTTAAAATATGCTTTTTGAAGACTGGCTGCTTGCTTTTAAAATCGAGTGGGGAGGAACGGAGGATTCTGTCCCTGCTTTCTTTTAAAAGCTGGCTGAAACATGTTGACGGGGTGTCTCTCTCTATTTGGAGAGGCAGGGATAGATTCCCCCCCCTGCTCTAAGTGTGTGTGTGTGTGTGTGTGTGTGGGAATCAGGGCCGGATCGACCGGGGGATAGTCTGCCCCCAGCACCGCCAAAGAGGGGGCGCCGGGCGCAGTTGCCAGCCCAGGAGCATGCCTGGGGAAAGTTGAATGGTGCGGGTGGCCTCCCAGCCACCTGCGCTGCCTTTTGCTTTCCCCACAAGCCGGCCGCCCCTTGTCCTGCAGGACAAAAGGCCTTTCCTGCAGGACAAGGGGCAGCTGGCTTGCGGGAAAAGCAAAAGGCAGCGCAGGTGGCTGGGAGGCTGCCCGCGCTGTTCATCTTTCCCCAGGACAAGGGGCGTGCAGGCAAGCCAGCTGCCCCTTGTCCTGGGGAAAGGCAAAAGGCAGCGCAGGTGGCTGGGAGGCCGCCTGCGCCGTTTGTCTTTCCCCAGGACAAGGGGTGCACGGGCAAGCTGGCCACCCCTTGTCTTGCGTGGCAGGTGAATGGTGCGGGCAGCCTCTGAGCCACTCGCGCTGCCGCCAGCTCCACAGCGCACTGGGACAGCTGGCTTGCTGCATGTGTGCGGGGTGGGGGGCGACCCAGGAGCGCGCACACGCAAGAGCCTGTCTACGGTTGCCCTAGATCTGTCCCTGGTGTGAATGTCCCCTCCCTGAGGGGAGGCGGCTTGTTGCCGGGTTAAAAACTCCCCCCCTCAGCTCTAAGTGTGTGTGTGTGTGTGTGAACGTCCCCTCCCTCCCTGAGGGGAGGCAGCTCATCGCTGCCTCCCCATGCCTGCCGGGCCTGGCGGCCGCTGCTGGAAACAGCAAGGCACCTCCCACTTTGGCCTTCCCGATTCCGGATCAGAAACGGGACTTGATCGGTTAGAATCAGTGACCTGGGTTCGGCGGCGGCCCAGATCCACGAACAGCTTGATCGGTATTTTTTGGGGATCGTGCCCACCTCTATTCTACAGTAAATTAGGGTTGCCAACTGCCCAGAGGGGAAAAAATGTCCCGTCCTTTTAATATTTATTTATTTGGGATGTTATTTACCTCCATGCCATGAGAAACTTCAGCTGTCCATTTGCACAGATTAAGCCTCTATTAAAAGGACAAAACATTTTCCTCCAGCCTGTTGGCAACCCTGGCATAAACACTTAGGTCACTGTTGAATGCAACTGACCCCCTTCTGTGTTTCCCTTTAGCAAGTTAAACACTTAGGACCAAACATTTTGAATCATACAACATGTGATAATATGTGGACCTTTCTCTGCCACCAGCAGAGTGCAAAATTTTGAAAATCTGGCGGTATCTGTAAACACATACCCTTTGATGTCCTCAGTAAGCATGTCAGGCTTACTTTTATCATGTTTTAATCCCTGTTGATTAAATTTTGAACATGTAAAATAATCCAAAGTGACAGTCTGGGAGTTGTAAATACAGTTGTCAAACTGTCACTGTCTCTTATTCTTTCCCAGATCTCCACATATTGCGTCTGCTTGTCCAATTCATTGTGCAGGCTCTTAACAGTCTGACTGTCCATGCATGGTTGCTTTTTCAACTGTGAAGTCCTCCACTGGCTGTTTTTCAGGATTGCATCTGATTGCTGCTGTCAGGGTGTCATTGATGGAAGTCAAAATCCATTAGAAAAGTGTTTTGTCATTGAGAGGGTAGATAAGCCTGTTAAAGTTACAACTGTGTGACTGTGAAAATAAGTGTTAAATGTAGCACTGAGTTCTTCTCCAAAATGGATGTATGTGGCTGCTGTACTGCTTTCAATCCAGGGATGGAGAGGAAAATGGCTGCTGTGTTGCTTTTTGCTTTTACCTTAATTAGGAAAGTACTAGTATAGCATTTAAGTCTATTTCTGAGGTTCTGGGCTTTCAGCTTGCAAAGGCATCTGAGATAGCGCCAGGGATACCAGTCCTCTGGGGACGGGGAAGGTATGGTGGTGGGGCCTGGTTTAAAGGGAGAAGGTCACAGAGATGTGGAAAGGCTCGGTGCCCTTCTAACCTACGCCCCATCCTGAGGCACGCCGGTGTTGGAGCTAGGAAAAATCCTCCTTCGACACTGATGTTGTGCAATGCCTGGTCCATAAATAATAAGACCAGTATGCTGCATGATACTTTTATGGCAGCTAATATGGACCTGGTATGCATGACCGAGACTTGGGTGAGGGAAGGCAAAACAGTTGCTCTTGGAGAGCTGACCCCCCCACCCTGGGTTATGTGGTCCTTCATCAGTCACGAACTGAGGGTCGGGGGGGGGGGAGAGGTGGCAATCCTTTCCAGTAGGGTTTCTCCTTCAAGCCGCTTCCCACCCCGAAGATCTCGGGCATTGATTGTGTGGGCTTGGTGTGGAATGCCAAGGAGAGTTTGGCCGTCTGCTTGGTGTACTGACCGCCCAGCACACCAGTAGACACCTTACCGCACCTGCTAGAGGTGGTTGCTGGGTGGGCCTTGGAGTACCCCAGGTTGATGGTGCTGGGGGATGTTACCAGAACTGCTTTTTATTATAAGGGGGAAATTAGCTTTAGCAGTCTGTAACTTAAAATTAGCGCGGATCTTAACCTATGTCTACGGAGGTCCCGATTCCAGACACTCTAGTGAAAAAGAGGCAGACTACAAATAGGTTCCAAACACGTGTATTTAGTGTGGCGTAAGCCTAAGCTTGCACAAGCATACAAAGAACACACGAGATCTAAGAAATACAGAGTAGGAAATACAGAGACGTTCGCATTAGCTGGTTCCCAACGATGGTGGGGAATACTCACTTATCCTGAAGCGAAGCAGAGACACAACAGCGAGGTGGCCCAATGCCAGCACTGGGACCACAGACGGACAGCGAGGGGTTCTGGATAGGATGGCACGAGCCACGGACAGCAAGGGGGGGGGGTCTGGATAGGAATGGCCTAAGCACCGAGTGGTCTGAGAGACCAGCTTAAATACCCCAAAACGTACCCTGGGGCTGGTGCTGTACTTGGTGGTTCTCACAGTTTAAAACAAAGGTTCTAATGGGTTACTGAATGGCTTAGATGGGCCACTTTGGTAATCAGATTGTGATAAGTGACACCTCAGGAAGGGGGGACAAAAGAGGGAGGGGGAAATCCAAGTGGGCTGAAAGGATGTTCCAGCGGACAGGGCTTGTCCTGATGTCATCAGCTCTGGAATGCGGAGGTTTCTTTGAGATGCATTCTCTAAGTGCTTGGGATGGTCGGCACTTAGTTCCTTCTCTGGGGCGGCTCCTAAGATATGCAGAGCGGGGCGAGGTACTCTCGCTGCGGACGTGGTGTGCCCGCTTCGCCGAAATGGCTTCTCAAAGCAGTCTTCTTCCCTGGGTCTTCTGGCTGCCTGGGAACATGGATGCCGGCAGGGCATAGCTGGGGCTGGATAGCAGGCTGCCTGGTAGCGAGGGCAAGCTCGGGGACCGGCCTGCGGGAGGCTCCAGGCGGGAACTGACCAGGGAGAGCCTAGCCAGGCTCGCTGGAGGTTTCCCCGGCAGGCGCCCGGCTGCTAGCAGCGGCTTGGGCCCATATGAGGCAGGCTTCCATGGAGGCAGGGGAAACAGCACACAAAACACAGTCCAAAGCAGGGAACAGGCACGGTCCATGGCAGATGGCAATGCAGGCACGGGGCACACTTGTAACACAGTCCAAACACACACTGGGAAGTCCAGATACAGGTCAAGGCAGGGTTGCCCAGAAAAAGAGTCCTTTGTGCAGCTAACCAAATATGGAGTCAGCCAACTACACAGTCTATTGCAGCAGCAAGGTAATTAACAAGCAGGCAGGAAACTGACACGTGTACCAGAACACACACGTGCAGGGCAGTCTTTGGTGCAGCAGTAAAACAGCAATGCAGGAAACTTTAACACAGTTCATGGCAGGCCTTAAAGCATGAGAGGGGGCCTACTTGGCAACAATTCCCCCCCTCGGAGACCACGTGACGTCAGGTGCGTGGGTCTCCGAACTTGACTTCAAAGGCGAGGTGGTCGGCAATGTCCGGTGGTCGAGCTTCGAGCGAAGAAGGAGTGGGAAGGGAAGGAGGGGGAGGCATCACTCAAAAATTTAGTTTAGAGAACCACCTAACCGAATAAGTGCAATTTAGATCAGCCAATGGGCTGCAGGTCTCTGGGTTCACACCAGGAGGTGTGCTAAGTGCAACTGTCAGAATAAATAGCAATAATTCATAGGCAATAGCAATTCATAGTTACATAGGCAGTGATGAGCAATTCATGTATATAAGCAGCAATAATTCATATTTGTGTACATAGATCAATTCGTGGATGGAGGTAATTCATACGTAATTCATGGTGGATTAAAAACACTAAAAACCAGGAGCAATTCATATACATGGATTAATTCATAAGCATAGGATTAAAAGCAAAGACAATTCATGATTCAATTCATGAATGTAGGAGTAAAAGCAATTCATACAGGATAAAAGTGAAAAGTGCAAGCAAGGCATAGACCAATTCATCGAGGGTGGAACCATTCATAGGCGATTAAAACCATAAATACATATATATATAATTAAAAGCAATAGACCAGGAAGTTAAAACCAATAGATAAAAGCAGCAATAGTAAAAGCAAGTGCGAGGAAATAATTCATGAGGGTAAGCGGCGGAAGGGCTCATAGGAGGCAGAAAAATAAACTTCGCAATTAAAAGGCTAACTCATGCGGCCAGATTAAAACCAAATCCATAAAGTTTAAAATCAGTAATTAAATAACCTTTAAAAGAGACCGTTCAGGAGGGGTCCCGGTTAAAACCTAATTCATAGAATGATAAATAGGCTAAAATCACTTCGGCGGAGGGATTCGGGTTAAAAGGCAATTCATAAGGTTAAAAGCAAATTCATAGGAGTAAAATTGATACGGGGTGATTAAAAGATCCCAGTTCATGGGAGGATCATGGGCGCACTTGCAATAGATAGAGTGAGGGATTAATTCGGGGCTAAATTCATAGGGGTGAAATTCATTAAAGCAATGGCAAGAAATCCATAGAGACTTAAAACAATAGAGTGGCACAGATCACAGACGGCTCAGTCCGCAGTACAGCTGCTAGACTGGGTTGCATATTTACAAGAACAAGCAAGCTTAGTCCATGTGCTCCAAAACACACTTCCACCCCCCCCTTGCTGTCTGCGTCAATCCGCAGAGCAGGGTCGGCAGGTGGCGAGAAGGGCTTCAGGCACACAGTTCTAGTCCTCATGGAGGTAATGCCGCAGGCGGTCGTTCGTAGGCGGGCTGTGGGCTGGGAGGCAGAGAAACACGTTCCCCCCTAGTCCACAAGAGGGACTCGGAGCGGTGTCCAGCAGCAAAGCGTCCATGGGGCCGGTGCAGAGTTCATACATATTAAGTATAAACACAAGCAGAGTTCACAACAACATAAATAATAAAATAGGCTAGGGACCAAAAATAGGGCGCCAAGACCAACCATTAAGGCAGAAGGAGGTTGGGGTTATAGCGATCCATGCGGTAAGATAGCTTGAGTTGCTGGAGCTGTCGGCGGCTCCAACAGCCCAAATAATGTAGTGAGGTGCACAACAAAACTTGAAAGGCCAAAATAACAACGATCAGGTGCAAAGCCAAATTGTAAATTCCAGTGGCGGTGGGGCTCCAGCCAAAGAGGGTTTCCCACCACGAGTGCTCACCGGTGGTCTTAATCCGCTGGGCAAGGTCCAAAATCTCTTTGCCGTTGTGGGATACAACCAAAGCAGTAGTATCCCCATCCCTCTGGATGCTCTGGAGGGTGCGGTGGAGCTGGGGGTGGGTCAGGAGCTCGTGGATTAGCTCCAGACCGATGCCGAGGGAGACTGGCTTCACATAGCGATAGATGGAGGGTGCCACCAGGATCTCTTCTTGGGTCCAGACCGGTACCGTGTAGGTGAAGTCGCAGGCTGCCACCGAAGACAGGTTGCAGAAGCAGCGATTGACTCCCGGGATCACGGGCTTAAGCTGGAACGAGTTCAGGATCACAAAGTCGCAGGCCGTTCACACGCAGGCACATCCTTTCCCAAGGTAGACCACAGCGGAGCTGTTCTCCCGGACGACCTCAAAGGAGCACTCGTTGAGGGCGTCGACTTGCGGGGCTACACAGGGGTGATGAGGTGCAAAGGCTTGGTCTTGGCAAATGAAGCCGGTCTGGTCTCGATGCTGGCATCCTTGGAGGCTGACGAGCTGCCATCCGGTCGGGGTGAAGCGGGCCCAATGGTCGGGGTGGCGGGCGTAGAGGACTTCGGTGTTGCTAACTTGGAGTCCCAGAGGCACGACTGGATACACGTGGAATGACTCGTGCGCACTGGCCGTTAATAAAAATAATTTAAGCTCCTGGGTGGTCGGTGAGAATGAGGAATTTACAAGAGACCACCAGGATTCAAGCTCCAGTTCAAGGGGTGACAATTTGGGCATAATCAATAGTTTAATTTCCAGGGGCAAGTGCCCGTCCGTGGCTTGCCGAATTAGCCCCATGGCCACAGCCTGATTTAATTGTTGGGCTTGCATACATGCCATGGCTATTGACACGTTGCATTCAAAAGACTGTGTTCCTTTGAGCAGCAGAGAAAAATCTCTTTCAATTTGACTCTCCCAGTTAACTAAAATGGAGCTGATCTCGTGTTGCCCATTCGAAATGGAATTTAGGGACTGCACCACCGGTTTACCTAAGTCGGAGATGCTAGTCGTGACATGGGCAAACTTATTAGCGAGAGTCTCAATATTGACCGAATCCATGATTGCTAAGCCTCCGGCTGCGGGAGCAGTCCAGTCGGCGATGCTTCGTCTGGCACGCGAGAGAGAGGGGGAGGGATCGATCCACAGTTGTAGCCATGCATTCCAACCCTTGCTACCGGCCTCCAGATAGGGAGCGCACTGCGGCAGCCTCTGGGTTACATTTAGCTCAGCTAAGTCTATGCGGATCTCTTTTAAAGACATTTGCAGGCGGACTAGAACTCTCTCTCGAATGTCAGTCTTCAAAACATGGGAGCCCACTATATGCGTGCCGCCTTGGCTTAATTGTTCATTGCTAGCAATCAAAGGGTCAATTTGGATGGTGTGGGTCTCCTGGGTCCGGATCAGCAGGGAATAATTGCCTGGTTCGTGAGTCAAATTTACAAAGAGCAGCCCAAGCCGGTGAAATTTCTCTACTAGGGGCTTGGTTTGGCATTCGGGCGTCTGTTGAACCAGTATCCAATCGGGTGGGCCGTGTTTGGCTAGGTCTTCCTCCTTTACAATCCAGGTTAGGTTCTCCCAGCGCTCTATAGCAAAGGAGAGAACTGTGCCTGAAGGGGGCGTGACAGTGACTGATGCAGTTTCAGTGGCAGTGGTGCCTAGTAGGATCGTTATTCTAAAGGGGTCTCCTGCCTTCCATACTGCGGCCGACACTAAAATAACTTCACAGTATGGTCCGAGGGCCTCAGTGACAAATGGCGAGGTTTCGAAGTTGGCAGGGGTGGTATATTTGTCTACCACCGGGACTGCGGTGGGGGCTGGCCTGATACGGGGAAGGAACATACAAGGAATCAGAACGAGTGGTGAAACTGTATCAGTAGGCGAGTAGCACACTAGCTCTTGGGACATAGTTTTTACTCCCACACATAAAATAACAAGCTCTGGGGGTCGAATCCACTGCTCTTCACAACTGCGGAAGTTAGTGCGATCCGTGGGGGTGGTCATATTACTCTGCTGCACAACTTTGCAGACCATCATTTCATTTCCTGCCAGGGTATTAATACATCTCCAGTGGGGGTAGGGCATTAATTTGGACGGGCGTCCCTCTATTAGGGTGCCTGCCAGCACGAGCAAGCACAGAGTGGCCAGGTGCCTCATCTCCTGGCCTTCCTTTCCTTTCTGTGGCGAAAATATCCTGGGGAGACCTGTGGGTATAAGTACAGGTTCCCTGAGTTTGTTGCAGCAAAATAAAATAAAGTAAAGCAGGGGAAAAGGAGGGTGCTTTTCTGCCAGCACTGTCTATTAGGTGGGGCTCGAACGAGAAGTCCCAGGGCACTAAGCGAGCCTTCCAGCTTGTTGCTCTGGGGAACTCCTGTGTGGGGGCTTCTTCCTAAAGCATGTATATTTCAGAGGGTAACGTATTTGCGTCGGGCGAGGGTTGTCTGTGCGTTAGGCGGGGTTATGCAAACTCGCCCCAGGGGTCCCTGGGTGCCTAGGCTATGTGGCCTTCAGGTGCCCCTTGCTCGGTGGCGGGCTGCTTTTATTTTGAGGGCTGAGAGTTATCGGTCCGGCTCGGCCTGGCCTTGCCGTTTTAAAAGGGAAAAAACTAGAGAGCGGTATCCAGCAACTTTAAGGGTTGCTGCAAACGGGGACCTTTGCTTAATTTCCTGAAATAGGCTCTCGTCATATGTTTGCAGGACAAACAATTTTTGGAGGGACTCCCTCAGGAGGCCCCGTTTTCTGGTTTAAAAAAAAAAAAAAAGATACACCGGGCAAAAAAGAAGAAAAATATACTGAGCAAGAAAAATACACTGAGCAAAAAGAAAAATATAAGGAGCAAGAAGCATACGGGTGTGAGGTACTTTCGGGTTGCCCTCACTTGGAAGGCCTGGCATGGCTTCATTAAAACTTCAATATGCTTCCTCCCCTTCTTTTCCCTTATACGGTACGGGCAAGGGGAAAGATTACGTGGGGCGGGCGGCTACTGGCGGAAAGGGCCGAAGTGGAGCCGAGGGCGCTTGGCGGCGTTTATCGAAAAGATGTGGAGACGGCGGAAATCTTTCGGCGCCGCTGGGTCTGGGTTATTCGGGGGTCATCTTGGCGCGGGGGATTCTGGCTATGTAAATGAGGCACGCTGCCCCTTGTGCGTAGCGAACGCACCTCAAGAACACATTCCAGAGGGCACATATTTACAAAATACTGGCGGGTCTTTTACCTTTGCACTAAAGCGTACTAGATGGAGGCACCGTATAGCAACTCACCATGACGAATAAGAACATTAGTAAAAGAGGGATGTTGGGTTTCCTGGGGGTCCTTTTCCAGGGGAGGCACGGCCCTCAAAGCCAAAGCCGACCATCATGCGAAAGCGTGGGTCTGGCAGGTGAGACCCCGAATCTACGTAGATGCGGGATCTTCACCAGCACGGCGGGTGAAACGTTTTCAAATACAGAGATCACCTTTATTGGTGTGTCTCCAATATTGGAAATGCATTCACTTTTGGGCTAAAGCCTTCCCAATACTTGCCACAAGGCAACTCTCTTTTGCCTGTGCAATTTTTTTCCGAACATGCGGCTTAAAATCCAATTAAGAATCACTTTCGGTGGTGGTCCTATTTGGCTTTGGTTGCCGTGTTTCCCCCAAGGGTCCCAACTGTGGGGCCCGCCTAGTGAAGTTAAAGAATAGAACTGAAAAGAAATATCAAAAACACTAAATGATTATATGAAGCCAAGTTGGCTTTTTACATCTAATTTCAAAAGGGAATTGGGCTTCAGGTTCACACACACATAAAGTTAAGACTGCACAACGAAAAGGGAAGGGGGCTGCGGGGACTTGAACTCAAGTCTCCTTAAGGTGGCTTTTCCACTCCTGGTTCCAATCCTTTCCAAATTCTGACAGGGAACCAGTGATTACATTTATTTGGGCTTACTTCAGCCTGGGAGAAGACAAAAGGATGAACTGGGAGGAGGTCAGAATCCTGGTCTGGCCAGCTTTTCCATTTCAATGAGGGGTGGGGGTGTAGTGCTGAGTGGAAACAGTCTGTTTTAGACGCTGCTAGCAATTGGGATTCTTTTTGGAGTTTGCTCACTTGCCTTATTACATTCCTGACTGCACTTACTGCTGGAGGCTCTACCTTTTCACTAAGTTTTGGGCTTGAGCATTTTAAAATGAGGAAACAGCTGCACAAATATCTCTGAATTAGCTCAAGCACTACTAAACCACACAAGCACAACATAAGGTTTTCTTCAGGGGTGTTAGTCAGGGAAGGCTGACAGAAAGCTATTTGGTGTGTAGTTGCAAGCACTGGTTTTTCAAAGCAATTTAATTCTTTTAAAGGAACTGCATTTTTACTTTTGTTTACCTGTTCTTCAGGGCCATTGCAAGAGGGCACAGTCACAATGGGCTGTACATGGCTTTGCTGGATATGGGTCCAACAATTTGTGGAGGGTTCTATAGGGGCCAAGGCAGTAACTTGGGGAATGACTTTTAAACTCTGTACATGCTCAGAGGCTAAAGTGAATTCTGGCTTCTTGGGTGTGGGGGCTGGGGCAGAAATTGGAGGCAAAGGTGACTGACTACCTGTTTCACTGCCTTTGGCGGGGCGGGGTTCTGATTCAATCACTGATTGTTCCTTTAAAGTTTTTAATCTGGCCTCAGTGAGTCTCTGGGATTCCAGGAGATTTTTCATCAGGGTTTTTAAAGTGGCGGTTTCATTATTCTGGTTCTCCAGCAAAGTCTGCATGCTAAGGAATTTATTGTGGAGCTGCTCTTTCTCTATTGTGCAAGCATTTAATTTTTCCTTTAATTCTTTATTCTCTTTATTAAGATCATTTATTTTTAAATTCTGTTCCCTATTTACACTTATGAGCTCCTGAATTTTATTTTGCAGCTCTGCCAGGTTTCTTTCAGAGGTGTCTGGCAAAGTTGGTGCTGGGTTCTGGGTTCGAATCACCCTTTGGAATCTTTCCTTCTCTCTTTTAAGTTCCAAGCTATTTTTAGTTCCCGGAGGTCGAAGGCTAGCCTCAACCTTTGGTTTTCTCCCACGGGCAGTTAAGTGGGGAGAATAATGTGTGACCCCCGGGCATCCCTATTGGAAAAAGGGGTTCCCAGCTGGTGGCGGCTCTCCTAGGTCAGAGGGCTCCTCATGGTCCTTTGGCCGCAGTCTCCAGGAGTCAGCCTGACTTGGGGGAGGGTAGACCTGGTGATTGTAGGGGTGAGGTGCCCGAGGGGGCGGGGGTGCCGAGGGCAGTGCAGGTCTCCAGGGCTCAGAGGGTCCCTGTGGGGAGGAAGGGTAGCGACTGTGGGTGGGCGCAAAGGTTACTCCTGGATGGGAGTCCCTCTGGCTGCGGCCCCGAATGAAGCTACCACTTCTCCCACGGAAGATGCCACCTCTAGGCTCTGAGTACGAGCTATGCCCTTGGGGCCGATATTGAGAGCGGGGACCATGGTTGGCATACGTGACTGTGTTGATGGGCTCACTCTCATTCCTATGGGGGGCCGGGGACTTCACATGGCGGATTGCTCCGGTCTCTCGCAACAGGCCAGCAATGCTCCTGATGCGGGATTCCAGCTCTCCCCATGTAATGCTCCCGGGCTCGACTCCTGCCAGGGCTAGGCGAGTGGTGCTGTTGAGACCATCTATGACGGCTCTCCTAAATTCTAAGTCATCGAAGTCAGGCATGTCGCTTAACTCTAAGTCTACCTCGTCTGCTAGTTCGGCTAGGAGCTGCTTTCTGGCCAAATATGCCTCCGGGTCCTCTCCGGGTTTTTGAGATTCTGCTATGTATAAGGCTTTTAAGCTCTTGGTAGGCCAGAGGAAGGCGCACAATTCCTTCATGGCACCATACTGACTGCGAGTGGCTAGTCTCCGGTTGGAAATATATGCATTAAGAGAGGTAACTATTTCGGGGCTGGCGCAGTGGCGCGCCAGCTGAGCTACATCGGAACCTCTGGCGGAGGGCTGGGCCATGGTCACGTGGGCGAACCATTGTATAGCTGAGTCCCGGTTCAGGGGTCCCATGCGGTCCGCTATGGCTTGGAGGTCATCGGGCCTCCAATTGCGGGTCTCTTTAACTATCCGGTCTGTCTTTCTGCCATCCTCGTCTGTGGAGACGATCTCCTTGGTAGCTATCGGGCGGAGGGGCTGCGGGGCTTCCTCGGGCTGAGACGAAGGGGATGACCAGTTGTCGGTACTATCTTCGGGGAGGGCTAAGAGGGCAGCGGGATGCACGGCGGAAATTACGGCCTGCTGCATCCCTAGGTGCTGCTTTAGGGCCTCTAGCTCCCTCTTACAAGCGGAGTGGTCTGCAGAAGCCACCTTGGAGTGATTGTGCTCCGCCATGAACTGGGCGGCATGAGTTAATTTGGCAATTTTCTCCTGTCCTTCAATTACTGCGTGCTCAGCCATATCAGCGCGAGCGGTGGCCGCTTCAGCCTTGTGCTGAGCGTCCTGGAGGGCAGTGGTTAGTCCTTGTTTTTCTAATATGAAATTGACGCGTTCAGCGCGCAACTCAATGGTCTTTTCCTCATGGTCTCTTTCCTGTTCGACTAGTTTGGCCCTGAGACTCTGGATTTCTAGATGCAGGGCGTCCTGTTCTCGCTTTGCTTTTTCCTCTAGCTCTTTCCTCTCTTTGTCCTGGGCTATTCTGAGCCTCTCTAGCTCCTGCTCACTATCTTCCTGCGCTACCTGCAACTTATTAATTAGGGACACGCTGTCCTGGAGGGCAGTGAAAAGTGCCCAAGCTCCGTATCTGCCCTTTTTGCTCGATCTAGGTTTTTCCTTGTCACAGAAGTCCTGGAAGGCGCTTCTGACTATCTGGAGCGGGTCGGGTCCCTTGAAGGAACCGGCTTCCCAACGGCAATCTCCCTTCTTAACTAGCCACTTCTCCAGGCGGGGCACGGTGGGGTTTGCCCAGTACATTTTTCCTTTTGTTTAAAGCTACTCAGGGGTTTTAACAACTTTTTCCTCTCTATGTTCCTTTGGGAGGTTTATCCTTCCCTCGGGTCCTCAAGGATTCTTAAACTGGGTTCTACACAGGGTTTTACCAGGGGTTTTTAAGGTCCTACTTTTAGGTTCAAAGGGTATTTTTAAGGGTCCTACACTCGGTTCTTCTCCACCGGGGGAGAAGGAAAATTCCTATTCCCGTTTCAAGCTTGCCTACAAGCCACGGGACCAGGAAAAGTTTACTGGCTCAGAAGGTGCTCCCAAGCTCTCTAAGCCCAAGAACAAAAACGCTCAGTGCTCCCAAGCCTCTGCTCAGAAGCCAAAGCTCAGGGGTCTCCCAAGCCTATACTCGGAAAACCAGAAAGTGTTCCCAAGCCTCTGCTCAGAAACTGCAACTAAGGGGGTCTCCCAAGCCTCTGCTCAGGCAACCAGAAATGCTCCCAAGCTCCTGCTCAGAAGCTACAATGCTCTCAAGCTCTCTGCCCAAGAACTAAACTCAAAGTGTCCCCAGGCCTCGTGCTCAGAGACAAACGGTTAAACTGTCTCCAAGCCAAGACCGAAAGACTAAAGCGCTCAAGGACTGCCTCTGCAAGTCCCCAAGCAAAAGTGCCCAGGAGTAAAACTTACTGTACTCCCAAGCGGAAAAGCGCTCAAGAGTTCAAACAACTCCCAAGCAAAAGTGCCCAAGAGTCCTACTAACTCTCAAGCAGAAAAGCGCCCAAGAGTCTACGTTAAAACTCTCAAGCACGGTGCGGCTGGTTGCCGCGGGGCTTCAGGAACCTGGCTTTAGATTCCCAAAGCTAAACTGACTGAACCAACGGACTATCGATCCCTTCACGTTTCCTCCGGAGCGGGGATTGAAGCCTAAGTGCTGGCGGGAGCGGGGTTTGGACGGACTTAGGAGAGACGGGGGAGGGCGGAAAAGAATTTTATATGTGCTGCTTCAGGATGTATATATATCTATAGCCTACTTCTGGGATCCCACCCACATAGACGCGTTTAGGCGGCCCGGAAAGTGGCCAGGAACTTCACCAGTTCAGAGGTCCTTACCCACAGTACACCGGTTATAACGGCTGGAGGGCCTCGCAGTGCACCACAAAAGGCAAGTAGTCCAAAGCTGGCTGAAGGAGGAAATGGGGAAAAGCCAACCCACAAGATAGAAATGCTCACTAGAGCCACACACACTCACACTTTTAATTCCCTGAGCTAAATTGCGCTCTTTACACAGAGGTCTGGAAAATTTTCCTCTAAGTCAGTTCGCCGAAGACACGCGTGTCGACTCACGTGTATTCACATGAACTGGGTTATGCCCGCATTCTCCACCAGTAAACTGTTACCAGAACTGCTTTTTATTATAAGGGGGAAATTAGCTTTAGCAGTCTGTAACTTAAAATTAGCGCAGATCTTAACCTATGTCTACGGAGGTCCCGATTCCAGACACTCTAGTGAAAAAGAGGCAGACTACAAATAGGTTCCAAACACGTGTATTTAGTGTGGCGTAAGCCTAAGCTTGCACAAGCATACAAAGAACACACGAGATCTAAGAAATACAGAGTAGGAAATACAGAGACGTTCGCATTAGCTGGTTCCCAACGATGGTGGGGAATACTCACTTATCCTGAAGCGAAGCAGAGACACAACAGCGAGGTGGCCCAATGCCAGCACTGGGACCACAGACGGACAGCGAGGGGTTCTGGATAGGATGGCACGAGCCACGGACAGCAAGGGGGGGGGTCTGGATAGGAATGGCCTAAGCACCGAGTGGTTTGAGAGACCAGCTTAAATACCCCAAAACGTACCCTGGGGCTGGTGCTGTACTTGGTGGTTCTCACAGTTTAAAACAAAGGTTCTAATGGGTTACTGAATGGCTTAGATGGGCCACTTTGGTAATCAGATTGTGATAAGTGACACCTCAGGAAGGGGGGACAAAAGAGGGAGGGGGAAATCCAAGTGGGCTGAAAGGATGTTCCAGCGGACAGGGCTTGTCCTGATGTCATCAGCTCTGGAATGCGGAGGTTTCTTTGAGATGCATTCTCTAAGTGCTTGGGATGGTCGGCACTTAGTTCCTTCTCTGGGGCGGCTCCTAAGATATGCAGAGCGGGGCGAGGTACTCTCGCTGCGGACGTGGTGTGCCCGCTTCGCCGAAATGGCTTCTCAAAGCAGTCTTCTTCCCTGGGTCTTCTGGCTGCCTGGGAACATGGATGCCGGCTGGGCATAGCTGGGGCTGGATAGCAGGCTGCCCGGTAGCGAGGGCAAGCTCGGGGACTGGCCCGCGGGAGGCTCCAGGCGGGAACTGACCAGGGAGCGCCTAGCCAGGCTCGCTGGAGGTTTCCCCGGCAGGCGCCCGGCTGCTAGCAGCGGCTTGGGCCCATATGAGGCAGGCTTCCATGGAGGCAGGGGAAACAGCACACAAAACACAGTCCAAAGCATGGAACAGGCATGGTCCGTGGCAGATGGCAATGCAGGCACGGGGCACACTTGTAACACAGTCCAAACACACACTGGGAAGTCCAGATACAGGTCAAGGCAGGGTTGCCCAGAAAAAGAGTCCTTTGTGCAGCTAACCAAATATGGAGTCAGCCAACTACACAGTCTATTGCAGCAGCAAGGTAATTAACAAGCAGGCAGGAAACTGACACGTGTACCAGAACACACACGTGCAGGGCAGTCTTTGGTGCAGCAGTAAAACAGCAATGCAGGAAACTTTAACACAGTTCATGGCAGGCCTTAAAGCATGAGAGGGGGCCTACTTGGCAACAGGGATTTCAATGCCCATGTAGATGATGCCACCTTGATACAGGCTACGGACCTGGTGTCAGCCATGGCAACACTGGGACTCTCCCAGTTTGTATTGGCACCCACACATGAAGCAGGCCACACGCTAGATCTGATCTTCGGGATGGGATTGGATGTGGTTCTGGATAAAGTAGAGTTGGTGCCATGGTCAGACCACACGGTTGTGAAGGCCCGGCTGGGTGTGCCACCCCCCCCCCCCCCGCAAGAGCGGTGAGCAAATTTATGCTCTCCCGCGGAGACTTAAGGACCCAATTGGATTCCAGAATGCTCTGCGGGAACCAGTGCTCCACGGTGGTTCATTAGATGAGCTAGTGGAGGGCTGGCAAGTCCGGCTCTCTGAGGCCATCGATAAAATCGCCCCCCGTCGTCCTCTTCGCTGCCAGAATCGCTGGGATCCTTGGTATATGGAGGAGCTGTGGAAACAGAAACGGGAGCTAAGACGACTTGAACGCGTGTGGCAGCGATCTCGTGATGAGGAAGCAAGAACATCTTATAGGCTGTTTATGAAGTCCTATGAGATGGCGGTGAAAGCTGTGAAGAAAAAGAGTATTATGCAGCTTCCATTGCATCAGCTAGCTCACGCCCAGCTAAATTATTTAATGTGGTCCGTTCATTGGTCTCCCAATCAGGTGGAGACCATCAAAAGTTGAATTTGGAGATAAGCTGTGAGGCTTTTGCGAGCTTTTTTACTGATAAGATCTTGCTTCTCCGCCGCGACTTACCAGCCACAGTTGATACAGTAAATGAACTAGAGGCCCCTTGGCCATCTTCGGGACCCATATTAGATCATTTCAGCCCTCTTTTCGGGGAAGAGGTGGACAGGATTCTGCAGGTGGTACGGCCTACCACGTGCCCCTTGGACCCATGCCCGTCATGGCTGGTGAAAGCCAGTGTTGACGGGCTTCGGGATTCCTTGGAGGCGATTATAAACCTGTCCTTGAGCTCTGGGGTTTTCCCCAAGGTGCTGAAGGAAGCTGTGGTACGGCCTCTTCTGAAGAAATCATCATTAGATCCTGCTGACCTGCTCAATTACCGACCGGTTTCCAACCTTCCGTTTTTGGGGAAGGTGATTGAGCGGGCGGCAGAGAAGCAACTGCAGAATTTCCTGAAGGAGACCTCAGCCCTAGACCCCTTCCAGTCTCGTTTCCGCCCAGGACATGGGGTCGAGACATTGCTGGTCGCCCTCACAGACGATCTCCGCAGACATCTGGATCAGGGCGGATCAGCACTGCTGATTTTGCTGGATCTGTCAGCAGCGTTTGATATGGTCGATCATGAGCTTTTGACCCACCGCCTTGCCGATGTGGGGATTCAGGGGACAGCACTGCAGTGGCTGGTCTCCTTTCTCCATGATCGGGGACAGAGGGTAGCGCTTGGGGAGAGAGCGTCATCTCGTAGGCCACTGGTA
This sequence comes from Eublepharis macularius, assembly GCF_028583425.1. Classification (NCBI taxonomy): domain Eukaryota; kingdom Metazoa; phylum Chordata; class Lepidosauria; order Squamata; family Eublepharidae; genus Eublepharis; species Eublepharis macularius. The sequence goes on from NC_072795.1 coordinate 70,113,657, forward strand.
TGTGGTGTGCCACAGGGAGTGATACTCTCTCCATTATTATTTAATATCTATATGCGCCCTCTCGCCCGGCTGGTGCGGAGTTTCGGGCTTGGGTGTCACCAATATGCGGATGACACCCAGCTTTATCTGTTGTTGGATGGGCGGCCTGGATCGGCCACTGATGCCATGGAGCGTGCTTTTGAGGCTGTGGCTGGTTGGTTGAGACAAAGTCGGCTGAAATTGAATCCCACAAAGACGGAGGTCCTGTATGTGAGTCGTGGGGAGATGGCTTTGGGACCCCAGCTTCCTACACTTGATGGGGCAGCACTTACACTGGCCCCGAGAGTTAGGAGCCTGGGGGTGATTCTGGATTCCTCCCTGAAGATGGAGGACCAGATCACTGCAGTTGCCAGGTCTCCCTTTTATTATCTTCAGCAGGCCAGGCAGCTTGCCCCTTGTTTGTCTCCCCGTGACTTGACTACAGTGGTCCAAGCAATGGTCACCTCTAGGTTGGATTACTGTAACGCGCTCTACGCTGGGCTTCCCATGAGCCTGATCCGGCAGTTACAGCTGGTACAGAATGTAGCAGCATGGGTCATTGCTGGAGCACCAGTGTGGGAGCACATTACACCGGTGCTAAGCCAGCTGCATTGGCTGCCAGTGGAGTACCAAATCAGGTTCAAGGTTTTGGTGTTAACCTACAAAGCCTTATGTGGACTGGGACCGATGTATCTGAGGGACCGTCTCTCACCATATGAGCCCCGGAGGACTCTCTGCTCTGTTGGAAAACATCTTTTAAGTGTCCCTGGCCCTAGGGAGGCCTGCCTGGCGTCGACCAGGGCCAGGGCCTTTTCGATCCTGGCCCCGACCTGGTGGAATGCTCTGTCTTGCAAGACAAGGGTCCGGCAAGATTTGCTTGCATTTCGCTGGGCCTGTAAGACAGAGTTATTCCACCAGGCATATGGCTGACACTGGGCAGTGCCCCCCCCCCGTGGAGGGGGGGTTAAACCATTGCCCCTATGAGAACACAGATGCATGTATGAACCGCTGTGCAGTATGAACCGTAACATTTAATGCTTTTAAATGTTTTTAAATGTATTATTTAATGCTTTTAAATGTTTTAATGGTGGGTGATGTTTGTATTTTGTTATCCGCCCTGAGCCTGCGAAAGCGGGGAGGGCGGAATATAAATATAATAAATTAAATTAAATTAAATTAAAGTTCTGCTCTCCAGACTCTGATCTCAAACTCTTGAAATATAGCACTAACCTTTGTATATAGGCCTCACACAGAGAAAAAATGGTGATCAAGCCTGCTATTCTGGAGAGGCGCACAACCATCTTGCAGAGATACAGTCCTTGAAATAACTGTGGTAGCTGCTGGAAGGTTATGTTCCTCTCATTGTTCATTGTGTACTAAAGCACCTATCTCCTTTTTGGAATGAGTATCTCTTCATAACCATAAATCACAGAAGAAGTTGGTCCCTTCCCTCTCGAAAGAGCAGCGGCTAGGGCAGGGGCCACTTTTGCCACCGCGGAAGATGGAAGGCAGTATCCCTTCTTCCTGGCATACAGGTGCTTGGGGAGGGCGGAGCTAAGGGCATATAAGCCTGCTTCACCTCTCTCCCTGTTGCAGAGGACGCTGGTTGCTCGGGTGATCAGATGTCTGTGCCTTGTCTGTCTGAGTGCCAGTCCGACTCCCAAGTAGCACATCAGCTTGCCTTTCTGGAGCGCCTGTCCAACTCCCAAGTAGCACGTCGAGGCCCCTTGCAGAGGTGGCGATGTCGGGAAAAGGTGCCTTTGCCTGGCGTTGTGTTTTGTGCTCCGCCGCGGCTTTTCGTGCCGTTTGCGGTGCTGCGGCAGTGGTTTGTGGCCATCAGCAGTTCAGGGCATAGTTCAGGGCAGTTAGGGGCAGTCAGTGCTCTGTGCCATTTCATTTACTCAGGGGTAATTTCAATGTGTGGGCATTGGAGGGGCTACTTGGTATAACTGTGGCCGCTTTATCACAAGCGGTTTAACAGCAGTAGGGTTTTCCGATTGGTGTTGCTTACAGCTGTTTTTTAATCCTCTTTTTTGCCTCGTTAGGTTGGGGAAGGGTTGGCTGTGAGGGGATTAATTGATTTTACCAGGAGTGGTGGTTGTGTGGCCTTTTTAAGCAGTTGGGGGCCATTTTAGGTCAGTCCTCCTGTTAGGGCTGTGAGGGAGCTCCATTTTGAGTGGGCTTACATTTGATGATCCCTGCCTCACTTCCTTGTCACTACTACTGGTGCTTTAGGCTGTTGGGGGCTTCAGAGTGGGTACAGCCATTCAGCAGATGGCTCACCCCTGGGGCAGTGGGGGCTCGCCCAGACAGATCAAGGCGGAGGTCCAAGGTGACCCAGCGCTTGACCTGTACCGCTAGTTAGCTAGATCCTTTGCTGTAGTGATAAGTTATGTTGTAATTAATAAAGTGGCCCGATTTTAACCCCAAGCTTTGTGTCTGCCTTTCATTTTGACGGGGGGGGGGGGGGGCAAAAGGCAGGCATTACAACCGTTAAAGAGTGAATTATACTTAGACCCTAATGTGCAGCCTGAGGGGCCACACCTCAACAGGATGGCATGGTCTACTGTGTTAAAGGCTGCAGATAGATCCAGGAGGAGCAATAAGGAGGCATGGCCTTTGTCTATGTTCAGACAGAGATCACCTGCTAATGCTACAACTGCTGTCTCTGTCCTGTACCCTGGTCTGAATCCAGACTGGAAAGGGTCCAGAGTGCTAGAGTTATCTAAGAAAGTCTGGAGTTGGTCAGCTACTGCTCTCTCAATCACTTTGCCCAGAAAAAGCAGATTAGAGACTAGGTGATATTTGGCCATATCATTTTTGTTGAGGGATTTTTTAAAATTAGCGGATAGATAACCGCCTGTTGGAGCAGCTGGGGGAAGATGCCCTGAGTTAGCAATTGATTTACAATAGTAGTTCACTTATGTGGTCCTTACTTGATTTTAACAGTCAAGATGGGCAAGGGTCAAGCACAAAAGTAGTGGTTTTCATAGATGTCAGAATCCTTGATTGATATAGATAGGTAGGAGGTCCTATTTTATTTTTTATTTATTTATGTCATTTATATTCTGCCTTTCTCACTGAGACTTAAGGCGGATTACATAGTGTGAGATTAGTACAATCAGTAGCAAGGACAAGGGCAGGCATTTTCATACAGTGTCAAGAACATTTCCATAAAGAATGTCATTGGGTAAACGAATACAAGTTTACAAAGACATAACATTAGCAAGGATCCAATACAGAGTTGAAGGACTGCTGAAAAAGAACATAATCAATTCTAGGACTTACATTAAACAACATGATGCACAGGTAGTATATAGGAGTACATATTTAAAGCAACAGTTAATATTTAAGGCAACATAATGGTGAAGTCTATGGTTCCTAACTCATTAGCGAAACATCTGGGACCCCTTTCCTACAATACCGCTCTCCTAGCTGAGAAAAAAGCCTTTTCAATAATTCGGTTTTGCATCGTTTGTGGAAAGCCAGGAGTGTAGGGGCTCTCCTGACTTCCTCAGGTAGGCCATTCCATAGGGTAGGGGAAACCACAGAGAAAGCCCATGTACGGGCTATTGTTGATTTCACCCATGTACAGTCTGGCTCCTGTAACAGACCCTGTTCAGATGAGCGAAGCTGCCTTGGAGGGACATTGGGAGGGAGTCAGTCCCATAGGTATGCTGGACCAAGGCCATAAAGAGCTTTGTATGTAATAACCAATACCTTGAATTGAGTACGCTAACTGATAGATAGCCAATGGAGTGACTGTAGGATGGGAGTGATGTTCAAGCTCCTGCTTGCATCTGATTATAGTTGAGTCGGAGAATTTTGCACCAATTGGAGCCTCCTAGTTAACTTAGATGGGAGACCAATGTATAATGCATTACAATAGTCAAGTTTTGATGTTACCATAACATGGATCCAGGTGGCCAGATCAGCTGTGTTGAGATAAGGAGCCATTTTCCTATGTTGCCTATTTACCTGAGAAAAGAGCAAAATATTTTCCATTCCCAACTGTACTTCAACCTCTATACCGGAAAGTCCAACCCAAAGCAAGAGTTCTCTTTAGAAGTCTGACAAAGTATATGTTTGTGGACAGAAACTGTCCCCTATTTATTCAAATGACAGGCATAAAAGGAAGCACAAATACTGTCCTACTCCTCAGTTTACTCATATATTGGACAGTCCATTGGTTTAGAATTTTGATGCAACTTCATAAAGAAATTTACTTTTAGCAGAGGATTTGCAGAACAATCCTATGGAGAGTTACGGCAGTCTAAACCCATTGATTTCAATGAGTTTAGACTGGAGTAACTCTGTTTAGGATTGCACCATTTGTCTGAAGCTGTCTTGCTTTTAAAAATTATTCACAACATTTTTATAGTCGTGTTGCGTGGCTGATGTCTTGAGAACTGATTGTATTGTACTTTGCTGTTTTAATTCTCATTGGGTGTCTGTCTCGTTCTTTCATTACTGTACTGAAAGTCACCTTTAACACTTTAAGATTTGCATGGATTTTATGGGATTGTCTTGAAATGAGTGCCAAGGCATAAAAGCCGTATGGCTCAGGTACTTTTATAACACATGCTTCATAAACCCATATAAAGTGCGGAGAGTGCACTTCATTCTGTAAGATTACATCATTATGTTCCAGAAAGAGGATAATCTGGAGCAATATCTATTAATTACATCTGTTATTAATGTTAATTTTCAAGTAATAATACAAGATTACAAGAAGTTGGAAGAGTGTAGGTCCAGCAATGCCGGCCCTTGGGGGAGAGGTGCAGGGAAGCACAGGAGCAATATTCTCTGATACAGCAGTGCGGTTGGCAGTGATACAATCTCCATATCAGCCACTGAAACATTAATTTGAACATTTGTGAGTAGAATGACACTACAGAAAGGAAAGGCTTAGAAATCTAATACTATATATTATTTAATATATATATATTATTTAATATATATATTAAACCAAATCCTGGATTATCTATAGATAGCTATTGGGGCAATCTGGGGGAGCAGCCAAATTGGGCAGTGAATGGTAAAAGGAAATGGGCACACCTCCCCTCACCAGGGGAGGTGTCTAAATATTATCACTAGGTACCAAATGAATAACAGACCTGATATCTGTACTGCCACCTGCTGACACACACCTGCTGAACAGCATCCTATTCAGATGGGAATGGGAAAAGGAGAAAGCTCTTTGACAGGAGAGAACAATCCTTTCTTTGCTGTTCAAAATAGCCTGTTTGAGAGACTTTCAGGATGTGTGTCTGAGCTCAAACCAAAGGAAATTATAGCAACATTCCAAGTTTTTTTTAAAAGGTAAGAAATTTATTTATGTATTATGAGAAGAGTCAGAATAAAGGGGATTGGGTATGGAATAAGTACAGATCTAATTGTGAGAATCAATAGTCTCAAATGTAAAGCAAAAAAAAAGAGCATAAAATATAACTGCTAGTTAATACAGTCGTATTCTACATGATATACTTGCAGTGGTGTCAGAGTTTGGTATTCTCTTCAGTGGAGATGGGCATGAAATGGGAAAAAAAGAAAACAAGTGTTTCGTGTTTCATTATATTCCACGAATCACGAACTGCCATGAAATTGTCCGATTTTGCAAAACGATTCGTTCGTTTTGTGATTTGTCAGAACCTGGGGCACTTTCAATGGCCTCCTTTATATCCAGAGATGCCAGACTCGCAGAGAGACTTCAGCAGGCTCTCCTCTACCCACCCTCTCCCAACAAGCCAGCAAGAACAAATGCTCTAAATAAAAATATAAGCAAAGAAAATTAAAGAAAAAAGGTAGGCCTCAGTCAAGCTGAGCCAGGAGCCAGGCAATGCCCTGAGACTGGGGTTGGGTGGGGTGGAGGAAAGAAGGCACACTCACCCAATGACCTTCCCAGCAAGGCCAAGAGCTGAAAATAAGAAAGAGGCTTTTCAGTCTCTTTTAAAGCAGCAGCAAATCCAGCCCAAAGCTCCCAATTCTACTCTCTCACTCCAAATCCCAGCAGCAGGTCCTCCCTCTACCTCTGTTTACTGGAACTGAAAAGCACAAGGCAGAGAGCTGTGCCTTATATAAGAAATGCTCACATAGAGCAGAACAACAGGTCTCTGGTTGGCAGACAGACCTGCCTAACAGGGTTTGGAGGGATGAGATTGGTGTTCCCATGGCTACAGAAGGCCCATCTCCTCAGTTGCCTAGGGGATTAACCCCCCCCCCCGCCCCCGCTCCTTGCTGTATAGGGCAGAACAGAAGCTCTCCACTCCAGTTGGCAGGTAGAGCTGCCTATTAAGGTTATGTGGGCTAAGATTGGGATTTCCAATGGCGACTAAAGGTCTGCAGACATTCCGGGCCTATGTTGCCTAGAGAATCAATGGATCAGCGCCAGCCTGTCTGGCATTACGAATCATTCATGAATTGAATGAATCGGCCTCCAAAGTCGTGCATTTTGTGAGAACTGCGGCCTCACGAAACATGTTTCACGAAACACGAATCGGCCTGATTCATCACGAAATTTGATTCATATTTTGATTCATGCTCATGTCTACTCTCCAGGATATCATGTCTGTCCACCTCTACCATGGAACTTCCTGTTATTGGGGCATCCTAGGGTTTGGTTACACAAACAAATAGTTTTATCTTAGTTATAATAAGAAAGGGAAATTGAAAGATTGGGTGCCTTAGAAGGGCAGCAGTATCTGAATTAATGCTGAGAAAATATGGTGGGTAGAATATTAAAGACCCATTAGTGATGGGGTGGGGGAGAGGATTACTGCAAAAACTTGAATGAGCTGCTCGATTATTACAGTGATCCCTGATTGACCAAGATAATCCATGGGACCACTACAGGAAACATTTACCCCAAATGAACTTCATTTGTTCTTAGGGATTTCAACATAAAGTTAAATTTAATTATCAGCACAGCATTGTGATGTTGTTAAACCAGATCTCTGTGTGGTGTCACTCACGGAGGAATGAAATAGAGGGGAAATGGCTTCCAAATATTTGCAAAGGGGAAATAATAATAATCTTTGACATAATAGATAATAGTCTCTGACATGCTAACTTTCTGGATACAAGGAGCTAGTTCAGGGGCACTATTTACATGTGTGATCCCAATAACATTTTGGAATAATAGTAAGATGTCACTTTCATTAGGAAGGTCTCTTGTTTGGGTTTGTATTCAGATAAGCTTCTTGCAGATTAAGAAGACCCTTCTTCACTTCATATCCTTTCTCTGGAAGATGCAATAAGCTTCACGCAAAATGCTGCTGTTGTTTCCAAATGTTTCTTCAGGTGGTGCATCATTTTATTTTAAAACGTTGAAAGTGCAGCAGCGGTCCTTTCTTAATGATGAAGTAGATTTTGTGCCAAGTGGAAAGCTCTCGTTTAGCTCAGCATTTATTCCAACACCAGCTTGGGTCTGATGCTTGTTATCTTAAAAAAATAAATAAAAATCAAGTGATGTTGACTAACCTGGGAAGAATAAAGGGAGCTTACAATATCTGCAAGCAAGGGTTTAATGCCCTCTATTTATTCCTGGGAACAAAAGGCATTTATTTCTAACCTGTCTTCTTTATTCATTTGCTAAGATGCTTCTTCCTAATGTAACTTAGCAGTGATATTGTTCCTATAAAACTTCCTGGCGCCGATTAGGAGAGACAGACTCAAGTCATTTACACTGAAAATTTATGTTGGGCTGGAAAAAAAAGACATGTGGAATGGTGATATTAATAGAAATACACTTTTATGGTTCGTTGTTTCATTCTCATTCAGAAAGGATTTTAGTCAGAGATACTGCTCTGGGCAGGCAAGATCTCCAAGCATTTTTGTCTGTGACCCCCAGTTAAGAGGGAGAAAAAAATGGGTGATATAATTTTTATAGCTTGTATATGCGATTCACTGAGGCTATGCATGGCTGCCCTTACGTAGCAGAATGTGAATGGCAGGCATGGGGTAGAAAAGGAGGTTTGTTTAAGGCAGGCTTGCCAAAGTCACTTCCTCTGGGGCTGTAGTTGACCTACCAAGCAGATGATTACAAACTAGCTCTGGGCACTTTATCAAGCACCTGGCAGGCACAATAGGTAGCGGGTGTGCTACATGTGGCCAAGAGGTGATGCTGTGATAGAACTATCTTGTTGATTCTGCCCTCTCAATTCTCAATGGAAAAGCAAAAGGTAAAACAGCAGTCTCGAAGTTTGGGTCTCAAAGGAAAATCTTAATCTAAATGAATAAACCAGGGAAATCAATGAAAATAATCTTAATTTGGAGATCACTAGGGTCAGTTCCAGGTTGGAGATCACCCTTTAATAATTGGGTGATGCATCGGGTTGCCAGGGCCCCCTAGAAATTTGCAGGTGTTGGGGTGGGGGCTAGCAACTTACTGATTCATGTGTGTGCAAAGTGCACAAACACTCTGCAGCACTACATTTCTGGTGCAAAACAGAAGCAATGTTGTCATGCCAGGACTAATTTCCTAAAAGCTCAGTTTCTCTAAACGTTTTAGAGAATTGGCCTTTATGTGATGCCATTGCTTACAGTTCACACTGGAAGTGATGTCATGGGCTGGGACTGCAGGCATATTTGTGCCCATTTCACCAGCATGCCTCCAGGCCTGCCTCTTCCCGCTAATCAGCTGGTGATTGGTGAGGAGAAGAATCGGTCACTGGGAAACTGTCAACCCAGTGATCCTTCAGCTGCTTGATCAAGAAATTGTGCTCAAGCAAGCAAAAAATCTTCTAGTTAATCCCGAGAAGGGAATGGTTGTGTATAGGAAATCTTAATTTGCATACTGGCTCAAGGCCATCTTGGGGCGTACTTTCATTGAGGGCTAGAGTGGTGTAATATTCAGACTGCTGCACTAGGATTGGGGAAACTTGGAATACTCCTCACTCTGTCCTGAAGCTCACTGGGTGACCTTGGACTAGCCTCTCAGTCTAATTCACAGAGTGGTTGCTATGAAAACGAGGACAGGAGAATGATGTAAGCTGTATTAAGCTCCACACAGTAAGGGCAGGATATAAATATAATTGATGGATTTACAGACAGGTCAGGTGTATCAATATATATCCAAAATATCAAGATTTCATTTCATAATTACATTTTCAAAATGATTGCTATGTCATTGCGAGGTCTATGAACATACAAGAAAAGCATGCATTAAAACCAGAAGAAACCAAATACAGTTTTCAGGCTGTTAAGAAGAGCTGGTAAGCAGTGCTGCTGGCATGCAGGCCCTCACTACAGTCCGTTTCAAACTCACATGCAGCCCACAGAGGAATTCCTCCTGCAGGGGGATCATCGGATCGATTTCCCTGCAGCAACGGAGCAACATTAAGGCATCCAGTCTAGACTGTGCCCTCGTTCACGTGGCAGTTTCTGAAGCTGGGATACAGTGCTGGGACTGGGAGTCAAGTCATATTCTGTTCCAACAATGTTTTGCAAGCTCCCCACCCCCCCCACCGCTGCCTGCCCTCTGCATCCAATAATATACCCTGTACCTTTCCTCAGTCTGCAGAAAACAATATATAAAATGTTCTAATAAGCAGCAAGGTGAACTATAATTTCCTCTTTAATAAAGGGCTGCCATTTAATCTAATATTATAGAAAATGATTAGATCTTAAAGGCCTATAAATTATATTTGACAACACTCTGGTGTTCCTTATGGCAATTATAAATGGCGATGCTGGACATTGGCACAGAGGCACATTCTTGCTGGTGTTTGTTTATTGGTTGTTAATGAAAAGTGATTAATCTAAATCTCTACTGGGGGTGGATCCTTTGCTCCAGATGCACAATAAGAAGTGGCAGTTTTACTCTGACAAATGTAAGGCAGGTTTTCCCACACACAAAAGATTTTTGTTCTCGTCTTTTTTTTTTTTTTTTTTTGGCTTGGGAGAAAGAAGGAAGCCGTATTAAACTGAGATGATACACCCTCTGTTTTCTCACAATCATCCTTCCAGTCTTTGGTTCACAGCAAAATTAAACTGGTATCAGCTTCAATAAAACAATAATCCATTATTTATCATGTTCAGAATCAGTTGCCCAGAGAGTGGATAGTTACAGGCTGATCTGGGCAGCACCTCCACCCCTCTGAGGCCAGCCTTGAAGCCTTTGGCAAAGTGGTCTGTCCAACTAATGCTGCAAAAACGGAAACTGAACCAGAACTGTGAAGCTGAGACTCTGGCTTCTTGTTAGAGTAGTGACCACCATTATGAAAAGCAGTTATGGAGGAATAGGCCAGAAAACAAATAAGAGCTACAGCAACCCAGAGCCTTTACTTCAACATGACCAGAATGTACTGGTGCTGGATTGGTGAAGACTCATTAAATATACACGTTGGAGATGCTTAACACAGGGTTACCAGGGCTCCCTGGCCAAAGCCAGGGTGCAGGGGGGTGGGGGTGGGGGTGGGGTGGAGGACAGCAAGGTAGCCACCTCCTATGCATGTGCATAGCACGTGCATTCCTGTGCTCCCCTATTGCATCATCATCATGTCATTTTCTGAAGCAATGTAGGAATCATGGTGTGCAATGAAGCTGAGCACTGTGAAAACCACCTCTTTGGAGGCAGTTTTCACTGAGTTCTGCTTCAGCGTGCACCATGACCCCTCTGTCACACTGGAAAATAATCATGATGGAGGAGTTACTCCGCACGCTGAAGTGGAGCTCAGTAAAAACTGCCTCCAAAGGGTCAGTTTTTACATAGCTTGACTTCGGTGTGTATCATGATTCCTCAACCACCAGCATGATGGGGGAGCACAGGAGTGCATGCACACACTTCTTCCTATACCGTGCCTCCCTGTGGGCCAGTTATGTGAGGCAGAGGGGTTGGGGTGGGGATTCCCATACCGTGGGCAAAGGTATGGCAAGCCTAGCTTAAGAGCAAAATGTAATTTTTCATGGCTGCTGTTCAAACATTAAGTCTGTCTTACTGTTACTAACTAGAATTCATAGGATAGAAGAGACAGAAATGTCCCGCCCTTTACATGCAGTAGCAGGAAGCTGGGTTTGTAGGAAACGTGGGAAAAGGCAAGGTCCCCATAAGGAAGAGCCCTGCCCAAACCATATCCGTCTACCCCAATTTCTGACAGTGGCTTGTACTTCCCCAAGCAACTGCTATTGTCGTAAGCCTCTAAATGTGGAGATTTCACTTAGCCATTGTGATTAGCAACCAATGACAAACCTTTCTTCCATGAATATGATTAATACGTTTCTACAATGAAATAAGCTAGTGGCCATTTCCAGTCAAACTTGTGGCAGTGAATTCTGTATGCTAAGTTTGCATGCAAGGTATGTTCTTTGTGTCCTATCCTTTGTTTAGGACAATTTCATCTTCATCTGGAGAATGCTGAAATGTGTAATGTGTGACTTACACTAGTCCTAGTGTTCCTGGTGATGGAGGAACCACCCATATAGCAAGAAACACCCTACATGTTTGGATTATGGGGACAGCCAGTGTGACGTAGACATAAAGAGTATTGAATCTGGGAGATGTGGCCGGGCCACAAAACTCAGTAGATCATCCACAGCCTGTAACTTCTTAGACTAACCAGGTAGTTGTGAGAAGAAAAATATGACTAATTCATGGCTTGGAGCTATTGGAATATTTCTGCACATGGGAAGATTTCAGTCTGTGGAGAAACTTTCTTACCTCCCCCTTCCTTCTGAAGCCCCAACCCCATAAAATGCAGCTCCTGAGTAACCTGGAAAGGCTTAGTATTAGCCGTGGGGTGTGTCTGTTGGAAGCACTCCAAGCCAGTAGTTCCCAACCTTTTGAAGCCCGCAGGGACATTTGGAATTCTGATGCAGTGTGGTAGGTGCAACCACAAAATGGCTGCCACAAAGTATCTGCTGCGGGAGGCGGAGCCACAAAATGGCCATGCTTGGCAAAAGCCCCACCTGGCCCCACTTCCTTTTTTAAATATACTTGGTGGGCACCAGGAAAGAAGTTGGTGGGCGCAATGGTGCCCATGGGCACCACGTTGGAAACCCTTGCTCCAAGCCTATGCATGCCATTCTGAGCTCCTTGGAGGATGAGGGAAATAAATGTGTGAAAATGAATGAATCTGAATATTGAAACAGTAACCGATAGGAATGTGCAAAATGAAACAAAAGAGCTGGAAATACACCCGGAAATTGCTCTAGAAAAGGCCCATCTGTACCCGTCATACGTGATATCCGACAGGTATGATAGCACTGAGTAATATGGCTGCTTTTGAAGGATACTATACTTTATAGAAAGCATTGCTTCATTATTTTGGAACTCTATATCAGTCAGGATTTGTCAGATTAAGATTTTTGCCTTGCTCAGTCCCACAACAAAGAGCTCTTCTGGGTTTAAACCAGTAGTTCTGATTTTATCTATTATCATCGTAGACCAAGGAGGGTAGGGTTCAGCAGCTAAGAGAAGGGGAATTAAGCTCTTTGGGTTAAAATGAATCTTTAGCCAGTACCAAATCACATGTTCCCAGATTTTTAGCTCTACTCTAGGTAAGCCTGTTTCCTGCCTAAGAACAGCATTTGAAGTGCATCTTGGTACATTAAACAGGGCTCTGAGAAATTTAGATTGAACCCTTTCAAGGATCTTAATATTAGAAAATAAAATAATTTGCAACCCATATAAGAGCTGAGCTAGAGATTTTGCTTGAAAGAGTTTTAGAGCTGCTGGTATAAAACCTGAGCCCTCTAGGTGAAGTTTGCGGTCTGTGTGCAGTAAATGCATGTGAGGCCCACTTGCACTGCCACTGCCACTGCCTTGCACCGCCATAGGGCACCATGTTTGCAGTGGTGGTGATGTCCCTGTCTACCTGTGGACATCAACATCAGCGATGTTGTCCACTATGTGCACCTTGTCAAGAAGCTCAGTGTGGAGCTAAGCCTTGCAGAAGCCAACCTGGCAGCCCTCTAACTGATCTTGCGTGATGCTGGTCATTCCACCCCCACCCAGAAGGTCACTGAGTTTCCACCAGTGCACAGTCAGTGATAATGAAGAAAACCAAATGGATTAGATCCAAGCCAGCAATGTCCCATTCAGGGAAAACAAAAACAAAAAACAGTAACAGTACATAGTTTCTTCAGAAATCCGAGCTCCAAAACTGAAATGGAAAATTTTCAGTGTACACACCTAGTAACCAGTCCTGTAAATTGGAAATTTCTACATAGGCTCCCTCCTAGTCTCGATCTGGAACTTGTCTCTGACCTAAACTGTCACATGGCTAATCCATTTTGATCTGCCTTGGATCGGCTTTGATTCTAGTTTCCTTTGGTCTACATGATGTCTTATTTTCTGACTATTCTTTGTCGACTCTTGTATCTATATCGGACTCCATGGATTTATTTCAGTACTAATGGTTTCACTGGCTCTGTTATGACTCTGTAGGAATTGTTCCTTGTGACGACAACACGCATAAGTAGCACTATACTCATTTGGGTATCCATCTGCTATGTACTAGCCTTAAGCTTGTTGATATCTTTATCGAATAATCTCAGAGCAGTAGCTTGAGAGTAACTTTTTAATCTAAAACATAATTCACCTGATAACCTTTAGTGGCATTGTAGTAGAAAAACTTGGTATTCCCTGAGAACTCTCTTTTTGAAAGTACTGTCCTTCTGGGGTGTTTTGCTTTATGGCAGTCTCAAAGTCTCTCATTTACTGTGCAGATGTAAGCAGATGTTACAGATGCCACTCTTATCCCCTCAATGTAAATAAATATATCTGGAAACAAAACACATCTCAACTGCAAGCTTTTTTTTAAATCCCAAAAAGATGGTTTGGCTTCTCAGATGGGAATTAGAGGAAAGAACCTTATTTTTATAGAGTGTAAAATGGAAGACCTTTGGGAAGCAAGAGGAAAGAAAAGATCAAAGTTATATTTCTATAGTATATTGAGTTGTTGTCATGGTGACCCCAGAGATGATGAAACAGTGATAATTTTAGTTGAACTAAGTCTGGTAAAATAAAAAATTGCACATAGCTGTGCTAGTCCAATAGAATAAAAATTCAAAAGGTAACACTAGTAGAATACTTTGTATTAGGGCCTACGAAAATGTTGTAATAAAATAGTGAGCAATTTTTTGAGTTCTACAGAACTCTTCTTCAGAATAGTTGCTCAGCTCTGCAGACTGTGGGAATTTTCCATTGTATTGCAAAATACATTTTTCCTTCCTCTCGTCTTTTTTTTTTTTTGCATTCAATCTATTATCTGGTGAAGAGTTCTGAGAAACACAAAGGCTTGCATTTTGTGGCACTGGGGCACTAGTGTACTTTTGGACTTTTTCTAATGGAGCAGAATGGTTAACAGTATATTTTGGAGGGTTTGGGGGGGAGGTCAAGAAATTTATTTAGAAAAAAAATTATGCTGCTTTTCCAGGGACTGCCCCAAAGCAGCTTACAAAATAAAATAATAAAAGCAAAACATAAAAGATATTAATTAAAATCTAGCATTAAAAATATAGATGTCCAAGAGAGGGGTCCCAGAACTGGCACATGATCACAGTGCCATGCCTTTAGATATAACAAGCTTGAGGAATCCTAGGAGGAAGGATAACTCACAGCCTTGGGATTCCTTAAGATTTCAGAGGCTTGATTTCTCCTTGCATTTTCCTTTTAACTGAGATCTGCAGTACACATGCAGCAGAATGGGGTGGTAGTATCTTGAGGTGATAGAATGGTATCACTTTAAGATTTAGAACCCACTTGTCTTTTTGGCTGTCCATGGTATCCATAAAACACTTATCCAACTCTTGATTTCAGAGAAACCAGTTTTCTTCTTGTCAGCTTTCTTCATTGCCCTGCTTTCACATCCATACATAGTAATGGGAATGCCATAGTTTGGATTATCTTGATCTTGGTCCCCAAGAGACATCTTTATCTTTAAAGATCTTTTCCAGTTCCCTCACAGCTGTTCTTCTGAGTCTCGATCTTCTCCTGATTTCTTGGTTGCAGTTTCCCTTTTGGTTGATGATTGAGCCAAGGAATAGAATATTGTGAACAATTTCAATTTCCTCATTGTCAGCTTTAAAATTGTGTAATTCCTCAGTGGTCATTACTTTTGTCTTCTTGATGTTCAGCTGTAATCCTGCTTTGGTGCTTTCTCCTTTAACCTTCATCTCTACTCATTTCAAGTCTTCACTATTTTTTGCCAGTAATATAGTGTCATCTACATATCTCAAGTTGTTAATACATACATATGTACATACATACTTAATATCAGGCCAAAACATTAGAGCATTGATGAATCAGACCAAAGTTCCATCTAGCCCTGCTTTTCTACAGTACCTCACCAGAAGTCCACATAAGGCAGGAATGGAGTAATCCATTCTCACTATTGTTGCCCAGCTAGAATACAGTGAGCTACTGCCTCTGAAGGTGGAAGCAGTCATGGGTTTATTCATGGCCATTGGTTACCTTTCATGAGATATTCTAATCCCCTTTATAAAACCATTGAAACTTGTGACCTTCACTATAGTGTTTGGCAGGGAATTCTACAAATAAATTATGCACAGTTTGAAATCAAGCTTTTCCTTGGTCTGTTTTCAGTCTTCTGCAACTCAATTTCATTGAGTATCCTGTTGTGTTACAGGGGTCTGTCTGCTTTCTACACACAATGAGCTACCACATCAAACTACTAGCTACCCCTAGCAAAACAGAAAGGAGTGAAGGTGGAGTTCCTGCACAGTTGTCAAAAAAGAGGAAAGGTTTTCAAGATCTGGAAAGAACCCTCTCTGGGAAGCTAGGCAATCTTTCACTTTAACCCTTAAATAACCAAAAGAAACAAATGCTCTCTTGCTGGGACGAGCAGAGTCAGAGACTCCCATAGCACAACAGGATATCCAATGAACCGGATTGTATTGGGTGCTGCTGAGCTATAGCCCCTAGCATTGCCCCTAATATCCAGCTGTGACACGGCCACTTGCCACTGCGTTCTTTTGTATGTCTAGATTGGACCTAACACTTGGTTATTCTCACCATTCATGTTCACAATTTAGAGTTGCCAGCCATGCTCCAGCAAATGCAACGAGATTTTGTATTATGGTTGTTGTGGGTTTTCCGGGCTGTATTGCTGTGGTCTTGGCATTGTAGTTCCTGATGTTTCGCCTGCAGCTGTGGCTGGCATCTTCAGAGGTGTAGCACCAAAAGACAGAGATCTCTCAGTGTCACAGTGTGGAAAAGATGTTGGCAGGTCATTTATATCTACTCAGGAGGGGTGGGGTTGAGCTGAGTCATCCTGTAAGAGTTTCCCAGGGTGTGGAATGCTAATGGAGGGAGGCTTCACTGTATCCTGAGGAGGTTCTTTTGCATATGGATTGGTACTTGATGTGCTAATCTTCCCTGCAGGGCTATTGTCGGGTGTAGAGTGTTTTGTTAGCCTGGTGTTTTTCAGAACTGGAAACCATGCTCTATTCATTCTTAAGGTTTCTTCTTTCCTGTTGAAGTTTTGCTTATGCTTGTGAATTTCAGTGGCTTCCCTGTGCAGTCTGACAAAGTAGTTGGAAATGTTGTCAAGTATTTTGGTGTCCTGGAATAAGATACTGTGCCCTGTTTGAGTTAGGCTATGTTCAGCCACTGCTGATTTTTCAGGTTGTCCAAGTCTGCAGTGTCTTTCATGTTCTTTTATTCTTGTCTGGATGCTACGCTTTGTGGTCTCGATGTAAACTTGTCCACAGCTGCAGGGTATACGGTATACTCCTGCAGAGGTGAGGGGGTTTCTACTGTCTTTTGCTGATCGTAGCATCTGTTGTATTTTTCGGGTGGGTCTGAATACTGCTTGAAGGTTATGCTTTTTCATAAGCTTTCCCATTGATCAGTAATTCCTTTGATATATGGCAAAAACACTTTTCCTGTAGGAGACTGTTTTTCCTTGGTTTTGTTAGCCTGGAGATTTTGTATTTGCTGAAGCATGTGTCTGGGAGATTGGAGTTTAGGGGTGATGTCACTTCCTCTGTGCCTCTATGGTAAAGAAAGACCATAGAGTTTTGGGGAAATTCCTAGTGTCCCCATTGATGCTGTTCCCCCCATTTCCCCTCTTGTTACTAAAACTAGTGAGGGGGAGACTGGAAGTGAGGGCAGTGCTGCCACCAGACCAGGCAAATGGCAATTGTATAGTGAATGCATGTACATAACCTGTAAGAAAGAGCGAATACACATTCACTTTACAAATGAAATTGGGGACCAGTATGTGAATAAATGTGGGGTTTAAATCACACATTCAGCTGTATATGTGTGAGAATTACCCAATACATGTAGAAAGGTGGGTGGCTGGACGACTTCAAGCTGTATAAGGTAAATTGTTTAGATTCTTTCCAGTCTGGTGTTAGGCCAGGTTATGGGACAGAAACAGCCTTGATTGCTCGAGTGGGTGACCTGTGCAGAGAGATGGACAGAGGGAGCACAGTCTGCTGTTTCTCCTAGACCTCTCAGCAACTTTTGATACCATCAGTCATTGTATCCTTCTGGGCTGTTTTTCTGCTCTGGGATTGGGAGGTACCATTTTGTGATGGTTCCAGTAGTACCTAGAAGGTAGGTTTCAGAGTGTGATACTTGGGGTCTGCTGCTCAGCTCCTTGGGCTTTGGCTTGTGAGATCCTGTAAGGTTCTATCCTGTCCCCCATGCTTTTTCACATATACATGAAACTGCTGAGTGAGATCATGTGGATGTTTTGACTGAGCTGTCACCAACCAAGCCCTCTCTCGCACTTCCAGCTGATCCTGGGGAGGCTGTAGAAACCCTGAACCAGTGCCTGGAGGCAGTTTTGGAGCAGAGGCAGGCTAACTAACTGAAGCTTAATCCTGACCAGATGGAAGTGGCCAGGATTGCTAAGTGCAAAGTCTGACCCAGGACTTAAGGTGTCACCTGTTCTGGATGTGGTTGCACTACCCCTGAAGGGACACATCAGTTGTTTGGGGATGCACTAGGGCCCAGGCCTACTGCTGGACAAGTAGGTGGCAGCTAGAGTCTAGGAAGATGGCATCCTGAGTAGAGATGGGCATGAATAGCAATATGAACAAAAAAAAGTCACGAATGGCCCAATCTGCTGTTTGCAAACAAGCTGTTCATGAGGCCCCATTCTAAATGAACAGGTGGTCGTTGCAAGCCTCGTTCGTTGCTGTTCGTCAAGCCAGACAGTCTGGCACCTGCAATCAATTCCCTTGGCAACGTAGGCAGGGATTGTCTGAACTCTGTCTGAACTCCTGCTGTAGCCCTGGAAACCCCAATCTAAGCCCAATTTAGCTTGATAGGCAGGCCTGCAAAGACCAGGGGGGAGGGAGGCTCTCAGCTCTTTCTTAGTTTGCAGACAGTGGAGAGGGAGAGAGTTGCTGTTGGCATTTTGATAGAGTGCATTGGAGCTTGAATTTTCTTTGTGTGTGGTGGGATATGGATCTACCCCTTCAAGTTCCAGGGCTGCTGCCAGGCTCTGGGGCCAAGCTATTATTTATTATTGGTACCTTTCCTGGTGCCTGCTCAGGTCAGGTTTCTGGGAGTGGTGCAGTAGAGATCTTGACTTGGATGATGACTGGAGGAAAGCCTGCTGGCCCCCATGAACAGCCAACCACAAACATGTTCATGAACAGGGCCATGTTCGTGGTTGTTCGTGAGTCCCTGTTTGTGGATGGCAACGAACAACAAACATCATGTTCGGGTTTTTTTCCTGTTCGTGCCCATCTCTAATTCTGAGTAGGCAGGTGGCAGCTGTGGCTGTCCCGGAGTCATTTTTACCAGCTTCAGCTGCTTAACCAGATGCAGCCTTTCCTGCTAGCAAAGATCTGAGTACTGTGCTACCTGCCCTGATTACATCTAGATTAGATTATTGCAATGCACTCTTCATAGGGCTGCCTTTTAAAAAGTATACAGAAACTTCAATTGGTGCAGAATGTTGTATTCAGGATGTTGACTGGAACAGATCACAGGAAACACCACTCCAGTCTTGGCTCATCTACACTGCCTCCCAATTTGTTTCCTGGCACAATTCAAGGTGCTGGTGCTGCCATTTAAAACCATATATAGTTTGGAATCGACATACCCAAATGACTGCCTACTCTCTAATGAACCTACCCAACCAATGAAGTTATCTTTGAAGGCCCTGCAATTAGGCTGGTGGCAACCCAGAAGAAAGTCTTCTCAATGATTGCACCAGAACTCTGGAACTCTTTCCTCAAGGAGGTTTGCCAGTCCTCTTCTGTTGCAGTCTTCTGCCAGTTGGTGAAGACCTTTTTGTTTTACTTGGTATTCGCTCAGTGATTCCCCTCCAAAATGTTTTTAACTTATGTTTTTATATTTTGTATTTACTTTATGATGCTTTTATAAGTTGCTTTAATGGCTTTTAGATTGATATTTTAATTTGTATGTTCTAAATTTGTTAGCTGCCTTGGAGGCCTTTTGAGGGCAGAACGGTGGGCTAAAAATCTTCTTAAAAAGTAAGTAATAGAAAGAAAAATAGTGTGTACCCTGTACACAGATGTTGTGAACAAGGCTTCTGTCATTACCAAAGAGCCTCCTCCATCTGTTTATTGAGGGTTTTCTTTTTATGAATTTACAAAATTATATTATTTTGCATAGCCGGGGAGTCCTCTGAGTATACAGAGACCACTAACTACCCAGATAAACTGGTGGTGTTGATGATGGCGATGATGAAGAAGAAACCCCGCTTGGTTTTTACTGACTTTTTACCCCAAGGCACCACTTAAAAGTTGTCTCAAGTTTTGTGAATATTAGCACTACTACATTTTTCTTCTGTTTTCTGCCTTACAAGAAACCCATTTTTTTCCAGTCACTACTGAACACATAACCAAGTTAATGCTTTTATATTCTAAAGGGAGAGCAACTGTTCCTTGTTTCTCTTTTCTAGTAGCCCTTGGTGCAGCTTGATATGTGTTTTGCACCAAGCATAATTTTACCTAATTCAGTTTGCATAACACTCCTAATTCATTTTAATATGGTGGTCCCTGAATAGAGTGGCCGAGGCCCCAGGGGTGAAACAGGAGGGGCAAGGGGTGGGTGGCAACAGGGTACTTACTTCCCTCATGCAAGCATGCTCCTGCACTCCCTTGTCATGCCAAAATGATGTTATTTTCCAGCACAACAGAGCTGTTAGGCTTGCTGAAGCCGAGCTCAGGGGAAATTGTCTCCAAACAGGCAATTCTCACTGAGCTCGCCTTCAGTATGCCCAGCAGCTCCTCTGTTGCTGGTGTGATGGGGGAGTGCAGGAGTGTATGCACACTCTTCCTCCCCCCCCAGTGCCTCCCCCCACCGTCCAGGTGAGTGGGGCCAGGTGACAACAGGTGGAGGAGGGGTTTCCCTTGCCCTGAAACATCTTTTCTCTCCCCTCCCCCTTGTTGGACTGAGTATCTAGACTGAAGAAATAAGCTTCCTTACTAGTTTGTGACATTTTAGTTGATCTGAAGATAAGGCATTAATCTGATCTTTATTTTGGACTCTTTCTGAAATGAAGGTTCAAAGTTCTCAGATGTGACCTTTAGAATGTTCTCAGTTGGAATTACCCAGTGCAACAATGGCAGCAAATATTGTCTAGTCGAGGCTGAGCGTATGCCATAAATCTGTCAAAGTATAGAAAAAGAATGGAGTATTGAGGTGTAGAATTACGTTTCTCACTGTCATTTTTAAAGAAAAAAGTGGTTAAACCTCTTGTCTGCAAAATGTGTTTGAATGTGAGCAATACTGCTGATCATTCAGAAGGCAGAGGAGCTGCTGAATAAGATTGTCATTGATTGAAAATGGATCTTCAGTGCTTGATATACCCTTTTTTCATGCACGACTGAAATAAATTATGCAAAATTTCAGAATAAATTGTACAAAACAAGTTATACAGATTTCCTCAATTTGCAAAATGTATACAGGCCATGGACTTCAAGTACTTTTTATGGCAGAATGTTATAGCGCAGAGCACTTATAGCCCTGAATAAATAATCTATCACAAGAGTCAGTAATAGTTGGTCACTTTCTGTTGTTGGTGCCTATGTGTAGTCATGGATATGTATGCAGAATATGTGTTCTCTTGTTGCTCTTAGCATAGACCATCAGCTTGTTCAAAAATCATGTTGAAGTATTATTCTACAAATTTTCTTATGTTCTAATAAAATAAATTATTCAAAACTGAAGGAATAAAAACAATCCTCAGTTATTTTACTATTTGTGGCACCCTAGAGTTGTGATTAAAGATTTATTCCAGACTAATTTATAATGGGATAATCATTGATCAGCACATCATAAACATATTAAAACATGAAGATCTACCACAGATTGCTTGTATGCAATATCAGCAGCTTCCATCATGTACTCAATCAGTTTGGGGAGGGTTTTTTTTTTAATTCCTCACAATTCAATTTGTTTTTTATCATCCTAAATAAATAATTCAGTATCAGGCTAGCCCTATCTTGTCAGCTCTCAGAAACTGAGCAGGGTGGTTGGCCCTGGTTGGTACTTAGATGGGAGTCATGATGTCTGGGGCACTATGCAGAAGCAGGCAGTGGCAAACCACCTCTGTTTGTCTTTTGCCTTGCAAACCCTGTGGGGTCACTCTAAGTCAGCTGCAATGACACGTTGCATACACATTATTTGGCATGCTGTCATTTCAGATGTGGAATTCTGCATAAGCAGAGGGCTGACTGCAGAAATGAAACAGTTTTTATGTGATAGTGGGTATGTGTAACTTGGGGGCGGGGGAACATGGCACAATGGGCTCTGCAAAAAAGGATTTCTGTGTTAATAAGAATAATTAATCTCATTATATTTGCCATACTTGTTTGCAACCATTTGGGGTGCCCCATTAAGCCTTAGTAGTTTGCCATAACATAAATGAAGAATAATAGTGTTGAAATTACACTTCTGAGGTGATCAGGTAAAAGACCATCACAATAGTCAGCAATCCTAATTTAAAACAACCACTTCCTTCTCAAAGTTAACATGCACTTCAGTTTGGCATTACAAGTTACATATAAGGAAGTATTGGTATTAGGGTTACCAGTCTCCTGGTGGGGCGGGGGATCCCCCGCTCCCAGCCTCTGCCGCTCACCACTTCTCACCTGGCTGGCAGGGGGAAAAGGCCCCATGTACTCTGGAGGACTTCCTTGTTGCACTGGTGATAAAAACAATTCAGCCCCGAAGGCGAGTCCTCCAAGTGCATCTCCCCCCCACCCCCAGTTTAGGCTCTGGGGGACCTGGTAACCCTAATTTGTGCATTTTCCACTTATAAGTGTGCAAAAAAAATATGGTAATTGAATCCTGGAAAGATGGATGTTTCAGAGGGGATGCAAGAATTAAATCTTATGTTAAAAACTTTTTTAAAGGGTTTTTGTCTCATCTGGATGAGTGTTTCTAACACTCTGACTTTGTAGAACAACTGCTTGGACTCTGCTTTAAATGTGTTAGTGCTGCTTATTTTAATAGTTACTGCTTGATGCTTTTATGATGTTCTGGTTTTATTGTTGTTACCGAAAGCAAAAGTCCAGTGTCACCTTAAAGCTCAATATGAGCCTTCATGAGTCTTGGTTTCTAGTTTTTCTGGGAGAAAGGTAGAGATATTATAAATGTTTTAGATAAATAAATAAAGTGCCATGTTTTTCTTCTTCTTATATAGATAATGCTCTTGAGTGATCCTGACATTGAAAGTAGCATACTTATCAGTAATGATGAAGGTGCCACCTATCAAAAATATCGACTCAACTTCTACATCCAAAGTCTACTTTTCCATCCTAAGCAAGAGGACTGGATTCTGGCATACAGCATAGACCAGAAGGTGAATACATATTTTTTTGCCTCTGTCTTATTTTTGCTCTCTAGTGTCTAGCTAATAACATTTTGCTAACATGAAGATGAAAGCCCTTTCACAGTGACAGTAGTTCAAGCACAAGGGTTTTTTTTATGTGGATAGGCTGTAGCAATTACTTGACAGATTGCTGCAAATGAGAAACAATATCCAATATAGTGATGTATGAATGTGTATTTTTTTCATTATTTTAATCATTGTGCATGGTTAGGAGGACAATTTCTTTGTCTTGTGCATTTTGTTTGGCATGTTTCCCATTTCTGTTTGTTTCTTTTAGAACGTTTTAATGCCAACTATTATGCAAACTATTATGAAACTGACAGAAAAGAGGCATCCATTGTAACTGTGATATTTTTATTGAATTTTGTTAGTATGATTGGGGGAAAGGATGACTGCAGTGTGACTGGAGAAAAGGATGACCAAGTAGAGATATCATTCAGGAAACATAAACTTCCAAATGGAATTTTCACAAAATTTGGTAACATCCCTAAACTAGTAGCAGGACAAGTTATACAGAATTGGTATGTAATGTGCAGTCAAATCATTATGCCATAACTTGTTGCAAGTGGCTTGGAGCTAGATGTGTGCATACAACTTTTTATACTGCTCAGAGTTCCCTGGTCCATGGTATTTGATGGCAACTCTGTTTTGTCTTTCTTGTAATGTCCATCTCATTTCTTGGTTTGCCAAACTTTGGATACCGCTTATAGATTCAGTGGCAGGGGTCAAGGTCTGCTGAAGCAATAATTGTGTGAAAAACTCAGACATATGTGTTATCTCTTGCTCCTTTGATCTTAGTGGAGCTGTTTCCTGGTTTGATTCTCAGTCAGGACAGCCAACCTCACTTCTGTGAATCCTGCTGAGTATGTGTTGAAGCTTTTGCTTCAAGCTTCTGAAATACCGGTCAGTTGTACTCCTCACATACCCTGAAGCTAATGTGATTATCCCAGAGGGACTGAAAGACTACTGCTGACTGTAGAATCTTTCTTGAAAGATAATAAGAAAGGATTCTCTGTTAGTAGCCAAGGCATTATTGGTATTATTTGAGAAGAAAATATGCACTGCCTTGGCAAGGAATGGATGGAATCATATAGGAATAGTCCAGAAACAATGCCAGAGCCAAAGCAAAGCTGCCAGGAAACTGCATGGCAGTTTTTCAGCTGGATTTATCCTTAGCTGAAACCATGTTCAAACGGCCCATTCTTCTGCTATTCAGTTAGAGCAGAAAAAGGGATTTCAATAAGTGCTAGTTTATCTGAGCAATGATGCGTTGAGTTTATTATGTTTCAGAGCTAGTTTCGAGCTCCTGCAGTAGTGTATGGTTTCTCTCTCAGCTTGGTCAATTTGAAAAAAAGTTTGTGGCAGACTTGCAAAATCAGGTACCAGAGTATATTTATCTTGAAGTATAACATCTGCCCCCTGTCTATAGATTTTGCAGAAGTACCCATGTCAGATTTCAACTGTTATTTCAAGTCATTATGTTCTTTGCAAATAATTTAAATTGGCAGGTCTCAATACTCTGCAAATGCATGCCTAAATTGCCAACTCAGCATGCGCTCTATTCAAACTCCCATCAAGCTGCAACCTCATCTCCAGGACTGTTCTGATTTGTTGCTCAGTCTATACCAGTGGTTCTTAACTTTTAATCCACTACCACCAACAAAGTACACAATATTATTATCAAATGTCTCCCTAAGTCACAAATAAAAATTCAGGACATAAAACCATCAATCCAGACAAGTCAACTTTATTCATTTAACTATATTCAAATACATTCAATAAACAGATCTCAGGCATATATTCAATAAGATCCTTGTGCTTGATGATGGTCAGCCAGTTCCTTAAAGTTAGGTTTGATATTAGTGGACAACTTGATCTTCTTAATCTGCTATATCAGTCAACTCCATTTCTTGCTGAGAAGATCAGCAATCGTACTGAAGTGATTACAAGATGACAAGGGAGATGGCAAAGGCCATTGCAAGTGGGGCTGCCTAAAACTCTAAACTTCCAAATGCCCCTATTTACCCTTCAAAGTTCTGAATCCCCCCCGCCAAATTTGTGAATTTGTGGATACATTTGTAGGGACATGTATGGCTTCTGTTAAACCACATATAATGCTGGGTATGGAACCTCCACCGCCCCAAGTCCCAGGATGAATGACCTTTCAAGCCAGAGCCTTACTCACAATTCCCTAAGAGTGCAGGTCTCAGATATCCGTAGTTGTCCTGTAGCCGTTGTCCTGGAAGTGCAGTCTTCTTGCAGAATCTGAAGTGTGCTGCTGTTCTTGAGTTCCAGGCCACCAATGTGAAGAGCAGATCTCAGGGCCAGTTTCTTCCCAGGGAGTGAATTCAGCCAACAGACTAGGAAGGCCCACAGAAAAAGCAAACAGCTCCAATCCAAAAAACCAGTCTGGGGGCCAACCTCCTGAAGTGAATTCATTAAAAGGAGGCTTGGTGGAAAGGCTTGCACCAGGGTAAATTAGCTCAGCAGCAAACTCCTGAAGGAGAGTCCAGTAGAACTTACTCTCATTGTGGTTCTTCCCTGCAGCTTCTTCAACTGAGGCCTTTCCAGCAATATAACAGTCCCTTGGTACAAGCACAAGAATTTCCAAGCACAAGAGTTTCCAGTTCAAAGAAACAGCCCACATGCTAGGGTTGCCAGCCTCCAGGTGGGTCCTGGAGACCTCCTGGAATGACAACTGATCTCCAGACCACAGGGATCAGTTCCCTTGGAGAAAATGGCTGCTTTGGAGGGTGGACTTTTATGGCATTATACCCCACTGAGAGCCCTTTCCTTCTCAAACCTTGCCCTTCCCAGGCTTCATTCCCCCAGCTCTCCAGGAATTTCTCAGCATGGAGCTGGTAACCCTACCTTATGCTCCACAACCCACCAAGGTTACAGTGAACAAAGTAGATAGATAGATAGACAGACAGACAGACAGACAGACAGACAGACAGACAGACAGACAGACAGACAGACAGACAGACAGACAGACAGACAGACAGACAGATAGATAGATAGATAGATAGATAGATAGATAGATAGATAGATAGATAGATAGATAGATAGAGTCCTCCCATCATACTAATTAAGTAGTTGCTTTGCCCCACCCAACAGCCTACATTCCCAAAGCTCTACAATTATTTACTCTGGGGCAACATTCGTCAGGCCCCTGAAGTTCCTATTCACCTTATCTTTCTCTGACCACTTTGGAGCTCTGAAAAGCAGTGAAAGACACAGCAATACCTTGTCCCCAGATGTTTCAGAGAGGAAAGGAGCTATACACTTCCCTGCTATTTCAAGGGTTACTGTGTATCCCATGGGAAAATAAGAGGGGATGCAAAGTAACTGAGGACTGGATGTAGAATAGCAATCATGAAATTGCCCCCCCCCCATTCCTGTTTCCCAATAGTGCTCCTAAATGCTTCTACAGAGATATTGTATTGCAATTTAAAAAACCAAACTCTAATAGAAGTCTGATGATAATGATATGCAGGCTTTTACCTGAGTGAGTCCAAAGGCAGTTTCATATGGAGGTTTTGGGGTTATCTTCATTGAGATCACCCATGAGCTGCTGACTTCATAGTAGTTGCACCTTTGTTGATCTGCCTGTCCATGGAATTGTGGGCACAGAAGCAGAGATGGGAGCATGAAATTCCTCCATCACATCATTAAGTGCTTCTCAAACTTCCATGTTTGCTGAAGCATGCAAAGGTTTGAGTGATGCTGTTTGACTCAACACTGATATTCAATGATGAGCAAATTCATTAGTGGGTCATTGAAGAATACGGCCTCGGTATTTTCCTAGTCTATGGCCTTTCTACTGTCTTACTAATAATGCACTTTTAAGGGTTTCATTATATACTTTACTAGTAACCATAGATAACTTTTGTATCACCTTTCTATTGTTAAGAGAAAGCATTGGGTGCACGTTGCTATTTTTTGGATGATGCCATGATGACATTTCCAGATGCAAAGCTACTACAAATGTGGAATTCGTTATTGTGCCAGGCAGTTATTCTGTGAAAGACTTAGTAAAATGTCAGCCTTTTTGTAAGCTCAGATGTTGAATGTATCCAGAAATTCTTCAGTACAGATTGAAAAGTCCAATATATCCATTTGATGTCACTGAATGGTTTGATGTTGCTTTTAAGCTAGAAAGGGAGCTTTTAAACTGTGCTTTTGTTTGGATAAAGGCAGGTGTAAGAAAGATACAAACAATGAACTTCATAGAAATTGAAATACTTGTCAGGAGTCGGACACCTCAATAGTAGTTGATGGAAAGGTGGTTTGGGGATTAGGATGTCTTACAATAGCCCTCCCCAATTTCTAAGACCTGACACCCCAAATTCTGCACTCAAAATTATGCAGACAGATTTACATACGTTCATGTAATTTGTTCTGACTAAAAAATATAAAGGGCATTTTTCTGTGAGAGGAGGATGGTGGATGAGTTCATGTGCTTCCCCTCACGTGTCCTCCACATTTCACAAGTTCCAGCCTCTTTGTCTCCAAGTGTGATCACATAATCTGCTCTCCAAGTTGTTTATTTGATGGGAAAGAGAATGGATCCAGAAGGTGGAGACTTATGCTCACATTGTCCATTGAACTTGCTGCCATGATCTATTCTTAACCTCAGTCGGAGGGAAAAATCCAAAGGAAGCTGTTCGGAGAACCTGCATTTCCCAAAGGGTAGAGGAAACGACTTCTAGATCTCCTAGAAACAGGACTTTTCCAGGAAAGTGTGCAACCAAGCAATTTAGGCACTCTCTGGGTACAAAAGTGATGCCCTTTTAGCTATCCTATGGTTCCGATGTAGGAGGAGAAAGCTGTAGAAATGTATTAAACATAAACAAACAATTCAGTTAGAGAACTACAGAAGATTTTTAAGGGTTGATGTATTTGTGGGTATGGCTGTGCATGTACTTCTGAAACAGAACTTTCATATGCAGGTTATGTTAAATCCACAGACTTGTGTCAGGTATAGCATAAGAAGAGATTTGTACAGCCTCCAAGTTTGCACAAAAATCAGAAAGCAGTTTTTTTCAATCTATTTTTTTTTTAAATCTTACAGTAGTGGAGAGAATGGTAGCTAATTGGAGAGAACTTTCCTTCATGAGAGGTATGGAATGGCTGGTGCAGTCTTCCTATTCCCTCACACTTTCCCTTTCACACTGGGGCTTTGTACTCCAACCAGCCACGTGGCAGAAATGCCACTGTGGCCCTTCCAAGGGCTGCCTTTCTTTCTTTCAACAATATATATTGCCATGAAGTGTCAGCAGTGCCCTTCCACTCTCTGTCTTTGACAAGGTCAGTTCCTTTGCAAAAAAATAAAGGGACATAAATGTGATATTTTTAAAAAAATGAAAACTAGTGGGAGAACATTTTAATCTTCCAAGACATTCTTTTGCTGACATAAGAGTAGCAGTTCTTCAGCAGGGAAACTTCAATGGAAAATTATAACACAAGATTGCTGAAATTAAGTATACTTGCTAATTCAGATCAATGGACCTGCCCACACTTAATAGGGAAGTTGGATTCTTCTCTCACTACAGATGTTGATTTTCTGCTTTTCACACCCCTGCTCTATCAATCAAATTACAGCATTTTTATACCTTGCGCTTACATTAAATATTAGACTTGGCAGGTCCCTGGATTCCCTTGATGGGGGATTTCCAGGTTCCTGGAGTCCCCCTGGTACGTACCCCAGGTTTTATGTGCTTGTGCACTCCTGGCGTGCATGATGACGTCGCCCCGGGAAGTGACATCATCACACTGGCCAAAGGGCATCACCGGGTCAAAGGGCACCCTTGTCCTTGCCACCGGAGCCACTCTTGCCACTGGGGCCACCGAGGCCACTCTCACCGCCGGGGCTGCCAGGGCTGCTGCGGCCCTCTCTTGCTGCCAGGGCCACCGTGGCCCACTCTTGTTGTCGGGGCTGCCGCGGCCCACTCTTGCTGCTGTGGCCACTCTTGCTAATATCTGGGGGCGTGGCACACCACCCAGGGGGTTGCCTCAGGGAGTGCGCCCCCCCACTAGCCAAGTAAGTGGGCATATAGGGGGGGAAAGGTAGGATTGGGGGATCCTCCGCCCCTGGCAGGGGAATGGCAACCTTATTAAATATTCCTCCCACTTTCTAGTTACCCCTACATAGTTCTGCTTCTAAATGTATCTGAAGAAGGGAGCTTTGATTATTGAAAGCCTTTACTCTGAAAATCTAGTTGGTCTTTAAGGTGCTACTGTAATTGAATCTTGCTTTTCTACTGCAGACCAATATGCCTACCCACCTGAAATTATATATATAAAGAAATTGTATGTATAGGAAAAATGATTTTCTCAACACACTCATTCAACACTCTCTCTTTTTAATTTTTGTGTATGGTTGGGAAAATCATATTTCTCCTTTTTTTCTTTGGGACATTTCTTTGGCATTCTTCTCATTTTGTTTGTTTCTTTGGGGGCATTTTTTCACCAATGTTTACATGCCATTTAAACACCATTTTTACACTGTTCAAACTCAGTTAATAAAAAAAACCCTCAGTCATTTTCAAATTAAATTGATGTAGTTGAAAAAAAGGATGACTGCAGTTACATTTTGAGCATGGAGAAATCATAAAAGAAAATTCAACCTGAATTAGATTAGAGCTGCCATGAAATTCAGTAATATCCACATTTATTATATAGATAAAGCAAAATGAAATAACATAAAAATAACAAAAGGAAAGAATTACTTACACAGATGCCTTTCCCCAATGCTTGAAATTGTCAAGCTGTGTTCCGATCTTGCAAAGTCTAAAAGCTCTTTTTCTGGCCATTTCACAAAGTCCAATGAGCTGACTACTGGCATTTCCATTTGGTAACAGATCTTTGCTGCTAAGCAGGGTCAGCCTTAGTTAGTAATTGTATGGGAGACCTCCAGGGAACTCCAGGGTTGCTATGTAGAGCACCTGTAATTGCCCTCTGGGTCGTTAGCCTCCAGGTAGTGGCTGGAGATCTCCCAGAATTACAACTGGTCTCCAGGCCACAGAGATCAGTTCACCTGGAGAAAATGGCTACTTTGGGGGGTGGACTATGGAATTATGCCATTCCATGGTCCTTTCCCTCCCCAAACCCCACTTTCTCCAGGTTTCTCTAGGTTTCACCCTCGAGATCTCCAGGAATGTCCCAACTTGGAGCTGGCAACCCTATTAGAGCATTGGGCTCCCATCTGGGAAATCCAGATTCAAATACCATTTTACCCGAAAGTCTTGCAGGTGCAATTTTTCCTTTAAGCTGCTAATCAACAGGACATTATGATCTATTTATCATGCCCTTTGAAGAGGACATGAAACACATTTTAACCCCATCCCGGGGCATAAAGGGCATGGCTAAAGTGTTATAAATTGAGGCCATTGAACATTTCTAATAACAGGTTGCATCTTTGTAGAATAAGATAAAAGTCCAGTAGCTCCCTAAGGACTAACATTTATTTGCTATGAGCTTTTTTGAGTTCAGCTTACTCCTTCAGATATCCATGTGTTTCACAGTCTATAACCATAGTGTATGTGATGACTCTGTTGCTTTAATCTGAAACAGGACTGCCCTAGACATGCTAGGACTTAAAAAAAAAGTAGTGACTGTTACTGTGACTTTACACAGAGACTGTGAATTCTTCAGTCCAGATAGTTCAGTATTCCCCCTGAGACTGAAAAAGGGTGTTATTTTTGAGTGCTCCTTATTTGTTAACGAGGACAGATGAAAAAGCCTATTTTAAGTCCAGTTCATCTAATTTTGTGTATTGTAGACTTTATAGTATTGTAGTCTTTACAGTTGTGCTTAGTTGTCTTATTCACTTTAGAGTCTCTCTGCAGACTGCTGCAATATAGTTCTTTTTCCTCTGGTCTATTAATGGTTGATTACAGACCCTTTCAAGGGCAACCTTCTTAGGGGTGTGCACTTCAGGTTTCCGATTCAGGTTTTTAACCTGAATTGGGCCTGATTTGGAAAGATTCAACATTGCTGAGTCGATTTGGGAATCCCAAAGCAAAGCTTCTGAAAGCAATTCGTATCGCTTCAAGAAGCTTCAGGCAAAGCGGCAGCAGCCGCAGCACTTTTCTATTTGCAAACAGCAAGAAAAGTTTTAAACTTCCTGCCCCACCACTTTTTTCTTCCTATGGGAGGGGGAGGAGGGAGCCAGGGCCTGATCAAGGGGGGGGGGGCAAGGGGTAGTCTGCCCCCGGCACCACCAAGGAGGGGGCACTGGGAGCAGCTGCCAGCCACTGGGAGTGCACAGGGGGACTCCCAGCCCCTGTGCTCCCTTTTGCCTGCCCCACAGGACAGGGGGTGGCCAGCTTGCCATGTGCCCCCTATCCTGCAGGGCAGGCAAAAGGCAGCGCAGGGGGCTGGGAGGCCGCCCACGCCATTCACCTGCCCCGCAGGACAGGGGGCGTGTGGCCGCCCCCTATCCTGCGGTGCAGGTGAATGGCATGGGCGGCTTCCGAGCCCAGCCCCACACTGCTTCCACCAACTCGCGGTGTGCCGGGGCACCTGGCTTGCCATGTGGGCTAGCACTCTCTGACCTGCGTGATGATGTCATGGAAGTGACGTCATCACGCAGCGCCAGGAGCACGTGCACATGCTACATGTGCATGCGAGGGGCCAGACTTGGGTTTCCCTAGGCGCCGGCAACCCTAGATCTGGCCCTGGAGGGAGCCCCCTTCTCCACCACCCATCAACTGAAAAAAGTGGAGGGCATTTGAAAGCAGCAACACTTTTTTTACTGATTGCAAGTAGCAAGAAAAGTATTGCTTTAAACTGGCTTCCTCCTGCTGCTTTTTTCAGCCAATGGGAGGGGGAGGAGGAAACCTCCTCCTTTCCCCCTTCCCATTGCCTGAAAAAAGCAGTGGGGCGGGAAGCTTGAAAGCAACACTTTTCTTGCTGTTTGTAAACAGCATGAAAAGTGCTACTGAAGCATTTAAACACCCAAATTGTTTTCCCACTTCAGGTTTGCCCGAATATTTTTGGGTGCACACCCCTGGACACTCTTTTTGCCCTGCTAGTTAAAAAAGAGTTTTCTTTGCCTTTTCAGTTTTAGTCAGTCCACATTTTACCCAGATTATTCAGTGTTTTCACTTCTCACAATTGCAGTTGTGTGTTCTTGTATACCTTTATGTGTCACCTTGGCAGAATGTGGTCTTCAGCTTAATTGTCATACTTCATGGGATACCCAACTTTGTTTTCTTCTTTCCTGAATAGAACATATGTGCACTATTGTCATGCTTTCAGTGCTCTGTTCTTCCCAAGCCACTCTCATGATGCCGTAAGTCTGAAATTTAGTCCTATCTCTGGGTCTACCCTTGTAGTGAAGGGCCCTGTTATGCGTGTGTGCCCCCAGGTGGCTCCTGGTCTTCTGCAAAATAACTTTATCATACTACTACTACTTTCACCAACAGTACTAGACATACTTTATCTTTCTTTGTCTTTTTTTAAAAGAGTGAGGTGTTCCCTGTACCCACTCCAGTCAACATTCTGGCTGCAGCATTCTGAACCAATTGAAATTCTGAACACCTTTTAAAGGCAGCCCTATGTAGAGCATATTGCAGTAGTCTAATCTAGATAGGGTTGCCAGGTCCCCCTGTCCTCCTGACGGGAGGTGGGGGCCTGGCGCCTACCTGCTCTGTTGCTTGTTGCACACATGCAAAATATGCATGCACTCCCAAGCCTGCACAACAACGTCACTTCTGGAAAGTGTCGTCATTGTGAAGGGCGTGGCCACTCCGGTTGTGCTTCTGTGCTCTGTGGATGGCTGAATTGGGTCTGATTCAGGCCAAATCAGGCCAGATTCTGGACAATTTGGCCCAAATCAGGCCACTGCGGAGTGCAAGAGCACTCCCACATTCTGCAGTGGCCTGATCCGGGCCGATTGAGCCCAAATTGACCAGGATTGGCCCTGAATCAGCCTGAAACAGGCTGCTGCAGAGCCCGGGAGCGCTCCTGCACTCCACAATAGCCCAATCTGACCAATCTGGCTAATCTGGATATGCAGATTGGGCCCGAATCAGACTTGAACAGGCCACTGTGGAGTGTGGGAGTTCTCCTGTGCTCCACAGCAGCCCAATCCAGGCCAATTTGAGCCTGAATTGGACCATTTCAGGCCCAAATCTACCCAGATTGGGCCCAAATTGGCCTTGAACAGGCCACTGCAGAGTGTGGAAGTGCTCCGTGTTGCACAGCAGCCCAATCCAGGCTGATTCAGGCCTGGATTGTACATGCGGGAGCACACTACGCCCCCCAGGAGCATGCTCCAGGGGGCCCGTGCCTCCTCCACCAGCCAAGTAAGCCATGGTGAGGGGTGGAGGGTGGGAGCGGGGGTCCCCCCAACCCCACTGGGGGACTGTCAACCCTGAATCTAGATATAATTGGGGCATGTGATCACTGTGGCCAGATCTTTCCTGCCTAAGAAAGGCTACAGCTGCCACCTGCTTATCCATCAGTTGGCCTGGGTCCAAGAGCACCCCCAAGCTATATTTGTTTTCCTTCAAAGGGAGTACAACATTTAGGAACAGGTGAAACCTTAAATTCTACCAGGTTACCAGTGGCATTGTTATCTTGTCAGGATTAAGCTTCAGTTTGGTTGCCCACAAATAGGGGATAAAGGAGCTGAATATATTTGGATTTCTGAATAAAACCAGGATCTGAATACCATGCCAGTGTTTTTGGACCCTAATACTGGGAATACCAATATTTATTGGCTTCTCAATACCTGAATCCAGAAAATACCATTTTTTAAAGTGCACATACCCTTTAAAAAGATATTTATTAAGCTGGCCACTGCTTCGTTCCTGCTTAACTATGCCTTTGTTTCTCCTCTCTGCCCACACAGCTAGATTGTCATTGTTGCATGGCTTAAATTTCTTGTTCTGGTGCAGGGACAGTATGGTACATTTCATCAGTATAAAAGAGTTTTACTAAGAAGGTAAGATCATGCATAGTAAAATCTCATTATATTCATAAACAAGTGTGAGGAGGTGCGGAAAAAGAATTATCCCATCGTTTTTGCATAGCATACTCCAAATACAAATATACACTGCTAAAGAAAAGGGGTAGGTTTTATTTGGCAAACATGCATTAGAAATTAAGCCTGTGGGCTTTTCCTAGTCTTGAAGTAGAGCTGCAAACAAGATACCTGCTCTTTGGCATTCTTCCTTGATGACAGCTTTGCATACAGAAGCCCAGTGATGGAGTGATTCTCTTAACTGCAAAATGTTTTCTGATGGCACTTTTCTAAGGAGATTGGTAATGACCACAGGTAAATTTATTGTGAGGCATCACACTTTCTCTTTGATGTGTGAGGATTTCAGAGCCCACCCCCCAGATATTATTTATGCAAATACTGAGATTTAAAATGCAGTATGTGTCAGTATCTGCAAATGCATATGAGTGACAGAGTATAGCAAAGAATGGGAATCTGCTGCCCAGAGCATGAACTGGGGCTACACATGGTACCTGAGTAAACTAATACAGTAATTGTTTAAGAAACACACATAACTAACCTGAGCAACTCAGTATACAATTGAAAGCTTAGCAGTAGTGGATTAAAAGATAAATATAATTAATGTGGTCATGGGTATCACCCACTGATTAAAGATAACCCTGGACTACTTATTGTCATTAGTAATTTCAACATTGCCATGTTTTTAATTGCAAAAGTTAGCCATGTTAATCTGTTATAAAATAAGACAGAAGTCCAGTGACACCCCCACATTACAATGATATAACTCTGTTAAGGACAGGCAGTTTCAGCCTTTCTGGGGCCCTGAACAGGATGGTGCCCCAACAATGCCTGTTTTCCCACTCAACACACGCCTCTCGTGTCTGGATGGGACTGGCGGGCTCCACAGGCAAACAAAAGCCATGCAGCACACTGTATCAGAAGACGCATAGGGTCACTGTTGGTACTGCAGTTTGCATTTGCAAATCATAGGAGAAGGTACAGCTGTGTGGGTGGAGTTTACAGGGACTGGAAGAGGAGGATGAAGGGAGGGGAGATTGCTGAAGACCCTGGAGGATAAGCAGCTGAGTTCCACTTAGCTACTGGGGAGATGGGGCACATACAGGAAAATGAGGTATAGAGCAGAATGGACTGTGCCACAGCACATTTAGATGGAGTTTGAATGCTCCTTCATTTAAAAAACTCCAGGCACATAGAAAACTCGCTTACCAAGAAGAAAGCTCTCTTTGCTGTGCCAGTGGTTTATTTGCATGGAACCATTTAAATGAAAGAGCATTGACAATTGCAGCTTGACTGGTGCAGTCCATACTGTCCCTTGTCCTGAGTAGCCATTCTGGACCAGACCAATGGTTAAGCAACCTGTTTCCAACAGTAGCCAGTCATGAGAAACTCACAGACAACAGCCTTTACGAGCTGACAGATCCCCAGCTCTGGCAATCAGAGGGATTCTGCTTATCAGTTTGAAAGCCCCATACAGCTGTCATGGCTAATAGCCAGTTGTACATCCATTTTCCATAAATGTGTCGAACCCACCTAAATCATTGACTATCATCATGTCTTATGGCAGTGAATACTTGAATCTACTCCCAATCAGTTTCACAGCCTGCCCCAGAATTCCCACAATTGTGAAAGCCAGTGTGGTATAGTGGTTACAGTTTCGAACTAGGATCTGGGAAACTCAGATTTGAGTCCCCACTCTACCATAGAAGCTTGCTGGGTCACTTTGGGCCAGTAACAAACCCTCATCTTAACTTACCTCACAGGGTTGTTGTCAGGATAAAATGGAGGAGAGGAGAATGATGTAAGCTGCTTTAGGTCCACATTGAGAAGAAAGGTGGGGTATAAATGAGGTAAAAATAAATAAAAATATTATGAAAGAGGGAGACAAGTTTCTCTTTCCACTTCCTACACATTGTTCATAGCTTAGTTCATGCCATCACTCAGCTACCTTTTCTTTCTAAACTAAAAGTTGCAAGTGCCCCACAAGCAGCTCCAGTTGACTTTGAAGAAAAGATTTATTCCCACACATCCTTTTCTTTCTCTCACACACAGAGCCCCCAATTCCCCACCTCAAAGTCTCTCCACAACATTTTATTTATTTATTTACTTACAGTATTTAAAGTCTGCCTTTCTCACTTAGGCTCAAGTTGGTTTACACAGTGTGAATTTAGTACAGTGAGTTTCAAACACATTTCAATAAATAATGTAATAGATCCTATAAATGTAAATTTGCAAAATTTAAAACTGGCAGAAATCCAATACAGAGTTGAAGAAATGCTGAAACAGAACATAAGCAGTTCTAAGACTGATACCGTGAACAACATTAAGCAACACAGAACTACCCAGTAGGATCATGTCCAAAGTAATAGCTAGTACATAGATAGCACATAGTAGTAAATTCTGTGGTCCCTATCCCTCTACTAATGCATCCCTCTGAGACTACTTCCTTACAGTGCAGCCGTCCTATCTGAGCAAAAAGCCCTCTTTTGCATCATTTGCAAAAATCCAGGAGACTGGGAGCTTTCCTGACCTTTTCAGGTTGATTGTTCTATAAGGTGGGAGCCAACTAGAGATGGGCATGATCAGCATTATGATAGAAAAATACCCACGATAATGGTATTCGCACAATCGAGACCCGGCGGATCGGTGCCGTCCACGGCAACCGATCCAGCGTTCGGGGGGGGGGGGGAGGCTTCATCAGGGCTTGATTTGGGCCATCGGGATCTGATCGGGGATGCAGACAATCAGGCGCCAGTAATCTATTCCCGGGGCAACGGAGTGAGGGGAATGCCTGAGCTGTGTTTGCCCTCCTTCTGTCACCCTGGAAACGCGAATGGAAGCCCACCCTTCTTGGGTGGTTCCATATGAAGTAATAGATCTGAGGACTGTCGATAATGAGCAGCAATGCTTAACCTATAAGGAGATAGCTCGAGTAGAATCTTCAAAATTGAGAATTAAAACAGAGGAGGAGTTGTCTTCATGTTACAGTTGGTTTCAATATAGACAGATCAGAGATCTTTACAATTCGGATTGTTTGAAAGGAGGAATAAGAACGGAGAACTCAGAACTAGAAGAGGTAATTTTTCAAGAAGGTAAAAAGGAAATCTCAAGGATTTATAAAGTACTTTTAAAATGGTTTACAGAAGATGAGACAGTAAAAGTACAGATGGTGAAGTGGGCTATAAACTTTAATAAAGAAATAACAATGGAGGCGTGGGAATATTTGTGGAAAACGACTCTGAAGACTACGGCTTGTACAAGTATTAAAGAGAATGTCTACAAAATGATTTATCGTTGGTATTTGACACCAAAGAAAATTGCATTAGGAAATATTAACATGTCAAATAAATGCTGGAAATGTAAAAAACATGAAGGATCACTGTATCATATGTGGTGGACTTGTGAGGTAGCGAAGCAATACTGGGGAGATATAATTGAAGTAATTAATGAGGTTTTGCAAACCCAAATAAATAAGAACCCAGAATTGTTGCTACTGAACTTGGGAATGGAAGGTATTCCAACACAGTATAGAACATTGTTATTTTACATGATTACAGCAGCGAGACTCTTGTATGCGCAGAAGTGGAAAGTACAAGAAATACCAACTATAGAAGATTGGATGTATAAATTGTTGTACATGGCTGAGATGGATAAAATGACCAGAAAACTTAAAGATCTTGATCCAGGACAGCATAATGCAGACTGGGAGAAATTGAAACAGTATTTAGAAAAAAAATGGGACGTGGAAGGAGAACTGTGGCAGTTCGAGAATTATTGAAATGTAACAGAAGAAGAGAGAAGTGACTTTACCTAGGGGGGAATTTAATTATAAAAATCTAAGCTATTAATGGAGTTATGATAAAATCAAAAACTATAGAGTACTAAATAATGGATGTTTCACTATGGATATATAAGATTAAGATAGTTAGATATTATTTACAATATATAGTTTAAGTAAAGTGTATGTTAGAGATATTTGAATATAACAATTACCTTATAGATTTAAAAGAAGCCTAGGCCAAAAATAGTAAAAGATGGATGAGTAATAGAGTATTAGAGTCTAAGCTAATATTAGAGTTAGGATGATGGTGGAAAGCAAAGAACATAGGTGATTGGAAAGTAAAATGAATACAATGTTATATCTTTTAATATCTTGATTGCTAATATATATTATTATGCCAGTATTATTTTATGTAGGATATGTGGTTTAATTGAGGCATCCAAAGGGAAATTTATATTATAGAGTATTTGTAGTAGAGATTAAATAAGCTTAGAGAAAAGAGTATTAAATGTGTGTATAATAGGATAAATGAGATATTACGTAATTAAATAATAAGATAGACTTAGGGTTGGAAAACTGTTGGAAGTCAACAAAAAGGGGGGAGGAAAGGGAGGGGGTTAGAAAAAGATCTATAAGGGGGTAATGTATGTTTTGAATAATATTATAATCTAATCCAATAAAAATTTTTGAAAAAAAAAAAGAAACGCGAATGGAAGCCCAGCTTTCCTTGATCAGCAGGTCTTCCTTCCAACCATGGAGCAGCCAGCAACGCATCACCATTTGGGAGAAGAGAGGGGAGGGAGGGGGAAGGGGGTGTTCTGTAGCCACCACGGGCACTCCAAATGTTTTTTGTTTTTTTAAAAAATGGGGCTTTGTAGGAGGAATGGCTGTTTTTCTGTCTGTCACTCTCTGTTTTTAACCTGCTTTTAAAACACTGTATT
Organism: Eublepharis macularius; assembly: GCF_028583425.1. NCBI lineage: Eukaryota > Metazoa > Chordata > Lepidosauria > Squamata > Eublepharidae > Eublepharis > Eublepharis macularius. The sequence continues at coordinate 70,152,174 of NC_072795.1, forward strand.
TTGTGGGGAAACCTCATTCACTGCTCTGTGTGTGTGTTGAAAAGGGAGTGGGTAAAAGCTGGATTCAGATGCTTTTAAATGGATCCTCATGAATTCATATGATTTTTATATTGAAACAAAACAAAACAAAAAGGCTGTCATATTATAGATCATGTCCTAGTCTACAGACAGCAACAAAACAATCATGCATCCACTAATCCGTGGCGCTGCCACGGCACAAAAACATGCTAAAAAAGCACAGATCCGCATGGATCCTCTTGATTTTTAAGTGGGGTCATCCAAAATCCACTACACAATCACAGACCATGTCTGCTGCCACAAATGGGACCAAAAAATTCAGCCATCCACTACTTCGTGGAACCGCCACGGCGCAAAAAAAGGTTCAAAAGCACGGATCCGCATGGATCCTCTAGGTTTTTACATGGGACCACCCCAAATCCACCATACAATCCCAGATCATGTCCATTGCCACAAAAGGGGCAAAAAAAATCAGTTATCCACTGCTTCGTGGCACTCCCACAGTGCAAAAACATGGTCTAAAAGCATGGATCCTCATGGATCCTCGTGATTTTTATGTAGGGCCACCCAAAATCCACCATACAAAACCAGATAATGTCCATATCCACAAATGGGACCAAAAAAATCATTCATCCACCGCTTTGTGGCAGCGCCACGGCGCAAAAACATGGTTCAAAAGCACGGATCCTCATGGATCCTCTTGATTTTTACATGGGGCCACCCAAAATCCACCATACAAAACCAGATAATGTCCAATGCCGCAAACAGCACCAAAAGACCTAAAATATGACAGCCTTTTTGTTTTGTTTCAGTGTAAAAATCATATGAATTCATGAGGATCCGTGTATCAGATTCATGTTTTTTCACCGTGGCAGCGGCAAATATTTTTGGATCTGTGTTTTTTATATTTCAGTCTGTGGACCTGGCTGTGATATGTGATTTGATGTTTCATTTGTGTTTTTCCTATTTAAAAAACCATAGGATCCGCGAGGATCCATATCGATCCTGGTTTTACTTTCTTCCTGTTTAAAATATGCTTTTGGAAGACTGGCTGCTTGCTTTTAAAATCGGGTGGGGAGGAATGGAGGATTCTATCCCTGCTTTTTTTAAAAAGCTGGCTGAAACATGTTGATGGGGTGTCTCTCTCTATTTGGAGAGGCAGGGATGGGTTAAAAACTTTTCTGCCCCACTGCTCTAAGTGTGCGTGTGTGTGTGTGTGAACGTCCCCTCCCTGAGGGGAGGTGGTTCGTCGCCGGGTTAAAAACTCCCCCCTACTCTAAGTGTGTGTGGGGTGGCGCCACTCCGCTTTGGCCTCCCCGATCCTTGATCCCGGATCGGAAACAGGACTTGATCGGTGTGGATCGGTCATCTGGGGTTGTCGCCGGCGCGGATCCACGATCAGCTTGATCAGTATTTTTGGGGGGGATTGTGCCCACCTCTAGAGCCAACACATACGTTTGGGCAGCTATTGATTTTGTCCTTATGCAGACTAGTATTTACAGAAGGCCTTGTTCAGATGAGTAAAGCCACTGTGGGGGAACATAGAGAGATATTTGGGCCCCTAGATATGCTGGACCAAAGCGATGAAGAGTTTTATATGTGATAGGCGAAATCTTGAATTGAGCTTGGTAACTGATAGGTAGCCAGTGGAGTGACTGCAGAATGGGAGTAATATTCATTTTTCTTCGAGCTTTCAATAATAACTGAGTTGTGGTGTTCTGCACCAAATGGAGTCTCTGAGTTTGCTTAGAGGGGAGACCTATGTAAAATGCATTACAGTAGTCAAGTCTCAGTGTTACTATGTCATGGATCCAGGGGGCCAGATCAGCCGTGTCAAGATAGGGGGGCCATCTTCTAGGCTAGAGTGTGGTTGTAAGAAAAAATTTTGCAGCTGCCTTAACTTGCTTTTCCAGCAGTAGAGCTAGATCCAGTATAATCCCTAGGCTCTTAACTAAGTCTGCAAAGGTCAGATGAGTTCCACTGAAAGTGGGGAGTACAATATTCTTCAAGTTTTTCTCTGCCTTCACTTCTGTCTTAGGAGCTCTAGGTTTTATCATAGAATATCTTGTGATGCCTTGAGCTACTATTTGTCACTTCCAGGTTGTACCCAGAAGTAACTCAGGGCCAAGCTACAAGTGACGAATGACACTTGAACAGCAAGTGGATTGAGTGGCGAGCAAGTGAACAGGGAGAAATACACTTGCTGTTCAAGTGTCATTCGTCACTTGTAGCTTGGCCCTTAGTGACATTGCTGATGTCCCTGTGAGGACACTGTGACTTCAAGTGGGTGGTGCTTAACAGGTTCTACCTATCCCAGGAGGCTTTGCAAGAAGGAGCCAAGAGATCTGGCTGGGGTAGCAAGTTACTCGTTCTCTCTCTAATACTGCTTTCTAAGTTATGTAAATAGTTAATAAAAGTTCATCTTATGTTGTGCTGCATCCTGGATCCAGAAAGTTATTCATAAAGAATGTTACAGTCCATACCTCCCATGTCCCTGCCCCCAGCCCTCCCACTAGCTGCGAGGCTTGCAACCCTACTCACTCCCCACCCAAACCCTACAAACAAAGACACACCTCCTCTCTCCCATTCCACCCATGCACAAGCCTTAGAAATCCACCCACTATCTAATGATTCTCTCACAGCTTTTCCATCCTCAGCTGCGGCCATTTCTGCTTCTGAAGGTTGCCAGCTAGAGATCTCCAGGAATTACAAATGATTTCCAGGTCACAGAGATCAGTTACCCTGGAGAAAAAGTCTGCTTTGGAGGGTGGACTCTATGGCATTATACCCTGTGGAGGACTTTCCCCAGAGACTTTGGAGTAGCGGCAGCTTCAGGGTAGTAGATGTGGTAGCAACTGTATGGCAGTTGGTCTGCTCCAATGTGAAGCCTGGGACAACTGCCCTAGCTGCCCCATGGCTAAGTCCTGGCTTAAGACTGAACTGCTGGTGTTCAGTGAGCCTGGAATCTTCCCTTCTTCCCCTCCTCTAAATCCAAGTTCAGCTGTTACACAAGATTTTGACTGTTATTCCTGTCATTTTAACCCTCATTTTAAGAATTACTGTTTTTTCCAATTAATTATAGTGTCTTCTGATGTATAAATTACATCAATTGATGCAGAATTGATTAATTCCTTTGAACAAAAAAATGCATGTGTGTGCACTGCTCCAGTCTTAAGAGGAAGGTATATTATCAAGGGATAATTTCCTAACAATTAATTTAGCAATTCTAGGATAAGAGTCAGGTGGAACAGCAAAGTAGAAAAGTTTGCTGACGTCAACAACTTATTTAGAGGATAGAAAATGTCAAGCTGATTGCAGAGTGCTTTTCTTTCCAAACCACCAAATGAATCCCTTCCTATAATCTTGAGCTCCTATTGACTGATTTGTAATTGAAGATACACCTCCCTAATGTTTTGAAATATCACTTATCAAAAGAATAATCAACAATGGTACAGTTTGGAATAAAAGCTACTCTCTGTCTAGTTGAACCTGTCCTCGCATTATTAGGGAAGTTTATGAATATGGCTATATTATAAGCTCCTCTCCTCATGTGTTTTAAACATAGCTGCCTGGCAAGACAGGAAGTGGCTGCCAAACCCTGGCCGGGAGTTGGAAAAATACTGGCATGTGAGTCATGAGGCGAGACTAGCTTTCAGCCCTCTACCCCGGGAGATGAGCAAAGATCCTAAGGCAATAGGATCTTCCAGGAGTTCCTGAATTAAATCACCTCTACACCTTGCTGATCTGCCCTTATCTACTCTTCCATTCTGGGATATTCAGGGATTGGATAAGTCCAACCTGCCCAGCCATCACGGGTCATCAATCACCTTGTCTACATTTAGTAACGCCCAGGAAGATTGAATCAAACTACCCAGTTTTATTGTCTCACACTGGAGAAGATGCCATCCTGCCCCAGGGTATGATTCACAGTATAATTGGGCTACCCTCCACCATAATTGCATGTGCGTGTCTTCCAACAGCCACCGTCAGTCACCCGTCTGAGCCTCTCCTTGTGCTGCAAAGCACTGGTTGCCTCAAAGCCACTTTCCTACGGATGCCCTCTGCCTTCAGGATTGGTAAATATCACCCAGTCCCTTGGACCCCTATCTCCCATTTTTCTTCCTTTCTTCTAGTTAGCTCTGAGTGTGTACTGTGTGTATTTCGGTGCAACTGATTTTTTTATAAATAAACTCTTTTGGTTGAACATGGGTTTGTTTATTAAAAGAGTTCTCTAGAGGAATGATCTCCAAATACATTGGTGGAGATCCCAGTTAACCCCTCTTGCTGGCTCTACTTGTACGCTAGTTCCCCCAATTTGCAGGACACCATCAATTTTGGCAATATGTACTACATCAATATATCTACTTATAAACATAGCCAAATCAGTGGATACTTACATCCAAAGTCTGGAGCCATAAACAGACAAGACTTGGAAAAAAATCTCCGGTTTTGCAGAAAATTCTGTAATCTTAAAAAAACATGTTTTTTAAAAAACTCTCAAACTAATAAAAATTGTACCTGTACCTTTGGGAAACTAATGCCTTCAATGGCTGCTGCTAGCCAACCAGAACAATATTGCCAGCGTTCAGGTTTTGGTTTCTGTCAATGAAGCACAGGGGGAGTGGACAGGGCCCTTTCCATGTATTTTTTGGCCTTTTAGGGAGGATATGGAGGCTGCTAGGAAGAGGAAAAGAGGAACTAGTGTAGGGGGGATATAAGGGAAAGTCAGGTTCTACCTTATATCCCCACTGTGCCTGATGACTGGCACCATTTAACCAGGCATGGCCCTGGCCTGGTGGCTGGAACCACACAGTATTTTCTAGGATTGCCAGATCCCCTTACCCTCCCAGCAAAAGGTGGGGGGAGACCCGGCAGTCACCTTTGCGCTGTCCTGGGAGTGCTCTTCACGCTCACCCAAAATGTGCGCATGCTTCCACACCTGTGTGATGACATCACTTCTGGGAAGTTTCTATTCAGGCTGCTTTGCAGTTGATAGGGAAGATTTCATACTCCCTGTTCAAGTGCTTTGTTTTGCTTTTACTTTTTCTTGATTTGCCTGTGAAGCTACTTTCTCCTGGCAGCATCTCTTCCTTGGCTAAGAGGAGGGGTCAGAATGTGGAAGCTCTGATGTGGATGTTCAGCTCTTTCTTCTTCATGTCTCTGTGTCCCTTTGTCTCCTTTTCAGTGTTCAAAATTTTGCAGTACAAGAGTCCTTTATAATGTGGGTGCTGCTATGAAGGTTCCTAGATACGCAGTCTGGTGTCACAATAGGACTGTTCTTAAGTTATGATTTGGGGAGAGTGAACATGAGCCATACATGTACAAGTGTGTTCAAATAGGCTTTGTTCATGATAAGAAGCCCTGACAAATAGCATTCACAGGATTTGTGTACATTCACTTGTACATATACAGTTCTTGTTTACATATAATTTTGAACACATATTTGTGTGGAGAGGGCCTCCCCCATGTACTTTCATTTTTCCTGGACTCTCTTTAGCCTTCTTGCCAAGATGTTCTGAAATATGTAGAACTTGAAAATGCTACAATGAGGAATCCAGTATAGAATGTTGGAGACATAGGCAGATACTCAGAAAAGTCTAATAAATGGCATAACTAAAACAGCTGCCACAATGTTGCTTATGCAAACAAGTTCTAAAATGGAAGAGTTTGGCAATCAGCGATCTCATCTTCCACTAAACATATTCATCATCAAGATTCTTCATTAATCTTCATCAAAATCACCTACCTACAAGTTGCTGAATTAGATGTTTGAGATAATATGGCAGAGTGCCATGTCGGCACACCTGGTAGTCAATCTCCATCCCAGCAAGGTCCTCCCAGCAATCACAGTGGCACAATTTAAAAGTCTAATTCCAGGTATGGAATTGTCATAGCTTCCTAGACTGTATAATGTCTGCATGTATTTAACAGTGTGATGCAAATGGATTACATGGAAAGCTAAAGAAAATTATGTAGATACAAACAGGGCTCCGAATGTTGTCATATTGTCACACATTATTTCATTCTTATGCTTGTGTTTTCAATGGGATTTTATGCCAGTCTCAGTGTTCTTTGGGCCACCATTTAACTCTAGCACCCGTCATGTACAATTTCCATTTGTCAGTGTTAAAAACAATTGAGATAAATACAAGTTGTAATTGTAGATTCTTTATTGTTACTTGCTATTTGTTATGTTTTTATTGTTATATTTAAAAATGGAAAATTAATTAAAAAATTTAAAAAAACCAATTGACATAATAATATAAGCTTCCATAGTAGTTATTTTTTTATTTATTTAAAATATTTATATGCTGTCTTTCTACCCAAAATAGGGTCCCCAATGTGGAGAACAACAGATAATTAAAACACTAAAATGACATTTAAAATGCATATATAAATACAGTAAAAACATATTGACATATAAACAAACACACACAGCTAGGGAGAAGGGCAAATTAAATTTTATTGGGGGTATGCCAAATGAAACAGGAAAGTCTTTGTCTGTTGATGGAAGACAATGACAGAGGGAGATAGATGAATCTCTCTCTTTTTTTAAAAGAAATTTTTATTGGATGGGTCAATATATACATAAATAACCATACACACTTTGTAACAACCATCACATTATATTATTCCCACCCATTCCCCCCACCCTTTTCAGTTGACTTCCAACAGCTTTCCATTCCCTTCATTTATACTAAATCACTATCTCCTACTATATAACTTTAAGTATTTCTACATTATAATATATACTATATAATATAACATAGGCTAACATTTAGTACAATATAACCATGATATACTCGATAGATGAATCTCTCTTTGGAGAGAGTTCCAAAGTTTTGGTGCCATGACTGAAACAAGACCTCTGAAGTTGACTGAAGTTGACAGGTTATCCATTTCTTCTTTTCAATAAACATAAAATAACATAAATAGCATACTAAAGCATAAAAGAGTAGTACAGACTAGGGGTGTGCATGGGGAAAAGGTTTGGTTTTCCCACTTCGGGTTTACTCGAAGCAGGAAAATGATCCAGAATACCCTGAAACCCGAAGCGGCAAGCCGCTTCAGGTTCGGGTTCCGGAAATCGCTTCAGTATGCTTTGAAAAGATTTGGAGCATACCAAAGTTAGAGGTTTCCAACACCTCCTGAGCCCCCCTTCCCCACTTACCTTTAAGGCCGGAACAGGCCTTCTGCCGCTGCCACCATGGCCAGCAGGGCAGCGGGGAAGGCTGCAGCTTGTTCCCTTGGCTGCCTGTGGCTCACGCCACCACTTCGGCCTCTGCAGCAACTGGCAGCGGCAGCAAGCACCGGCACCTGTGCTGCTCATGCCGCTGCAGAGGCCTCTGTGGCAGTGGCGGCCGGCAGGACGGCAGCAAACGCTGGCACCTGCTCCACCCGCACCACTGCTTCGGCCTCTATGGCGACTAGCACGGAGGCCTCTGCGGTGGCAGCAGTGGCTGGCAGGATGGTAGCAAATGCCAGCGCCTGTGCCACCCATGCCGCCACGGAGGCCTCTGCAGCAGCCGGCAGGGCAGCAGCGAGCACTGGCACCACTGCCACCACAAGAAGACTGCCCCAGGTAAGTGGGGTGTTGGTGGGAGGGCGGGAGGACGGGCACCCCTTAAGGCCCCAAAGCTTCCCAAAGCATTCCAAATGCTTCAGGAAGCTTTTGCTTCAGAATTTCCGAATCGGGGCTAGCATGCTGCCCCCAAATCGGAAATCCCTAAGCCTTCCGGATTGGATCCAATTCGGGTATTTTACCCGAAGTGCACTCCCCTAGTACAGACCCTAAGAGTTTATTTTTCCTCTCCAGCTATTAAAGGAATCCCACCATTACAACTTATTTCTGACTTTGACAGCACTTTTTAGCTTTTCCTTGCCAACTACTAAAGAATATACACAATATTCCTTATGCCATTTGTTGGGATAGCTTTTTCAGGGGTCAAAAGGGGTTCTTCCTCCATTTTGTACCAACTTGGAGACTACAACCCATGATTATGAATAATATTACAATAATATCAAGTCTGGGATAACTAATGAAGCCAAAATGACAAATAGTGAATGATAGATTTGTGTGGCCCCCTGTTCTGTAAACTCTGTCTGGATTTATGCCGTCCTTTACTACGTAACAGCTAGATGGTCAGCTTTTCCATGGATCCGTCTTGCCATACTGTGGATAATAGTTTTGTATTAATGGAAAAAAATTACCCTTCCAATGTTTTGTCAGCTCTATTTCATATGTGTTCAAAATCATTAATATTAGTTCTCTTATACCTAGATTAATGTCATCCTTTTTGAAGATGCTGGGCAGAACTGGGTTGATTGGGTTGACCTGTTATTTCTACAAATATGTTAGTCTGAAATAGAAATGTGATGATGTGTTGCCACCAAATATTGCAGCCTCTTGAACCCTGGCCTGTCCTCTGCTCTCTGTATTCATTTTTCACTGGCAAGAGATGCTCATGGATCACATTTAGAGTACTTCCTACTGAAAGAAAATCTCAGGTGGTATCTATACCGTATTGCAGACTATTCATTTTTAAGTATGGATAATCCTAGATTGTCTTCTCATGCCATCATTGGACTTCAAGACTGTACCCTACCATTCTGGTCAAGAAAATGTGGAGCTTTGTTCCAGTAGAAGATACTTTATTATGTCAGAAGAGGATCTGAAGAAAAGCTGTGCACTGAGTGGAGTGATAAGATTCAACCTTCTGTAGTATCTGTAGGATAGATTTGTAAGAATACTGTAACATTGCTGATTATCATGATGAAGTTTAGTAATTGTTCAGCTTCTGTAAACGGACAGAACTGGTGGACCAAAAAGTGTCACCACTACGTAGATAATACTCACCTCTATTTCTTTATAACAGGGAAGTCAAGAGGGTCTGTGGAAGTCTAAACAGGTGCTTGGATAAGATAATGGGATGCAAGGGGGGTGCAATGGATTCAAGCTCAGTCCAGACAAGACTGAGGTGTTGTTGGGTCAATTGAGAATCTGCTAGAGGACTGAGGATTCACCTTGTCCTGGTGAGGCTTATACCTCAAAGCTTTGGAGAGCTGCTGGAGCCTAAACCTGGAGGCTTGGGTCTCCTTCATGGCATATACTACCTTTTATCAGGTTTGGATGATACGCCAGCTATGGCTTGAAAAGCATGATCTAACCACAGTGATTCATGCTCAGAATATATCCAGGTTAGATTACTGTAATTTACTCTATGTAGGTTGCTTTGAAAAGAGTCTGGAAAATTCTGTTAGTTTAAAATGCAGCAGCTAGGCTGCATTCAAGGACAGGATATATGTTTCTGGGCACTGTTAAAAAATTGTGGTTCTTACCTTTAAGGCCCTGAATAACTTGGGACCAGAGTACTTAAAAGACTGCTTCTTCCCATACTGTCCAGCTCACCAGCTGAGATCTTCCTCACAAGCTCTGCTTGTTGTGTTGCTGCCTGCAGAAGCAAGTCAGAGGGTGACCAGAGACAGGGCTTTTTCAGTGGCGACATCTTGCCTGTGGAATGCCTACCCCTTGAGGCTCTCCTGGCACCTATATCACTTTCTTTTAGGCACCAGGCCAACACATTTCTATTTATCCTGACTTTTAGTTAAGGGGTTGACTTTAAAAACATTTTATAGACTGTTATTTACCTGGGAAATGTTTACAACTCCTTTTAAGCTGCTCCTTGTTTTATATTGTTTTATGCTCTGACTACATTTTGAATGTTGGGTTTTAATAACTTTTAAGATGTTTTATCTTTTTTTTTAAGTCATCTTGGGTGGGATCTCTTGAGAGATGCCATAGAAGTTTTCCAAAGAAATAAATTAAATAGACAACAAGCCAGTTGTCATACTGTGGACTTAGTAGGCTTGCTATTCCCCCGTTGGGGGTGGGGGATCCCCTGCTCCCACCTCCTCCCCCTGCCCCCACTTACCTGGACAGCGGGGGCATGCCCCCTGGGGCACCCCCCTGGCAGCACGGGTGCATCCCTGGGCAGTGCAGCGACAGAGAAGTCAGAAGCCGGTGCAAAATAAGTGCCAGCACCCCAGTCTCCCACTGGTAATCCTAGGACTTAGTATTTAAGTAAATAACTTGTATTTGAAATCAAGGAATGTATGCATTTTGTATTGCTGAAACCAATTGTTGCCCAGAATTCAAGTGACTATTATGACTGCTGAGCAGAGATATAAAATTTCTGGCCATGGAATGGTCTTGTTACCCAAATTGCTATACATGTGAAGGCCCCCAATTGGAACAATCACTCAAGGAACAATCACGTGTACAGTGGGACACTATGTTGGGATCTTTAACCTCTGTATACCAAGGTCCAGATCCAGCCCAGAACTCAGAATAATGAGGGAGAATAAACACTTAAAATAAAGAGTTTTTATTGAGATAACGTAAGCCAAATTAAACAACTGTTACAAGAAATGAGAAGAGAAATTGCAAAGCAGCAAACCAAAAAGGCTGAGCATCTGCTTGATCTCGCCCTGCATGAAGTCTATCAGAAAACCTAATTCTGGAGAATCACCCAAGTTTAAAGCGGGAAAAGGCTGATTTTGAAAAGGGGAAATGTTCCTGATTTACATAAAAGTTAAAAAAGCTTCCTGGAGGAGGTTTGGAGAAACACTTGAGGCTGTGTGAATAACAAGATTAAAGAGAGGGCAGAAATCTTTCTGTATAGTCATTAAAATAAGGAACTAGCTGGGGTCAGTCCATTGCTCATTGTCTTCGAGATCTAGAGCATTCATTAGGGCCAAATTTTTTCAGAGAGTAGGCTCCAAAATCCTTGGGAAGAATGGCCTTCTCCTTTAATCAGCCTGACGTGAGCTTTAGGGAGGAGCAGGTCTGCATGCCATTGCTGCTTAACAACTCAATGTGACTTCATTATTGTTGGCAAGCTTGCTGCTGCTTAATGGGTTAGCTTGACTTCAGCAGGGTGCAGAATCCATTTTCTAGCCGTAAGCCCATGTTAGAACCCAAGTGGAGGCCTAAAAATGCTTCCCCACAAGGCAATAGTCCAGGGGCTACAGTCCTTCTTGACGGAGGCACAGAAGGTGAGTCCAGTCCATTAATTTTTATTACAGCCTTGGTGTACTGATATAATTGCATTATTGCATAAAGGAACTTTGTCCTCTATACCCATTTTGTGAAGTAGTGCATTCCGGTAGGGCCATTTCAATCAATTGAATGCATCTAATGATAAGACAGCAAGTGGGCCTTTTATGTTTGCTGTGATTTAATATTATTCTGAGTCAAAGAACTGTCTTTCATGCATGGAGTCCATTTGATAAGGCAATATATTGCCCTATTATACTGCCTAATCTGGCTAACAAGAGTGTCATAAATATTTTTGCATTTTGATTTAGAAATAATGTAGGTCAGCATGAGTCCACCTGAAAGGCATCCATGGGGAGGACTGTTAATCATGCTTGCTGCTGAATTGGGGGATCTACTCCCTCAGGTTCCAGGGCTGCTGCCAGGCTCTGGGGCCAAGCTCAGTGGGCACCTCGGCTGAGGGCTCACAGTGATTGTTAGTGCCTGTCCTGCCTGATCTGATGGTAGCTTCTCTGAGGCCTGGCAGGCAGGCACATGGAGGGTGCCACCGGCATGCGGCCAACCCCCCCACCCCCTAGAAAGGGAGGCGGCCCGAGCCCACCAGGGGCCTGCGGTCCACCTCTTGAAATGGGGCCAAAGTCAACTGATGGCTCCTATTGTATTGAATGGGAGTTTCCTGGAGGTGCCAGCTTTGGGAATGTATAACTCCGAGCTCCGTATTGCAATCTTGACCAAACTTGGATGATGGCTGGAGGAGAGCCTTATGAACACTCCCTGTGAATATGGGCTCCCCAAGTCCCAAGGAGGCCGTTCTGGCCCCAGCGAACATCCAACCACGAACATGTTCGTGAACAGATCATTTTCGTCTATGTTCGTGAATCACTGTGGATGGCAATGAACAATGAACATCGTATTCATTTTTTCCCCATTTCTGAACAGCAGGACTCTAATCTGGAGAGCAGGGTTTGATTCTCCACTCCTCCACTTGAAGCCAGCTGGGTGACCTTGGGTCAGTCACAGCTTCTCGGAGCTCTCTCAGCCCTACCCACCTCATAGGGTGATTGTTGTGAGGATAATAACAACATACTTTGTAAACTGTTCTGAGTGGGCATTAAGTTGTCCCGAACAGCAGTATTTAAATCAAATGTTGTTGTTATTAATCCTAATTTGCATAATCCTAATTTGAGTATTTTTCTTCTGTGGACAATTGGTTAAGGGCATTGCATTATTATTATTGCCTAGTTCCAAATATGTGTATGTCAAATAAGTCATAGCCTTTCACATTTTCCTGGTAGGACATAGCCTTTCACATTTTACTGGTTTCTACTAATTCTGAACTTTTCTTTTGTATTTCAACTGCTTGCATATCTTGGGTCTGCCTCTTTGCTTGTGTTCACATCTTTTACATTCTCTTAGCAGGCTTACCCTTGCTGACTGTTTTCATTTTTAATGTCCTGCTGCTTCATGAATTAATGAGCACCTGACCACCACCTTCATAGCATCCCAAATTATTTCTTTTGAGAGTTCATTTCTAGTATTATGAATAGAGTATTCTTGAATTATTTCTGCTATGCTTTCCATTATCTCTTTTGTGCTTCCGGAGGAAGTTATTAACCCACCATGTAGTTAAGGTTTATTCCTTAGTTGTTACAGAGCATGATCAGAGATGATTATCTGGTCTTCTTATGTGGATTCTACTGTCTCCATCCAGTTGCTAGATTGACAATGACACAATTATTACAACATTTGGAGTAAAAGTGATCCTCGATTACATTACCTCCAAAATTCTGTCAAATTAAACTTTCCCCCAATTGCCCGTAGTTTTAAGGAAATTCTGTTGACTCTTGCTCCTGTCTTTCCTATTATTGGCATCCTCATTAAGATCTCTTCTAGGCATAGTTGTTTGTTCCCTAAATTTGTCCATTTTTTCCCCTAAGCCATGTATGAGATGTGGTTTCTGTCCCAAAGTGTCACAGTAAATTACCACTAGTTTTGGGCCTATCTATGTTGGGCTGTAAAACCATTGGGAGGTATGAGACACAAGCATATTTTCTAGCCAGCTGTGTGTTCTCCTGTTGCTTTCATCTCCAAAACTTTCTTCAAAATGTAGCTGGTGGTGCAGTTCATAGTAGAGTCATCAGGCCCCCTTACCCTCCTGGCAAGAGTGGGGGGAGACCTGTTTTTTACCTATTTCTTGCCTCATTTATTCCTTAGTGGGATCCCTAGTTCACAGGTAGGAGAGTTATAATGAGGAGGAATTCATCTGGGGCTGCCATTATGTTCAAGAAAGCTGTTGCGACAGTGTCCAAATGGATAGCATGATGGAGCGCTGGCACATACAGTTTCCTAAGATACAGGAGCCTTAGGGAATTACATTTCCTAGGGCTCACTGTACTTGTGATGCTGTTTTATATGCTCCTAAGTACATCAGCTGCAGGACTTCGGGAAATATAGATTCCTCAGTTCTTCATTTCTTGATACTGGAATGCTACTGCAGTAGCAAAATCAGGCACTCCTGCTTGCTGCTGTCACTGGCACCAGAATAGGTTTGAGTATAAGAGGGAAGGGTGGCTATAGCAGCATGGAAGCCTGGAGGACCAAATTTAGCAAAAGAGGTGAAATGCTAAATAAATCTTTAAGGATCTCAGCCAACTTGTTCTTTATGTTTACTGCTCTGAAAACATCAAAGGTATATTGTTGTTATATGCTATTAACTTTAGCGACCACATCAATGTGCTCCAGATATTTCAATATGGTAGGCTGTAGTACGGCATGATTAATAGAGCAGACAAACCAAAATATTTGGTGCTAGAAGAGCAAATTCCAAGTTCAAGAGGATTTAACAGCAACTTGGGGAAATAGTTTCTTCAATATGGTAATCATCCATGGAATCGGAATCACTTAGCTTCATTTACAAATCATGAATATGTAACAGTGCCTTTAAATGAAAGGATGGCTAAAACAGAAATAGTGTTTGCTCAATTCATTAAGGAGAAGACAATTTATCAGTGCTATGTCCCCCACCCTTCCTTAAAGAGCAGCCATATGCAAATATGAGGAAATCAGGACCCAGTGTTAATTCTTCAGCATGATGAATATTTTTATAATCCTAATTAGCTCTAGTCATTTAGTTTTGCAATTTCCCTCAATCTAGCCAATTTGAAATGAAAATAGATGCCTTGATTACCACACTCATTAGCAAAGGAGCACCCTTCTCCTCAACCAGTTTGTTTCCAGCACACACACACTGACAGCATCAAGTGTGGCCACTTGTGTTTTCGACTGCTGCAAGTGGAATAAGCCTTAATTGTTAGTATTCTAAAATATTTGTATTGCTGCACGTTCCATTGCAGTGTTAATATATCACTCATTAAATGTAACAAAAACAACTTTTTAAATGTTTTAATTAAGTTGAGCTGTCTCACTAGGTAATTTTTATCAAGTCAGATGTCACAATTGTTTCCGTTTGAAGCATGGAAGGTATTAATGTTGGCAAGAAGGAGTATGACTCTGCATTTATCACTACGATTATGTTAATATTGGTCGTTTTAAAGGAAGATGAGAAATTTAATTATGCAGCAGCAACCTGCTTATTTTGTGAAGCACCACGGTGCATTTGGTCTTAGCAAAGCATTGAACTCTGAATACATGATTTGCCATTGCAAACAAAAGAAACTGACTGTGAAACTTGAATCAAATTAATGCTTTTTAAAACTTGGTAACAAATCACAGTTGGTTCCTTTTTCTCTGAAATGGACATTATAGTGGCATGGTGTTTCAAGTCTACCTAGCATAGAATTGATCATTATGCAAAAATAAAGCAGCTCCCCTTTTATATTTCCATGTACCACTTTCATGTACTTCAGCTCATTATTTTGGGGTTTCCTTTGGTTATTCCATGACATGTGGTTGTTATGCAGTTGACTGTCGTCTTTTTTCAGGCATGGAATGTATGAAAAGCAGTATTGAAGGTCAAGGAGAATGAAGCATAGAAATAAAGAGTTATAAAATTATCTTCTCAAAGTCATATATTAATCACTTCCCAACAAGAAAGACCAGGAATTCAAATGAAAATATTTAGATACCAATTTTTTTTTTCCCTATCTGAATTTCTCTCTGGACTTTGGAGTTCCAATAAGATGAGAAGATGGTGCAGAGAAGCACCAGTGATGTTGCAGTTGACTATTTTTTTATTTCAGAACTTTGTTCTGACCACTATACATGTGCAATTTGACACAGTTATTTTTTTCTGCTTGTAGACTGCCAATGTACATTGATTAAGTTTGTAATGATTAAATAAATGGATGGAAAGAAATCCTGATATGATTGATTGATTGATGTTATTTGTGATGATGCAGTTGCATCACCATTCCTTTTTATGTTTGTGCTAATTGCTGAAAAATGATGTGAACTGAAAATTGATTATGTTCCAGTTCTGAAATTCATTTTAGAACTTTTCTAACTGAAACTCGAAAACTGGTGGAGTGGTACATGGGCAGAGCCAACCTTTAGAACAATAACAGAGCAGAGAAGGCACTTTGATTGTATGTATATTCTGCTATCAGGGAAATAACTAACTTTAGTTATATTCCTTTCTATGCAAAGAGTCAAATGTGTATAGACAAACTGGTTATATTTGTTCTCTCTTTGGTTGGGAGAGTTGCTATGATCTTGACTAATGGATTATTTTGATAGTATGGTCTGTTCTCCATGATTTTCCAATATTTATCCTTTGTTTTGTTGGAAAAGGTTAACAGGGTAAGCTAACAGCTTCATTTAGGTAGGCAGAGGCATGAGATTCAAGCAGCAGATTTAGTTCAGTTCCTTTTGACCATAGATTATGAAAACAGCAAGAATACCAAAAGTGAAGATGTTCTGTAAAGCAAAGCTACAGCTTTGAATGCTGATTTGAGGGAAGTTTGTTTCACCCCATCCTTTGTTGTAGTCCATTAAATACTTACCCCCCCCCCTAGGGATTTTAATTATGGTGTTTATAACTGATGCGGATTTATCTGATGATGATTTTAGTATTTGTGTTTTATGTTGTTGCTCTGAAAATTAGAGGCTGCTGGCTGGGTAATGGCTTTAGTTTTTATTGCAATTGCAAGTTTGTGATTTTTTTTATATTGCTGTAACCCCTTTATGAATAAAAGGACAGGGTGGATGTACAGCTACTTAAGATTAAGGCTACTGCAGGTATTTAGGCTAGGACAAAGAGAACATTTTGGGAACATTTCTGCCAGCTACTTAAGACTTGGGCTGAGCTTTTGTTGCACTCCTGTTGCAGGTATTTAGGCCTAGGTGTGGTCAGAATCATGGGCCTTTGACACAAGTCAAAGGACAACATCGAACGGGCCCTTGGCTTTTAAGCCTGTGGACCCAGGATTGGAGCAGGATGTGTTTTACTGTATTATATTTACTTAAAAGTAGCTGAAGAGCAGTTGCTTATTGCTACTCTTGGTCTTTTTCACTTCTGTTTTAGCTAATGATATCGGCAAATGAATTGGATGTGCCATTTGAAGAGCTCACAATGCCTTCCTTTTTACTTCCATTTGAAGTGAAGTGAAAATGGAAGTGAGGGTGCACTGAAGAAGGAACAAGTTGGCTTAGCACTTTTTATATTTATGTTTGGAATGTCTCAGCATGGGTGTTACCCAGACTTGGGAAGCAAACAGTACCTTTAAAGGAGGCACCGTTATTCCGCAATACTTTGCTTTGTTAATAAGATTTCCCACACTGATACTTCACAGTGGTCTCAGAGAGCCAACAGCAGTCAGTACTGTGTGTGTGGCTTCAATGGACTGAATATGCTGAACATATTCTTAGTATGAGCACACACAAACAAGAATCCATATAGGAGGGCCTTTCTTGTGTTTCCACTTTTGTGCAGAAAGCAAGAGGAGAGAAAGGTGGGGCTGACAATTGCATTTGGTTCTGCTGACCAGATGAGCTGAAATCAGGAAATAGATCCTAAAATCTTTCATTGTGATCTCATCTGACTTGTTACTGTCTCATGTTTAGGATTCCACAATGCTTGTCTTGAGAGCACCACAGAATCTGACATCCCTTTTGTGACATCCCTGCCTCAGTCACCTTCAATAACTGCTCAGCACAGCTGCTGACTCTCCTGGGCTTTGTCTTTGTTGCTGAATATGAGCTGTTTGGGTGGCTGTTGCCCTTCCTCTAAGCACCAGTTTCACATAATTCTTGGATTTTGAAATCTGCTGATCTATTCCCTTTGGGCCTTCATATAACCACGAAGGGCAAGGTTAATCATGGAACCTTACAGTCCCCTCTGGGGAGACGTGTTTGGAGAAAGCTGGACTGCTTAATAAATAATTAGATGTAAATTGACTGCAGCTTTCCTCTTAGCATTGTTGCCCTTAAGAGACATTTATTTTTAGCAAAAGAATGGCATGGGCTTCTGGTGGGCAAACTTCTTAAATATATCCTTCTAATATTGAACAGAGACATGCATAGCAAGATGAATGAACATGAGCTATAAATTCCTACTCATGCTTTAGTTGATGGATTATATGGATAAAAGCACAAGGAACTATGATCTTTTAAACTGGCATATAATGTTTTGAAGAAAAGGGGAACAAAAACCCCAATAATGTAGTGAATCAATTATAAGATTGCACTTATGACCAGGCATTGAACAATGAGTTGAGCAACATCATCTACAAGTTGCAGATATGCATTCACAGTGGACATACTGAACCAATTAGCACTCCCTCCTGTCAGGGGTGTAGACTTTCCAATTTCCGGGGGGGGGGGGGCGGGGCTGGGCCAGAGGCATTGCTATGCCAGTGACATCACAGTGAGGAGCCAATGACATCACAGGGAGGGGCTTCCATTGCCACCATCTATGGAGGCGGGGCCATGGGAGATTTAGGGAGGAGTTCCGCACAAATTTAGGGGGACCCAGGCACCCATGGGGGACCCCCCTAATAATGCCCCTGAGCTGGGCCAAACCTAGGAAAATGTGGGAGTTGGTCAGTGGTTATAGTGCTATCTCAGCGATCTCTTGCTGTGTCCTGTTTTTGAAATTCACTTTTAGGATAGTCACTTTATGATCTATAATTATACATACCATGTGTACAGGACAAACTAATGGTCACAAATTTGACACTAAGAAAGGCAACACAGAAAAGCCTGTAAGGGAATATTTTTAAAGTTTTCCTGGACGTTCATTTACAGGAGTCTTTATTCTGCCTTATTCAAAAGAGTGACTTAGTACTGAAGTTTACTAAATTATGGCATTGCAGATGCCTTCGTTTGGTAAATGCATGGTTGAAGTCTGAACCAGGGCAGAATACAAAACAGTTGCCGGGCACTCAATTTCTGAGCAGTGTACAGAGTGCAAAGTAGTAGCAAATTCCCATCTTCTCACTTCAAACTCATACCCTATAAGTGAGTACAAGCACATTTTGAGGCAATTCAGAACAGTGCTAGTCATGACCCCAAAGAAAACTTGCAGTTATACTACCTAGGATTTTATATACCTTGCTTTCTTAGCACACTGCTTAAACTCCACCTTAAAAGACATTATTAACCAAATCACAGCCTGGACACAGGGCAAAAGGAAATTTTTAAAAGGCCTCTGATCTGCACCCGCCTTTCCAATCTTGTTCATGCAGATAGGGCTTATCATTGCTTCAGAGAGACAGCGCTCATTTTTAGGAATTGTCCTTTTCTGCAATAGATACCATCCCTCCATTTAAACATGGAATGGAAATTGAAAGAGGAGCTTAGGAGTGGCTGAAGCAGCACCCCCCCCCATACATTACCATGAAAAAAACTAACTGTTCTCCCACACCAAGCAAAAAAAAAAAGAGCCAAAAACAAACAAACAAAGCTATTTCAACAAGGAAACATAAGGCCTACCCTTTCCCAGTGTTCCATTTCCAAAATACAATGTAATGATAAGGTTACTGGAAAGTAAAATAGATGCTCACGTTTTTCCCTGTTAAAAGGAATAGAAACTGGTCCTTAACAGAGTAGCATTGACTGCAGAGAAAACATGATGATGGGTGGCTGGAGCATGCTGGCTGGTGTGAGTGTATACGTTTTAAAAGGAAGCAGTTTTAGAAAAAAATTAGTTTTAAAAACGAAGTCAAAGTTCTTTATTATAGAAATTCCATACTTTGATAGGAAAGTGAAGAGAGCTTCCTACCTACAGATCTGTTCTGAGGAGGAAGTCCTCATGAGTAGACACGGACATGGAACAAAAAACAGCAATGAACCAGTAGGTTCATGATTTGTGGGTTTCACGAACCACAAATCACGGAACTGGACCAGTTACGAACAAGTTCATGGTTTGTGGGGTTTAAATGCCCCTTTCTGGCCTTAACAGCGGCAGGGAAAGGGGCATTTAACAGTTTAAAGGGCCCTTTCCTGCCTTGCAAGCAGCAGCTCCCTTTAAACTATCAGGTGGCAGGCAGCAGGGGGGATCCCCCCCCCGCCGCAGCCTGCCAGCTGATAGTTTAAAGGGACCTGCCTGGCAGGGCCCTTTAAACTGCCCACACCCAGACCTAAACCTACCCCCTGCCTAAACCCAAACCCAAACCTACCCCCCCAGCCCCTGCCCCACACCTTATCCTGCAGTGCAGCATCCTTCCTCTCCTCCCAAGAGGGGCAGGAAGGCCATTGTTGGCCTCTTCCACCTCCCTGGGGGCCTGCAGAACGATGGAAGAGGCTGAAAACAGCCTTCCTGCTCCTCAAATTTCGGCTTTCCTGCCCCTCAAATGGCTGCTGCAGCAATTTGAAGGGCAGGAAGGCTGTTTTCAGCCTCTTGGAGGGCAGGAAGGGCTCTAGGGTTGGGGCAGTTTAAAGGGGCCTGCCAGGCAGGTCCCTTTAAACTATCAGCTGGCAGGCAGCGAGGGGGGGGAAACTGCTGCATCAGGGCCCTTAAAGGGGCAGTTTAAACGGCCATTTAACTGGGGAAATGGCCATTTAAACTGCCCCTGTAAATACGACCCAACAAACCAGCATACAGTTCGTGGAATTTCCATGGAAAGGAGCTTCCGTGAACCCTGGTTCGTGAACCCCGAACCAGCCTGGTTCATGGGTTTTTTTGGGTCATATTTAGGTTTGTGCCCATCTCTACTCCTGAGTAGTAATCTACACATCAAAGGGCAGTAAAGGAATAAACAGTAAATAGATGCTCTGATCTGTCTATCTTTCTAACTCTCTGGCTTCTCCCCCTCTGAAACCTGAAGAATAGGACAGCATTAGAAGTGGAATCTTCTAACATTCCCTGAATGTAAATTGTAGACAAGCACTTGTATTGCACTTTTATCCAACAGAGGTCTTGCAATCTGACTGGGAGTCAGATTGGGGGAGTGTGCTAGAAGGGAAAGGAGCGAGTGAAGGGTTGGCTTTTCTCAAACATGAGCTTCTGCAAGCTCAAGCCCTCACTATCCCAGCAAGACGGAAACATGGTAAGGGCTCCAAGAAACCAATGTGGATGTACAGAGAGATCCAAAATAAGAGAGAAAAAGGAAATGTTCAGGAAATGGAGAGAAGGACAGACCTCTAAAGAGGAGTATATGAGGGTTACTAGGTACTGCAGATCAGCCATCAGAGTGGCCAAAGCTCAGTCTGAGCTGGGTCTGGCCAGGAGGGCTTGCTACAATAAGAAAAACTTCTACAGATATGTGAGAAGCAAACGCAAGGTAAAAGAGGCAATTGGGCCGTGTTGGGAGTAGATGGAGAAACTCTGATGCAGAACAGAGAAAAAGCAGACAAGCTTAATGACTTTTTTGCCTCTGTTTTCTCCCTGAAGAACTCAGGCACATCTAGAGATAGTAGAAAATGTGACAGGACACCTGAGTGACTAGTTGACATTGACAGAGAGGTTGTGGAGAGGCATCTGGCTGCACTGGATGAATACAAATCCCCTGGGCTGGATGGGGTACACCCAAGAGAGCTGAAAGAAATTTCTAGAGAATTTGCAGAACCCCTGTCCATCATCTTCAAGGCCTCCTGGAGGACTGGGGACGTGCCACAAGATTGGAGAAGAGCAAATGTTATCCCAGTCTTTAAGAAAGGGAAGAAGAATGACCTGGGAAACTGCAAGCTGGTCAGCCTGACTTCTGTTGCTGGGAAGATATTAGAACAGATTTTAAAGAGATCAATCTGTAAGCATCTGAAGGACCGCTCAGTGATCCAGGGAAGTCAGCATCGTTTTGTCCCTAACAGATCTTGCCAGACCAACCTGGTTTCCTTCTTTGATTGAGTGACCAGCTTACTGGATCGGGGGAACTCTGTTGATGTGATTTATCTGGATTTCAGTAAAGCTTTTGATAAGGGCCGATTCCAGATGACTAACCTTAAGTCGCTTCATGCCGCCCTCTTCCGGATCGCGATGGGGAAAATGCGAAATATTGCGTTTCCTCGCGCGAGTTTTGCGCGTCGTCGCGCAAAACTCGCGCGAGGAAACGCGATATTTCGCATTTTCCCCGTCGCGATCCGGAAGAGGGTGGCATGAAGCGACTTAAGGTTAGTCATCTGGAATCGGCCAAGGTCCCCCATGACATTCTGATGGGCAAACTGGAAGACTGTGGACTGGACTATAGGGCAGTTCGGAGGATAGGGAACTGGTTAGAGGACCACACCCAAAAAGGGGTGGTCAACGGCATTTCATCAGATTGGAGGGAGGTGACCAGTGCGGTGCCGCAGGGCTCAGTTTTGGGCCCGGTACTTTTCAATATTTTTATCAATGATCTGGATGAAGGAGTGGAAGGGCTGCTCATTAAATTTGCTGATGATACCAAATTGGGAGGAGTAGCAAACACCCAAGAAGATAGAATTAAAATTCAACAAGACCAGAATACTCTGGAGAAGTGGGCAGCTGTGAATAGGATGCAATTCAACAAAGACAAGTGCACAGTATTACATCTGGGCCACAAAAATGGGAAGCACAAATATTGGATGGGGGATACACTTCTGGGCAGTAGTATATGTGAAAGAGATCTTGGGGTAAGAGTGGACCGTAAACTAAATATGAGCAGTCAGTGTGATGTGGTGGCAAAAAAGGTGAATTCAATCCTGGGATGTATCAAAGGGGGCATAGCATCGAAATCGCAAGAGGTCATAGCTCCTCTTTATACTGCCTTGGTCAGGCCGCACCTGGAGTATTGTGTACAGTTCTGGAGGCCTCACTTCAAAAAGGATGTGGCCAGAATCGAGAGGGTGCAGAGGAGAGCGACGAGAATGATCAGGGGTCTGGAGACTGAGCCCTATGAGGAAAGGCTGAGGGCCTTGGGAATGCTTAGTTTGGAGAAGAGGAGGTTGAGGGGGGATAAGATTGCTCTCTTTAAGTATTTGAAAGGCTGTCATTTGGAGGAGGGCAGGGAGCTGTTCCAGTTGGCAGCAGAGGGTAGGACCCGAAACAATGGGCTTAAATTACATGCACAAAGGTACCGGCTGGATATTAGGAAGAACTTTTTCACGGTCAGAGTAGTTCAAAAGTGGAATCAGCTGCCTAGGGAGGTGGTGAGCTCCCCTTCACGGACAGTTTTCAAGAAGAGGCTGGATGAATATTTGTTAGAGATGCTTTAGCTGATCCTGCACTGGGCAGGGGGTTGGACTGGGAGGTCTGTATGGCTCCTTACAACTCTATGATTCTATGATATATTGCTGCTAGTGTGCAAATCTTGCCTTCCAGGAGCCTGATTTTCAAAATCAATATCTTCTGTCAAAGTCCCTTAATTCTTCTGTAACATTTATTTGTAAATTGTTTATACAAACCGCAATACCTTTTTAAAATTATAAATTCTTAATAAACACACTAATACATACAAGCAAAAAACAGGAACAAAGAATCATAGAAATCATAGTATGATATAACAGGAAGGGGGGGAACAATCCTGTGCTTCATCGGCTATTGTAACTGAGACCCTCATGTCATATCTGAGGGGGCTTGAGCCCCTTAGCCCCCATATAGTTCACTGGCTGCCCGGGGGGGCTCAGCCCCCCCCTGGCCAAATCCAGGGGGGTCTCAAGCCCCTCAGCCCCCCCATAGTTTACACCTATGCCTCCTGTTCTTGCCCTGTCCTTGCCTTGTGATCATGTTACTCTTCTGTTCAGTCAGCATCACCAGATCATTATAGATAAATACAGATGACCAGCTTATCACATGGGAAACATGGGGAAGTTTGATCTCTTTTCAAAAATGTGTCCTAAAGTGCTGTAGTCCAGATGATAGAGCCTGATTTTGTGATATTTCATGACTACTACTGCTCTACTCTTAGTTATTGACTCATTCTGTTGCTATGGCATGAAGACATTTGTTCTACTTCTCCTTCCATATATTGCTTCAACATTTTGTTGTTTCTTCCTAGTCCTTTATTTCCATATGCAGATAGTTGGATGGGAGATTAAAAACCATATTGTGTATTATTTAAATTATCTTTGTACATTCTTTATTTATATTCTGTAGCCAAGCGGATTTTACTTTATTATTTTCATTGTGCGTCTCTTGTTCACATCAGGCTGCGTGAATTGGAAAATGAAATCCACCAAAAGGTTCCCTTTAAACACTGAAATAAAAATTGTGTTAGTATACACACTCCTCACCCTGCTCCTTCATTGCACAATATATGATCAAATTTAATCTCACACTGCTTGGTAAAGAAACCAAAAAAAAAAAAATCAAATATAACAATATATTTAAAAGACACCTTAGAAAAATGGCAATTTAAAATTTTCACAGTACATAAACAATACATGGTATTGTGAAACCTAAATATTATCAAGAAAAATCAGGGAAGACACTGAAGACTTAGGGGTGCCAGACCCCGGTGGGGGTGGTGGATCCCCCACCCTTGCCCCCCACACCCTGCCCCCACTTACCTCGCCAGCAGAGGACATGCACCCTCTGTGCGTGCTCCCCTGCAGAGCTGTGCACTCCTGCGGATCGGGCCCGTTTTTAGGAGCGCTCCACAGCGCCTCAAAACAGTCCTGTTTTGGCCCAGATTGGGCCCATTTTGAGCCACTGCAGAGCACAGGAGCACTCCTGTGTGCCACATCACCCCCAAAACGGGCCCGATCTGCGCCAAAACGGTCATGGATCGGGCCCATTTTGGCATGGATCAGGCCCATTTTGGGACACGGTGGCACGCAGAAGCACTCCTGTGCTCCACAGCAGCTCAAAATGGGCCCAATCCAGGCCAAAATGGGGCTGTTTTGAGGTGCTGTGGAGCGCTCCTGTGCTCCACAGAGCCTCAAAACGGGCCCGATCTGCAGGCGCATTTTGGGCTGCTGTGGAGTGCAGGAGCATTCCTGCACTCCACAGCAGCCCCCAATGTGAGCCCCTGAGGAGCATGGGTGTGCTGGGGTGTGTGCACAGCATGATGATGTCACTTCCGGGAAGTGACACCATTGCGCTTTGTGGGGGCTTGTGCACGCTTCACGCACGTGCACCCCTCCTTGGAACAGAAGTAAGAGCCGGACCCTGATCCCCCACTGTGAGATTGAGGGGGCCTGGTGACCCTTTGATGACTTGAATCATGAAGCTCTACAATTTTAGCAAATAGTTTAGCTACTTACCTGCCACAGATTTCTGATCAGGTAACCATGCAATGACCTGGGAAATGTGTGATTCCTTCTAACCGTGGAAAGACCTCAATCTTTATGCATAAGAATGTATGGCAGAAAAGAATTATACTACATATTGAGTAATACAAAGGACTAAGAAACCACTCATCGCAGGTTGTGATTCTTCAGAAGTCTATACTTTAAAAATCCCGGTGAATAAAATGGCATCTTGAAGGATCTCCTGAAGATTTTTAATAATGGCACCCCTCCTCACGTTCTCTGGGAGCCCATTCAACAAAGGCCATTTTCACACATGCCCTGGGAGATCGCGCAAACTCACAGCATTAAGCGCCTTCCTAGCATGATTTCCTGGCATGATCCGCTTTAATGGAATGATGACATCAGAAAAAGCACCATTAAATGGGAAATCGCACTTGGAAGATGCTTTTATTCCATGAGTTTCGCACAATCTTCCGGGCATGTGGCCTTGTGAAAATGGCCAAAGTGGGAGCTACAATTTACAAGGTACATAGGGAACTGCAAGTAGGTAGCAGCCTAAAGACTGTAGTTGGTACACTGGGACGTATGAGAGGAGACAATCCTATAGATATGTGAATTCTAGGGTGTGAAAGACTTCAAAGTACCTTGAATTGGTCTGAGAAGCAAACTAGCAAACATTGTAGCTATTTTAAGATAGGCAAAATATGTTCCTGTTGTATAGACCCAAACTATAAGCTCATTGATGCTTTGTGAACCAAATGGAGTTTTGAAGTTGTCTTCAAGAACAGCCCAAGGTACAACACATTCCAGTAGTCCAAATGCAAGTTTACGAAAGCATGGATTAGCATAGTCGGATCTCCTGAGTCTAAAAAAGAAGACAGGGTGAACCATATGCAGTTAATAAAAGGCACCCTTGGCCACTATGCCAACCTATTTTTCAAGTAGCAAGACTGGGTCCATGAGCACCCCTAAGCTCTTACTCTGCTCTGAAAATGTCAGCTGCCCTCCATCTGTTACAAGTGGACACAAACCATTTAAAATATCACCCTTCCCAACCAGCATCACCTCTGGATTCAGCTTCTTCTGGCTTAGCCATGTAACCACAGATTTAAACACTTGTTCAGACTGGAGATGGATGCATCTGGAGGCTTGGATAGCAAAACATATAGCTGGGTCTCATGTGCATATTGATGACACATAGTTACTGAAGTTCCAGGCCAGCACCTGATTATAACATGTAAGGTGCCCCTCAACAAATATCCAGTCTATCTGGGGATAAATGTGATGGACAAAATTGTAATCTTTTAAAAAACTATTAACAGAAGATTTGAGAACTGATACAAACAGATCTATCTAGATGGAAAATAAAAATATCATGGCTGGGGAGAATTTCAACAAACAAAATGAATGTATTAATTTGTATATATTTTTTATTTCAAATGTCACCTATGCATATAGAAGAAAGAATATTAGCAGACTGGCAAAGACAGATAAATAAATCTATTTGGAATGGAAAGAAACCATATTGAGTAAGCTTTAAAATACTTCGAGAAAGTGGACAAGAAATATGTGGGGTTATGTTGGAAATGTAAAGAAGCAGACGGTTCCTTTTATCATATGTAGTGGACTTGCCGCAAAAGCAAAAGTTTCTGGAAAGAAATACGTGCTGAGATGCAAAAGATTTTAAAATTTGAGTTCGCCATGAATCCACAAACTATGCTGTTGGGAATACTACTAGAAATTTGTAGACAGAAAATTACATGAACTATTTAAATATTTATTGACGGCAGCAAGGGTGGTATTTGCAACCAGATGGAAGGAAGAAGAATGCCCAACTAGGGAAATCTGGAAAGATAAGATGGCAGAATACGCAGTGATGGCAAAACTGGCAAGCAAAACTGACAAGAAGACCAATGAGAGACTTAGAAGAGAAATGGGGGAATTATTTTACTCACAAAAGATAAAATACATAAAATGTTTTAGTTTTAGAAATCTGAATAAGATAATATATTGATATATTGTTATAGATTGAGTATAAGGTTAGGATCTGATAAGATGGAAAATGGTTAAATATTATTGATGAGGTAGAATGCAAGATACTGAAACTTTGGCATAATAGTTAAGATAAATAGAAATTACCTGTATAGAAGCATTAGACCACATTAAGATATAGCAGTAAGAATGTACATGGAGACCACTCATTTTGACCTTTAGTTGATCTAAAATTGAACATTCTGTAGAAAAAAGAACGTATTTAGTTAGTAAGGTACGCAGAAGCTGGAATAATAGATGTAATCCTCATTTTAACATTGATGAACTCTGATTAAGATCTGTTGTGTGTACTCTTTTTATTTTTAACAACTGTTGTAGTGCAAAATCCTACTGTTCCTTGGACCTCGTTATCCCCCCTTCTTTTTCCTGTACCCATCTTTGTTTTGAAAAAAAAATTTAAAAAAATACTTCAAGATTAGAAAAAGAGAGGAGGGTTAGCAGTTCCAAATATAAAATTATATTAAGTGGCAGGTTTGGTTTGGATTGCGGATTGGATTAAAAGTTCACAACAAAGAATAGTAAAACTTGAATCAGCAGATTTAAATGAAGGCTTACATAATTCCTTTGTGGATAAAGAAATCAACCAAAATGATCACAGCACAAGAGAGGAGTCATATAATTATAGACGGACTCATGAGAATATGGTTTAAACATTGGAATTTATTGAGTCCTTCAAACTCTCTGCTTATGTCCCCAATAGAAGCTTACCATGATAAGAATATAAGAAATAAAAGTGGCTGGCTAACGTACAGCAATAAAGTACATGCTCAGAGGAAACTCAAGTCCTGGTAAGATATTAGATATGAAGGAATTAATATTCAGTGGTTACTATATTACCAATCAGTTTCAAGATGAAAGAAGATTAATAAAATGAAAGGTGGAGCTTTAAGAGAGATGACTGAGTTCAAACAGCTGTTTACAAAACAAAAATATCACTTCTGATGGATATATAAGCTATTACTTGAGTTAGAAACAGAACAAGTGGAAAATGTATGATTAAATGGATGCAGAACTTTAGAGAGCAAATACTTATGCACCAATGGGAACAGTAATGGGGAAAAGGGACTTAAGTTCACAGCCAGCCAGGCATGAAGAGAAAATTGGTATGAAATGTTTTTTAGATGGTATATTACTCCAAAGGATATCAAGAAGGAAAATATTGGAAAGGTCAAGATACAGATGGAAGCTTTTATCATATATGGTAGACATGCAAAAAATCCAAAAGAATGGAAGGAAATACATGGAAAAATGCAGAATATATTAAAATTTAGATTCCCTACGTAAGCTAAGAATATGCTTTTAGGAATATTGCCTAATAAAGTACCAACAGTCTTGGAAGAGATATTTGAATATATGGTGACAGCGGCTAGAATAATTTACACAGCAAAATGGAAATCAAGCATCTGTCCAAATTTAGAATAATGGGAAAACAAACTTGCCGAATATGCAGTAATGACAAAATCAACAGCTTATTTAAGAAACAGATCAATCATGAATTTTAAGGAAAGATCAGATGTGTATTATGCAAGGAGGAGACAAATTTAAGTAATGTAAAAGCAGAATGAGAATAAGTTCTAAATAAAAAATCTTGAATATAAGTGTAAAAAGAAGTAGCTTTTGAGGAGAAACAATTTTTTTATTTTATTATTATGAGATCTATAACAGACTTAATATATTTTGATATATTATCCATTTGTTAAAAGTTATATTGCTTATATAGAAGTGGCAAAAGTATGTAATATTAACTATGTAACAATGATGAAACCAAGAATGTAGTTGCAAAACAGATTAGTTATGAAATTTGTAATATAAAATGTTGAATATAAATGTATCTTAAGTATCATTGCATCTCATAGGAAGAGTCTTTAAAAAATTTAATGAAGGGGATGTTGCGAGGAAATATTTTGTTTTATATATTCTGTTATATATAATTATTTCTGATTTACACAATTATGAGCGCAATCCTGAGGCCTGCTGGACCGTCAGTGGCCATACAGCCAAATAACTGCAGCGCTGTAGTCCACTTCCTAAGTTCTGTGGCAGGAGAGCTGCACTGGTGGCCCCTATTTCTGACAAAGCACCACTCGCTTGCAAACCGCCCCCCCCCCCCAGGGCTGCCACTCCAAGAAAATACTCCCCCTCATTGAGAAGTAAGACCAGAAAGGCAGCAGAACTCGGCAGGAGTTGCACCTGCAGCCCCTAACACTCAGGATCAGCCCCCCAAGTCTCGGAGAGGCAGTTAGAGACAAGTGGGGGGGGGCAGAATCCGAAACAAAGAACGAGAATGCCCATTGGAAACAATGAGAGAGGCTAGAAGGCTCATTGGCTATGATGGGAGCCATGAATGCCCATTTACTTGCAGTGGCTCCATTGAAATACATCACTGCATTGAAAAGATGTGAGGAGACTGTGGGGTGAACCTTGACAGCTGTGCTCTGTTGCTGGGATGATGGCCCCCAGAGTGGAAGGACAGCCTTGGGGACCAGAGAAACTGTTCCAGGGGCTTTCATCCCATCCCCAGCACAAGATTTCTGAAGTCCACCCCTCTGTCTACAAACAGCAAAAGGGAGAGGGGTTTGGTCTTGCAGAGGAGGAGCCCCAGAGATTCCAGGACATTGCCCCCCCACACCTACACCCCCCCACACACAGAGGCTTATCAGATGGGCTTATAAGATGCCAGCAGGGCTGTCGGAGAAGGAGAGTCCTCCATGATGCCCCCACGCCAGACACACATAGGCAACCGAGTCCCACCCCACTGCCTGCAATTTAAGGGGGAGAAGGGGGGGATGGGAAGCTGGGTGGGCCTGGAGCCTCCAAAGTAGCCTTTCCCCTTCACTATAAAGGTGAACCTGCCTGACTTTTCTTGTCCCTCACTCCAAATCCTGTCAGAAACCAACTGACTGCCTTCAAACTGGCTCTAACTGACCAATCAGAGAAGAAGGAGCAGCCTGTCACTCAAGCATGGACTGTACCGGCTCATGGGAAGGGGATCACACCTTCCCGCAGGAAGCCTCAACCTCAGAGGCTAGCACTGGGGGGCATAGGAGAGGGGAGAGGAGAGGCCGATGTGTATGAGCAAGCCAGGACAGCCGCTTCCCTAGCTTCTTCTTACCTGTGGGAGCTGTCAGGTTCAGTGTGTATATGAGCTGTACTGACTCCATTTTCTAATGCTTCTAGTGTTCCAGTGCTTTCTCCACAGGTGCACATGTTCCCAAGCAGACCTCTCATCGAAAGGGAATGTTATGACTATCAACGTTCCACCCAAGGTTGGCCTTGAGACTGTCCAGCTTCCCAAGTCTGAAAGCTGTTGTTTTGAGAACTGTGGGGGGAGGCTGGTTCAGCTGGGAACTGTTACTTTGTACCTCATGCTTTTCTCTTCATTGGTAACAATGCTCTTGTACCATCCTGAATCTTCTATTCAGGCCAGTGGACTATAATGAACTATTTCTGCAGTAAAGTTTCCTTATTCAAACAATGGACTCTTGTTTGCTTGTAAAGGAGAATCTGTAGGAAGGACATTATCTAGCCACAGTCTGACATTTTGTTACCAATCATGTCTAAGCCGGGCTCATTGGAATCCAAAGCAGTCCCGGACAGGGATCCTTTGTTTGATCCGTATGCTTCTCCCGGCGATCAACTGTTGCAACCTCAAGGCCCTGCACTGGAGGGGACAGGAGCTTCGACTACCACCCCTCCTCTCATCGATCTCGACAGTGAGGGTGAAAAGCCGAAGGCCATCACCATCCCACTGTTCTCGGCGCCTACACCCTTGGAGTGGGGACCCAGGCCTCGGGAAACGAGAGAACGCAGGGCCAGCGGGATGTTCCATCCGTTAACTATGGATGGGCGCCGAAGCCTAGAGACAGTCCCTGAGCAGGACAGCAGCCAACCATGGCTATTTTGGAACAGGACGACCGAACAGATGGAATGGGAAACGTCCCGCCACGGCGTCCTAAGTTGGGACTATTCGGAAGTTACCCCGTGGACGGGACAACCAGAGATTTCCGAACAACGTTGGGTACAAATGCAAAGTCGTACCCTGGCTGTGGATTCCGGCATTTCCGCAGTTACGGGATTGGCCAAAGGAATTCTAGCAGCGAGATCGCAAGACGATCAAGGAGACCCTCCACCATGGAGGCCGAGTACCCCGGTGGCCACCACCGCAGGAGACTCAACGACACTGAGTGAAAGACCGACGGATCAACAGGGTCCAAGTAGAGTTCAGTTACTAGAAGCTAGGTTAGCCGATATGGAAGAAAGCCTAGCTCATGCCATACATTTACTCTCAGTAATGGTAGCGGGGAACGAAGAGAGGCCATCACCCGAAGAAATGGCTCTACAAATAGCTACCCTCCAAAGCGTTATCTCCAACCCGCGAGAGTCTGCCCCACCTCGGCCGGCAACCACGGACGAACAAGGGACAGGAGGTGAAGGGGATTCCTGCTCCAATAACCTGTGCCCAGACGATCCTGAGGGGTCTACATCTGACACGGAGGAAGAGGAAGATTCCTGCCCTGGAGATACTCCGACAGAAGTCCCTAAAGATTCCGGCCCTGGAGATACTCCGACAGAGGTCCCGGGAGCGGGCGGGGATGAACCGGTCCGCCCGACGGGATCAACTACTCCGGTAATACCCCCCGACTTCTCCGGTAATCCTCCAACCGGATCAGCAAGAAGAACTTCCAGCTCCTCCAAGGGGGGGACACCACACCAAAGTCCAACAACAACCCCCTTGCAACATCCTCCGGGGGGGGGATCAACCTCTGCAGACCATACCCCGAGGACTACTTCCAGGTCCGAGATTGGCAACGCCGGGAGGGGCAAGCCCGCGCGGTCCGGCACCTATCAGGCCCTCACCACAGCAGCCCCTTCCGCTCTGACCTCAACAAATACCACCACCGCAGCCTATAAGGCCACCTCCAGCTCAACCGCTGTTACCACCTCCCGATCAACCGGTAAGGCCTCCCCCACTTCAACCGCTCCGACTCGCACCCCAACGACCACCTCCGGCCCAACCTGTTCAGCCACCCCCAACCCAACCGGTGCGGCCTCCGCCAGTTCAGCCGGTGAGACCGCCACCAATTCCATCGATCCCTCATCCACAGCCGCAGCCGGGGGGGGGCCCGGGCAACCATTACCGCAGCCACAACCCTGGCTCCAACCACCCCCACCTCCCCAGCAACCTCCTATCACACCACAGATGCAGCTATCCATCCCGATGGACTACTACCCCACCACCACCCCAGTCCCACGGCAAGATCTCCCGATGGGCTGGGTAAAACTGGAAGCCACTTTTGACGGAGATCCCTCCAAGTTGGGATTTTTTCTGGTACAAGTGGTGCAGTTCTTCAATCGATGGGGACATCTATTCGGGAGCGAGGCCAGCCAGATCGAACATCTCGGATCCCGACTTCAAGGCAAAGCGGCAGACTGGTATGTAGGACTGTATAATGTTGGGGCCCCCGAACTTAATACCTTACAAGGATTGATGGATGCTATAAGAGCGCAATACGAAGACCCGTTAGAAGAAACTAGAGCCCGAACGGAACTGCAAGCTATTAAGCAGGGCGGCATGTCGGCCAGAGACTATGTTACAAAATTCCGACAACTAGCTGCCAAATGCCCCAGATGTGAGGAATCCACTAAAATAATATTGTTCAAACAAGGGCTAAACCCGAAACTTTTGGACAGAGCACTCATGCAAGACAATCCTCCTACGCTGTTGGGATGGATTCAATTAACTTGTGAGGTTGTGAATCGTATATTGGAAGTCCGATTAGTTGAACAGCAACAACAATTGGCACAAAGACGACCTCTAACTTTGCAAAAGGGAGGACGGGGCACTGGATATGCTACTCGAGGAGCGAGAGATGCTAGATGGCAACAAGGCTTGTGCTTGCAATGCGGGCAAGGTGGTCACTTTGCAGCGCAATGTCCATACCGGCCTGTGCAGAGACCTCCGCTCCAATTACGGCGTCCAACCCCTGCTCCGTTTCTCCCATCTCAACGCCCGACACCCGCTCCCAGATTGGGCAGGGGTCGCGGCACTTCTCAACGAAATGTCCCCGACAGAGGGTTAGAGGCGGAAGAACTCATGGAGTACGACCCTACTGCCTTGAACGGAGAGGAAAATCCAGAGAGCCCCCAGTCGGGAAACGAAATGGATCTGTCGTAAAGGGACCCAAACGGCAGATCCACCCTCGGTCCGCCCCAACAAGGGACCGGCCACAAGGGTCCATACTGTTTATACCAGTGACTTTGTTGAACCCTGAGAGAAAGATGCATATCCGTGTCCAAGCCCTCATTGACTCAGGCTGCTCTAGAGACATCATTGCCCCCGCCCTGGTTAATGGACTGGTATTACCAGTGCGGGAATTGAAAAACCCAGTCATCTTCGAGCAAATGGATGGCACCAATATGAACCCTGTCACCACTGAAACAATCCCGGTGGTGACGGGCATGGGCCAACACTGGGAAAGAAGATCTTTTGTTATTAGTACCACTGCCAAATACCCGTTAATCCTGGGCAGTAAGTGGCTGTGCAATCACAACCCCTACATAAATTGGGCTGAAGGAAGCGTCACCTTCAGTCACGCCAATTGCGAAAACCATCGGTGGGATCAAAATTGGGGCACCAATCCGACCCACACCAAAAAGGCCCTCCTTACACAGGAGGAAATAAACCAGATACCTGAACATTATTGGACTTACTTACCGGCCTTCTCCGAAGAAGAAGCCGATACCCTACCCCCGCACAGACGAACCGATTGTGCGGTAGAGATCTTACCCGGAGCCTCGCTGCCAAAAGGCCGACTCTACCCTATGAGTCTCCAGGAAAGAGAGGAACTCAGAAAGTTCATTGACACCAATCTCCAAAGAGGATTCATTCGTCCAGCCAATAGTCCCCATGCGGCACCAGTTCTTTTCGTAAAGAAGAAAGACGGAGGACTCCGACTATGCACAGACTTTAGAGGACTTAATGCTGTTTCAACCAACAACGCCTACCCCATCCCAGTCGTCCGGGATCTTCTCAACGTCGTGGCCCAAGGTAAGATCTTTACAAAATTAGACTTGAAAGATGCTTACTTCCATGTTCGTATCAAAGCCGGGGACGAGTGGAAAACCGCTTTTAATACATCCCTTGGACAGTATGAATACTTAGTTATGCCTTTTGGATTAACGGGAGCACCATCTGTATTCATGTCCATGATAAATGAAGTGCTACATGAATTTCTGTATAAAGGAGTGGTGGTGTATCTAGATGATGTGTTAATTTATTCAGAATCGGAGGAAGGCCATATACAATTGGTCAAAAAGGTCCTGGCAACCCTAATGAACAATAAACTGCCTATTAAATTGTCTAACTGCGAATTCCATAAAACTGAACTCACTTACCTTGGTTACTGTATATCCCAAGATGGCTTGAAAATGGATCCAGCCAAAATACAGGCGATCCAAGAATGGCAAACTCCCACTACCCGTAAAGAACTACAATCTTTCTTGGGATTTGCCAATTTTTACCGGGAATTCATTGCAAATTTCGCGCAGATAGCGCTTCCCCTGACGGAACTATTAAAAACCAAAGACAAAGGGGATCAGGCGAAAAGGCCCAGCTCCAAATTACTGTGGACACCCGATTGCCAAATAGCCTTTGAACGCCTGAAGATGCAGTTCATAACAGAACCCATTCTCCGCCACCCTAGTGAAAACTACCCCTTCATAGTGCA
The DNA here is from genome assembly GCF_028583425.1 of Eublepharis macularius. NCBI lineage: Eukaryota > Metazoa > Chordata > Lepidosauria > Squamata > Eublepharidae > Eublepharis > Eublepharis macularius. The sequence continues at coordinate 70,186,572 of NC_072795.1, forward strand.
GGTTGACGCCAGCGATACTGCAATTGGAGGCGTATTACTGCAGAAGGGGGAGGACGGGAAGCTTCGACCTTGTGCATTCCTATCGAGAAAGTTTTCTGAGGCTGAAAGAAATTGGAATGTGTGGGAGAAGGAAGCCTTTGCAGTAAAGGCAGCCCTCACAAATTGGCGGCATTGGCTAGAGGGGGCACGCCACCCATTCGAAGTTTGGACAGACCATAAAAATTTGGAAGCCCTCCGAAGTCCCCGCCGACTAAATGCCAAACAATTACGGTGGGCCGAATTCTTCTCCAAATTCAATTTCACTTTGAACTACCTGCCGGGCAAAACAAATTTTCTTGCAGACGCCCTATCGCGCATGCCCCAACACAAAAGCAAACGGGAGGAGACTATAGATACAGTCTTTTCGCCTACGCAATTGGGAGGCGTGGTAACTACACGCAGCCGCACACTTCAGCCCCTTCCGCACAGCTCCCAAGAATGGAAATCGAAACTTAAGGCTGAGGTGGAGAAGGAGGGGGAGAAGGCACCCAAATCCAAACTGAATCAATCCCCGCAGGGGAAGTGGTTATCGGGAAATCGCTTTTATGTACCCGACAGTATGCGGAGGGAGGTTTTACAGCGGTGTCATGATGCCCCCACCGCAGGACACTATGGTTACCTAAAAACGCTACATTTAATACAACGGCAGTTCTGGTGGCCGGGCATGCGCAAAGACATTTCCCAATACGTAGCCTCCTGCCCCATTTGCCTCAGCGCCAAAACCCGAAAAGGAAAGCCGCCGGGTCTGTTGCAACCCCTGGAAACGCCCAGTAGACCTTGGGAGACGATATCCATGGATTTTATCACTGATTTACCAGTGTCCAAGGGACACAACTGCATTTTAGTGGTAGTGGATCTATTTTCCAAGCAAGCTCATTTCATCCCATGTACCACTATACCCACCGCTCGAAAACTGGCAGACCTATTTCTAAAACACATTGTAAAATTACATTCTTTTCCGTCCAAGGTGATTTCGGATCGCGGCGGACAGTTCGTTGCCAACTTCTGGCGGGAGCTTTTGCAGATGTTGAATATTGAACAGGGAATCAGTTCAAGCCACCACCCACAAACCGACGGGCAGTCGGAAAAAACTAATCAAATTCTAGAGCAATTCCTTCATTGTTACATCAATTTCCAACAAGACAACTGGGTAGACCTCCTCCCTCTGGCAGAGTTTTCATACAACAACAGTGTACATGCATCCACAGGAGAAGCCCCGTTTAAAGTTGTATATGGGGCCCATTTCAATCCTTTTCCATTAGACGCCCCCCCTTCCTCCGCACCGACTTCGCCAGATGTGTCTTCATGGTGGAAGGGGGCAGCCCAGCAATGGACTCTCATTAAAAAACACCTAGAGAAAGCCAAACAGGATTACAAAAAATATGCAGATCGCCATCGTGCGGCCGGATGGGATTTGCAACCAGGAGATCATGTTTATATATCCACCAAAAATTTAAAACTAGCCCAACTCAGCCGCAAACTGGCATTGAAATTCCTCGGACCTTTTCCAGTATGCAAAGTAATTAACAAAGTGACTGTTGCTGTAAATTTACCCAAAAATCTTCGCCATGTCCACGACACCTTCCATGTCAGCCTGCTGAAGAAAGCTCCAACAGATGATAAATGGCACGTCAAAGCTCCACCTATCCCTACCTTGATAGATGACCAAATACACTACGAGGTACAACAGATTTTGGACTCTAAAATCAAACGCAATCAGCTGTTTTACCTCATCAGATGGAAGGACTTTGACTCTGGGTTTGAATTCTGTACATGTTCATGCCCCTAGATTAACCAAAGCTTTTCATGCTCGCTACCCATATAAACCTGGGGGGGACTTATTTTAAAGGGGGCAGAATGTCAGGTTCAGTGTGTATATGAGCTGTACTGACTCCATTTTCTAATGCTTCTAGTGTTCCAGTGCTTTCTCCACAGGTGCACATGTTCCCAAGCAGACCTCTCATCGAAAGGGAATGTTATGACTATCAACGTTCCACCCAAGGTTGGCCTTGAGACTGTCCAGCTTCCCAAGTCTGAAAGCTGTTGTTTTGAGAACTGTGGGGGGAGGCTGGTTCAGCTGGGAACTGTTACTTTGTACCTCATGCTTTTCTCTTCATTGGTAACAATGCTCTTGTACCATCCTGAATCTTCTATTCAGGCCAGTGGACTATAATGAACTATTTCTGCAGTAAAGTTTCCTTATTCAAACAATGGACTCTTGTTTGCTTGTAAAGGAGAATCTGTAGGAAGGACATTATCTAGCCACAGTCTGACAGGAGCATCCTGAGCCAGGGCTCAGGAGGCGGGTAACGTGCAAGGGAACTTGGGTGGTAGTTGTTAGACAGTGTGTATGTGAATCTTCTGCCGTATGTGAGTGTGAGGCATGCCCTGTATTTTGCTAAAGTTCCTCCTTTGCACATCTGCCCCACCACTGCAAGCACCCTGTCTCTCCTCACACTCTAACTCCCCATGGCAGGGAGCTCTCAAGCAGAGCCTCCAGCCACCTCCCTACTTACTTGGGGTTATGGGCCAGAAGTTATGTAGAGTGCCCGAGGAACCTTTCGGACATGGGGAAGGGGACTCGGCTGCCATGGAGGCACAAGTGGACTGGTCCATAATATGGTAGTTGGCATCCTATGCTCCATCAGGCCACTTGGGCAGAGCCAGGAGTCAGCTCCCTGAGAAGTTCCCCACCTCCTCAGAATTGCACTGTATGTTATATAATCCTTTTTTTCTTTCTGTATCTTCTCTTACTTCTCTTCTGTTTTTCAAAATAAAAAATAAAAATTAAGCTATATATACATGAAGAATACACTACTGCACATCACTGAACACACTGGATTTTGGGGATATTTGCAAACTGGTGGTTCATCTTTGCTCTTGCAAGGATGGGAGCTTAGAGGAGATATCATTTTATCACCAAAACAAAATATCTGAAGGTTCATCTTTGCTCTTGCAAGCTTAGAGGAGATATCATCTTATCACCACATCAAAATATGTGGAATGCTGTTTATTAAGCACTGGGGTAGGCCCCACAAGTGATTCAGCCAGACAGTGACTTCAGCTCATAGCAGTGTTTATTGGTACAAGAGAAGAACAACAGGCCCCTGAGGGGGGCACAATATATACACTCCCAACTCCACCCCATATCCGTAACTGCCCAATAAGAACTTGGACCCTAGGATCCCTCATTTGCATGCACTAGACAAAAGGCAACATGTTTACTGGATTGCAATTGGCTGCCCTAGGATGCTTCATTTGCATGCACTAGACAAAGGGCAACATGTTTACTTGATTGCAATTGGCTCACATCCAAGGGATTGACGATTGGTTGCTGATATCCCAGTTCCTAATAGGATTGGCTAACTGAGGAGCCTTGTTTCCCTTGAAGCTAGGCCAATACATAACACCCCTCCCCCCTAAGCTTGGGGCACCCTGCTCCAATCATAGTCCCCCAGAAAAACCGGCGGCTGACGAACCCGCTGGGACCTGCGCAAATCTTCTGTGTCCTGGTTCTCTGCGGCCGGGCCCTCGACCTCAGTTGCAGGCTCCACCACGGTGCTGGAGGGGTCTGTCTCAGTGGCACCTGTGGCGCTGGGTGCTGCTGGTAGGTGGCACTGGTTACGGCCTTCCTGTGGCCCCTCCTGGTGGCTCTCGGACACGGCGCCCACCGCACCCGCTACCTCCCCAGTCCCTGCATAACAAGGGAGCAAGTTACCATCCCGTTCTGGCTCTCGTGGTGGCCATTGCTTCCGCAGCTGGTTGATGTGCTGGCAGTAAATCTTGCCCGCGGAGTCAGCTACTTTGTAGGAGACATGTCCGGTGGTCCTGGCGACGGTTGCCGGCATCCAGACTGTCCCGGATCCGTAATTCCTGGCATACACCAGGTCACCCGGCTGGAATGCTCGGGGCGGGTCAGGCGCCTCTGTCCCTCCCTTGGCGTCAGGTGCGAAATCTGGGTGCAGCCGATCCAATAGGGTGGTCAACCTCTACCCCATTAGCAGCTCCGCCAGGCTCCGGCCCATCGTGGCGTGGGGGTGATGTGTTGACGCAGTAGGAGCTCCGCCAGACGCTGACTAAAGTCCCCATGGCTGAGCTTGCGCAGTGACTCCTTCGTGGATCTCACCATGCATTCCGCTTGCCCATTCGTGGAGGGATGGAACGGCGCTGAGGTGACGTGCCGGATAGCATTGTTCTCCAGGAATGCTTGAAATTCCCGTGACGTGAACTGGGCAGCGTTGTCTGACACGATCTTGTCTGGCAGTTCATGTGTCGTGATTAAGTGCCGCAGAGCGCGGATGACAACTCCCGTGGTCATGGCTGATACCGGAAAGACTTCCAGCCACTTGGAGTAGGAGTCCACAACGACTAGGAAAGTGTGTCCCTGGAAGGGGCCCGCAAAGTCTATGTGGAGTCACAACCATGGCGTTCGCGTTGTCTCCCAGGCTCGCACTGGTGCTTGCGGCATTTTGGGCCGGGCTTCTTGGCAAGGCTGGCACGTGTGGACCCATCTTTCCACCTCCATGTCTATTACCGGCCACCACACATAGCTGCAGGCCAGCGCCTTCATCTTCACTATCCCTGGGTGCCCCACGTGCAGCGCCTTGAGTACCTGCTGGTGCAGCTTGCAGGGGACGACGACCCTGCTCCCCCAGAGTAGACACCCCTTGTGCACTGACAGTTCATGTTGGCAGGAGCAAAATGGTCGGAGCTCGAATTCAGCTTCCCCCGCTGGCCACCCCCTCCACACCCAGTTGAGGACCTGGGAGATGGTGGGGTCCTTGACTGATTGCGCTGCTATGTCCGCAGCCACAAGGGGGGGCTGAGGCAAGTCCTCGTCTGCATGACCCCATGAGCCGGCGAGGGGTCCTCGGCAGGCTCCGGCAACGGCAGGCGGCTGAGGGCATCGGCATGCCCAATGGCCTTCCCAGGCCTGTATGACAGCTGGTAGTCGTAGGTGGACAGGAACACCGACCAACGCAGCATCCGGGGTGACATCACCGCCGGAGTTAGCCGGTCTGCCACTAAGAGGCTGAGGAGAGGCTTGTGGTCCGTGGTTATCTCGAACGGCCGCCAGTAGACATAGTCGTGGAACTTCTTGACTCCCGCGACCAGCGCCAGGGCCTCCTTATCGATCTGTGCATAGTTCCTCTCAGCTCACGACAGGGATCGTGAGAAGTAGGCGATAGGGGCCTCCCGGCCATCTGGCATCCGGTGGCTTAGAACAGTGCCAATCCCATACGGTGAAGCATCGCTGGCAAGGATGAGCGGCTTGCTCTCATCGAAATGTGTCAGCACGGCCTTGGATGACAGGAGCTCTTTGACCGCTGCAAATGCGCGGGCGTGCCTTTGGTCCCACGCCCACTTGGCATTTTTCTCCAGGAGGTGGTGCAAGGATTCCACCAGCGATGCCTTGTGCGGCAGGAAGGCATGGTAAAAGTTCAGGAGCCCGAAGAAGGCTTGCAGTTCCTTCTTGGAGCGAGGTGGTTGGGCGTTGGAGATGGCTTGCACTTTGCTCTCCGTTGGGTGGATGCCGTCTGCATCGATGAGGAACCCGAGGAACTCCACTCTTGGCACGCTGAACTGGCACTTTTCCTTCTTCACCTTGAGCCCAGCATCTTGGAGGCGCCACAGCACCTCCCGGAGCCGGTCGGAGAGTTCGGCGGGGGTGGATCCCGCGATCAGGATGCCATCAAAGTATGGAATGGCGCCCGGGATTCCCCGCAACAGCCCCTCCACGAGTCCCTGGAAGATGCCTGGGGCTACGCTCACCCTGAACTGGAGTCTCTTGACTTTGAACGCTCCGTGGTGGGTCACAATGGTTTGCGCCTCCACGGTAGTCATCCACAGGGAGTTGCTGGTATGCTTGTGCCAGGTCAATCTTTGCGAATATGCGCCCCCCTGCTAAGGATGCCAGGAGGTGGCAGACCACCGGCACAGGATATGCGTGTTGTTGCAGCACCTTGTTGATTGTGCACTTGTAGTCCGCGCAGATTCGCACGTCCCCGTTGGCCTTGATGGGCGTGACGATCGGTGTCTCCCAGCAGGCATGCGACACGGGCTCAAGAACTCCCTAGGCGATCAGGTGGTCCAACTCCTCATCTATGTGCGGCTTGAGGGTGAAGGGGACCCGGCGCACCTTGAGGCGGACTGGTGCTGCAGCTGGGTTTAGGTTGAAGGAGACGGGCGGTCCCTTATAGCGACCAAGGGACCCATCGAACACGGCGGGGAAATCTTCGCAGACTGCGTGGATGTCTGATTGGCTGACTTGTTGGACCCCAGTGACGTGGATGCCCAATGCCTCAAACCAATCAAGCCCCAGCAAACTGGTAAGGCGCCCCTTGACTACAACCACATGGAGGGGGCCCTGGAACTGCTTGTAGCTGACCTCGACCAGGCCAACTCCTGCCACTGGAACCCGCTGTCCCGGGAAGTCCATCAGGATCAGGTCGCTTGGCTCTAGCCACTTGCTTCTCCCACCTGCGCACACTCAGTCGAAGAGGTCCTTCAAGATGATGGAGAGCGCTGACCCGGAGTCCACTTCCATCTCGCACAGCGTTCCCTCGATCTAGACTGTGATGCGGATCTTTGGCTGTACTGTCGCCCTCGTGCTCAGGACGAGAGTCCTGACTACGTGCTCATCTACGCTATTGCACTCGTTGGACCGGCGCGACCCCTTCTCTGTTAGCCGCCTCGGTGGTGGGGAGCTTCCCTTCTTGGATGCCCTGCAGGCACACACGATGTGGCCTTTCTTCCTGCATGCTCGGCATTCTGCATCTCGGAATGAGCAATACCGCCTCTCGTGGGTTCCCCCGCAACTGGCACATGGGGGCCCCCTATACGGTTGCTGCTCGGAGCGCTGGAATCTGGTGGCTTGGGTCCGGTTGACTTTGTCATCCTCCTCGGTGTTGCTCTCAAGGCCCTTGTGGTGGACTGACTCTGCGCGTTTGGCCAGGGTCGGGCTGCGCGATTGTCGCACTTCCTTGGTGGACCGTTCAGCCGTCTCCACCGCGAGCGCTTCCTCCAGGGCCTCTTTAAATGTGAGCGTCTTCTTTGCGAACAGGCGCCGCTGCTGCTTCTCATCCTGCAGACCGCACACCAGTCTGTCTCGCAGCGTGTTCTCGAGGTCTGGGAAGTTGCATTTCCTCGCCGCTTTTCGCAGGGCGGTGACAAAGTTGCTAACGGACTCGCCATGTGCTTGGTCTCGCTTGTGGAAGACGTGCCGGCTGGCAACTTCCGATGGCTGCGGTGAGAAGTGGTTTCGGAGCTTGTCTTTGATCTCGCTGAACGCCAACGCCTGGAGCTGCACCGGCGCTACCAGCGCCCGGGCTATCTCGAACGTGGATTTCCCACAGATGCTGAAGAACGTGGCCCTCTGCAGAGCTGCATCTTTTAGCCTATTTGCTTCTAAGTAGAACTCAAACCTCATGATGTAGGACTCCCAGTCCTCGGGGGCTGAGTCAAAAGGCCCAAACTGGCCCGCGGTAGCCATTGTCCCCGTGCGCTGGCGGAGGGGCGAGCGAGTGCAGGCCGGGCAAGGCGACACTTCCTTGCCGGGCGTGATTCAGCTCTGTGGTGTGGGGCTGCTTACCCACGTGTAGTGATTTCGCTCTTGGCACTCCTCTTGTGGGGCTGCATACCCGCATAGCATCCCACCTTTGTCACCAGTATTAAGTACTGGGGTAGGCCCCACAAGTGATTCAGCCAGACAGTGATTTCAGCTCATAGCATCGTTTATTGGTACAAGAGAAGAACAACAGGCCCCCGAGGGGGCTACAATATATACACTCCCAACTCCACCCCATATCCGTAACTGCCCAATAAGAACACGGACCCTAGGATCCCTCATTTGCATGAGCTAGACAAAAGGCAACATGTTTACTGGATTGCAGTTGGCTGCCCTAGGATGCTTCATTTGCATGCACTAGACAAAGGGCAACATGTTTACTTGATTGCAATTGGCTCACGTCCAAGGGATTGACGATTGGTTGTTGATATCCCAATTCCTAATAGGATTGGCTAACTGAGGAGCCTTGTTTCCCTTGAAGCTAGTGCCCGAGGAACCTTTCGGACATGGGGAAGGGGGCTCGGCTGCCATGGAGGCATAAGTGGACTGGTCCCTAATATGGTAGTCGGCATCCTATGCTCCATCAGGCCACTTGGGCAGAGCCAGGAGTCAGCTCCCTGAGAAGTTCCCCACCTCCTCAGAATTGCACTGTATGTTATATAATCCTTTTTTTCTTTCTGTATCTTCTCTTACTTCTCTTCTGTTTTTCAAAATAAAAATTAAGCTATATATACATGAAGAATACACTACTGCACATCACTGAACACACTGGATTTTGGGGATATTTGCAAACTGGTGGTTCATCTTTGCTCTTGCAAGGATGGGAGCTTAGAGGAGATATCATTTTATCACCAAAACAAAATATCTGAAGGTTCATCTTTGCTCTTGCAAGCTTAGAGGAGATACCATCTTATCACCAAAACAAAATATGTGGAATGCTATTATTATGGCATTAAAGCTTTCTTTTTTATATAGCAGCCTGCTTGGGAAAACAGAGCCCCTGTTGAGTTAATTTTACTGTGTACACATCACTTATGCAGAAACCACATTCTCTCAAAATCTGTAAAACCTACTACAGCAAAGGTCACCTCTGCTGGAAACTTTCCTCCCTCTTTTTCAAATCGTTAGGTACAATGGCAGTTTGACCTTTGAAGTCTGCCAGATTCATTGAGGTGGACAAAATCTCATGGGCTATGGAGTCTAGACTCCAGACTCACATGAGATAAGGATGCAAACACCAAAATCCTCTCCAAACATATGGTCTTCTTTTTTAAAGTTCTAGGGGAAAAACCACAAAGGAATTCCACGTACTTTTAGGTCATTGTGTTGCATTCTTCAGTTGTTGTTGAAAACTCTTGCTATGTAGTGGGGTCAAATTAACCTCAAGAAGTGGAAAAAAATGATTAAAACTTTGTTTTCAGTCATATTCTTGAACTCTTAGAATTCTTTCATTTCAGACTGCACATGACAAGGGAGATACCATTTTTCTTGCCCTCCTTATATCAGAAGGATCAGAAACCAAGCATACCAGGGACTAAAGTTTTAGCTCAGCCAGATCCCTACTGTAGTTTCTAATTGCAAGGAGGTTTCATTTTTATACATGGTAGCATTCAGAATGCTACCATGTATAAAACAAGAAACATGGGAACACAGAGTTGGAAGGGACCTCAAGGGTCATCTAGTACAACCCTCTGCACAATGCAGGAAATTCACAGCTATTTTTCCCTCCCCCCACCACACCCAGTGACCCCTGCTCTATGCCCAGAGGAAGGCAAAAAACTCCAGGATACATGGTCAATTTAGCTTGGAGGAAAATTCCTTCCTGACTCCAAAGTGGCAATCACCATTACCCTTGACTTGTAAGAAAGGGCCATGAGAGCCTAGCACTGGCTCATCCCTTCATGCTCTACCTCTCCTGATCTGTGTACATGTATATTGAGTAACAGAATCCTCATTGCTGTCAGATGGCCATCTAGCCTCTTCTTAAAAACTTTCAAGGAAGGAGAACCCACCCCTCCCAAGGAAGCCTGTCCCACTGAGAAGCCATTCTAACTGTCAGGAAGTTCTTCCTAATATTTAGCCCAAAACACTTTTGTTTGAATTTTAACCTGTTGTATCTGATGTGACCTTCAGGGCCAATAGAAAACAACTCTACTCTATGTGACAGCCCTTCAAATACCTGTAGAGGGCTATCATATCACCTCTCAGTCACCTCCTCTTCAGGCTAAGCATACCCAGCTTCTTCAACCCTTTCTCATAAGACTTGGTCTGCAGACCCCTCACCATTTTGTTGCCCTCCTTTGGACATGTTCCAGCTTGTCAGCATCCTTCTTAAACTGTGGTACCCAAAACTGAGTATAGTACTCCCGGTGAGGTCTAACCAGAGCAGAGTAAAGTGATACCATCACTTTGTGTGATCTGGACATTATACTTCTGTTAATACATCCTAAAATTGCATTTGCCTTTTTAGCTACTGCATCACACTGCTCACTGATGTTCAGTGTATGATCTACTATCGTCTGCAAATTTAATGAGCATCTATGACCTTCCCTCTCCCTTAAACAACAAAAATGGTACCAGAGGAATTTTTAAAATTCCAAAAATAACTAACTAGTTTATTTACTTTAGAGGGGAAAGATCAGGTAAAAATTAGAGGTTGAAAAATTCTGTGGTAAAATCAGAACATGAACATACTTTGGTTCTTATGCTCTTCACAGACACTTAAAGGATTCTGTTTTGAGGCATTGGTTCTCTTGTTTCCCCCCAAGCACCCTAGTATACTTTCTTTTAGTATTCTCTTTTTCTTCTGGAGTTAAGAATGTTGATACCCACTTTCTAGGACCCCAATCCTCTTCTCTTCACACACCAGTGCTTCAGTCCTTAACTGAATCTGAAGGTTTCCACAGGCCATTTCCAGTCATACATGACCAAGGATCTCTTCACTCTCCAGAACTACCTCCCTGTTTGACTGGGTCAGGAAAATCTCCTCTCCTTAGAAGATCTACCCCCTTTCTTTGGCCCATTTGGGAATCTGCACCTACTTCCCAAACCTCCTTGGCAACTTTCCCCAGTTCTCTTTCTGGTGTTAAAACCACTCTTCATTAGGACTCCAACTCCCAACTCTTCACACTCAATCTCTCTTTCAGCTACGATTGAAAACAGACCCTCCTCTTTCCAGCTCATGATACCAATCAGATCCCTTGGAGTAGCCGGGCACTCAAAGCTCCCTGATTCTGTGAGGGATTAACCCTTAACCATCCTGCAGCTATATCTGTACAGCCCTTCCAGGCTTTTTTAAAACATGCAATCTGTCACAGCATCCTCTCTATTCTTTCATCCAATTCATTTATAATGATGTTGAAGAATAAAGAGCCCAGGACAGATCCCTGAGTCACTCCACTTGTTATTCCTTTCCGAGAGGATGAGGAACCATTCACACTTTGGGTATGATCTATTAACCATTTTCAAGTCCACCTAACAACAGTAGGATCCAAACCACATTTTATTAATTTGTCAACAAGAATATCACACAGAATTTTATCAAATACCCTTTTTTTCAAATAGTATTTTATTTGGATTTTTGAATTCGAATAACAGCAGTAACTACAAATCAAGATAGACTACATCCACATCATTCCTCTGATCCACCAAAGTAGGAATTCTCTCAAAAAAGGAGATAAAGTTAATCTGACATGATTTATTTTCGAGGAACCCATGCTGGCTCTTAGTAATCACAGGTTCCTTTCTAAATGCTCAGGGATTGACTGTTTGATGATTTGTTCCAATACCTCTCCAGATATGAACATCAAGCTGATGGGTTAGTAGTTACCTGGATCACCCTTTTCCCCCTCCCTGAAGATGGGGACAACTTTTGCCCATCTCCAGTCTTCAAGAATTCTCAAATATGAGAGCCTCCACAATTACATCAGCAAGTTCCTTTAGTACACTAGGATACAATTCATCTGCTGCTGAGGACTTGATTACATTTAAGGAAGCTAGGTGTTTATTTACCACCACTATGTCTATTCTAGGCTGCAGTTCCCTTCCTTCTTCATGTGTTCTTTTTTTTGCCAGGTTGAGCACAGTTTCATTTGCAAGAGAAGACTGAGGCAAAGTAGGAACTGAGCAGTTCTACCCTTTCTTAATCACCTATCAAAATCTCATTTTCCTCTCTCCATGCTTCTTTATTCTTTTTCTTGCTCTGAACATAACCAAAGGCCCCTTTTTGTTGTGGGCCTTTGTATGAGTTTAGGCTAGCATCTCTTGCTAGCCTAAACTCATACTGAGTTTTAACCTTTCTCTCTACAAGCACTGACAATTTTTTTATATCATCCTTGGTTGTACAGTCTTCCTTCCATTTCTTAAATGTGACTTTTAAATTTTCAGATCTTTAAAAAGCTGGTTATGGGGCCGCCATGGCTTCTTTAAGTTCCTTCCATTTTTCCTTCTTATTGGAATTGTTTGTGATTGTGCCTTCAATATCTCACTTTTAAGAAACTCCTACCTATCTTGGATTCCTTCTCCTTGAGTACTTCTGATCATGGGATTCTACTAATAACTTTGACAGAGCTGGCAGAGATTGTGCCGGAGGGGACGGATTCTCTCACAGCCCTCCCCCACCTCTAGTGTCTCCCCTTCCAGTACCTTTGCCCTGCCAAGGCTCTATTAATTTAAAGTTTTAAGCAGCGAGGGCAGCAGGGTAAATGCTCCGGAAGGAGAGACAATCCAGCACACCAGAGGCGGTGGAGGGCTATTGAGAGTGATCTCCACTGGTTCTGTCTTTCAAAACTATGCTTCTCTGGCTAACATTGCCTCTCCTGACACTTGAAGGACCTGCTCCCTGGCGTCTTGTGTGGAGAGACTCTAAGGTTCAGTTTACTCAGTATCTTTGACAGTAATTAGTACAAATGGACCTACTATATTCAGGCCATAGTTTATTATATCATGCAGCTAGTCACATTTTGTGCAGTGTGAAATGAGTATGTGTGTAGCTGGGCATGTGGAATTTAAAGAGCTAGATTGTTTCTTTAAAAGAAATAAATGATGAAAAGAAACAGAAAATGTAGATGAATGTTGTTTTCTTTTGTCTTCATAATCTTATACTAATGGTTGATTATGGGACTGATTACTTAGTCAAAGGCCGTCCCACTTGAATTTGAGCCCCATCAGGAAAAAGGTAAGAACTTAGCAATGTTTTGCTTCCTCTGCTGGGCTTTCCTAAACCATCCATCACAATACAGTTGAAAGATTTTAGGAGCCAGTCTGTGGTTGCCATTGTGACCTGGGGCTGGGGTTTGTGGAGACCTGTGGTACAATAGACTTGGCAAAACAAACTTTTAGGTATGAACAATATATAAATGACTAACAAATGAACTGAACATCTGGATTAAAAGAAATAAGGATAACCATTTTTCTGGGGGTGACAGGCCATGACTCTTTAAAACTGTATTAACCAGAAAGCTCTAAAGCTAAACTTGTTAAAAATGCTAATCAGACCATTGCTGTTTTTCTGGGCACCTCAAATGATACCATGCTATATTGTGCTAGTTACCATGCTAATACTAATAGCATGGTAACTAGTACAATGGTATGCCACCACTGGGACCCAGCCTCAGTGTTACTGTTGGCTTTGTATTCTTCCACAGCCTCCCAGCCACATCACACCATATAAATAGCTTAATCTGCTAGAGATCCTACGCTAAATCCTAACAGGTAAAAAGAGCAGTTCCAGATGACTTGAAAAAGCCTTTTAAGAGCTGCTTAGTGTCAGCTAAGGACATGTAGTTAGCTTTACTTACCATGCTTAGAACCTCCTTCAGTAGCATTGGAGGTATTAGGTTTTACTCAGAGTAAGATGTTCGTTTAGGCTTTTGCTCTGAGGCAAAGTACACAAGAGGGACTTCCAATTCTCTGTGAGGGCAAACACATGCATTTTAAAAATACTCAGGCTTAAATTAAAAGAATGCATCATATAATAATGGACTTTTAAAAGAAAGAAAATTGTCTGTTCTCTAGAAATATGGTCTGTGTTTACTTTTCTGTTGATGTTAAAAGTTTTATGCTGTTTAAACAATTTATGAGCAGTTGGAACAAGGCACACGAAGGACAATAACTGAGTGCCCCAAGGGGATTTTTGGACTTCCCAGTATTAGACGGGAGGAATGTAATTTTTTGGCATGCTGGTTCACAATAGCTTTGCCCCATCAAACATGCTCAGAGAGCTGATGGAACTGATTAAAATCACCAGTGCCCCCTGCAGCATTAAAGGCCATATGGTGTTTTTAACTGGGAAGGAGATAGTTAGGGAAGAGATGGAATCATGAAGTGAGGAAGATCACATGCTTAGCTACTTGTTTCGTTATATTATTCCCTTTCTGTATAAAGTCGAAGGGGGAAGGAATGAACTAAAAATTTATTGACAGGGAATCTCGAAATCTTTGCGTAAGCAATGATGACTTCATGCAGCATGGAATCGACCCTTTTGACTACACAATCTGCTCATTTCAAAGATAAGACTAAAAAGTTCCGAGAATGGATGTTAATGGGAGATATTGTTCAACAGCAAAGAAACAGATGCCCAAGCTAATATGATGTAGTTAGAAGTTTAATTTAAAATTTTCAACACATTTAAAAAATCTTCTACAACAGTATGACTGCTGCAAAAGTTTAAGCATTTCTAACAGTATTTAAACAGTATTTTATTTTATAGGTTTTTGTAATCTGGTGAATACAGCAACCCTAACATGCAGGAATAACTGAAATCCTTTGGAATCCTTATCTATGTAGCAAGAGTTACTACTTATAACAGCACATCTGAATGAAGGATTGTTGATTAATAAATATGATATGCAGAGTCATAGAAATGAATGGAATAAAAAGCTAGATCAGCAGTTTTGCAAAAGCAATGAAATATAACCTTAAAATTTATACCTATTGTTTCGGTGGGTCTCAAGTTATGACTTAGTCAGAAAAAAATTGTTTAGGAAATACTGGCTACCACAGTACCGTTTTAGAAAAAGGCTAAGTAAACTGTCTACTTGGTGGCATTGACTTACAGGACATGTCACTTAAACATGCATTGCGTCTGTCCAGTTATTTGATCATTTGGAAGTCATTACTCATATCAACTTGATGTTAGAATATTAATTGACTTTGGGGGGTGCTTATGTACTTTTAGACTATTTGCCTGTTTCTTGGAGACTTCGCTGATGGTTTACAAAAATGGAACTTACGTGCCCTTACTGTATCCAAAAGACTTATCACAACACTGTAGAGATAAATGCCTATCTTCCATAATTGAATGGATTGAGGACCTTACAACCTTATCAGAATGTGAATGTATGTCATATAGATGACAATTGTTATTTTAAAAACTATTTTAGATATTTAGAAACCTTTTATAGATACTTACATGTAGACTTGCCACTATTGTTGTATTTCTATTTTGTATAAGGTTTGTTTTAATTTTTAAAATCAATGTTAAAACAAATAAAAATCTAAATGAAGGATATGCATTCATTTCTAAACTAATGTAACAATCCAAAACCCAATTAAACTTACAAAAATAAATAGGGATAGCAATGAAGAAATGATTGGCATTTATTTCATCTATTTCTTTCCCTACGTTCAGAGGCAAGGGAGCCTTGAAACTGACATCAGAGTTTCCCAAGGTGTGTCAGGAAATGTGGAATTGACTCTGTAACTTTGCAGTCATTGGAGTCAATTGTATTTTCTAACAGAGAAGAATTAAGTGGATAGCTGTTTCTTTCTACACCCCCCCCCCCACACACAAATCAAAGCTTTGCAGGGCTATGCAAGCTATGCTTGCTGTGCTTGTTGTCTGTCTTCCTGGTGGCTTTTCCTCTTCTTTCCATACAATGCAAGCAAAACATCTGCCTCTGTCCCCTCTGTAATGCTTCCTGTCTTTGTTGTGGTGCAATCATAATGTCTGACTCTGTTAACACTTGGCTTCTTGTAGGTATCATTGGACAGTTTATACCTGGACTTCGCAGCTGCTTGCCTTCTTGAGGAGGCCAAATTTCTTCCTACACTTGTTCTGTATTTTATATCTTTGATTGACTATCTTTTAGATGTGTGGGATATTGGCCTTTACAACGTGAAAATTCCCTTGGGGGTAAAAATACCTCATAATGTTTCGATAATTGGATAAATAGCTTTGTAGATACAACAATATCCTTTTAAAAAGATTCAAGAGCTTTTATTTTAATTGCTTGTAAAACTGGGTCTTCCTCTCATCTTGTTGACATTTAGCAGAAACTACTCCTTTGGTTAGAGAAACAATCCCTGAGAATTTAATCTACACTGGATAGAAAACATTACATCTGGAAGCACATTTTGCCTTTAATCCCTTATAACATTTTTATTTTTTACTATGTATATCAAATTTGAGAGAGAAGATCCCTGGTGAAGGGTTACAGTTCTTGAAAATGTCGTCCATAGTGGATGGAATGCAAAGTTCACAAAGATATTTCCCCTTGGAATGAATGATGAACATGTATTACAACTGGATGCCTATAAATTGAAAATCCAAAGCAATGTGTATATTCCTGTTCTGAATCCCTGAGTGTGTAGACAAGCCTAAGGCCACCTCCATATGCTGTTTTAGTTCACGGGCATGTGGCCATTTTTACATGTGCTTATACATACCTAGTTCCAGAAATAATGTCATTGGAAATTAATTGCATTGATTGGATCTTAAAATGTGTGTGTTTCTAATTAAAATCAAAGACTCTAAATGTGCTCATGCAAATACCTGGAGAGAATCTACTCAAAGTGTTTTCTGACCACCTGCCAACCTGGATCTCAGTCAGATCTGACGGAGCGTAGTTATCAGCTTGGAACTTGAACAAACAGCTGGGCAAGGGATGTTTGAATAATAACTCATTTATCACCCATAAAATTTGACTTTCCTGCACATTCTTGGAGGACTACGGAAAGCTGAGTTCTCATCATCACAATCTTGTCTGCTTTTGTCTAGAAAAATGTGGTCTGTAAAATTATTGTTATAGCAAAGATTAGTGTGGGAACAGAAGCATAAGGAATATGTAGTGAATGATACAGGCTAGTAAAATAAGAGCCAAAACACATGAGAAGAAATACCTAGGTTCAGCATGTGTTCTCTTACCTCAAGGTTTGCCGGGATCTGTAGGCGTCCTGGAAGCTTAAAGTTTAGCATTTACAGAGCAGCAGGAAGGGAAATACAGGCACCTGAATTTCCCTTCCCCTTCCTGCTGCTCTGTAAATGCTAAACTTGTTCTCTTACCTCAAGGTTTGTTGGGAAGTGTAGGTGTCTTGGCAGCTTAAAGTTTAGCATTTACAGAGCAGCAGGAAGGGGAAGGGAAATACAGGCGCCTGTATTTCCCTTCCTGCTGCTCTGTAAATGCTAAACTTTAAGCTTCCAGGACGCCTACAGATCCTGGCAAACCTTGTGGTAAGAGAACACGTGCTGAACCTAGGTATTTCTTCTCGTGTGTTTTGGCTCTAAGATAGTAGCCCCACTGAATCCACCGAGTGACAAAAAAGAGCTATTGGGCCAATTACCAGTAGTTTAAAAACAAATTAAGTGACCTTTCAAACTGCACACAGGCCTTCTGTGGCATTTGGACAAGGAGAGCCCTGCAAGATCAGAGCCATGATAAATCTATCCTAGCATCCTTTTTCCTACCGTGAGTGACCCAGTGCACTGGCAGGCTCACAGCAGGGGCACAGAGGCCAAAACCTCTGTATCAGGGGTGTCCAAACTGTGGCTCAGGAGCTGCATGTGGCTCTTCTAGACATATTGTACAGTTCCCGGAGGACTCTGAGCATCACTGTGGCCGTACGGTTTATTTTAGCAGGGAAGGAGGTGGAAATAGGCGAGCTTGCAAGCTCCTCTCTTCCCCCAGAGGTTGCTAGGAGAAAAGAAAGAGCAGAAAAGGAAAGAGCACAGCCACATAGCTCATCCAGGGATCTCACGTCTGGAGGATCCACATGCCTGGCTGCAGTGGCAGCAGCAGCAAGAAGTAAGCTGGGGAGCCAGCCAGCCAGCCCTTGGCCAGGTGGCTGGGCCAACAGTGGGCATGGTGCAGGGCCAGAAGGCTGCTGGCAGGTGGATGGGCAGGGCAACTGATCCCAATGCTTCCCTCTGTCACTGTTTAATCAAAGTTTGCAAAGTTAATCAAAGTTTCTTTCCTTCTTTCCTTCCATTTCTTTCCCTCCCTCCCGTTCTTTCTTTCCTTCCCATGCCTTTCCCTCCATGTCTTTCATTCTTTCTTTCCATGTCTTTCCCTCCATCCCTTTCCTTTTTCCTTCCTTCCTTCTTTCTTTCTATGTCTTTCATATTTTCAATAAAAACATTGGGGTTGCCAGGTCTGACTCAGGAAATACCTGGGGACTTTGGAGGTGGAGCCAGGAGCCTTTGGTGGTGGAGCCTAGCAAGGATGTGACATCACTTTTGTGATACCACTTCCAGGTCAAAGGTCAGGTGATGTCACTTCCCAAGCTCCACTCCTTCTGATGATGTCACTTCCAGCATACTGCACCAAAACCCCACCCCTTCCTGTGATGTCACTTTCAGGGCACTCCTCTAAATCTACCTCTTCCTCTGAAGTCATTTTAATGCATCATGCTTTGCAGTTCTCAAACATCTGATATTTATTCTATGTGGCTCTTACATTAAGCAAGTTTGGCCTCACCTGCTGCCTCTGAATAGGGAAATCCCATTTAGCTGCCATGTCTAGTAGCCGTTGATGAATCTGTCCTCCATGAATGGGTCTAATTACTTTTTAAAGCCATCCCAGCTAGCAGTCATTGCCACATACCATGACAGTGAGTTCCAGAAGTTAGTGACTCACTGACTAGAGAAGTACACACCTTTGTCCTCCTGAGCCTACTGCCCATCAGTATCATTGGTGCCCTGAGTTCTAATGTTATGAGAGAAGGAGACAAATTTCTCTGTATATTAATTTTCTCCATGCCATATATATTTTTATAAACCTCCATTATGTCCCCTTAAGTCATCTTTTTAAAAAACTGAAATGGCCCATGGTCATTGATACTCACATTCATAATCTGCATTCACACCTTCATTTTAATTCTTGTTTAGTGCATCTTGAAAGCTTATTACATTGATTTTTTAAAATAACGGATATTTTACATGTTCTGAGTTTTCCATTCCTAGAGTCAGTAGCTTAAGACTAAATACGTTGAACAATTTGTTTTTTTAAAAAATCTTATCTGTTCAGGTATTTATTATCATAATTTCAGTTACCGCTTCATAATTACATCTATGGAACTGCTGTGATCAGCTGTGTCACTATTGTCTTGTTGCTCCAGGCAATTTTATTCAACAGTAGTAACTCTTTGGTTAATATACATGAACTCACTCTCTGTCTCTCAGAGTCTGTAAGGCACTACATTATCAATGAAATGGTCAGAAATGATGGAACACGGTGACTGCTGCATCAGCATAATGTTGCGACCTGTAAGATTGCAGTAACATAATGTTGCGACCTGTAAGATTGCAGCAACACTGTGAGTTTATCAGAATGTCACACAGGGACAATAGTGTGAGCTTCTGCCCTGACATCAGCCACCATTGCAAGATGAGACAGAGTGACATATTATAGAATGTTCATTGTAGCACAGAAAGGCTCTACGTAGTCATCATGTTGTGTATACAGAGGATATATGTGGTTCAGGGGTAGGTGAAATGCTGCTTACCTCTACATCTATCTTACAGGCATTTCAGCCATCCCTGAACCAGCTGTATTCTCTGAATACTCTCTGTATAACACTGTAGAGCCTATGTTTAGTAGAAGTTACACTTGTCTGCTGTGTCCCCTGAAGACAAACCCCTGGATCTGACTAATGTCTGCAAACTAGATATCATCTTGGAATAAAAGCCATGGCCTTCACCTGTGGAATCAAAAGTTCACAGGTATGTGTAATTATTGTGTGTTATGTGCTGTCAAGTCTCTTCTCACATATGGCAACCCAATGAATTATTGACCCTCAAAATGTCCTATAATTAACAGCCTTGCTAAGGTCTTGCAAAATGAAGGCTGTGGCTTTCTTCGTGCAGTCAATCCATGTCATGTTGAGTCTTCCTCTTTTCCTCCTGCCTTCAACTTTTCCTAGCATTCTTGTCTTTTCCACTGAGTTTTATATTCTCATGATGAGATCAAAATACAATAACTAGGTTGCCAGGTTCCTCCAATAACTGGTAGAAGACTTATCCACAGCTGGGTGTGTGTGTTGTTGTTGATGTAATGACATCAACATTGACATCATAATGTCACCAACAATGTCCTCACATCAACAGCAACATGTTAATGTCATTTCAGTGCGCCCAGAAGTGATATAAGTGTCTTGCTGAGGGCGCTCTGGTTTCCTGCAAAAACACTCTGCTTTTACCATAGAGTTTTTGAGAAATGCCAGAGCATCCTTTGCTACATGCAGTTTAAACTGGAGATGGTGCTAGTGCACCTTTGGTGTGCTAGGCCATTTATCTCCCCCCCCCCCAAATTTCCCAAGGTATCAGCATGCATTGGAATGAATTGGTGGGGGATTGCCTGTCATAAGCTTAAACCTGGGAACTGTAATTATAGCCAAAGTTTTGCCATCTTAACTTCTAGGGAGAATTGAGGCTTGATTTGATCTATGAACCCGTGCATCTATGAATTCATGGATTTGTCTTTTTTGTGGGTCATGGTATCTGTAAAACTTCTCCAACTCCACATTTTCTTCACTGTCCATCTTTTACATCCATACATAGTAACGGAGAATACCATAGTATGAATTATCTTGATCTTGGACTCCAGTGACACTTCCTTAAGAATCTTTTCTAGTTCCTTCATGGCTTCCCTTCCAGGTCTCAATCTCCTGATTTATTGATTGCGGTCTTCTTTTTGGTTGATGATTGACCCAAGGGAGAGAAAATCTGTATCTCAGTTTCTTCAGGGTCAACTTTACTTTACTTTTGTCTTCTTGATGTTCAGCTGTAATCCTGCATGATTATTATCCCCTCATAATCAGAGTAACAATTGCCTAGATCATAGATGCCTTAAGCTTTACATGTGTATATTTCCATTTCAACATGCTTCTGAAAGTTGAGGTGCTCAGGCAGACATCACAGCACAGCAGAGCCAGTATTGTACTGCTCCCTTTAACTCTGCAGCTACATTGCATGAAACTTGGCAGTAGAGGTAAAAGGGATAGGGTGCTGGTAGTAGCACCAGTGATGGAAGCCTGGTGGTATACACTTAGCCTGGTAAGTCTTCAAGATAACAGGAGAAATGAATGATATGTGATGCCATCTTGAAAGAAAGTATACACAAAACTACCTTTCTATCAGATTTACAGCAGACATCCAACAAACTTGTTTTCATTTCTTCCCCCGAACACCAGCTGAGGGCAAATGGCTTTCTAGTGCCATCTATTTTTTTCCTCCTGACTGCATTTGACATCTTCTCTGGGCCCTGGAAGCAAGGTGAACAGAAGGCACATGTGCACTGGGCTTTTATGCTTGCAAAAGCCTTTAGTTTATTGGCTTTCTTTAAGTAATGTGTAATTGACCTTTATATTTGCATATAAGATTAATGGCTGGCAAGCTGTGAGGAAGCAAAATCAGGCTAAAGGGACCTTTCTCCTGCTCCCCCTCCCATAATATATCCACAGCGGGCCAACTGTGTCTCTCGATTATCTGATTTTGCTTGAAATTCAAAGTGGACTGCTAGGAAGAAAGGAAGACAGAAAAGCCCAGCACCCTCAAATGAAAAGTCTTCTTATCTCTTATCTGAATCTGCCTAAAGGCTACAAGTTCAATTTAAGCCTTCTACCATCAGTCAGCCTGAGTTCTAATGGGAAGGGGGGGGGAGGAAACTGCTCAGCAGCTGGCCAAACTCCTGCAATGCTAGACAGAAGGATGCTTTTGAGCGAGTAACTGTAGGGGCACACAACTGGCTGCAATGAAAAGAGCATAGTCCTTTGGAGCTGGCTGTTAGGAAAGAATTTCTTTATAAAAAAAAGTACTTATGCAAGTAAAATGAAAATAATAGAAGCCAAACAATGGTCGTTCAACTAGCTGATGCTCAGTCTCTTATATAAAAGAAGTAACATTATAGGTAATACGTTACTGCCAGGTGAAATATAAAGTGTTCACATCACAAACGCTGGTGGTTTCTCTCCAGTGATGCAGGAACATTTATGCAAAGAGGCAATGCAAAAATATTATTCCAGAGATATTTCACACTGTGGCAGACCCAAAAAGGCTCTCGCAGGTGTTAGAGATCTAGAACAGGATTCTTCAGGAATTGGTTTCTTGCTTCCAGCACTATTTTTGTAGCATCTAGAGTTCATCAACCATAATTCACAGGATTGCAGAGTTCTTTAAAATCATGTAGCTTACACCCTTTAAATAGTCCTTTAAAAGCTCAGAATGGAATTTGTGAGATTCTTGCAATGTTTTTCTTAATATTACTGTTTTTAAAATGCTGTCCAGGTCTGACAAAGTTCATAGGCTGCCATCTCACAGATCTGTTCCATAAATGATTATGCTTTCCTCCAGCATAAGGAACCTTCATGTGATTCAAGAGGCTCTTATATTGGTGGAAAACTTTACCACATCATAAAAATGCTCCTTGTGCTGGGAGAAAATGTTTCCATTATTGGACAAGATCTGAAGGATCCAATACGTAAGCAACAAAGAAAAGAGGGTTTTTTAATCACCCTCACAAGGCTGTAAAGTACCAAAGATGGCTAAAATCTTAATGCAAAATCAATACCTTTACATATATTTTATTTATTGCACTTATATTCATTCTTCCATCACAGAACAAAAAGGCCCCCTATATCATGGGAATATAGGGGTCCCAGGAGGTCTCCTGGGCAGGCTTTAAGCAGATCCAGGCATGCTTAGTATCAATAAGTTTGTTATATTTAATGCATTCTACAACTGTATCAAAACTGCTCTCTGACCAGGGTAGCCCAGGCAAGCCCAATCTCATCAGACTTTGAAACCTAAGCAGGGTTGGCCTTGGTCAGTAATTGGTCTCCAAAGAAGACCAGAGTAGCTATGCAGAGGCAGGCAATGGCAAACTACCTCCATAGTCCCTTGCCTTGAAAACCCCAGCAAGGATCACCATAAGGTGGCTATGGCTTGACTGAACTTTCTACCACCACCACCATTAAAACCACTACATACTCACTTGCCTCCCCCTAAGGAAGGTCAACATCCAGTCCTGCATACCTTGCTTGGGAGAGGAGGGGATATGCTGTTTACTTGGTCTCACCATAGATCTATGAAGAAAAAAGAACATTAGCAGCCGTAACATCTCGAGGACTGGGAAGAAATATAAAATTACTCCTTACTTTGTGTCCTTACAAAGCAGAAGCGGGGCTGCATTGTTGCTAGCTCCTGAAGGAAGAGCAAGCCCTCCCTTTTTTTCTGTAGTACTGTACTCAGCAGCACCTTTCTGGTGAAGGTCCTGTTAGCACATGTCTGTTGAAGAAATAAACAATGGCAGCCTGTAGGTCTACAAGACTTGAGGAGATTGACTGAACATTACAAATCGTGATATTTGCAGTCACACGTGATTTGTTTTAAAAAATTAATTGCTGTAATGTTGAATTGTTTCATTGGTATTTATTGCAAAATACTTAGGGAATTGTGACCAAAAGTCTAAAACAAATAAATCAAAATATAATTTATTTGAGAATATCTGTGAGCTTGCTAGTGCCACCACATTTGTCCTTAGCAAAACAGGAGCTGAAAGTAACCATAGAGTTCATTTCCTCAAAAAGGCTCCTCAAAAACCAAGAAGTGTTGGACTCTTTCTGTACAAAGAAACTAATAAGTGTGTGTGTTACTTGAAGTTCTTAAGTCCCATAAAATATATGTGCAATTATGAAGTGACATTGTTTTCACGTCTTAACCGTTGCAGAAAATCGCACAAAACTCACGGAACGACAGCATCTTCATGGCATGATTTCCTGTTAAGACTTCATTTCGTAGCGTGATGACATCAGAAATCACGCCATAAAATGGAATCATCACAGGAAATCACGCCATGAAGACGTCGTTGTTCTGTGAGTTTTGCACGATTTTGTGTGACAGTTAAGACATGTGAGAAAGGCCATTCCTTTGCATGATATATCTGAGGCCCAGGTCATGGCAGTTGCCTGGTCTGCTTTTTTCCATCTTTGGCAGGCCAGGCAGCTTGCTCCCTAACCCTTGACCCATGACCTAGAAACAGTGATCCATGCAATGGTCATCTCCAGATTGGATTACTGTAACTCGCTCTATGCAGAGCTTCCCTTGAGTCTGACCCGGAAATTACAGCGGGTCCAGAAAGATGCTGCCCATGTCCTGATGGGTGTGCCTTTCAGGACACATGTAACTCCAGTTCTGCAGCAGCTACACTGGCTTCCCATGGAGATCCAAGATCAGGTTCAAGGTTTTGGTATTAACCTATAAAGCCCTAAATGGACTGGGACCAGTATACCTGAGGGACCGTCTCTTCCCATATACTCCCTGGAGGGTGCTGCGATCAGCTGGTAAGCTCCTACTGGTGGTCTCTGGCACCAGGGAGGCTCAATTGGCCTCAACCAGGGCCAGGGCCTTTTCAGTCCTGGCCCCAACCTGGTGGAACTCTCTGTCTGAGGACACTTGAGCCCACCAAGATCTTGTCTCCTTCTGGTGGGCCTGTAAGACAGAGATGTTCTGCCAGGCGTATGGTTGAGGACATCAGGTATTCCATCAAATGAGCCTCTCTCCCGGTCTCCCCTATGTCTGTAGAGGGGGTATTGTCCATCTACCCCCCATATATGAGCGACCATGCATGAGTGACCAAGCTGCACCTCCACCTCCGTCAGATGCTATATGGTTTTTTATACGGTGAGCAGGTGTTAGATGGCTGTGTTAAATGATTGTGATTTTATCTCTGTATATTTTATCTACCATTGTGACCCACCCTGAGCCTGCTTGCAGGGAGGGTAGGATGTTAACAATGACAACAATGATGACAACGATGATGATGATGATGATGATGATGATGATGATTGATAACTTTGGCTTAAAGTTGCTTCATATGGCTTCCACTGCTACTCTTTCTGGACCCAGAAAATTTGGATATCAAATGTTGAAAAAAAAACCCTTTGGTTTCAAAGCAAGTTAGGTACTATGTATTAAGTGGATACTATAACATGAAATTCTGAATAGTATGTAAGTTACTTCTATTGAATATTGGTTATGAAACAGAATATTACATATAGTTAATATTTAACATCAACATTCAGTAAATTCTTGACGGAATATCTACTAATAAAAAGCCAATATCAAATGTCATGTACTACTTACTGTTAAATGTCACATGCAAAGTATAGAATGGCAAGTACTCAATAGCTATTGGTAACATTTTCCAGAGACATATTTGGGGGAAATGAATTTCTTTCAGCATTAATGTCCATGTGTCACTGCCCTACTTGTTGCAGTCTCACTTATTTAGTTTCCTTTTTTTCAGCTCTATAGCTCTATGGATTTTGGAAGAAGATGGCAGCTCATGCATGAACGGATCACACCGAACAGATTTTACTGGTGAGTTTCTTCCCATTGCATCACAGATGCTTAACGACAGTTCAATATTGCTGACAGGTGACCAAGATGGTGAGGAGTGCTGTTTACTAGTCAAGGCTGGTTTGCCAGCAGCACAATTTTCTGGAAAAAGCTGATCTGGCTGCTGCCCCTTGCACTTTAGCAACCTCCAGATTAGATTGCTATAATATGCTGAATGTGGGCCTTTGAAGACAGTGTACCTTTGAAAACAGCATGGAAATTTCAAATGGTATAAAACGTGACAGGTACAGTATGTATCACAATGAGCATATCAAACCAGTGCTATGCATTCACTCATAGTTTATTTCTGTGTCCAATTCAAGGTGCTGTTTTTGACTTTTAAGGCCCTAAAATGGCTTTGGTTCAAAGTAATGGAAGGACTGCCTCCAATCATATGAACCATTCTGGGACCTTAGAATGTTCAGAAGGAACCTTGCTGGGGGGAACTCTTCTGTCAGAGGTTAGTTTGGTGGGGGCTCTTGTGGAACTCTCGGTCCGAGGAAGTATGATTTTTTCTTTGTAGGCCTTTTGGAAGAGGTTAAAGACATACTTTGAGATTTGACTGTATTTTTGTAGGTGATCTTGCTAATTAAAAAAAATATATTGTAATATGCTTTGTGCATTTATTAAAAGGAAAAGCGGGGTAAAAACTTTCTAAAAGTGTTTACATTAAAAATGATTACATACTTTCTGACTGTGAATACTGAGAAACTGAGACATGTCATAATCATATGGTTGTTTCATAGGTTATTAGAAGCATTATATGACCTATGGCCCCATTCAGTAGGTAGTTTTGAGTCTAATTGATTTCAGTGAGAGATGTTCGAATGCATATATAATCCATCCTTTGAAATCAAGAGATTTAAAATATATACAGCTTCAGCTTTGACTGGTTCATGCATAGGGTTGCCAGCCTCTAGGTAGTGGCTAGAGATCTCCCGGAATTACAACTGGTCTCCAGGCCACAGAGATCAGTTCACCTGGAGAAAATGGCTACTTTGCGTGGTAGACTCTATGGAATTATGCCATGCCAAGGTCTTTTCCTTCTCCAAACCCCACTTTCTCTAGGTTTCTCCAAGTTTCACTCTCTAGATCTCCAGGAATTTCCCAACTTGGAGCTGGCAACCCTATTCATGCATCTTATTTTTGTTGATTTTTTAGCGGCCAGGGTTAAGTTGATTTAACTTTGTGATATGATGATGTGTATGTGTGGAAGGCAGAGACTGACTCGCTTCTCAAATTATTTATTTTATCCCTGGTTGTTTTTTATATTTTATTCAATGTTTTCAGTAATTTTTTAAAACAAGAAGAACCAATTAACAACATAGTATATTACATACAACAATCAGAAAAGTACACTTCCTGTTACATGGTTCAATATTCATTATTCAGTTATTTGAGTGGTTGTTGTATGACAAAGATATATAGCCTTTGGTAAAAATCTATATAAATAAATACCATTTAGTTTTATTTTTTAAAAAAAATCAAGAGAATTGACAAATTTCAAATATAATTTTTTTTAAAAAAAAGAAAAGATCCTCAGGGATTTGCCACTTAGTTTAATCACTAATTTTATCATTTAAGAATCAAAGTTTGGGTTTGAAGTTTGGTTTTGTTCCCATTTTATGGGCATAAACCTGTAAACTATGCCTTCCAAATTCTA
This sequence comes from Eublepharis macularius, assembly GCF_028583425.1. Classification (NCBI taxonomy): domain Eukaryota; kingdom Metazoa; phylum Chordata; class Lepidosauria; order Squamata; family Eublepharidae; genus Eublepharis; species Eublepharis macularius. The sequence goes on from NC_072795.1 coordinate 70,213,452, forward strand.
CAATAGTTATGTTTATAATTATGATTTCAGCTTCAGGTTTTCACCAGCAATCCAGAACAAAGAAAGGATTTAGATTAACTGCATTATGGGTGATGAAATTAATGGGTGATGAAATAGACCAATGTTAAAAATCAGTCCTGGTAGTACCTCTTTTATGATACTACCCAGTCCTGCTCTGAAAAGAGCCCTGTATTTTTAATTCAATATCACCCATGTTTACAGTGTTCTTCCTAGAATCTGTTATGGATCCCAGTAGCTATGTTTTTAGAGATGAATAGTTTTTAGAGACTCAACACTTGGATACTGTAGTTCTCTGCTCAGTTAAACCTAATAGATTCCCACAAGACTGCAGTCTGTTCAGGCATGGTTCCTGGAACATGGCTGGATCATGCAACCTGAAATTGAATTTTAGTTCCCCCCCCCCACTAGAATTTAGTAGCACCCCTATTTCCTTCAAGCACTTCCATTTCTAGTTTAGTACTTATGGGAGCAGGAATTGTCTGAAGACAAATGGCTTTCAATGCTACTGTTTAAAACTTGGCCAACAAGTACCTATCCTAGTTTTAAGTTTGCATAGTGTCCGCTTCTTTTTGTCTTTTTTTACACACACACACCCCTTTAAAGCTATATTCTTGTACTGGAACGATGATTAGTAGACTGAGTTAAAAGATTCTTCTTCCTCTCCAATTCCCTCAAGTCTATCGTTAGCTCATGGTTTATGCTGTCTGTCATTTCCAAGTTTCTTATTAAATTTGCAACCAGGTGAAAATATCCTCTATCCCGGAGGGAAGGGAAGCTCTGCATTTCCAAACACATCACTTAGTCTATTCTCATGGTTCTGCTAGTGGCATGGTCTCCTTCTTAGCTCCTATAGAGTGATGTTAAAAAAAATGAGTGCTCTAGTGTCCACATGAACAGGTTATGGGACAGCCTACTTTTATAGCCTACTTTTATAACAATTTCTCTTTCTGTTTTCCTCTCTGCTACATAATTACCTGTTTTATCCACCCTCAAGTTACATCAGTTACGGAAAGAAAACTCGTTCATGGCATGTGGCCTCCCCTATCAAAGAATAAATGCAAACTAAACTGGGAAGGAGCCTTTGTTTTTGTTGTAACCCACCCTGAACCTGCTTGCGGGGGGGGGGGCAGGCTATACATTAAATAATAACAACAACAATAACAACTGTGCCCATGTACCACTCTTCTGGGTAGATCAGTACCAATCAGAGCTGTGATAAGATCAGAATTATCATTATCCGCCCCCCGTACTACTGGGTAGCTGAGGCTGAAAAGTGAGGTTTACCCAAGGCCAGCTACTGAGCTCATGGAATTATGGGATTTGAACCAGCAGAATGCTGATTTGCAGCCCAGTCACTTAACCACAATGTCATAGCAGCTTGGCATTCTCATCTGAGGGGTCCAGATCTTGGACCTTCTCCCTTTCATTAGCCTGTTAAGAGGGCCAAGACTAGGCCGAGGCCTGGGAGTTTAGCACATCCAGGCAACAGATTTGTGCTCTCTGAGGCCTGGGGGGATGATTAGGCCTGCCTTTGCTGGCATCTCATCAACAGGAATTTTCAGGAAGACCCTTAGGTCTTCTTTGTTTTTCTGGCTCATTGAGAGGCCCAGAAGGGGGCTGAGGTCTGGGAGTTTGGCACATCTGGGCCACAGATTTGTGCTGTCTGAGGCCTGGGAGATGGCTGGGGCCTGTCATTAGTGACAATTCCACCAACAGAATTTTTCCGCCAAAAAGAGAAAGCGAAAGTGAAAAGCACACTTCAGAACCCCTGGCTGAAAGAAGAGAGAAATAAAAGGGCTCCCTTTTATTTGGGGCAAGCTGGCTCCAAAGCTTCTGCTGCTCTTTTCTCCTCCCTCTTTCTTTTCACAGCCCCCATTCCCGCTGGATCAGTCTTACCTCAGTTCAGTCGGGGCTGCTGGGATTGGAGCAGTTCCTCTGCTGCTGCTGGAGGCTGCTCCTTCCAAGCCTGAGGGAGTTCCCGAGAGTATCTGTCTCCCTAACAGTCTACCTTGGACTCAAATACCACACTCTGTGGGCCTTTGAGAGGGGGTTCCTCCCAGCCCAAAGGTGAGGGACCTTGGTGGAGTTTGTGGTTGCAGCCATGGAACCTAGGAGAACCTAGGGATTGTTGGCTCTATCACTCACCATCGCAGTTGTGGCTCTGGAACCTAGGAGTACCTAGGGACAATCAGCTCTAATGCTCACCATTGCTCCAAAGCGATATGGGGGTGGAGTAGGGTGGTAGGGCGTTTCCATTCCTGTTCGAGCACCACACTGCCTGTGGCCTCAACCTTCCTGAGTACTGGGATTACAGGCACCCGCCACCACACCTGGCTCATCTCTGGCAGTTTCTTCTTCACTGAGCTTGCTGCTCTCTGCAGAGCATTAGTAGATGTCCTGACACAGACAGCCTACCTAAGGATTCCTTTGTCAGGCGGTTTGAATTGGCTCAGTGCAGAAACTTGGCAGCTTCCACTACATCTCTCAGAACATTGGCAGCAGCTTTGCTCTTGGCTAGAGCTGCATTGTCTTGGGCCTCAGATCTGGCTGCAGTGAGCCACAAGATCCTCCAAGAGCCAAAGGGCAGAACTAAGAAAATAGACCTGGAAACAGACTTTGCACATCCTTAGATGCTCTGCTATGGTCAACAATAATCATGATTTCAACATGGCACCCAGGCACAACACTTGACTTAGGAACTGGAATGTCGACCCTTTGGCCCAAGCCAAAGTAATTGTGGTTCCCTTCAAAGGAACTAACCTGTTTGGAGAAGCTCTGGATAAAGAAAAGCAGAAAGTCTTTCCCTCAAAGAAGAAGGGCGGGAACTCGAGGAAGAGGCTTTAGTCCTTTTGAGAGTCCAAAATCCTTTCCACACGAGATACACTAGACCATTCAAAGGAAGATAGCAGACCAAGCATCGAGAGGACAGTAGTCCCACCTCCCTCAACAAATCCAGTTGGAATACCAAGGGGCCAAAGAAAGGAACTCAGTGTGACTATGCCAAGGCAGCAGGCATGATTGTGATTGATTATGATTGGAGGGTGCTTACAAAGCTTTGCAAACCCTTGGTAACAAACAGTAAGCGACACTGGATACAGTTATTAATGGATATTTACTGGAATTCAACTCTGTGCCACCTGGGGTTTTCCTCCATATCCAAAAGAATTGGTCAAATAAAACAGACACATAGGGACAAGAAAGTTCGGAATGGAAATTCTCAAATTAGTCATGACTGCCATTTAGAAGGAAGATTGTCTGGCTTCCATTGATCTTTCAGAGGCACTTCCAATATAGGGCTCTGCCTTTTGATCTCAAAGCACCACCCAAGTGTTCACTAGAATCTTAGTAGCACTGATAACATGGCTAAACTGCACAGAGTGGCTCATTATCCTGTATCTGGAGAACATCTTGGTCATGGTTCCATCCCTGCTACAGTGGGAAATTGATGGGAACCTGTCTGCAGGATCACTGATTTATGATTTATTTACTTCCAACCCAGTAGATATTGCACCTGGGGGTAGAGATAGACACGGCTCAAGACAGAGTCTTACTGTCACAGAAAAGGCAATAAAGATCCAGATGATGGCAACAGAGGTCTTAAGAAGACAGAAGGCGGAAGTGAAGCTACTGGCTCAGCTGCTGGTAATGAGAGTTATCCTATCAAGATGTCCTCCAGGGAGCAAGGTGCTAGGCCTGTGCACTCTAAAGATTCCTGTTTACCCTACCAAGAGGTGTTAGAGCACAAGTGGTCCAAGATAGTTTAGTTGGCAGAGATCATCAAACAGGAGACCAACTGGTGACTGGACCTCGTCCAATCACATGATAGCATCCCACTCAGGGAACCAAAGAGAACAGTAATGACCACAGACACGAGTCTATGGGGCTGGGGAACCCACATCCAGGAAAGAATGACGTAGGACATCTGGTTGAAGAAGAGATGATCAATAGTGTAAACCCTTTTGGAACTCGATGCCATCAGACTGGGTCTGGTGGAATTCCAGGATCTTTCCACAGGTCACCACATGTTTATATAGACAAAGATTCACCTTGAATCTCTAAAAGCAGTACACATAGCAGACCAGGACAACTCCCTGGTGGATTAGCTAAGCCAGAGGGTGACGGACCGGTCAGAATGGATGCTATCCAGAGAGATATTCCAACTAGTCTGCCAGCGTTTTGGCAAGACTCAAGAAGAAACCTTCAAGTCATAGGTGTAGACACTGTGAGCTACAAGCTGCCTCCACAACTCTTGTATGCTTTCCCTAGTACAGCTATTGCCCAGAGTTGTTCAGAAGATCACACAGCAATGTGCAGAAGTGATTTTAATAGCATCCTTCTGGTCCAGAAGGACAGGGTGTCATGACCTGAAGAGACTGTCAAGCATGGCTCCCTGGTACCTCTCACTGAAGAAGGGCCTGTTGACACATAGAACAATACCGCACCCTTGACCAGCTCTGCCAAGCCTCATAGCCTGGAGGTTGAACGCAAACAACTAATAGGGTTAGATTATGCAGAAGGCATGATTGGTACAGGAAGAGTTCCACAGTTCTATAACAATACTTGCTAAGTTTCCAGATGTGGCTCATGGTCTGGATAGAGGCATGGAACCCTTTATGGGGCCAATAAGGGAGATACTATCCTTCCTTCACGAAGGGTGGAACAAAAGTCTTAACAGCAGCACCTTTAGACAGCAGTTAGTGAACATCTTGACAATTAAGGGTTCTAGGAGGGGATATTCCCTTATAAATCACTATCATATCAACAGATTCCAAAGGGGGACCTCATTGTTGAATCCTCCAAGGGCTTACCAGTTTCCTACATGAAATCTTAATTTGGTACTGAGAGCATTATCCAAAGACCCCTTTAAGCCTATGGCCTCATGTCCTCTAAAGTAATTGACCTTTAAGACTATCTTTCTGATGGGAATCACATTAGCTAGACAAGTGTCAGAGCTGCCGGCACTAGTAGTAGATAGGGAGCTATGCCCCTTCCTTCAAGATGAGAGTAAGTTACAAACCAAACCAGCCTTCATTCACTCTGCCTTTTCATAGGACAGTAGAGATCGTACTACCCTCCTTCTACCCTAATCCAAAGCACGAGAAGGAAAGGGAATCTCACTGCCTTGATATACATAGAGCTGTGAGCTTCTACTTGGGCAGGACTAAACAGTTTTCACAAGTCTGAGACACTAGTTGTGTTTTCCAAGAGGTCCTCCTTGGGACAGAGAGTGTCCATTTCCATGCTAAGTAGGTAGAGCAGAGGATACATAATTCTGGCGTATCAAACCAGAGGTCTGGAGACACCTCAGGACATCATGGTGCACTCACTAAGGGGGGCAGCAACATCAGCAGCCTATAAATCCTTTAGTCATTAGAAAAGATCATTAAAACAGCCACATGGGTATGAATACAATCACTCATCAGGCACTACAGGATACATAAATTGGCCTCTGCAGAAGCAACTTTTGGCAGGAAGGTACTACAATACACCCTCTAGACCTGAAAGCTGGATGACCCATTCCAAGGCACACTGCTTTTGTATGTCCTAAGAGTGCCCCACTCCAGGGACCTCCAGCAAATGGAGGACTTGTTTTCACTTACCGTGAAGCTTCCTTTCTTGGTGGTCCAGGAGTGGGGCAGTCCTACCCACCCAAGTTTCTTGGGGGCAGCTTCTAGGATTGGATGGAGAATTAGGGTGGTAGTCTTCCTCCCACCAGTGTCAGGGGAGGAACATTATTATTTTTAAAAAATTAGAGAAGTTGTTTTCTGTTACGGTATGATAGGGAGTCAAGACTTGGGAATGGACTTGTGATTCCTGAGACAAGCCCCTCCCCTCTGGGATCAAAATCAGCTGACTGACCCTGTCTTCGGAGAGGAGGAGCTATATCCCAAGAGTAAGTACTGCCCCATTCCTGGACCACTAAGAAAGGAAGCTTCACGGTAAGTGAAAACAAATCTTCCATTCCCCTGAACATTTGGATCAGCCTTAGGTCTTGTGTAAAGTAAATTCAGATCATGTTAGAGATGCCCACATAGTGAAACAATGGTCACATCATTCAAGAGAATGAGTTGATTTTCAGCATAGAATTAAGTGAATAATTTTTTCCATTCACTCCATTGTATGCTGGGAATTGAAATGAGAGAGTTGGAGGGACAAATAAGTGAACAGTTTGTATCTGCAAAGTGATCTTAATTTTATATTCTATTGTGGACCATTCTCATAAACCCAATGATCAGATATGACTTTGTGGCATTTGTTGACCTAAGCATGAAGATAATGAAATTAGCCTATCTTCTAATGTCCAGAGGAAAAGAAGGAGCTGCTGATAATGACGTTGTTTGGAGAGAGCTGACTGGCAGAATGAATTCCCTAGTATGGATTAAGAGAGGTGCAGCAGCCCTGGACAGAATGGAAAGGAAGTTATTTGATAATAGGAGAACTATATGGGAGGTTTCTGGTGATTACATAATTTATGTCTTATTCCTGTTCCTGCAATTTCATGATACTCCAATGTATGTAGTCATTATAACAGATTTTCATGTCTGGTGGATAGATGGTCTGAGAACAATGGCCCAAGATAAAACTTCATTCTTCCCCTTTTAGATCAATTATTTTGGCATGATTGCAACATCCTGATGGGAACAATCAAACAGTGGTGGTCTTAGTGATTCTGGGTCCCTGGGCAAAAGTCCATGATGGAGCCTTGTGGGCTGACACTAACGCTGCTGCTGAAAGCCCAAACCCTGGAGGTGGTGGGCACAATGAGTAACAGGAGCCTGCTCTTCTTTCCTTGCTTTATTCAGGGGAATAGGTCTGTGGGTGGTTGCCCCTACCCCAGCATGTGGCCCATGGGGAGATGTGCTTGTTGCCCTTTGGCTAAGACTGTCCCTGCAGTCAAACAAGCTCTCCTGGTTCTCAGTCTAGGTAAGTGTGGGAGAAGGAAAGGATGGGGTGAGGGAGAGGATGTGGCTAAGGCAAATGGGCTAGTGTTCCTTATGTTGCAGTGATGTTCTGCAGGAGCACTAACAAAGGATGGCAATGAATTCACTATAGAATAGTGCAGCAAAGCAGGAAGAGTTGTCTCAGTTACTTTGGCAGTAGGAACATGCTCCCTTCTCCCTGACTCCCCTTATGAACAAGGGCCCTAAGGTTGACTTTGTTTGCATTCCATGGCATTGCCAGAAAGCCTAATAATATTAATTCCATTGTTCCACGGTATTAATACATACACTATGTGTAGGGTTCTCGGGTGCCCGCTGGTGGTGGGCAAACTCCTGATGGTTTGCCCCTCTGCCTGCCGATTGCCAGGGTGGGAGTGTTACCAGAACTGCTCTTTATTATAATGGGGAATTAGCTGTAGCAGTCTGTAACTTAAAATTAGCGCGGATCTTAACCTATGTCTACGGAGGTCCCGATCCCAGACACTCTAGTGAAAAAGAGGCAGACTACAAATAAGGTTCCAAACACGTGTATTTAGTGTGGCGTAAGCCTAAACTTGCACAAGCATACAAGGAACATACAAGACCTAAGAAACACAGAGTAGGAAATATAGAGACTTTCGCATTAGCGGGTTCCCAACGATGATAAGGGAAATACTCACAATCCTGGAGCGAAGCAGAGACACAGCAGCGAGGGTGGCCCAATGCCAGCACTGGGACCACAGACGGACAGCAAGGAAGTCTGGATAGGAATGGCCTAAGCAATGTGTGGTCTGAGAGACCAGCTTAAATACCCCAAAACGTACCCTGGGGCTGGTGCTGTACTTGGTGGTTCTCATAGATTAAAACAAAGGTTCTAATGGGCTACTGAATGGCTTGGATGGGCCACTTTAGCAATCAGATTGTGATAAGTGACACCTCAGGAAGAGGGGACAAAAGAGGGAGGGGGAAATCCAAGTGGGCTGAAAGGATATTCCAGCGGACAGGGCTTGTCCTGATGTCATCAGCTCTGGAATGCGGAGGTTTCTTTGAGATGCATTCTCTAAGTGCTTGGGATGGTCGGCACTTAGTTCCTTCTCCGGGGCGGCTCCTAAGATATGCAGAGCGGGGCGAGGGGCTCTCGCTGCGGACGTGGTGTGCCCGCTTCGCCGAAATGGCTTCTCAAAGCAGTCTTCTTCCCAGGGTCTTCTAGCTGCCTGAGAACATGGATGCCGGCTGGGCATAGTTGGGGCTGGTTTGCAGGCCAGGGCAAGCTCGGGGACCGGCCCGCGGGAGGCTCCAGGCGGGAACTGACCAGGGAGCGCCTAGCCAGGCTCGCTGGAGGTTTCCCCGGCAGGCGCCCGGCTGCTAGCAGCGGCTTGGGCCCATATGAGGCAGGCTTCCATGGAGGCAGGGGGAACAACACTTTAAAACACAGTCCAAGGCAGGGAACAGGCACGGTCCATGGCAGATGGCAATGCAGGCACGGGGCACACTTGTAACAAAGTCCAAACACACACTGGGAAATCCAGATACAGGTCAGGGCAGGGCTGCCCAGAAAGAGAGTCCTTTTGTGCAGTTAACCAAACATGGAGTCAGTAAACTGCACAGTCTATAACAGCAGCAAGGCAATTGACACGCAGGTAGGAAACTGACACGTGCATCAGAATACACACGTGCAAGGCAATCTTTGTGCAGCAATAAAACAGCAACGCAGGAAACTTTAACACAGTTCATGGCAGGCCTTAAAGCAGGGGAGGGGGCCTACTTGGCAACAGGAGGTAGCAAGCCACCTAGAGATCATCTGCCACTGGCAGGCAACCTGGACAAATGCACAGTGTATACTCTTGTCCCATGAGCAATGATGTTTTGCGCAGGGTCAGTTTTGGCTCCAAATAGACCAGTTCTTAAAGAATTGGCTCTTTGTGAAGTGCGAGAACATTTCTTTGACCAGTGCAATGACATCACTTCCAGAAATGACATCATTGTGTGCAGGCCAGGAGTGCATGTGAAGTACGGTCTCCCTATAAGTTGCCAAGGAGACCTGGCAATCCTAACTATGTGATCCCTAATTGGCTAGGATACTCTAATGGAGAAGAAGCCCTAACTAGGCTGAAAAAGCACCAAAGCAGTGTTAGCAGCCAGACCCCTTCTCCACGCTGAGAGGGCAGTTTATTGATGGAATATCATAAAATGCATTCTTCTATGCCATAGGTCCAAAGCACTGCCTGGCCCAAGGCAGAGTGCCTGCCAAGACTAGAAAACTACCAGAACATGAGTCAGAGATGGTTGAGTGAGTGACGACCCCTCCATGCCCTGGAGAGATGCAGAGATAATGAAACTTCCTGAGAAAACCCCTGTCTAAGCTCATCAGTGCCTTCCTATACCTTCCTTCAACCATTTACCCTAATCAAGGCTATTCAGCAAATCTGGTACCTTTCCCATTCTGTGCTTACCAGGTCATCAAGCAATATTTTCACTTATAGTCTACTTCAGATAGGAACCATCAAACCTCCCCCCACTTATTGTTCTACCTCCACAGCCATTAAGCCATTGTTTTGGAGCAAAGACATCAGTTTTGTCTCAGGGAAGGTTTTGCCCTATACATGTGCCCTATACATGTGTCTCAGGGAAGGTTTTGCCCTAACCATGTGCTGTGTGTGTGTGTGTGTGTGTGTGTGTGTGCGTGTGTGTGTGTGTTGAGACCTGCCATAAACCTCCAAATTCATTTGGACATCTTCTCTGTGAAACACTATTTTGCTGCTGTCTTCATGGACTTCTAGCTTCAAGACTAGTAATTATCGTCCTCCCTAAACTGCTTTCTTCCACTTTCCTCCCTGATTTTCTTAGTTAGCCTTGTATGTGGGCTGTGTGTATTTGTGTTATTGCCCTTTTTATTTCTCTTTTAATAGAAAAACCTTTCCTTTTGAACATCTGTCTGATTTATTTGAGAGTTCTCTAAGGGGATAAACATTGGTGGAGGAGATTCCTAGTTACCCCCTCTTGCTTGCCTCAATGCTAATTCCCCCAACTTTTTAAGGAGACCTCCTATTTGAGCTATAGCAGTAACAATATATCAGGGAACCAATATGCTGTGAAAATATATGAAAATATATGAATGAAAGACTAGGTGTTTTTCTAGGGAACATTTTGACTTACTGGAAAGCACAGGCACAGCATGCAGCAAAGAGGCAAACCTTCCAAATAACTTGCTTGTGTTTGTGTGGATGCTACAAAAATTTGCTAAGTTCTCTGCCAACAGGTTTCTGCCCAGCCTATACAGATTTATAGATTTTTCCATATAGAGACAGGAAATTATGTGTCTGATATGACTTAAATCTAGTCACTTGCATGGGATATGTATAAATTTCAAAATATTGTTCCTGTTTATATGACAATATCTGAGTGTTTCAGGGCTGGATTTCCCATTAGACAACTCAGGCAGTTACCTCAGATGGTTTTGGTGTGGAGTGGAGGGATGGTCCATCCCCCCCCGCCTCCCTTTACCTCTTCCCAGGAGCCAGAACAACTAATCCTCTTTTCCATGTCTCTCTCTCTCAGTTGTATTGAAAAACAATGTGGCAAGCTGCACATAATCAACAGAGTTTTTTGAACTCTCATAAAAATCCTTTCTTTCATTAGAGTTCTGTCATTATTTTAATTGTCTAAGTAACCAAGGCAGGGTTGCCAAGGAGAAAACCGAAGTGATGGCCAAACTCTCATGTACAGAAGGAAAAATATGAGGATTTGGTAAGCTGTATAGTGTGTGTGTGGCTTCCATGTTTTTAAGGAGACATGGGAGAGAGAGGAGACAAGGAAGATTAGCTCCTCAGGTTTCTGATAGAGACAATGAAAGTGTTGAGGATGTGCTTGTGTAGCAAAATGATGGTCTAGCACTAGAAGCTGTAGCCCACAAACTAGTGAGATTGAGATGCCTTATAAGCTTATTTTCTTCTGTTCAGGTCAGTTATTTTAGCTGAACTGCAGAGTATTAAATTAGTGTGCTTAGGTTTAACAGATTTCTGGAGCATGTTGGTTATCTGAAATATTCTATTTTATTTGCCAGTCTGCTGTGTCTCTCTGTTGCACAGATGAATAAATTAATTTGCAGCTGGTCAGTTAATCCTGAGTTGAGTCTTTATGATATTTTGAAATAGGAACTACAGTGCCAGCTTTGTTTACCCACTGAATAATGCATTTTCCTAGCGCGTGTGATGGTCTCTTTCATGGAATGCCTGGGTACGAGTGCACTTTCCAGCTGGCTCAGCCTGCCTGTCGTCTGCATCTAGCCTGCTGTGGGTGGCAGTCGGGGAAGCCATCACTTCTTTTCTGTGAGGATCTCCTAGCTGCATATCAAATATTCTTAATAAATTGCCCATACCATTCATATTGGCTGTATGGAACAAACAAAGATCTGGTCAATAGATTAATCAACCACAGCTTTAATAACACATTATTATAATTTGGTCTTTGATTAGGTGTTTGGGGGAGATGGAATTTAAGAGGATGCTGCTGAGTATGTCACGCTGATGTAATGGGTTCATCTTTCCAGGCTTAATACAAATAAATAAATAAATACAATTTTTTCTTTCCAAGCCCCATCTAAGGCTACCAGTTAGTTTGGAATGCATGAGAAACCATTCCGGCTTTTCTTTAAACAATGAGCAACTAACATAGACAAGTCTCAGTTGCGATCTATGGCAACAGATCTTTAAAATATAGATTTTCTGCAATAAATATTTTCAATATTTTGAAGACATTCAGTTCCTGTATGTTGTTGCAGACAATATTAATCAGTGAAAAAGAAAACATTCAAGCTTTGAATGTCTTCCATCTAACAACTAATTATAGTTTATGTTCATTGTATTAATTAATATGTATTCCATCTCACATTTTAGAGAAACTATACTTTTCCTTGAGTAAGTAGAATATTCTACCTATTTTAATACACATTTATTTAATTAAAGATAGGCCAGCTGTTTAGCCTTAGAAAAATATATGCCACATCTTAAGTGAAAATGTTGTTCCTGAATCCTGACTAAACTGAATTTGTACTGAAGGATCAGGAACACCTCCTTCTTCAACTCCTGTCATAAATATATTCCTTTTAAGATTGAGCTAATTTTTCACCTATGTTGAGTTGGGTGGTGAAAATAGTGCTTTTGTGAAGGGGCTTGAAAATACTTTCCGAAGCGTTACTGCATGTGGTCAGATGCATGTGCATGTTTCTCTGTGAAGGTGTTCCTACTCTTCAAAGACAGCCCATGTTCACTAGTTGGTCTCAGGATCCAAATGGGGAGGAGCTGCAGGCTTAGAGATTACCATTGGCTGAATGCCCCAGGAAACAGTACTCTCCCCAATCTCAGGGCTAAGCTACAAGTGACAAATGACACTTGAACGGCAAATGTATTTCTCCCTGTTCATTTGCCCTCCACTTGCGCTCCACTCAATCCACTTGCCATTCAAGTGTCATTTGTCACTTGTAGCTTGGCCCTCAGTTACCTTAAAAACTGATCATAGATCCACTTGTCCCAGCACCCACAAATATGACCAAAGGCAATAAAGGCAGACACCAGTTATGTGGGTTCAACTAATTCCTTTATTAGCCTTCAACTTTAGACCACTGATCTCTGTCAAACACTTATACCATGAGCTGACTATTCTGAGGGTGGGCTGCACTAGGTGTCCTCCTTGGTTGCCTGCCTGGCAAGTCCACCCTGGCTCCAAACCTGTCTGGCAGCTTTCACCTTCCTTGTTTATCACCTCTTATCCAGTTTTAGTCCTGTATTTTTTTGATGTTCCAGTAGCAAGTCCAGTTGCCATGTTTTCTTATAATCATACCCATTCTGTGTATATCATGATGGGTGATGGCTCCAGATTTACTAAAAAGGAAGAGAGGCTGGCTCACTTGAACAGTTGGTTAGCACCAGTTTTCATCTTTAAGCCCGCCTTCTCCAATATGTAGTTTATGCTTTCTAGTTAACTGAAACAATTGTCCATTTTATTTAACCAAGGTGAACCAATAGCTGTAAATTATATAGATATATTTTATATTGAAGTTGTTGTACATTTTGTTCTGTAATAAGACAATTTATTTGTTATTATCAGTACTGCTAATTGGCTACAAATTACTGAAGGCATAGATATTTCTACTGAAAAATGTAAATTCAGATAGCAGCTTGTGCTGAAAATGAGAATGCCATAAGAACTCTCTAAAATATTTTGAAATACCAGTATTTTAATCTAAATTCAGAAGGGGTGGGGAGCTAACAGTTTAGGAAGACTAGGCTGGCAGTGTTTTGTGCCGTATTTTAGATAGTCTGATGTCCCAAGACATTTGGAAGTTTCCCTGTCATTAAGTTTAAATCACTGTTACATTTAGCCTACTGAGTAAAATGCATGCTGTGTACTAAACACTGTCTCTTATCATGGCAAAACAGACAAGACACTTCCCTGCTTGTTTTGAATGTGATCCATTTTGTATAGCTCAGTAACATTCCATTAAAGATAAGGAGATTCTTCTTTTATGCCTCCCCCTCCCCTGGAAATTAACAAACTCTTTTAAGATGACTATACATCAGCAGCTATATGAGGCAGAATCCATTCCCAGCAAGAAGAAAGAATTGAAACTCCTTTCCTTTTGTTTTCTGGTATTCCCCAGAGCATACTCTTTAGAATGAGTTCAGTTTAATTTTGCCATCATAAAACATCAGAAACACCAGGCTATGAAACGTCTTCAGAGCAGGAAACCGGGATATACCAGTTCAGTTCTGTAGTAGGATCTGAGGTTTCAGTCTACTATTTTTCCTCCCATGGGAAGTTTTGACAGCAATATAGAGTAATCACTGTCTTTTACCTAAAAATCATTGGACTAGCTGATGGCAATGATGCTGTTTAGACTTTGGTGGCATCAGGAGCCTGTAACATGCCTTTGGATGACAGACAGCAGCATCATAGGTATGTTATATGTCTTTAGATGATGGTAAAAGGTGAACTTGTAGAACTGTGCATGAGTTTCGAAAAACAGTTTAAATTTGCATACGTAATATGAATACATAAACTGTATTTTTGGTAAGTAGTGGTTCCAGATTTGTATTTTCTGGCAGAGGGCTGGAAAGTGCATGAGGAGGATGGAGAAAACTTCAGATCTGATGATGACCTGAAGAAATTCCAAACTAAAGTGTAATAAAAGGATAAGGTTATTCCGCTAATGTTATGTCTTGCAAGAGAAGGGGACATTGATACTATTATTTTAGCTGGGTTGTATCCTACCACTCTGCTCAGCTAATGGCAATGCCTTCTCCCAACATAAGGAGTAAAGATGGGCACGAACTGAAATATGAACCAAATGTCATGATGAACCAGGCTGGTTTGTGGTTTGCGACCCGGCAGTTCGTCAGAGCCCATTTCTGATGAACTACCACGAACTTTAGGCTGGTTTGTTTGGTTCGTTTTCTGGTTCGTCACTGCAGACAGCCTGGTGCAAATCAATCAGTTTCCTAGGCAACAAGGGATGGACTTCCTGCAGACCTTCTGCTGACCTGGAAGTGGCCTTCTGCTGGCCTGGAAGTGGCCTTCTGCTGACCTGGAAGTGACAATTTGCTGACCAGGGTATGATGTTTTCATGAACCAAACGAACCACGAACTTTCACGAACCTATCCCGGTTCGTGAGCCAGGGCAGGTTTGTGAAAGTTCGTGGTTCATGAAATGCAATGAACCATGAACTGCATGGTTCTTTTTTTCCAGTTCATGCCCATCTCTAGTAAGGAGCCTTCCTTTTATGCAAGAGAACACTTCTCTAGTGTATAACAGAAAGGTTTCTTGTACCAGAGAAATATGCCACCATTAGCTGAGCAGTGTGGTAGGATACAGCATATTGTTTTTATTTTCTTGGACATTGTTGATTTTATGTTTTAGGTTTTGTATTTAATTTTAACAACAACAACATTCAATTTATATACTGCCCTTCAGGACAACTTAACACCCACTCAGAGTGGTTTACAAAGTATGTTATTATCCCCACAACAATGGGTAGAATTCCCCTGTCTCCCCTCTACATCTGGGGTCCAGGAGAGGAAAGACAGGATTGAGCAACCTGAGGGGACAAGCAGATACCCAGTATTGGACTCTGCACAAATCTCATAATGCCATGAAAGAGTGTGTTGGTACTCTGAAAGAGTGATGTGTACTCCTTTACACAAGAAGTCACAAGAAGTCTTTGTTTCACCCTACTACCCTACATGGAAGGCCTCATAACTGTGCTTCGATTTTTTTAAACTTCATGGGTACCTCTCTTAGCAAAACTTCCTCTGACTATATTTTGATATCCAAGGAAAGTAAGGAAGGCAAAAGACACAAACAGCATACATATCCTAGCCATTCTCTCTAGTCAGATAATGATTAAGGTAGGGTTGCCAACAACCTGGAGAAAAAATTGAGCAGTCTTTTAAACTGAGGCTTAATGGAGTATTATTTACTAGATAATATTATTTACCTCTATACCATGAAAAAGTTCCATTGTGTATTTCTGCACATTAAGCCTCTATTAAAGGGAGAGGACATTTTTTCTCCAGGTTGCTGGGAACCCTAAATTTAGGTTAAGTGTGACAAGGCTTTAGAAGGAAATGCAGCTTCTAGATTTTTTTTAATGGGGAGCCACTCACTTTTGTTGTTGTTGTTTGTTTTCAGCCTCTTTCGTCTGTCCTAGTTCAGTCATAGCTATGGCTAAACAGAAGTATTTCACTTATTCTTGATCACAGTGGGTCTCATTCAGTTGAAAAGGGAAGACAACCCATTTCTCTGATGGACTTTGGCTTCATGTCTGACCTTTCCTTTAAGTGCTTGTGAAAAAGGCTCCACAGACCCCCTCATCCTGCTGACATTTAGCGTGGGTGCTATTGAGGAAGTTCTTGACAGTTTGCTTTTGAATTTTCTAACTAAACTGAACTTCCTAGGAACATTTCCATTTCTTTTTCAAAAGTTTTTTTTCCTTGGCGAGCAGCTGAAACTGTCTTTTTAGTGAGCTCTTCATGACATATCTTGTAAACTACATTGTACCACTATGGTCAGTGGAAAAAGCATATAAATTTGTTAACAAATAAACAAACATGCTGGATACAAAGAGTGAGCTAATTCATATATATTAATGATGGTTTAGAGTCCGTGGCCAGCCTTATTTTTCCATAACATATGTGGCAGCAGCAGTGCAATGTGCCTAAACATAAAAGAACTGCTGTGATCACATAGCATGAGGAGACGGGAAGGATAGGATTTGATATTAAAGGCAGAAAGGGTTTGTGGGTGAGGAATGCAGACTCCTCCTTCTGGCTGCAGCTTATTTCTCTGGCATTCTTCTTTGGGTTCTGGTTTCTTCCAGCTAAGAATCCCATGCCAGAAAATGACTGGTTGACAGAAAAGAACTTAGGGAGAGGAATTTCATTGATGGTAAGGCACAAGAAAGGGAAAGAGTCCACTTCTCTCACCTGCCTGGCCCTTTTCTTTCAAATTAAGCTTGTCCTCTTTCTGAGTGATTAGAGATGTTCAAACACATCTAATTTGAAGTATTTTCCTTTTATTTCCCAATGTTCTGATTCTTCATAGAATCAAAAGATGTTAAGAAAAATCAAGTGCAAGTAGCACCTTAAAGACCAATTAGATTTCCGGGATATAAGCTTTTGAGAGTCAAAGCACTCTTTATCAGATACATGGAGTAGGAAAAGATAGGAGTCTTTATAATCAAGGCAGATGGTAGCAGAGGTATTGTAAATCAGAGTGTCAGAAAGCTAGCTTAATACATCTTGTAATTAGCTTGATAGAGCAGGGGTGCTGTTCTAGATGACTCTGGTCACGTTTGATTCAGATATAAGAGGACACTTAAGAAGCCCTGAGTGTCTAGCCAGTTTGTTGTAGTAGTTAAGAGCTGCGGGACTCTAATCAGGAGAAGTGGATTTGATTCCCCACTCCTCCACTTGAAGCCAGCTGGGTGGCCTTGGGTCAGTCACAGCTCTTCTAGAGCTTTTTCAGCCCCACCCACCTCACAGGGTGTTTGTTGTGGGGATAATAATAACATACTTTGTAAACCACTCTGAGTGGATGTTAAGTTGTCCTGAATGGTGGTATATAAATCAATTATTATTATTAGCTAGTGTTCCTATAGCAAATTATTTAATTCCTGGTAAGATGTAACACCACAGAAAAGTTTTAGATTTGTTACCTGGTACTGTACACAAGTAATAAGGTAAAGGTAAAGGTAGTCCCCTGTGCAAGCACCGAGTCATTACTGACCCATGGGGGGACATCACATCATGACGTTTTCTTGGCAGACTTTTTATGGGGACGTTTGCCATTGCCTTCTCCAGTCATCTACACTTTACCCCCAGGCACCTGGGTACTCATTTTACTCACCACAGAAGATTGGAAGGCTGAGTCAACCTTGAGCTGGCTACCTGAACCTGGCTTCCGTTAGGATCGAACTCAAGTCGTGAGCAGAGCTTGGGCTGCAGTACTGCAGTTTACCACTCTGCGCCATGGGGCTCTTGCACAAATAATACAATTACAGAATCTCTGCTTCCATTCTAAGTCCTTATCATTACAACATAATTATTCAGCATTCTTAATGTCAGCTCAGTCAACAGAAAATCATACCGTCCATTGTAACTACATAGATCATTAAAGATGAGCAATTACATGAGTACAAAAAAGTATCTTACCCAAAGATATGAAGGTCACAGGCAAGGAGCCCCTTCTAAGAGTAAGCTCCTGATTAGATTCAGCTTGTCATATTAATAGGGTTTTAGAACCTTCTCCTAACAATAGTTGTCTGTCCCACTTCAAAGGGGGAGGGCATTTTTGGCTAATTTATTATCTTACAACTTCAAACACTAGACAAGGTTATTCGTATTTGAAGCGTCTTCTTAAAATATATAAAAATAGTTCATTCTTGCTATCTCTTGTCTTAACAAAGGCTGTGAAAAATCAGTGATTTCAAGTTTCTCATACATTTGAATATCGTTTGGCCCTCCACCAATACATCCATCTTTGAATTCTATTTCTAACTTCTATGAAGTTACACATTCCTGACATTCTCAGATACTCTCTGCACCTGGGCCTTAGTATATTTTATATATTGATGCAAGGCTCTTCTAATCTATAGAAGGCCATACAACTGTGTTATTCCACTGTTTCATGCCCCTTTTCAACATTGTTCTGTTCTAGACCTCTAGACTTCCTTTGTGGCATGTCTAGTTATAACTTATGAGGCCAGAATAGCCCTGTTTCTTTGAGCAAAGGCATCTTCTATGACTTTCTTGGTCATATCCAGCAACTATTCTATAGTTCTAGCTACACCCATGGCAATACTCTACCAAGAACCCATTGTTCAGGAATATTCCAGAACAATGCATCCTGCAGGGTTAAATCAGGACATTGGATTTTTCTTGCACTACTGATTTTCTTGCACTACTAATTTTCTGCTCTTTGCACCCGTGCTGTATCAAGCTAATTACAACATGTATTATAGCTAGCTTCATGACACTCTAATTTACAGTACCCCTCCCACTCTCTTCCTGGATTATAGAAATCCCTACCTTTTCCACTCCATGTATTTGATGAAGAGGGCTTTGACTCTCAAAAGCTCATACCATGGAAATCTAGTTGGTCTTTAAGGTGATACTGGACACAAATCTTGCTCCTTTACTATAGACCCACAGGGCTACCCACCTGAAACTAAAGAAAAGTCAAAAGTAACTCTCTCTGAATTCCACCTTGATCTTGGGCAGGGCACAAAAGAGAATTTTTGGATCATCTCTTGAATTCAGGAGACCTGAGGAACAGGCAAGAAATGCAATAAAATGTATCTTTACGTAATGATCTTTTAAAAAAAAATCTCTCCAACCTGAAACTTAGGCAGCTAGTTCCAGAGGTAATAGGCACAGGCAAAGCTAGGATCAGCATCCACATACAATGTTCCAACAGACTCATGCTTCTGGAAAACCCTTCTCAAGAAAAGTATGGTTATCTCCTGTTTTTCCTAACATGTCATTGATCAAAGGGAAGGTGCCTCCAGCCTAGTCCTGGTACCATAGGGAAGACTGTTGCAGATGGCTTGTCTCCAGCTGAATTCTAAGCTCTTCTGAAATTTGTGGGGCAGCTGTGACATGTGGAACCTGGTGCCCTTGAGGTCAGACCAATCTGACATCAAAGTAAGCCAAAGATTGGCTTGAGCCAATCTGGGAGCCCAAAACATCTGCCATGTTTTATTTGTTAATTAGAACCCAAATTAAAGTATGTACTTTAGCTCCCTCTCTAGGGCGTGATGTTACATTACTTTTGGTGAAAGTGATCCTAAATAATTTTTTACTCACTAATCTGAACCATTTCACAAAATAGATTTCCCCCCTTATTATAAGGTATCCCACATACCCTTTGGTGGGTACTTGCATGAATAAGTACAATGTGTGAAGCAGGTGATCATGGATCTGGCTGCCGGCAATTCACACATTATGCAGCTTCTGCCTGCTGCAGACAATCATGTTTGTATGTTATGTTTCGCTCATTCCTGAAGTTAGAACAGTGTCTTTTGACTAATATATTATTTAGAAAAAAAATGAATTACACCAAATGGCCCTTGATGTCAGTTTTTTGGGTAAGGGGGATGTTTTCCTGTTTAACTTGCTTCCCTTCTTTAGAAGTACCTAGGTTCTCAGAAGTACTTATCCATGCCCTTCACAAGAGGTCCTTTTTCTGTAATTCTCTTCACTGCTTGTATCCTTTACATTTCACACTCCTTTATGTTTCTTCTCATGGTTGTCAATACAAATAAGCATCCAGCTTGGCATGAAGCATGAAAGCCATGCTTTGTTAAATAAGTATAATGTTTAGAAAAGGAAAGCATTGCTACTGTGTGCCGTCTTGCTTCATCTAGGAGTAGGGACATATATTCTGTTTCTCTCTTTGGGTTATTAGCTTAGAATGTATTTGTTTCAAATGTGTTGGCACTTTGTCCCTGAAGAAGAAAACGGGCATAGCCATTTGAAAATTACGTAGGGTTTCTTGGTTGGGTTTGAACTGTGTAAGCTGAAGTGTGCTAGGTATTGTTCCTATGATGATTTATGTCAAATAGGTTCCTTTAATTGAATGCCCAGTATCTGAGCATATATAACAAAATCCAGCTGCAGAACCTTTACTATGATATGGGAGTGTTTCTTGAGAGCAGTACTTGGATTAGTGAGTCTATGGTGAGAACAGTTTTGTAGATCTGATCTGTCTTTAACATTTGTGCCAAGTTCTGTCTTGGCATCTTTTCTGAGGACAGTTTGTAACCCTTATTTTTGTCCTTTTGCTGCTATAATAGTTTATTAATCAAAGCTTCCACTCTAAAGTGTTTCCTCCCCTGAAGCATATCTCTTTGCCTTACAATCCATAAATAGTTTGTTCACTGATCCATAGTATATCAAGCATGCTGTAGTCACAATCAAAAATGTTCATGCAAATGAAAATTAATAAACACACATGGAAGCTAAGCATTTGTAGGCAGCTGAGGTTTCAGTACAGCATTTTAAGATAATAGATCACATTCATAGATCACATTCAGAATGCCTGCTGCTGAATTGACAGCCCGGCTGTGTGTAGTGGTGGTCAAGCTGTAGTGCTTTACAGTTTTCCTAAACATTCCTTTGCCTGAAGAGAAAATAAAAAGAGTAATTCCCATATTACTGTGTAATGAAATAGTATTGACACAGCTTGAACTTAAGAGCAGCTATTAAAATGCTCTAAAATGACATACTCAGCACATGGGTTTTTGAGTATTATATTTCAAAGTTTGTTTACCTTTGATACTACTCAGCAGTACCATTGGCTTCCAAGACATTCACATATTTGAATGGCATTTTCTCCCCCTCTTGTTAAAGGGAGTTCCCTGACTTCTCTTGGATCAACTGGATACTTTTCAGAGAAAATGGTCCCCTTTTTTCCTGCTCCTTCGTGTCCTTTTAAAATAAAGGGTTTTTTTTTAAGGAAACTTAGGGGAAAAAAATGTTCCCACAGGCACCATGTAGTCGAGAACGGAGTGAATGATATTGACTACCATTTTCTTCCATATGGAATATGCCAGTAATTTAAGGATTAAGCAATGATTTAAGGATGATTTACATTAATTATATGGCAAAGTCATCACATAATTTAAAAAGATTAACTGGGGTAGCATGTGGGTGAGATTTGAAAAAGCTCTGGCCTGTCTCATGATTGTAGTTCATCTTGTTTTGGAAAGATCCAACTCCAGGGAGCCAGGAAATAGTAAGCCACATTTCTGAAATCTGTTGCTATGCCAACAAGTAAATTGTGGTTGCCTAGTTGTTAAAACAGATAATGTGAATGAGCCCCTGGATAAGCCAGCAAAGAGTCTTATGGCTCCTTAAAGACTAACACATCTTTCTTGAGATAGAGTCCATTTCATCAATGTGATGTTATTACAGCATTCTTATATTTCAAAGTCACTAGAGTTCATTTTTATCGACCTCTGCTTTATTTGAGGTGTGCCTGGCAGCTTTGTGCACTCCCCTCCTACCTCCGCTTTTTGATCCCTATCAGTCTGGTGGTTCAGCAGAAAGTTTTTTAGAGGTTTCTTTTTACAGATTTGAAAACAATATTTTTAAATTATTGTTATTACAGCAAAAAAATTATATCACATAGAATTCCATTTTTGAAACTCTTCAAATAACAACTTTAAAGCCACAAGGGCACATATAATGAGCTTATTTAACACAGTAAGTTGCTGCGTTTTACTCATTCGTAGTGTATGTGTGTAAACTGAAGTCATGTGGTGGTGAGTGCAGTCAAGTCATAGCTGACTTATGGTGACCTCAGTGGGGTTTCATGGCAAGAGACTAAAGAGGTGGTTTGCCATTGCCTGCCTCTGCAACCCTGGTCTTTGTTGGAGGTCTTCTCTTCAATTATTAAACCTGACTGCTAAACTTCTGAAATCTGACAAGATTGTGCTTGCCTAGGCTATCTTATAGCCTCACTTGGGTTTAGGCTATCCATGTGGCAAGTCATGTGGGTCTATGGATATACTAATCCTGTGTTAGATGTATTTCCAGCATGCTAACTCATCCTTCTTTGTACCCTTGGATGGCGCCAGAGCTTTTTTTTCAGCAGGAACGCGGTGGAACGGAGTTCCGGAACCTCTTGAAAATGGTCACATGGCTGGTGGCCCCGCCCCCTGATCTCCAGACAGAGGGGAGTTTAGATTGCCCTCCGCCCCACTAAGCGGCATGGAGAGTAATCTAAATTCCCCTCTGTCTGGAGATCAGGGGGCGGGGCCACCAGCCACGTGACCATTTCCTCTGAGGGCAACACACTGAGTTCCACCACCTCTTTTCCCAGAAAAAAAGCCCTGGATGGTGCAATGATGCTTTTAGCCCCGATTAGCTGTGGCAAGGGCTCAAGTGTATGGTAGAGGAGGGTGCGTGCTTCTTTTGTCTTCATCATGTCTATTGTTTGTCATATGAGGAAGGCTTTCCATATGAAGGCTTGCATGTACAATGGCCTTCCTGTTTTAGAGGAAGGAGAAATATACAGAAAGGCATCTGCGTGGTGCTCCCATTTCACACAAGAATCAGTATGACAGAGAATATGATTTTCAGTTGCTCCTTCACCATTCAAATGGAACACTGGGAGCATCGCAGCTTAGGAATGTTTGGTTGTACTGGAAATACTCATCATAACTTTCAGGAACATATCAGGTTGCATTAAAAGAAATGTAGGTTATTTTCAGCCTCTCCATTCTGTGTTCTATGATATCTACAGCTTATCTGTTAAAGTTTCCAGGGTTGTAAAGCACCATTTCTTCTCTGATCCTTTTATTTAGTGCCTTGTTATCCTCATTCCTTGGGAGTTTTAAACAAATGGATATTTTTTCTTTTGTTTTTTGTTGGCTCTATTTTAAAAGTAAGGAAATTAGCTGAGTACAAGGCAGTTGGCAACTTTCTGCCTTATCTTGCAGATTAAACCTTCTATTTACTGCTTTTGCAAACATTAAAAAAATCTGGAGTCAGAGAATTTAACACCGCAGAAGACATTAATTCGTTCCTTAGGGACCGACACAGGGAAGGTCTTTAAAGTATGATTTCCAGAACTTCTCCATCTAAAGTCTAATCTGAAATGTGCTAAAAGATGGGTCTGCTAAGGGTCTCTTGTGGGAGAGCCTATCATACTTTTGCGCTACTAAATGATGCTTTCTGATGCTCAGCTAAAATGATTAATGCTCTGCTTTATTTGCCACTTCTGCAGTTATTTTTCATGGTGTACATAGAAATCTGCCTATACCATTGAGAACTGGTATGGTTATTGCAGTGTTTCTCAAACTTTTAGAAGTTTTAAAAATGGATTCCCTTTTTTGGTATCCCTGACTTAGGGTGGATTTGAAGAGCCACTTAAAGAGATTTCAGATGGAAAGTAAAAACTAAAAATCCTAGACTTGGTGAGCCATTTGGGGAAGGAAACAGGACACCAAGCTTTACATTTTCAAAATTTCAGTTTAAATTGGATACTTTTTTCAGCACAATCTGGGGAGGAGGGGTTTCAGGCATATCTTCCATTTAGAAATACAGAGCTCAAAGGTACCCCAAGGGTCAAACAAAGGCAAAAAAAACTCCAAGATCCCTGGCTAATCTGACCTGGAAGAAAATTCCTTTCTTACTCCATAGTGGTGATCAGCATTACTCTGGGCATGTAAGAAAGGGCCACATCCTTATGTTGACATAAACTGGAGTTATGTCAACATAACTGGAGTTACTCTGTCACATAAGCTGGAGTTACTCTGGCACAGCTCTCTGGTGCTCCCCACAAGTCCCACACTGGTACTGCCCTGTCACAGCTGCCAGTTGGTAAGCCACAGATGAAAACCCCTGTTCTGGCATTGGGGGTGGGTGTGCCAGGGGAGTGTGTGCCAAGAGATAGTTGACTCCCTAAGCCAGCCTGGGGATGCCCCCCAACAATGGCAGAAAGTTACAACATGAAAAAAGATAGCAGAGCCCATGCACAGGAAGAAGTCAACTGCTCCTCCACCCACATGGTTCCTTCCAAATGGTTTGGAGACACAAAGGATGCCAACTACAGCTACAACCAGTCCCATCCTGCCCCTGTGGTGGCCAAGACCCCTTCTCAGCATCCAATCACTCCCTCTCCCTTTCTCTACATAAACTCCTATCAAGACACCCTACAACTCATTAGGTAGAGCATGAGACTTTCTCTCAGAGCTCCTTGCCATATGGACTTGGAGTGTATGGTATTTCAGTGGTGGGGAAAGCACAGAGTGGGCACCTAGCAATGCTGTCAATGTAGTTTATCTGGATTTCAGTAACGCTTTGTTCCTCAAGACAATGTTTCTCATGATATTCTGATGAGTAAACTGGTGGACTATGGACTGCACTCTAGGATGGTTAGATGGATAGGGAAAGGGCTGGATAACCACACCCAAAGAGGAGTTGTGAGTGGCATCACATCTGATTGGAGGGAGGTATCTAGTGGAGTGCCACAGGGCTTGGTTCTGGGCCCAGTGCTTTTCAATATTTTTTTATAAATAATCTGGACAAGGGTGTGGATTACTCATTATTATGAACTTCAAAAACCCACAAAATTGGCGATCACGCAATTGCGATCTGGCGGTTCATGATTGTCCTCGTCCAACGAACCTGCGTTCAGAAGAAGCCTGGTTTGGTGCGTTCTTCTGTTTTGTTCTGCTGCAAAACAGGACTGCGGTTCAGTGGCACCTTGGAGGTTCACCTACACAAGTCCCCACCCCTCCTCCCCTCACACAGGGTGCTGCATGCAACTGGCCCAGGGAAAGGGCTGGTGGATTGAACAAGTTAGCATGTTGCTGCTCTGTGAGAGGGGTCTCCATGTCCCACACACTTCCACAGCAATGGGCACAATTTAGTGAGCTTGGCCCCTTATGTGCTTCCATACCTGCTCACGTTCAGCAGCCCTTGACATTCTGGCCCCCTGCTGCCACCTCTGGTGCCTCCTTGGCTAGGTCACTGGCCCAGGGGGGCTCTGTTAGCTCCCTCATCAGTGGAGTTTAGTAACCACCATTGGCTACACGGCTCTCTGTCTGCTTGTACATTGTAGACAATGAAAATGCCCCCATTGCCTGCCTCCTTCCCCAGGGGCTTTGACATGAGGCCTGGTGTGTGTTCCTGTTGTCTGACATCCATACTGTGTGCAGCTGAGACAAGGCAGGATGCATTCCCCTTTCCAGGGATTGCCATGGTGCATGGTCCTGC
Organism: Eublepharis macularius; assembly: GCF_028583425.1. Lineage (NCBI taxonomy): Eukaryota > Metazoa > Chordata > Lepidosauria > Squamata > Eublepharidae > Eublepharis > Eublepharis macularius. The sequence goes on from NC_072795.1 coordinate 70,238,672, forward strand.
CTCTGCATTCCTCTGTGTGTGGGTGGCATGACTTTAGTAGGCTTGGGCAGTGGTGAAGGCCACACCCAACCTAACTGGACCAAGGCTGAGATGGTGCTGCTGTATGGCCTAGTGGTGGAAGATGGCAGCCTGGCCCTTTGCATCTCCAGAGGCAGCTTGGCTACTGCTCACCAATGGGTCTTGTGGTGCAGGGCAGCTGAGCGGGTGTCTGCTGTAGGCCACGCTGCCTGGACAAAGATGTCTGCTGACTCCTTTGGTTCTGCTCTGAGCATGTGCATGCCTTCATGGCCCAGGATATCATATAGGAGCAGGTGGTGGAGGACGATTGCTGGGACAGAGGCTATTAGGCATGCAGTGATAGTGCCTATTATGGTGGGTGGCTGCAACATTGAGGTCTTGTCTGGTGGGAGTGTGACCCCTGTGTCCATAGCACATACAGGGGATGGGAGTTCAGATCCCTAGCCTTACTCCTAGCCACCCACTCTCACCCATCCATCTCTTTGCAAGCAGGAGACACCATTCCTGGACCATTAGATGCCATGAGCAAGGATGGGGCTGAGGCAGCTGGTTCCCTGGGGACCACAGGAATGGCAGCGGGGCCAGGAGATGAGGAAGAGGGAGCCATTGTGAGGTCTTTGACTGGGATTGTAGGGCACTCTACTGAGGCCCTGACTCCAAGCATCCCTGTGCCCATCCTGAGGTGGTGAGCCAAGAGCCAATGGATCTCAGCAAAGGGGCAGAAACACCCAGTGCCCCAGAAGTGGAAACTGAGGGAGATGGAGCTGAGAAGTCTGTCAGCAAGGGTCATGGATGTGGGCCCATGTGGCAAACCCAGCACTTCTGACAGAACCGCTGCTCTTCATTTACTCCCCCCAGGAGCCTTCATACCGACGTTCTCTGCCACTGCAGTGAAGGATCTTTGTGCCCTCACTCCAGTGAGATGAGCCATGGCAATGAAGACCATTGTCCTCAGGGCGCTGGGCATTGTGGGGTCCCTGGAGCCAGTGGCTGTGGAGGAGCTGATGGAATGAGTAGACTCAACATCTTCTGAGGCAGGGGGTGCAGGGAATGGGGAGGGGACCAGAGGGATGGCCAGACAGGTGGGCCCAGGTGCTGTGGCGATCACAGACAAGGGGGACATGGGAGACTGACCCTGTGCTGAGTGCCCACGCATGGGGCCTATGGTTGACTGAGTATATCCCCCACCCTCTTTTCCATGTGGACAGTGATTAAGCAGGAGTGGCAAGAGACCTGTTGTGAGTGGAGGGATACTGTGTTCCAGGCTATGGCAGGGCTGATGGCATCAGTTGTAATGTCCACCGGTAACTAGATCCGGTGGCTGTCGCTCAGGAAGGCCAAGCATGCATCAAGGGGCTGCTAGGGGAGCTGGTGGCTGTAGCTCATGGCCCCCCACTGCCTCCCTGTCTCACTACCCTTCTGCTCTGATGCTGGAAGGGTGGCCTGGGGGACACCAGAGGTGTCCTCAATGATGAGGGCAGCCCCCTGGGAGGTCCTCTCACTGATGATCATGGGGCAGCCCTGGGCCACTGCTTCCATGGCAGAGTGGGTGAGTAGAGGGACCCATCCTCTTCCTGCCCCCTGGGTGGGCTGTGTGCTGTGATGTACCCCTGTTGCTTGGATGCTGGTTGGTCCTTTGTTCCCTGTCCACCACAGCCCTCTTGTCTCAGCCATGTAAATTCTTGTGCTGTGATGGCATGACTGCTATGGTCACTGGCACAACTGCAGCCTATCTGCCCTGCCCTCCTTTAGGGTTTTTCAGCCACATCCTGGTCTTTGCAGAAACCCTTTAGGGAGTGGACTAGTAGTGCTGTAATTATTCAGGTCCCTGGATGCCTGCACCCCAGGGGCCCTTAGGATCCCACTGTTTGTTCATAAAAGGAGGGAGACTGCAACTGAAAATTGCCATTGTCTATTATTGTCTGTGGATGCAGAATGCATCTATCAACATTAAGATATCCATTGCACAGGGAAATAGAGTGAAAGCTCTATACGGGAAGTAACTATGATGGCTACATTAGAACTGTACAACCTTGGTGCCACTCAACATGATTAGATTTCCTAGGGTTGAACTATTAACTCCAAGTAACCAACCAGCACCTTTTTGGGTGTTGATGTGGGGTGATTACAGGTAGCAGCCTGTTCCCTATGAGCTCCTGCGCTAAAAAAGTGGGGAAGCTGATTTTGTTTCCTTCCTCTGAAGTAGGCTTGATATGGGGTAGGTAATTTCTTTTTCTGAAATTCATTTTTTTAGATATAGATATTGATTCCTCTTACTGACTTTTTCTCCTTTAAAAAAGGATTGCATTTTCATTTCTCTTTCCTTTCTCTTTGAAGAGAAATCAAGGTGCCCTTTGGTAACTGTAGCCCTTGTTTTATGTTATAGACTCCTGGGTGATGCTCTAGCAGGAAGATAGGAAGGCTTGAGAAGACATTGCCTGCCTCTGATCATCTATGGAGTGAAATTATGAAATTGTACAGATGCTCCCTTCCTGCTCCTCCTCTCTTCAAATTTCTTTTTGAGCAAATGGGAATTGATTGGAAACAGACTCAAAGTTTCTAAAATCAGAAAAAGAAAAAGATTGTTAGATTTCAGGGAGAAACTGGGTAAAAAGGAATTAAGAGAATTGCCACCCTAGTCAGAATAATGAGACAGATGCAAGGCTTGGAACTAAAGGGCCACTTTATTAAACATAACATCAACCATTAATATGGCAATGGCCAACTAGTGGTACAGGTCAAGCCATGGGGTCACCCTTGGACCTCCGCCTTGACCTGTCTGGGTGAGCCCCAAAGCCCTGGGTGTGAGCCATCCATGTGTATGGGTGGGACCTGGCCAGCCAGGCAAATCTGGGTGCCCCCTTTCAAGCTCCTAATGCCTCAGCCGTACAGAAGTGAGGGAAGGACTTGCATGTGGGGTTCCTGCAGGCAGTCCACCTATGCAGCTGGCAGCTGTCACAAGCAGTACCAGCCGCTCCTGGCAGACCCCATTTCCCCACCAATGGGGAAACACCAAGGGTGCTCACCGGCCCACTCCTTATCCCCAAACTCTATCCTGCCACTGCCAGGGCCAAGGTGGAGCTGCTTCATAAGGCTCCTGTCTCTGACCCCCGGCCTGAGACCCAGATACCTTGGAAATGCTCTGTCTCCTCCTCCTTCCAGGGAGGCAACGAGTGGCCCCAGGCCTTATTAGTGGAGGCTGCTGGCCAGGAAGGCCATATTTCTCTTAACAACCCTACCCTGAAGTCACTATTTCTGTTCCTAGAAAATGGTGAGTTTCTGGATAGGTGTGCAAGGGTCTCTCTGTCTCTCTCTGTTCCTTGCAGAGTAACTGGGGACCTCCAGGTGTTTCATGCCCCACTATGAGAAGTGATGAAATAATATATTTGTCTTTCTATCCCCTCTTACATGGTATTCTTACATGGTACATTTGTTTTTTTAAAATATACATAAAGAACAGTGAAGAAAAGGGTTTGTGTGTTTGTTTACAAATACAATGATGATGCAGAAGGGCACAAATAAATAAAGGGTCCCTCATCTATTTTTATATTCATCCTGTTTGCCACAACTCTTAACACCAGGCCAATATGAATAGAATGAGTAGGATGGGTGCATAAAAATGGATGGTAGAAATGGATTCCTCTTTTCAACAGTCAACCATTGATTATTAGCAGGGGCTGCTGAGCTTAGGGCATTAGTGGCCTGAATAAGACATTGTTAACCTATTTCTGGAAAGCCACAATGGAGTTAAGCTTTTGTATAATACTTCTGTGTCACCTTGAATTACTCCAGTTTGTTTTCATAGTTTGATTAGTATTGACAGAATATCAAAAATTTCACAGGGATTTTTCCAGGACAGACATTTGAAGGATTGAGAGGTACATGCTAGGACACACTTTTTCATTTCTGACTGTGCAATCAAGTAGAGCTTTTCTTTTGAAATGTGCAGTTCATCTCTCTGGTTTTGCTCCCTTGGATGCTTAGCATACTGCCCATCTATATGTGTAATCCATTTAATTGGCAAGCATTTGCAATATAAAGTTCTTGACATGTTTTGTTAACAATATAGATCTCAATTATGCCTACATATAGGAAAGAACTAATTTATCTGACATATAGGTCAAGGGAGTGCAAATCATAATGAATCTTGCCACTGCAAAATTTTTAAAAAGTGGCTTTGCTTACCTGCTTGTCTGCCCAATCCTCCATACCCAGGGTGGGAACACTGGCTGTAAAGTTGTGACTTCAGTATGGTACTTTGATTGTAACACTAGATCTGTTAACAAATTACACTGAATTCATGAACAATCTGTGTACAGTGTACCTTTTGATTTTTTCCCTTCATACACATGCTAATTAATTCTCATGTTATATTCCGTGCTTGTTACATTCAATGCATGTGATTTAAACCCCACTTTTATCAAGTTACTGTTTCCTGGTTTCATTTGTAAAGTGAACATGCATTCATTCTTTCTTACTAACAGATGTACACATGTTCACTGCAATGTGGACAGGACTAACTATGAAATGCAGTAGTGAAACTTTATCCACAGTCAACACCTCAGCAATTGAGATTCTTTATCTCTTTGAATTCTTGAATTCTACTTTAGACAAAATTTTAGAAAGAATCATTTGCAATTGTTTTGTGCAACGGAACACCCCCGGCCCCGATCTTACTGGGGCTGGCGTTTGCGGGGCTCGCAGGCAGGGCGGCTCCTTTCCCTCTGGCCCCGGCTCTGATCTGCGCGGCTCTATTCTGAGCCACGCGATATTATTTCCCAGCCAGCCAAATCAAGGCCTGTAGGCACTGTTTTCCCATAGATGGGGATCCCCATAAGGGATCTTGGACCAGGCATGGCAGTGGCAGGCCCAGCTCGGGGGGCTGCCAAAGCATGCCTGCTGCCAGGTGATGGGGGAACCACTCAGAGGCTTCCGCCCGGTGTGGACCCCTCAAACATCATCCCGGGGTGTCCCCCTTCAGCAGGCGGGCTGAGGGGGTTAGAGGGTCATCGGCTGGCAGGCGGGTCATCCGATGCTGGGATCCGTGCCCTATGCTGCCAACTCTCCTTTTCCTTTCTGTAACCAATAAAGTTGTGGCCTGTTTTCATCCAGCAAAGCTGTTGCATAATTTTTCCTGCACTAGACACCTGCCTTAAGCTTGCCCCACAAATCCATTCCTTTTGCCAGCTCCCTTCATAGCTTTCAATGGATGAGAAGGTCTTCATGTCTTCTCTCCTTGCCTAAGTGCCTACTGTGGATATAGGAGCAGATTTACATTGCAAAATAAGGTGAAGGGACAATTTAGTGAACTGGTTATTCTAGTTGGGTTTCTCTGAACCAAACTACATGAGACGCCAAAAACATGATCTTCATGTGTCGGGTCCCGTAAGGTTCCCTGGGTAGTGTCATCTTACAAAGAACAGCCGCTCAATGTGATTCTCCTCTAGGGGAAGAGCAGTGGCAGGGATTCTCTCTCTTGCAAAAAGTCTCAGCTCAGGTTTTCCTCTGGGAGCTCAGGGGTGGTGGGAGGGCATAACAGGAGCCAGGAAATCCAGAGTGGCTTTTTGCAAGAGAAAGAGAAAGAGAGAGAATGTCCTCTGTCTTCCCAAGGGGCAAAAGGTTCTTTGGATTTGACAGCAATGAACACACTAGTGTTGAAGGAAAGTAATTTTATTACACAAGGAAAATTCAATAATCAAAACAGAGCATATATGTAAAGACACAATAATGGGGGAAACATACAGCATATAAGCATAATAACATAGCATACATAGCAAAGGAAAGATACAACCTGATGAATGACAATGCCACTTCAGTCACCAGGGGACCCTCAGGTGGTGACAGGCAGACTCCTCAGTCAAGTTTGTACAGCACATTACTGGTACTTGTCTGTACTGAATCCCAACTAAGATGGCTATCTCTGAGATGTATATAGTTAAAGTATCCTATATGCCCACCTGCAACATCACCCTCCCCAGAAGAGGGATGATTAGAGGGAAGATGGTTAATCAAAGGAGAAGGGGGCTTCAAAGCCAAGGGATGGGTTCAGTGTCAGGTTGTCTTGATGGTTCAAGGCTAACTGATAAGGCCAGGAGCCTGGCACTCGCTCAAGAACTGATTGCCTGGGCCTCTCTTCTTAATCCCTGCACCCCTGTACCAGGCACATGAATTACACCCCTCTAAGCATTGTGCCTGGGACAGGGAAAAATATCCATACAAGGTCAAAGCTTGCATCAGCAGAAAACAGAATAAGCAAGGCAGATTCATATATAATAGAAGGCATATATAGTCCAAAAATAGCTCTTTAGGCAAGATGGAAGTACTGTGGTCCCACTAAAACTCCTTGCTATACAAAGTTCTTCCGCGATTCCACTACCCCCCCCCCCACACACACACACACTACTCTTCCCCCGTCAGCAAAAAGCAACTCTGGATTTCTGGCTCCTATTATTCCCCCTGCCCCTGAGCTCCTGGAGCTCCCAGAGGAAAACCCAAACTGAGGATTTTGCAAGAGAGAAAGATTCCCTGGCAGAGAATTGCATCGAGTAGCTGTTCTTTGTAAGGCTACACCAGCCAGGGTACCTTGCGGGACCTGAATCATGGGCGGACATCTTGTGTAGTGTCCCCCTCTCTTAGATGACTTGTGTAACATGTAGTTTCTCAGTCTTCTATATGATGACTTTTATCCCTAGTGAATGAAGTGCACATGGTTTAGATCTCCTTTGCATTTGTTTGAGTGATTCTCACTTCTGGGTTGGGCACAGCAATTTCTTCAGCAGACTAGTTGGTAGTGTTCCTTAATTTGATTGGGATGACCTGACACTCATGTAGATGATCTCTTTCCTCTAATGTACATTGTTTCACTATGAAGATGGCTTGTTTTCTTTTAAGATCATAATATACTGCAAAACTTCCTTTTATGTAGGCTCTGTCCATTGCCCTCTTGCAAATGTCATCCTTCATGATGACATCTCATGCAGCAAGGCTGTGTAAAACTCATTTTCAAGTGAAGTTCACTTGGTGACCTTGGACTAGTCACATGCTTGAACCCTAATATTCCTTACAAGGTTATTGAGAGGATAAAATGGTAAAAGTTGAAAAATTTGCCTTTCTGAGCTCCTTGGAGGAAAGAAAGGATAAAACATACTAGATAAACAAAAATACTAACAAGTTACAGTAAAACAATAATCCAACCTCGCTGCTGGTGGGAAAGAGAGGAGAGGGGTTCCTTTTGACCCTGTAAATGGATCATGGGATGTTCATGGACAAAAGCCATGTGGGATGCGATTTGTAGGGGAAAGCAGAATTGGGTGTGGTAGAGTCAAAGGCTGACTGGATCTAACCTATTGTAGCATTTGTAATTTTCTAAATGCTACAAGTATCATCCAAGTAACTTGAGCTGGAACTTTTAAACTATATATTTGGATTAATATGGGCTCTTCCTGGATAACTATATTATCCTGTATATCCTCAGACTCAAAGAGGCTAACAAAACAGCAAGAGCTGCAGGAACACAAAACCACAATAAAACATTCATCAATAAGATAAAAACACTACATAGTCACATATAATGTGATTTCTTTTAGATATGATGTATCCTACCAGACATCAGGGCAATGCACTGCTAGTCACAGTTCTTCCCCATATTCATCTTGCTTAACAGCTTTATTGATACCTGAAAAACTAACACTGGATGTTGTGGACCCACATGGACAAAAAGTCATGCAGGGCTGAATCCACACATACTGGCATAGCGCTAAACTGCTGGAATGCCAGCGTCTTCCTGATGTCGCTCTTGTGGCAGGAAGACATCAGAAATCACACCAGGAAGACACTGGCATTCCAGCAGTTTAGCGCTATGCCGGTACGTGTGGATTCAGCCCAGGTCCTGGGGGATGGGGGCTACAGTGAGGAGGCAGAATCTAGTGAAATCTCTCTCTTGCACTCACAAACCTTTCAAAGTTCTTCCAACAGAGCAGAAGAGTTAATTTTCCAATTCCCCATTCTTTTTTTGTAAATTATTTTTTTTATTTGATTTTTATAATGGGGAAAGGGATTACAACAAACAAGAACAAAGATTTCAATAGCAGATTCGTGCACAAGGCATATATCCATCAATCCATAAATACAGAAAGCCACTACATAACCAGTTAATGCCCCTTATACCTTCAAGCTTCCCTTTTAATCTCTCCAATCATTATTTAATTTCTATGCTTTTTTATCCACTTACTCTATTTCTTATTTCATTTCTAATAATTCTTTCTTTTGTATATACTATGCATTATGCAAAGTCCCATTTCCAATCCCCTGCATTTTAGCCAAAATTGTTAATCCATTAATCATTCCAGGAGTAGAAGATAGAAATAGCAAGGTAGAAGATATGAGCAGTAAGATACATGATCCTTATTATATATCAATATAAAAAAGAAACATTTTATACCAGTTTTCCCTCATTCTTTCATCTATTTTATCTAAGCCATCAAAACTTGTATATTTAAATTTTCATAATAGTGAGGCTGGGAACACCAAATAGGTATTTGGCTTAAACACTAAAATATATTCTAGAAAGAGAAGCTCTTTCATCTGTTTTATCCAAGCCATCTAAGCTTATATATTTGGATTTTCATAATAGTGAGGCTGGGAAGAACAGATAAATATTAAGCTTAAACACTAATTTATATTCTAGAGAGAATATCTAAGATCTAGGAGTAATTGAAGAACTCCAAAGACCCAATTGTCACATTATCACTAGTCCTTTAACAGTGAATATACAATATCTAACATGTTATAGAACATCTAAGCTTTCAGTAAGTCTGTGTTATATATCATTAAACATAGAGAGGTAACCTAAATCTTGATCTATATTTCTCCTTCTTTCCCTCTTTCAAAATAACAATAGTGAAACCAGAAGGCTCTACAGCTCCAACAATCCCCCTCTCTCCTATCCCTTCAGAGCACATAAACAGTATAACAGGTTAGAGAGAACAGATAGACAAAGAGGTTAAACCTATACTATTGGATCATAATCTGAATTTCATTCTTGTTTTTTCTTCTTTCTTCCTGTAAAATGATACATCAAGTCCTTTTCCCATTTGCATCCCCAAAGGTGGCTTTTCTTGTCTTCTAACCAATTCTGGAGGGGGTCAGTAAAAATGCTGCTATTTCTCTGCTTATTTTTCTTCTTTAAGATAGGTTGCATACTTTTTTCCTCATTCAGAAATGGTACGCTGGGTTTCTTCTTCATAGGTCTGCTTCGTTGCCCCTCCCCTCTCTTGCTTGTGCCTTGTATCTTCACAGAGACGTACAGGTATATCCCTCCATTTTGTAGACTGGACTTTTCCTCATTCTGCTTTAATTTTTTTTCAGCTAGGTCTGTCCCTTTAGAATTTTCTTCTGCATTATTATCTTTTATAGTGTTTTTATCCTCTTCCACTCCAAATATCTCATCTGCTTTAGTTAGTAATTCAGTCATCAATTTAGCAATTTCTTGCAAGTTGGAACATATTTCTTCCAGGAAAGCCATTTCAAAGTTACTTATAGATGTATTGTCAAAGGCTTTCACGGCCAGAGAATGATGGTTGTTGTGGATTTTCCGGGCTGTATAGCCGTGGTCTTGGCATTGTAGTTCCTGATGTTTCGCCAGCAGCTGTGACTGGCATCTTCAGAGGTGTAGCACCAAAAGACAGAGATCTCTCAGTGACACAATGTGGAAAAGATGTTGGCAGGTAATTTATATCTACTCAGGAAGATGGGGTTGGGCTGAGTCATCCTGTAAGAGTTTCCCAGGGTGTGGAATGCTAATGGAGGGAGGCTTCACTGTAGCCTGAGGAGGTTCTTTTGCATATGGATTGGTGCTTGATATGCTAATCTCTGCCGGGCTATTGTAGGGTATAGAGTATTTTGTTAGCCTGGTGTTTTTCAGGACTGGAAACCATGCTCTATTCATTCTTAAAGTCTCTTCTTTCCTGTTGCAATTGTGCTTATGAATTTCAGTGGCTTCCCTGTGCAATCTGACCAAGTAGTTGGAATTGTTGTCCAGTATGTTAGTGTCCTGGAATAGGATACTGTGTCCTGTTTGAGTTAGGCTATGTTCAGCCACTGCTGATTTTTCTGGATGGCCAAGTCTGCAGTGTCTTTCATGTTCGCTTGTCAGACTTACTTATAGATGTTGTGTCCAAACTCTCGTCAAAGTGGTGAAAAGCTTTGCTTTTATTGTTTATGTTTTCAAAGATTTATTGCTTTCCAGCCCTCTGCTGGGAGAGTTTTCTTTGCAATCACTCTTCCGTGTCTAACTCCCTGCTCCCATGGAACATTTTGAAAAAACAGCTCTAGAATCAGCACCCCACAAACCTAGTGTATGGTTCCGGTTTCTGGATGATACATTTATCATTTGGAGCCATGGGGAGGAAGAATTGATGGGGTTTTTGAATCATCTCAACAACATCCACCTGAACATACAATTCACAATGGAGAAAGAAATCGAGGGAAAACTCCCATTTCTGGATACCTTGGTCATCCGCAAAGCAAACTTTCAGTTAGGTCACAAGGTCTACAGGAAACCAACTCACACTGATCGGTACTTACACAAAAACTCCAATCACCACCCCCGACAGAAAAGAGGCATAATGAAAACATTAGTGGATCGTGCAAGATGGATATGTGAGCCGCACTTTCTCAATGAGGAAATCAATCATCTAAACCATGCACTTCAGGCAAATGGCTACTCCAGAAATGAAATCTGAAGAGCAATCAAACCCAGGATGAATCAAACAACCAAGGAAAAACAGTCTCCTACAGGAAAAGTGTTTTTGCCATATATCAAAGGAATTACTGATCAGATGGGAAAGCTTATGAAAAAGCATAACCTTCAAGCAGTATTCAGACCCACCCGAAAAATACAACAGATGCTACGATCAGCAAAAGACAGTAGAGACCCCCTCACCTCTGCAGGAGTATACCGTATACCCTGCAGCTGTAGACAAGTTTACACCAGGACCACAAAACGTAGCATCCAGACAAAAATAAAAGAACATGAAAGACACTGCAGACTTGGACAACCTGAAAAATCAGCAGTGGCTGAACATAGCCTAACTCAAACAGGGCACAGTATCTTATTCCAGGACACCAAAATACTGGACAACACTTCCAACTACTTTGTCAGACTGCACAGGGAAGCCATTGAAATTCACAAGCATAAGCAAAACTTCAACAGGAAAGAAGAAACCTTAAGAATGAACAGAGCATGGTTTCCAGTTCTGAAAAACACCAGGCTAACAAAACACTCTATACTCGACAATAGCCCTGCAGAGAAGATTAGCATATCAAGCACCAATCCATATGCAAAAGAACCTCCTCAGGATACAGTGAAGCCTCCTGCCATTAGCATTCCACACCCTGGGAAACTCTTACAGGATGACTCAGCTCAACCCCACCCCTCCTGAGTAGATACAAATGACCTGCCAACATCTTTTCCACACTGTGACACTGAAAGATCTCTGTCTTTTGGTGCTACACCTCTGAAGATGCCAGCCACAGCTGCTGGCGAAACGTCAGGAACTACAATGCCAAGACCACGGCAATACAGCCCGGAAAACCCACAACCACCATCGTTCTCCGGCCGTGAAAGCCTTCGACAATACATCCCTCCTCCCAGCGTTTGCCCAAGGCAGCCGCCTAGTATTCAAGCTGGTTAGCCCTCGTAAAATCATAAAACAATCTTCTTACTTGGTGGGAAGTCTTGTAGGGTCACTTTGCTCGGTCTTCCAGTTGCATTTGTTTGTCTTATCAGGAATCTGCTTTATTTTCGCTTTAGTTTATTTTCGCTTGTCGGACTTTCGGCTTTTGCAGCTTCATAGCCATATTGGCTTCTCCCTTGGTCCTTGCTTTTTGAACTGGTGTGGGGGCTTCCTGGGGGTTGCCAATCCCCTTGAGCTCCTCCACCTTGTTCCAGCCTGCCCACCCTCCGTGGGGGGGGGGACTTGGGGGCCCGAATTTTCGAGTCCCAAGCAACCAGGGAGATCATGGCAGAGAGCTCATAACTCAACTGCTGTGCCTTCACTGCTCCATCCCAGAAGTCCCCAATTCCCCATTCTTGCTGCACTACCTCCTCAACCCATTGCTTTTTTCCATGGTGGTATTGCAGCAATTTACAGTAGTTCATGTATTTATAAATATTACAAAGTAATTCAAAATTGTTTAATGCAATTCAATATAATAATCTTCATGCCATTTTAAAAGTTCTAATAAGTTTCATTTAAAGGCAGAAATGTTGAGGCACTGATAAAATATTTTTTTAAAATATTTTAATCAAAATTCAACAGCATCTCAGTCATCTTTGCATTGCTCATAGCATCAAATTTATTGCACTTAATTTGATGGGTCATTAAAAATATTGTTATAATAGAGAAATAACTCCCATCTAGAAAAAAATACTAGTAAACAAAACAAGCCTTACTGAGCTAATTATTGAAAGGAAAATGTATTTTACTAGTAAAAATTCTTATGTCCAGTAATAGCTCTTTTCACTTAGTAGATAACTTTACAATTATAAACATTTAGATTCTTATCAAAAATATAACTTAGACATAAACTCATAATGACATCATATTCCCATTTTAGAGTTGTGCTGCACCCAATACTCTGGTTAATGAAGCAACTTCTGCTAATCCAAAATATCCTAACTAGGCAATTTGGTTGAGTCATAATCTCAGTAGCAGTCAAGATCCAGTAAAGACTGATGTTCCTCTAGGGCACAAAAATGCCAAACAGTTTCCACAAATATACAATGCAATTCCAAGATCGAGGTGTATTGAATTAATGCAATACACAGTTGCTTACAAAGTAGCAGTCAGAAACATGAGAAAACACAAAAGACAACAGGGATTCCATCCTGACTTAGCTTACATTTGCTTTTTTTGTCTGTTATAAGTAGCATCATGTGCTGTAAGGTGGAAAGGCAGCTAATACATTTTTAAATAAATAAATTCCACTGCAGATTCCATGTAATTTCCCTTCCAAATGGACAAATCACTTGTTATAAACAGCTTCCTCAAGTGTATGAAATCACAGCACATTATCTTCCAGTATCCACCTCCCATAGAAGTACACGGTGCACATAATTTAATTTAATTTGTCCCTATTGTTGCCCACAAAAGAAAGGCCCGTTCTAACTAGTTCAGAATACACTGTGTTTAAATAAACAAATCTAGAAAGCTTTAAGTTATAATAAATGGAGATCCAAATGAGCAAGGATGAACTCTCTCCAAAGTCATGTGTGACTATTCAGCTACAAGACAGCAAAAAGATTTTTATAAATCTTTATAAAATTCTTTATAAAATTCTGAGCAATTCTTTATAAAATTCTGAGCAATTTCTGATCTTACTCTTCAGTTTCAAAGTCTTAGCTTTCAAAGAGCTAGTAATGCATGTAAAGCAGTGATGATGGCTTCAGAATTATTGTAATTAGGAGTTATCATTGAGATGGATTTTTTTTCTTTCGTTCAGTTCATTGCATCAGTTCCTGATCTGTGAAATGTCCAATGACCAGTCCAAATAATTTGGCATTACTACTACTACTACTACTACTACTACTTTCAAACTAGTAAATTGAGTAATGCCCCTGCCACAAACCTATGTCCAACTCAGGCTTAGGCTGACCTTCCTCTACCCTGAAGTAAAACTTCTCCTTTTTAAGCCTGTGAAGCTGTATACTAGGCTGGGAAGCCTCTGGTAGCGTGGTTGATGCTAAGCTTCAACTTTCCTTCTTGTCCCACCCTTAGGAAATATTAAAAATGGTTACCCAGCCAAGTCTTAGTAGGGGACAGATCAGGGGTTTGCGCTTCCCATCAGCAGACACTGGCACACAAGGCTTGGGGAGGTTCAAAACGTAACTGAATGTTTATTTACAGTAGGTAAAGTCAGAAGGCAGGTAGGCAGATATTTGAACTGAATAACAGAAAGGTTTTTATACAGAAACTTCACTGCTATGAGGCACTAAACACTTGGTATAACTCTTAAGTTGCTGGCTGATTTCAGAGGTTGACACTGCTTCACAGATGTTACACTTTATATACTCAAATACAAACACAGCATGACTTTCCCTCCTCTCCAGGCCTTAGTGCGCTCCACTGAGACAAACCCTTCCTAGATACTGGGCAGGTGTTATAGTTATGAGCTATAACCCTGTTCCTGGCACTGAAGAGGAGACTCCTCTCTACCCACTTCCTTGGCCCTCTATAATTCCCAGATCTCTTAAGTCTAAGTAGGAGTTAGTGCTGGTTTTCCCCACTTTAGTCCTAGGACTAAAAGTGTTTCACAAACATTATTTCCTCTCACAGAGGATTCTCTGGCTGACCGTCTCTGGTCTAAAGCCAGGCTCCAACTCCCTTTCACTCTCTTGTTTTTCCCTCCAACTCCAACTGACAGCTTCCTCAACATTCCATCCCCAACTGCCATTTCTGGCTAGCCCCATGGGGGCGGGTGGAGGAAACATGTCAATCATACTTTCACTTCTGGAAATCTCAGCATCTGAAGCTGAATCCGTCACAGGCCCATTGAAAATGAAATTGAGCTAAGCTTTCTTCTTCATAGAAAGACTTAGTCAATTACATTTTCAATACAATGGGAGAGCATTCTGTATATTTGTTTGCATGAGAGCCCATAGAGAAGGAATGCAAACTGGAAATTGGGAAGTTTTTAAAACAAAAATCAAAGAAAGAAAGAGAAAGGAAGGAAGGAAGGAAGGAAGGAAGGAAGGAAGGATATTTTCCTTCTATGTTCCAGGGCTTTTGCTAAAAGCTTGAGAATTTTGACAGACCCTCTTCAGAGTAATCCTCTGGAGTAGAGATGGAATGAATTATTAATGTGATGGATCTTTAGGAATTCGATCATTCCTAATGTAAAGTTGATTGTGCTCCCGCTGCTATGTAATGAGTATTTTAGTTGGTGAATATCCTTAATGCATACTCACCACCATGACATAGATTTACAAAATAACTGAATGAAGTCTGAGAGTGCACCACACAACTCAGTTGTATTGCTATGGTCAATGAAATTTTTTTCCCATTTTTGTTTAGATATAGCAGGCTACATCTGAGTATTCTTAAATCTGCAAATCTGATCCAATTTCCTGCAAACTTTGGTGACCCCTCAGCTTTGCAGACAAATCTGAAAATCTTACAAAAGTGGAGAGGAGTTAAATCTTCCCCTCAAAGATGACAACACACCAACATTCCTCAGTTGTCCTGCTGCACGGGGGTGGGGGAGCAAGAGTAGCAATCCTCCCTGCTCAGGGAGGAAGACAACAAGGCACCTGTGGCAGAAGTCACCACTGCTGCCACTCCCCCACCCTTGAAGCTGCATGGTGGGTGGGGATGTCATGCCTTG
Source organism: Eublepharis macularius (assembly GCF_028583425.1). Classification (NCBI taxonomy): domain Eukaryota; kingdom Metazoa; phylum Chordata; class Lepidosauria; order Squamata; family Eublepharidae; genus Eublepharis; species Eublepharis macularius. The sequence goes on from NC_072795.1 coordinate 70,254,074, forward strand.
TCTCCACTGCTGTGTAGGGAAGACATTAAAGGTAGCTGCATTGGTCCAAACACACACGCACACACAGCTGCCATGTAATACTTTTTATTAGCATGAAACAAATTATCACAAAATAGTGTGAACTCTTTCAAGTTTCCCAGAACTCTTCATAAGACTGGATATTTAAAAAAAAAAAACAGAGAATGTAACACCTATTGTCTGTGTCATGTACAGAATGTTGTTACCAGGCAACCTCATACACAGACATGGCAACATGTGTACGTTCTTTCACAAGTCCGCAGCCAGATCTTAGAGTATGGGTACCTGAGAGTCTGTGTTTACATGAGTATAAACCTGGGATAATACCAGACCATCTCTCCCCCCGCCCCGGCACTTTTTCCTCACAGAGATCATCCAGTGCCCTGATGAGGGGGAGGGAAGATAGACCAGTGCCTGGGATAACACTGCAAAACAAACCAAGATGCACCCTAGCAGGTCTACTCATATGTAAGTCCCATTTTAGTCAATAGTGCTTATTCCCAGGAAAGTGCCCTTCAAATTGCAGCCTATGATTGAAGTCTGCCTTCCAAATGCTTCCAGAGCTGATAGGTGAGGAGGGGTCTCTACTTGTGAGGATCTGATTGCAGGGAGATGGCTGTTTCCTGAGTCGCAACAGAGTGGTAGCGGGGAGATGAACCCGTGTGCATTGTGCTCATTTCCCCTTCCTGCCAACAAAGTTAATTAATAATGTAAGGTCTGTCTTCCTTTTGGGATCTGATTGGCAAATGCTGTTCAGAAAAACAAGATGCTGCCCTGCGAGGTTGCCTGCCTGCTGCTGCAAGGTACAAAACAAAAGGAAACAAACTTTTTGGTGGGAGCAATTTGTTACATTTTAGTTGTCTGGATTTGGTTTAGTGTTACAGAAGCTGTTTTAACAAAACAGTGATTTCTGTGTGTATTTTTGGCTGTTTTTTTCTGTTATTCACATCTCTATTGAGGAGTGATGGTTCTGTTTAAGTAGCACTTGGAGAGGATGGAGAGGATATGCATGGGGAGCAGGGAAGGCTGGTTTGGGAAAGCAGAATTGGAGAGAAGGGGTGCAGATTAGAAAAGTAGAGCCAAGAGTTTCCTATGTTGTCTGCTATGCATATGTTGTCTATGCAGTCTCAGCATAGAAAAATTCAGAAACATCATGTTGCTTACATGTAATAAAGCAGCAACAGAGTAAGTTCCAGAAAAGTAGGCACTCAATCTAAAATTATGGTTCTCAATACATTCCCATCTGCAGTATTCCTCCTGATCCAAAATTCAGTGTTTTGGGAACTGTTGCAAAAATACTTTGGAGATGTGAAATAGATGAAGATGCCAGTAAACCAACTTTCCCTACCACATTTCTATCTGTGAGAGCCCTTTTTCCTTAGGTCAGGGATGAAATATTTGGTAGAATACCCTAGTGAATGTGTAATCAAGCAAAGAACTCTGCCCTGTAGTAAGACAGAAATGCAGTTTCTAGTGCTACTGGCCCTTCAACCTTCAAGAACACTTAATTCAATAGTAGGAAGAAATTGCAGGAGAGTAAAGTCTCAGAGAGGCCAAGAGCTGTCAAGGTAAAAAAGAAGAAATAAAAAGCAATGAGTGCTTCTTTCCTCCTAATGGGATTTTGAGTCCGTTTGAGTTATTAATTGGCTAATAATCCTGAACCAGTTGCACAAGTAGCTGCAGGCTCCCCATTCCGAAGGTTGCATCAGCAGCAGTCTAGGGACACATCAGCAAAAATGTGACCTTTTATCGTCCCTCCTGGCTGCATCATCTTCTGCTGGCTTGATCCAATATGAGTGGTGATAAAAAGAGAAACAATCTGGGACAGAGCATTGTGTTGACTCCCTAATGGCAGGATTGCAAAACAGGTACACTCTCTGCACGTTGCACCAATATATGTGTGTATGTGGAGTTGGGTACTGCAGTCTTCAAAGAGGAATCACATACACTATTCCTCAGTCTGTTTCTGAGCATGACCTGTTAGTCTGAGATGGTGCAAAAAAGGTTATGGAATTCATTTATGTACAAGTACATAAGCAGAGTCCTGCTAGTTCAGTCTTGAGATCCATCTAGTCCAGGAACCCATTTCTAACAGTGAGGAGACAAAATCCCCCCCTACTTTCCTGCAGTCTGAACAAGCATTACATACCCAAGATTTCTTCCCTGCAGTAGATCAAAATCCAGCTCCACTGCCCTTTTCCATTCTCCTCATTTGGCTGTGGGTCAGGAGCAGCAGTAGCAAATAGCAAGATCTGTGTCTGGAGGCCTGTGCTCCCCTCAACGTTTCTTCCTTCTCCCAGGCTGTAGAATTATGAATCAGTAACATGCCAGGTGCAGACAGCCTGGGAAATACAGTTCTTCAGAGCAACTGAGACCATATTATGGATTCAGATGTACAGGACAACTGCTTTTTCTTGCAGTATTCTTCTAGGCAGTCAAAGGAAGGATAAAAGCACAGAGACTTTGTTGTCACTTTCTCCCTCTACCACTAGGTAACATTGTACGGAAAAAAAAGAATGCAGTGGGCAGAGTCAATAGAGGAGGAGTTATAACAATCATGTGGACCTGTTGTACTCTTGGTGACATCATTATGAACAGGATGGGAGGATCCAGATTAGGAATTGGGTTTGGGGTGGGGGGAGAATTTGATTTGCCAAGCCAGGGGGCCAGGAATCAAGAGAGAACTTAGTGTATCACTACTCTCACATGATGCTGTCTCTTACAAACTGCTGTGAACTGTTAACATTTCATTTTTTGTTTTTTACATAGGGAGGGAAAGGAGTAATTGGGCCATAAACACATACACTGAATCAATACATTTGAAAAGGACTGGAAACACAACTCGTCTAAATTCCTGCTGCAAGAGAAGATCATCTATATATCAACTTCCACTGATTTATCTGTGCTATCTTGGCATCAGTGAGCAGAAAAGAACAAGTGCCCTGCAGCAAGATGCCTGCAGAGTGGTAGTTCCAGTTGCTGCAAGCAACAAGCCAAACTACATGATACAAAGGAACCTAATAACTCCCCAGGAGCCTAGTCAGCCCAACCTGGTGGAAAGTTCTTCCTATTAAGCTTAGACTGGAATAACTCTGTGAGTTTAGACCACATAGGATTACAGTGTAATAATAAAGGAGGGCAGAGAAAACATAAGGTCATATATGTCATAAGGGTGTCATAAATACCTCCTTGAGAGAGGGAGTGTGATCACTCCAGCCTTGAAATACGTGGAGGTGTTTCCGCTTCTAAAGAAATCTGCACTGGATTCAAGAGATTTTAATAACTATCCTCGATCTCAAACATACCATTCTTGGTTAAAATGATTGAACAAGTAGTGGCCAGGCAATATCAAGGATTTCTGGAAGAAGAGGGTTGTTTGGATCCTTTCCAGTCTGGTTTGAGGCCTGGTTATCAGATCTAAAATGACCCTGATGGATGACCTGTGCCAGGCATTGGATATGGATAGAGAAAGCCCCTGTTGATTCTCCTAGACCTCTCAGGGGCTTTTGATACCATCAGTCACGGTGTCCTTCTGGACTGCCTTTCAGGGTTGGGAGTTCGGAGGCACCATTCTTTGATGGTTTCAATTCTTTCTGGAGGGTAGGTTTCAGAAGGTGGTTCTGGGGGATTGCTGCTCAGCCCCTTAGCCTCTGGCTTGTTGGGTCTCTGAAGGTTTCATCTTATACTGCTTCCTTTTTAACATAAGACTGTTGGGTGAGGTCATCCGGAGATTGAGGCTGAGTTGTTAGTAACAAGTGGGTGATTCTCTACTCTATCTTGCCTTTCCTGTGAATCATAAGGAGTGAGTGGAAAGTTGAATTGGCAATTTCAGGATGGACAAGGGCAAATAAAGCCTAATTCCAACAAGATAGAAGTGCTACTGGTAGGCATAAGAACTTACCTGGAAATTGAGGTGTCTTCTGTTCTAGATGGGCATGCAGGTTTGCTACAAAGAAATAGGTTTGTAGCTTGGGGTGCTATTGGACCCAGGCCTCCTGTTGGTGGCAGAGGTGTCCAGGAGTGTCTTCCAAGAGCTTTGTCTAGTGATGCAGATGAGGCCTTTCCTGGGAAAAAAAGATCTTGCCACTGTGATGTATGCCCTGGTAATTTTTAGATTTTGATTACTGCTCTACCCTTGAAGAGTATCCAGAAACTACCATTGGTACAGAATGCTGCAGTGAGAATGCTGTCTAAATTGGATTGCAGTGACCAGATCATTCCAGTCTAGTTCCATCCGGATCTTTAATAGTGGTAGAGTTCTTTTCTTACCAAAAAAAGTTTAATCTTTGTCTGAATATTTTGTATATAATGAATTGAAGCTGCTAAAAGTACAGGTGGCAGTGAACTGAATAGCACTGTTTACAATTGTCTCATTTCTGCCTAAGCCTGGGCTACAACCAGGTTGGAGATGTCAACTTTTGGAACTTTTAAAACACACATTCCAGTGCAATGGTAAGAGATAAATGATGAAAAACTGAATCACAAATGGTTTGGAGATCAGTAATGTGTCTGAAGATCATAAGCTTAAAGATTATAACTAATGTTCATATGCCTCCATGAACAAATAAACAAAAATCAAGACACAAGTGCATAATTGGTGGTGCCACTACCGAAGCTTATTAGTATTGTTAACTATACTCCAGTTAGTGTAAAGAAGTAGTAACTAAAGAAGGGCACGAACCATGAAAAAACCGAATCATGAGGTTCATGGTTTGTGGGTTTTCACGAACCAGGAACCACGAACTGGCACGAACTGGGGCAAGTTCACGAACCAGTTCGTGGTTCATGGGGTTTAAATGCCCCTTTCCAGCCACTTAGCAGCAGCAGGGAAAGGGGCATTTGACAGTTTAAAGGACCCTTTCCTGCCTTGCAAGGGGCAAGTCCCTTTAAGCTATCAATCCCCCCCCACTGCCTGCCAGCTGATAATTTAAAGGGACCTGCCACTTGCAAGCGGCAGGGCCCTTTAAATGGCTCAAATCCCAGCCTCCACGCCCAGCCCCCAGCCCCACACTTATCTAGCCCAGCCGCCCTGTGGGCCCGCGGCGTCCTCCCCCTCCGAGGGGTGGGAAGGCTGTTTTTGGCCTCTTCCGCTATGGCATGGGCCTACAGAGTGGTGGAGGAGGCCAAAAATGTCCGCCCCCCTCAAATGGCCGCCACGGTGGCCATTTGAGGGGCAGGAAGGCCGTTTTCAGCTTCCTCCTCTGCTGCTCCATGGCAGAAGAGGCCAAAAACAGCCTTCCTGCCACTTGTGGGAGGAGGAGGATGCCACGGGCCTGCAGGTCAGCTGGGCAAGGTAAATGTGGGGCTGGGGGCTGGGGCTTGGGCCATTTAGAGGGCCCTGCTCCTTGCAAGTGGCAGGTCCCTTTAAACTATCAGCTGGCAGGTGGTGAGGGGGGATCCTCCCTGCTGCCTGCCAGCTGATAGTTTAAAGGCACCTACCACTTGCAAGTGGCAGGAAATGTTTATATGGCCATTTCCCTGGGGAAATGGCCATTTAAACTACCCCTTTAATATGACCCAAACAAAGCAGTAGACCAGTTCGTGGAAGTTCATGGAAACGAGCTTCCACGAACCACTGGTTTGCGAAGCACGAACCGCCTGGTTTGTGCATTTTTTGGGGTTGTAATTCAATTTGTGCCCACCTCTAGTAGTAACTCCTAGAGCCTAACTACTTAGTACAAGCTAGTGTCCACATGTGCCTCTATCATAACAATTTTGTGTTGCAAGGTTTTTTTGGTTTTGTTTTGTTTATACTTGCAAAAGACATTTTTGGAATTCCATGCAGAGATACAGGTGAGGGATGGATTTGCAATGAGCGCTGAGTACTCCAGTCCCCCAAATGGAAGCAGCTTTTCCTAAATAACATCAACAACAAAAACAGCTTAGGGGCCATTTGGTTTCACACACTCGTGCATAAAACCTAGATTCTTAAACTTATGGCGTCGCCCTGCAGGAAACAGTGTGCATGACACATAGATGGTGTAATATTCTGGGGAGTGAAGGGAACTTGCTTTCATTTCAGGTTTCCTTCCTGTCAGCTTAGGTTTGATGTGCAGCCACTGCTGTCTTGGCCACAAAGAGGTAAGGCTGCCATATAATGAGATATGTGGGAAGATAGAAATTAAATTCCAGAGATGAAGAAGAATACTGGGTGTGCTGAATACCTCTGGCAGGGAATTCTTATTGATTCATGTAGGGTTTTTTTTAGAAGTGACTGTATTCTCCCTGACTAGGACCACCATACCACCATACTATTTTGAGAAAAAGGAAGGCCAGAAATTGTCACTTTCCTCCTAATATTTCCCTGTGAGAACTTATAAAGAAGGTGTCAGTGAGATCCTTTTCTACTCATGTGCTGTATTAATGTACCAATTTGCAGATCTGTGTATAGAACACATGGAATTGGAACACACACATGGTGTTGGTGGTCAGAAGGTAAAATGATTTTAGCAGAAGGGAGGGACTGCTGAGAAGTGGTTGTGTAACATATTAGACTCATGCTGTCTTTGAAAAGAATAATCTGTCTCTTTGTATCTCCACTTACATTTGATATGATTCAGCACTGGAAAATGCCTGGCAAAGAGAAACCAGTTTCTATACCTTTGAAATCTGGTAAATTCTGGCTAAAAAACAATGGGATTCCAAAAATACATTAAAGGCATTAAAAACTGCCTTCTAATGTTTTCTATTTTTTCAAAATATGTGACAAAATTTTATGCTAGGATTTGCAAAAATAAGAGTTTTTAGAAGTATGTCATTACATTGTACTCTTGTACCTCCAAAGATATTTCCTTAATCCTGGGGGCAAGAAACACATTTTTTTTGTGGGGGGAATCAAAGATGAGATTACCAGCACTCTAATTATAGAGCATTGCTTAGCCTTTGCATTATAGTCCTGAGGACAAGTTTGCGTATCTGGATCTCTCCAGAGACCTATGCACTGCTAAATTACTTAAATCCTCTTAGACACATACTGGGGTTTGAATGATGGTACTTTGTGCATATTTTATTTTGAAATGCAGCATTAAAGAAATAGCAGCATAATTGGGGACCTCTGACTATTGTCTCTGCTTTCCTCTTGTTATGAATAGACCTGTCAGTCATGTCAAAACAAATTAAGAAAACAACCAGTTCACAGACGGCAGCAAAAGCAGGAGAAGATTGGCATGTTTCAAATGCTCCATGCTTGTGTGATCTGCATCTGAAATCATCTACTGGTTGATCTCCAGTGTGTTAAATTTAAGTACTGTATGCAAAGAAACTGGTGTTTAGGAGTCTGAGTACTAATTACTCCAGTTTATTCTTGTTAAAGAGCACTATTTTAGCAATTTGAGAATGATACAGGGGAAAAAATTAATTCGCCAAAATAGGAACTTCTCCTCTGATTTCTTCCAGATTTATTTAAAGTGCCAAGCTGAAAGCTTGAGTTTAAGTCACCCATTTTAACCAACTTTTTGACTTGTCCTTTGTTATTTTTTAAAGAAAAGTACGTGCTTTGTAGCCTACCATTAACAGACATTGATTTACAACCAAATGGAGCCTTGTCTCCAGATTTGATTATCTTTCTTCTGCATTGAAGGGTATTTTTGTGACTATTTAATTATAAGCAAATACATCAATTCCTATGCCTAATAGTGAAAGGCTGATCCCAATGCAGGTATCATTAGCATGATACCAGTTACTTAGCTGAAAGTGTCCAACAGAATTTTAAAACAAGGAATAATTATTCCCAAGCGGAATACAGTTTTGGCTTTTGCAAAATTACGTTACTGCTTGCATATGAAATCCAATGTAGAATTCAAGAACTTAATTAGTAAGAAGAGGCAGCAACACAGGATTAGTTGGCTGCCTACTATTTCTGCTAGTTGTATTCACTTTTCCAATTACACAGCTAGAAGAATAAAATTGTGCTTGATTTCTAGCTGCATAGACACACAAGATAAAATGCTGCAAACGACCAAATAGTATTTAAGCACTATTAACTAAGGCTTTGCTGAATCGTTCAGATGTTTATTCAAAGGACAAAATAGGAACCATAAAACACTAGGATAGAAAACATATTTTAGCAATGCACAGACTTCAATTAAGGATGCGTATGAAAATTAGGGATGCTTATGGAAATTTTGTTTCCAGAGTGAAACTGATGGATTGGCTATCTCCATTCTCCCATTTTTGATCACCAGACTGTTTAGAATCTGTAGTTTACCATTCCCGCTGTTCCTTTTTTGTTAGTGGTTTCTGTTGTACTCTAACACATGAATGCATTAATGAAAACCCCATAGCAAGAAGATATCTTGATGTGATTATGAAATCAGGTCTGATTCTATTAAGACTCCTTTTTGCTCTGAGATTTTATTAAATATATGCATCAACTCAATCTCAGTGCAAAAGGGGATGCTGACATGAATATGCACAATCATACCAAGATTCCTTTTGTGCTCTATGATTTCATCAGCATACATATATGCTGGAGTGAAAGAGTAAGGGTAAAATGCACATATTCAAAACTGCAGCAAGACCAAGTTGCTTCCCCAAATTAATTTTAAAACATTTCTAAATTAAGCAAGAAGGTGGACAAAGCAATATGTGGATCAGAGTGGAACACAAACAAAATGAAATGGGGGAAATCATTTCCCATCTGTAATCCCTGAGATTGCAGACATGAAAGTCCACATGTTAAATTGGAGGCTGTGGAAGGCCTACCTATCCTTGGCTGACTACAGCTTCCACTGTGAGCAGGGACAGCATCAGCATATGGTGAGTTGGGGCAGCTGCCAGGGGCCGTGGCTTCTGATAAGGCCCACTGCTGCTAACTTCCTACTTATGCATATCTTCTGGTGCCTGTACTCACACCCTTCTACTGCCTGTTTGTGAGTGCTTTGTCACATCTGCTTTTAGCTTCATATGCTGCCTAGCCCTGCTAGAGAAAAGCACATGGGTAGTATCAGCATTCCTGGTGGCCATGGCAATGGCACTCCTAGCTTTATCCACCACCATCAGGGAAAATGATGCGCACAAAAGAAGGACACTCACGCAAGTGGGGGCACATGAGTGGCAAGGCGGACCTAGTAGTGGGCATGGGGGGCGGGGGCTGAGCACACTCAGAGCTCCACCAAACCTGGAACTGGCCCTGAGTATGAGTGTAATCATCCTTTCCAATTCTCTTGCCATTTCTTACTTAAATATAACTATGCACATCCTTCCCTCCCACAAGCACAGCCTAAAGCTCATGTGTAAACTAGGGTTTCCCATTCACTTCAGTTTTAATAGGCGATCTAGATGTGTAGTTCAGCCCAAATCTCTGACACTGAAGTGGATGGAGAAGCTAATGTGGGAGCACTGCTGTGTGTATTAGAGCTTCTCTTGCATGCAAGGAGTTGCTGGACAGAGGCTGACAAGTGTACATATGGGGCCATAGTTAGTCCCATTGCACTTTTCTCCAGTATTTCTGTCATCAAATGAATAATCAGATGGACCCATATATAACATACTCCATACTATACAATAATTATTTAGTAAACAATACTTGAGCATTCCTTGTTCCTGTGGTATTTAAATACTACAAATTATTACCATTTTATTGCAGGCTCACTCAGCCAGAAATGTAATATACCAACATCCTTGGTGTCTTGTTTGCTTTGTCGACTACTGCTAAGTGGGCAAATGTAGACACTAATTTTATTTTGGCATCATCTTAGGCTGTCTTTTTACACAAAAGAGATTAATTCATCTCAGTTTCTTCTAAAACGTATAATCCAAAAAATAATGTTTTAAATTTTCAATTATCTGGGAGGCAGGATAGCTAGATGTGTGGCCTTACTATCCATGCTGGTAGCCTAGAACAAATGTTTTTGCTGATATATTTTATTTAATATATTGTATTTAGCCACCTTCTCAAAATTTCTGTCTCCCCCCCCCCCCCATATACAACTTACAAAATTTTCTCTATTTGTCCGTATCACCTCTAATTATGCTAATACTACATAATTTCATAATTCCTTAGACTGGGTGTAGAGACCCACTATCTCATTGACATCAACATCTTTACTCTTCCTTCCTTTCCATCTTTCCAACCTTCTGCTTCACTAAGGGAGTTGCACACACGAGTTTTAAATGTCCAAATAAAACAAAGAAAAAATAATTCACGCTGAAACCTCAGCAAAAATGGCATCCTTTGTGTTATTGATCTACCTGGCTTATATGAAAGTAGCTTTGAATGGGCAAAAGTACCTTTGCTTCACCACTGGACAACCACTGAACAACCAGGAATGCTGTGTTATTAGTACTTCTGTTGTCATTCTGTCAGTGTGAAAGCATGTGCATAACTCTTCTATTAAAATCCAAAGTTTGCTGAACACATTTTATCTGTGCAAGTAAGCCTCATAGTATGTGAAGATTTTTTTTTTAAGTTAGTAGAAAAAATAAGTTGCACCACTTGTTCATTGATTGGGTGATACTCCAGAGATCTTCTGCAAACAGAGAACAGTTTTTAGGGGGGAGCCAATTCCTTTCCATTAAAAACAGAATCTGAATGTACACAGTTTCCGTTCAGTTCACTGGCTCTTTCAGAACACAAGTTCCCAGTGGATCTCTACTTAGGTCCACCTTAGCAAGGCTTTCTCTTCACATAGTCCCATCTTTTACCTTGAACCACTTTAAGCTCTGTAATATCTCAAAATGCATATTCGAAGATCTTACTGGCCACAGATCTCTTTTGACCATCTTCACTTTTCCTGTAAGTAAAAACTCAGTCAGAGACAATGGCATACTTATTTGATACTGTTGTTACTATGGTCATAGATGCAGAGGAGTTAGCCGTGTTAGTCTGTGGTAGCAAAATCAAAAAGAGTCCAGTAGCACCTTTAAGACTAACCAATTTTATTGTAGCATAAGCTTTCGAGAATCAAGTTCTCTTCGTCAGATGCCTGATACAGAGACTGGTCAAATGCAGAACAGCAGGAGAGAGAAGAGGCAATTGTTACTAGTATTCATAATATTTTGTCTCTTTATTACCTATAGTTTCTTTTTTGGTGTAGTTCATGAAATAGTTATCAAAAAGGGGCCAATGGTCCTTTAAGGTGTAGGAGAATGAATATGTTTAATGTTAACTGTAGTCATTCCTAGTATTCTTCCTTAGTTCCTTGGGTATGTTTGAGGACTGGAATCTGTTTAAATGTATCTTCTTGACCCAACTATTCTGTTTTTCAGTAAAAATGGAAAAACATATTTATTTAAAATTTACATATTATATTTTAATTCCTTGGACTCCATGTTGCTAATGGAGACACCGAAGTTGCAAGAACACAGTAACTGTCCATCAACAAGATGCACAAAATCACACAGGTTAAAAAACACACACAGGCAGGAGGTTTGTCAAAACAGTTTACCTCCAAATGCCCTCTGAAATAAAAGTGTAAAACACACTGCTCTCCACGCCTTCTCTGTAAGCTATTCCAGAGGACTGGACTTACCACAAACAAAGCCCATGACCTGACTTTTGCTATTTGGATAGTCCTAAGAGAGGGAACTATAAGGAGCAAACTATCTGAAGAATGTTACTGGTGCATGAGAATATACTGAGAGGTTCAGCTCTAGGGCTTTAACGGTAACAGCAAGGGCTGAATTGGGCCTGGAAGCAAATAGGTAACTAGTGTCATTGACACAGCAATGGAGTTATATGTTCCTAGCAGAAGACCCCAAGGGCCTTGTTGTTGTATTTTGTACTAATTAAAGGCAGCACTGCATACACTGTGTTTCTATAATCAAATCTAGCGGTTACAATAATGTGGATTGTGATTGCTAAGTCACCTAAGCATAGCTAAGTAAGATTATACCTGTCATGGCCAGTCTGGGCTCACTGAAAGTGAGGACTCCTCAGAAGGAGAAGAGCCTCGTGTAGCCAGCCCTGACTCCTCAGGAGAAGAGAAGCTCTGTGTAGCCAGCCCTGACTCAGCAGAAGCTGGCGATCAGGAAGAACAGCTGCTGGCTAATCAGAGTCCACAGCCAGCAGCTGAGCCAGCTCCAACACCACTGACCCCCTTCAGCTCCAACACCATCAATGAAACCCAGCCACAGAAGACCAGGAGGCATGGAAGCGACACGTCAGAATCCTGCTCTGACTGTGACCACTCTGCTGAATCTTGCCTTCCTCTTGCCTTGCTGTGTGACCCCTGGACTGTGCCGTGACCTTGTTTCTGGATCGCCCTTACTCTGAACTGGTAACTGACCTATGGACCTCCTGACTTGGCTTTCGGATTCTGGACTTCGAACTTTGTACTCACATCTGGCTTTGGACTTGTGCTCTGACCTCAGACTGGACTTGGACAACTCTGCTTGGGCTGTCCTAGCCCACAACAATACCTTTTTCCTGTCCTCTGATCAGTTCATTTGTGTGTGGTTCACTGTATTTATCCCCCCCAAATAAAGGCAACAGAAGGAAGAAAGCTAGGAAGAGTGTATATAAGTGTATATAAAGCACAGTTCTCACCCAATGTATAACGAAACAGCAGCACTTAGTATGTTACGAACAACATGGAATAAAAGTTCAGTGTAGAGTTATCCTCCCAGCGGGAGAGGGGGGAACTCAACACTTACCTTTTTCAGTGTGTTCGCGCACATAATCTCAGGGCAGTGCAATGATGTCACTTCTGGAAGTGATGTCATTACACAGGGCCCAGGGCCCAAATTGGCATGCTGCGGAACATGGGAGCTCTCCCAGGGTGGCATGATGATATCATCCCAGGGAGTGGCATCATTACACCACCCTGGGAACATGCCTGGGAGGCTTCCCCCCCTCCCCTCCTGCTGACCAGGTGAGTCATGGCAGGGGGCAGAGGTTGGGAGTAAGGGATCCCTCGCCCCCACCAGGAGACCTAGGATCCTAATTCAGTGGTACCTGAAAGACTAATAACATTTATTTCAATAGGAGCTTTCATGAGTCATAGCTCTCTTTCTCAGATATGTCATTGTATCATGTCTCATATCTGAGGAAGTGAGTTGTGATTCATGAAAGCCCCTACTGAAATAAATGTTAGTCTTTAAGGTGCCACTGGTATTTTGTTTTATTTTGCTATAACAGACTGACATGACTACCCCTTTATAAACAACATGAACATATTATAAACAACATACATATTTGTACCCAAACATTCACACAAGATGGGATTCTAGGCAAAGACCCATTGAAAACGTTTCTTTTTTTCAGGAATTGTTAACATTCTTACAGCAAAGTCCTTGTGTGTCTAAATCAGCACAGGAATGAAAAAAAATTGAAGAACAGGATTGTTATACATAAAAAAATCCAAAGTGAAGGAAAAAATCCATTTACTAAACTTTTTTTGAAAATTCTATATTATTTCAAATGCATTCTGCATTGAGTCAAGGAATCCAAAATACCATGCAAATAAAAATGGAGGAACAATTGTCTCTCATCTTTCTGCAGCCATAAAATTAGACTGCAGCTGGTGTGCATAAAAGTAAAGACACAGCTAATTGGTTGACTCTTAAATATTCCCTTTCTCCAGTTAACTCTGTCACATACAATTGCCCAGATTCATAAATGATCACAGTCTAGTGCACAAATGTCTGGATAACCTATGGTCCATTGCAATGCTAATGGCAGATGGATTACCTCAACAACATGTTTCTACAGGCCTTCAAAACAGCTTATGAGATTAAAAACCATACAAAATAATAACATAAATCTGAAAAAATATATAACTAAACAATGCAAACATCGATAGCTGAACCTGGGCAGCAGTTGCTAAAAAACTACATCATTAAAAACAGCACTTAACCTCACCTTCTAAATGCCTGCTGGATTTTTTTAAAGGTTCATCTAATTACTGAAAGTAAGAGCTGGCTGAGCAATCTGCCCTGAGAAATGAGTTTGAAAGAGGGAGTGCCATGTTGTGAAAGCTCTACAGACAAAAACTTTCTTTTATTTTGTGGTCCTTTGGTGACTGAAGCTTCAGGGATCAGAGCAGCTCAAGATTATGACAAAAATGTTCCATTATATTAGGGGGACATGAATTTTATTGGCTGGAAATCTATTATTTACAAGCTTCTATATCAAATTCAGTTCACGCTGTATTAAGGAAAAAAAGATTGCCAACAAAAATTAGTTTCTAATCTAATCCCTTGGTTAACTTGGAGAAGTCATTCCATAAATCACATAGGCAACTATGGATTTTTTTTCTCCCTGCCAGCCATTGCTAAGGCAAAATGTTCATTTATTTGCAGTCTTTATTGGTCCTAATAATTATAACATTTGTTCTGTTCCAGGCTTATACTGCATTTTTTTCTGCCAGAAGGAAAGTTTTCTTTGTAAAATCTGGTTTAGCAATATGTTTACAGGACATAGAATAGCAAGTCACATCTGAATTTCAGAAACTGGGGTTTGTATGGTTATTGGGAATGGGTATTTTGCAAGGGATTTCTTCTGTTGGACAACAAAGAAAGAAAGCAAACGTATACTATTGTTGGCTAACTAATCAGCATGGGCAGAGCCTGAAAATCATGTTGGTGGAGATTTTTTTTGAGGGCTTCCACAACTTTAGGGATTCCTTTAGCCACTACTTCCCTTTTTTCCACAAGAAAAGGAAATAGCAGAGATCTTGTTCATCAGTTGTCTTTTCCTAGTTTGTGGAAGGGAAGTCTTAATAGTCTACTTTAAGGTAGGGATGCTGCAAATTTTGTGATCAACATTTTTGACAGTTGTATTTACCATGTTCAACTGGGTCAGTCGGAAGCAAGCTGATCATTGAGTCTGTTCTTAACTCAAATGTCTGCTGAACAGGCTTGCACCAGGTTTTTGCAAAACTGGACATGTATGAAAATATTGTCACTCCAAACAGTTTGGTAGCCCAGCCCTCAACGTCTTTAAGAACTACTTAGGCAAATACCAAATCATGCCTGCCTTTGTCATTTACCGACTCTTATCATTCGGCTTCTGTAATCACTCCACTCAAGATATAAGGACAGATGGACTCACATTCTAGCTGTATCTGAAGAAGTGAGCTGCCTGTGACTCTCAAAAGCTCATACCCTGCTACTAATTTTGTTAGTCTTGTAGGTGCTACTGGACTCTTGCTCTTTTCCACTGCTACAGACAAACTGACACAGCTACCCATCTTGATCAAACACCAAATTGTAACTTTTAAAAACCCAGCATTTATTTATAAGTGTTTATATAATTTGTGACTGATTTCAACAATTTGTTGTCTATTGTTGTCTATTTCAACAAATTGTTGTCTATTTCAACAATTATATGTTGAGCAGAGTAATGGCACAACTGTTGGGATAGGGAAATTAGAATTTCATTGCATTTTGTGAGAATGCAAATGCATGAAAAAAAATACACGAATATACTGTGTATTGATGGTTGTTGTGGGTTTTCTGGGCTGTATTGCCGTGGTCTTGGCATTGTAGTTCCTGACGTTTCGCCAGCAGCTGTGGCTGGCATCTTCAGAGGTGTAGCACCAAAAGACAGAGATCTCTCAGTGTCACAGTGACACTGAGAGATCTCGGTCTTGTGACACTGAGAGATCTCTGTCTTTTGGTGCTACACCTCTGAAGATGCCAGCCACAACTGCTGGCGAAACGTCAGGAACTACAATGCCAAGACCACGGCAATACAGCCCGGAAAACCCACAACAACCATCGTTCTCCAGCCGTGAAAGCCTTCGACAATACATACTGTGTATTATTAGAAAGTAATAGATTGAAGCAACCTGTTGAATAGGCACAATTGGGTCAACTAACAGATGAACAATCCACTGAAAAATCAGCTCTCTGGTCATCCTGGGTTAACAAAATATGAGCCAAACTGGCACATATTTAAGAATTCTTACTCTCAGCATGTAAATGGACCCTGATGTGGGCATACATTGAGTTGAATAGCATAATTCAGTAGCATATGGTTGTGGTTACCTTTCTTGTGTCTCCCACTTACCTTTAAAAAAAAACATTTGACTTTAGCACTGTGACAACTTCAGCATTAGCTTAGCTTCAGTAACTTCTTCAGAAATCATTTTATTAAAGAGTTTTCAGACTCCTCCAAAAATGTTCTGGGATTCTTGGAAGCAGTCAGGTATTTCATAAACAGAAGGCATCTGAGTTGGAAGACTAGTTGTACACCACTACTGATCTTTCCCTGTAGTCAGGATTTGTATCCTAGTACTCCTTTCAGCAAAATATTACACCTTCTTCCTAAGGAAGCTTCCTCCTAATTTAGTGGCATTTCCAGCAGAGGACACATGGTGAATGGATCCACACTTGCCAGATTTGGGCTTTCTGAGCACTGGCAATCTGTATTGTTTGTTTCAGAGAGAATTCTCTGTTCATGTGAGGGCCTGTGTGATGATATGACACTTTACCCAATTATCTCTGCAAGGATTTTCCACTTTGATTTGTGAATGTTGTATGTATGCTCTGAATGCTCAGTGGTTAAACTCAAACTGCCTTTATAGGTAGTCTGGTCAAAACAAGGAGCTACTTTGCCCTTACCACCTTTTTAAATTCTTTCTGAAGTCCAAGCTACAGGGTTTTATGCAGTGAAGCCAATCGTATGATACTGAAAGCAACAGGAGAGACATGATAAGTGGCCTGGCAATGGGGACCCAGGGCTGCTGAGAACCACCACTGCCCCCGCCCCCATTTGACCTGATCAGAACCAAGTATCATTGGCTTGCTGTTACCATAAATAGAATAATAACTGTTTATTAGGTAAGGAATGTTAGCAGAAAATGTACAGGATTAGAGCTAATAGGTAGCAATCAGAGAGCCAGGAGGGAAAGATTTAACTCTTGCTTGGAGTAGAGAACTTGAGTGACAGGCTGCTCCCTCCTCTCTGATTGGTCAGTTAGAATCCAGCAACTGCCTGGGAACTTTTTATTTTGCTTTTCCAGCATCGTGGTGTGCGGTTTCACAGTCCTGCCCCCTCCACCACATTCTTCTCTGGAATAGATTAATAACTCCTCTCACTTCCTCCAGTTGGGGGCTCATTTGACAATCCTGTTCTTGGAGTACAAAAGCTGAGGAAATGGGGCAGGGAACAAGCATCAAACAGCAAGGCAGTTGCAAGGAGGAGGATGACAATAATGATGAGCAACTGGCTCTTGCTGATCATCTTACGAAGGAGAGGGAGCACATAATGCAAATGCTGTCTTTGTGACATGTAGCCAGCATGTGAGGCTGGCTGACTACACAGGGTGGGGCAAGGCAGGGGAAGCTGAGCCAACCCCTGGCATCCATCTGTCACTCTGTGTGTGTAATCATGGCACACTGGCAGTAGCTGAAAGGGAAGAAGTGAGCAGAAGCAATCCAGGAAATCTCAATTCTACTGTGATGGCTGTCAGAGAGCCTCAGCTCATGGCTCTCTAGCTGACTCGTGCCCAGGAATTTTGTCCCCACAGTCCCCCTTTCTCTGTGGCCCTATGGGGACTTCCTAACTCTTAGAAGTTACTGTAGCAGATGGTTCTAAGTAGCAGATGGTTCTAAGTTCTCTTCCCTCCCTAGTAAATTTATTGTGGGGTTAGTTTTGAGGGTTTATGAATGGGAGAAGGCTCCCTCAAAAGAAGCAACCGTTTTTTAAGAGGGGCAGACTTGCTTGAGGTGTGCTAGTGACTTCATGGGGATGTAGGGACTCTGAAGGAGACTCACACAGACACCTGCTGCGAAGAGAGACAACCAGGCAGATGACATGTGGTCTTCATATTTTATGAATACCATGGACCTCCAAAAGGCCAAATGTGGGTTCTAGATCAAACCAAGTGCAAATTTTCCCTAGAAACTAAAATGACAAAACTGAGGCTATTGTACTTTGGTCACATGAGAAGACAAGACTCTCTGGAACAGACAATTATGCTAGGAAAAGATGAAATCATTAGAAAGAGAAGGAGACCCGGAATGAGATGGGTTGACTCAATAAAGGGCCTTCATTTCACATGATCTGAGCAAGGTTGTTAATGATAAGACTTTTTGGAGGTCATTCATTTATAGGGTAGTCATAATTTATTGCAAGCAACTTGACAGCACATAACATACACACATCCAGTCCCAATTATTTTGAACACCTGAATACAAGATACTGCTCTCATTGTCTGGTCATAGTATACATAATGCAGGGAGCATATAGATAGAGAAGACAATACAGAAGAAAATATAGAAGGACAACGGGGTCCAAGTTATTTTCCCAATCCATTAGAGACTTTTCTCCAAACAACCCATGAGTGACTCCTTGAACCCTGTTTCATCTTGTCACCTCTTACTTGGAAGTGGTGGAAGCTGCAGAAATTTATTACAGATTCCCTCCCAAACATTTACAACAGTGGTCCAGGGACCCTAATTTTCTTAGGCTTCCTGACATTCATACTAAGGGCTCAATTGTTGTTAAACAATTACTCTTCTTAGGGGTTTTGGCATTTGGGAGGCTAGTATAGAAGCATTAAAAATACCAGGGAGGAAATAGTCCTTACAGGAAAGCTTAGAGGAATATCCCTGCTGTTATCACCAGACAGATAAGTCAGAAAGCAGTAGGGAGGGAGTCAAGCAGCAAGGAGTTCTTCTGTCTCTCAAATTATGATCCAATCCGGAAAAGACATCCTGAGGCCATTATGGTGGCCTCAGATGGAAAAATTATGGGCTGCTGAAGTTTGTGAATTGGTAATTATGAACTTCAGCAACATCATAAAGCCAAACCTATGTAAAACCATACATCTAGCAAGTGGATGAAATGGAATTAAAATGAAAGCCTCAAGTGTTCCAGTTGTCTGTGCTTTTTCAACTAGGTTACTTATTAAATCTAAACCCTTTGATTTTCATGTGGCTTCTTCCCACACTAAATCCATTCAAATCTCAGGATGGCTTGTTTAAAGTGAGAAGGCCCCTAGTTTTCTACTCCTTTTCTATTTCCTAACACTTTGACCTTTGTTTGTTATCGTGGCATTGTGCCTCACGGATTGATTTGTCTCTGCTCTTCTTTTCTCTCAGGTCTGTCTCAGGTCTGGATAAGGAACCTGACCTTGTTCACATGGAGGCTCGGACAACAGATGGACGTGAGTATCTCATCTCCAAGCTTATAAAGTCAGAAAGGAATAGATTGAAGTTCATCTGGCTTGTTTTGTTTCTTGATTTACATTTTAATTGATAAGTAAGATATGGATCACAAGGCTCAGTTTATTGAGTACACCTGTCAGACTCCAACAGGAGTCAGTTGTACAATATTACTTCTTGGAAAAAAACTGAACTTAGACAGAAAGTAATAATAAAGCTATAGGACCCTGATCAAGAACTTGAGTTTGAGGGATTATGAGTCCCTATATGCCCATTAAATATATTCATCCAAATTTATAATATTTTCTATCTCTGTCATTTTTATCTAGTGTACATAGTTCTCCCTTTCTCCATTTTGCCCCCCCCCCAACAGCCCTGTGAAGTGGGCTAGACTGAAGAAAGACTAGCCCAACATAACCCAATGAACTTTGTGGCTGAGTGCAGGACTGGTGCCAGGGTTTTTGGTGCCTGAGGTGAGATACCTACTTGCACCCCTCCCTCACTAACCATCTTGATATTGTAGGCTTAAAAATGATGAATTTTAATACATCTCCAAAATTATACCTTTTACAGCTTTTCCAGCCTGCTTTTAGTATTCTTGGTGATTGGGAGGGGCAACGGCATAGCATGGTCGTGGGAATCCTTGGGCAGGAGGTGGCGACTCTCACCCCATGCACATGCATGAACTGCGCACATGCTCTGGTCCTGCGTGATGACATCACTTGTGACGTCAGAGAGCCGGGGCACCCAGCTCTCTGGGAGTTGAGCTGAGGCAGGCGGCAGCAGCAAAGGGGCAGAGAGGCGAGCACGGACATGGCCCACTTCCCCACTCACATCCCCATTTGCTGCTGCACCACCAGGGCACCTGGCTCGCCGGGAGCTGAGCTGAGGTGGGTGGCAGCGGCAAAGTGGCAAAGAGGAGAGCGGGGATGAGGCCTGCTTCTGGGTCAGCGGAGTCGTCGGGGGCCAATACGGTGCCTCCTTCAGAGTTCAGTGCTCAAGGCGGCTGCCAGCACTGCCCCCATGGATGCACTTGTCCTGGCTGAGTGGAGGCCAGAACCTAGGTCTCTTAGGTCTACTCAGACCACTATACTACGTTGGCTATTAGTGCGTGGTTCACAAACATGGGTTATGTGAGCTCGTTCCTGAGCCAGGGAGCTAAATCTGTTCTTCAAGTGGAACCTGCACCATACTTCTTCACTTTTAGAATACATAGCTAGTATTGTTACTGGAAGTTCTTGTCACTACTTTTATTGTAAACTACTTTAAGGTAAATGCAGGGAGGATCTCCAGGAAATGACCGCACCAATCACTACTCCTTTCTACCACTTCCTACCACTTCCTATGTTGTAACATTAAGAATATGGCAATGGCATGTCTATGAAAAGATGAGTTCAGTGCCTTCCTAATTCCTGGGCATCTGACAAAGAGAGCTGTGGTTCTCAAAAGCCTATGCTACAATAAAGTTGGTTAGTCTTAAAGGTGCTACTGGACTCTGCTATTTTGCTACTGCAGACTAACACGGCTAACTCCTCTGGATCTATTCCCAAATAAGGAGCTTATTTGCAGAAGCTTTATATGGTTCAGTGCAAGACATGTTATGCACAAACTAGTATATTAGAACCCTTTTTGTTTAAAAAAAACAGTTCAGAAAAGGGTGATTGAATTCATCTGTAGACTAAGATCTTTGGGTGGCTTTTCAAAGGTCAACTATCTCCCAAAGCAAGACACAAAGATAAGAGACACAAAAGAGTTGAAGTGGAAGGAACTTAGGCTTGACAATATTAGCATTTCTATCCTATTCTAGGCTGGTGTTCCCCTTTAGATGTTCTTCCTGAAACAAAAAGGCTTCTAAGTTCCAATGGCTCAAGTCTTGAACCTTTGACTGAGATGAAAATGCCTTTCCCTTTAGTTCTGCAATCCCTGGGCATATATATCTGTGCATTATACTGATTACATCTATGCTTGCATATGTGCATGATTTTCATAATTTACTCTGAAGTAAATTTGCGGTTCTTTAGAGGAAAAGAGGCACTTTTGACAAACATTGTTGCTATTACGCATCTTAGCCTTTTTCGGTGCTGAATCTTCTCCCTAGTGTAGGGAAGTGTAGGGGGAAATAGTTTACTCTTCTTCATCAGCACCTATTAAACATATGGAAGAAAATCCCGAGCAATTACCCCCGTGGCCTAAGAGTCTGCCTGAGGAAATTGAAAAACTCAGAAAAATGAAAAAGTGGAAAGTGCCTGGTCCAGATTTGATCGCTATTGAGCTGTACCAGCATAACATTGCTTGGTGGAGCTCTTTTTTGGCTCCTGTTTTCTCAGTAATAAATGGACCTGGTATAATTCCAAGTGTGTGGAGACAAGCAATTATAGTCCCTATCTATAAAATAGACGATAGGGCAAATCCTACTAATTATTGCACAATTATTCTTTTGTCTTCATTACAAAAACTTTACTCTTCCTTGTTACTATAAAAACTATTAGATTGGGTAAACTTTGAAAGGATTCTAGCCCCTGAACAAGCAGGATTTGTTACTGGAAAGTCTACAATAGATCATTGTGTCAGGCTACGGATGACAGGCTATGGCAGATAGACCCCTGTACCATTCCAGCAAGAATCCAGGCTCTTGGTTAAAGGTTTTATTCAGGAATCAGACCATTTCCACAGATATGTTCATAGGATTACTCAGAAGCAAAGTAAGCTACTAAGCAGTAAAAACAGGTTGATAGGAATGGTAATATGTGGAAGAACCATTCCTCTTGAAGAACACAGTTACTCCTTTTCCCCCTCCCATCAGCAAAACATAACTTTTGGCACGAACCTGTCTTGGGAACTTCTCATATATTTTAACTATCACGTCTAAACACTGAGAAAGCAGGAGATTAAAGTTGAAACACACTAATTCATGGGAGTGGACAGTGTACAAGGTCAGAAGCTCTGAAAGCTTCAAAGCCATTAGATAAGACATCTGCAACTGTAAGCCTGTGAAAGCAGTTATGGCATTGGCAATATGGCATGAAGGTACAGCTTGAAACACTGGTTCAGAATAACAGGTCAGCATCAAATAATGGCATGGATGGGACACAGATGTGACACATAGTTTAGTCTTATATAATTTAGCCAGGAAATGTACATGAACATTGAGAAGTAAAGTATACATGGTGGCCTTTGATTCGATTCCAAGGGATCGTTTATGGGACAAACTAGGAAAATCTTCAACTGATCAAAGACTGCTATGGTTAATTAAGAAGTTATATGATTCTTCTTCAGCTCAGGTTCATTGTAGTTTGGAAGGATTACTCCTATTTTCTATGATAATGCAAGGTTGTCAATACCAGATAAAGTTAAAAAACTTTTGGAAGGTGTGGATTTAAGAGTTATACTGGCAGTTGCTAAAAGTTTTGCATGTATTATTAAATTAAAAGGATTTTAATTGTGGTAAATGTTAGGTCATTTTAAAAGCGTTGGTTTTAGTATTTAGTGTGGCATTGCTCAAGATCTGTCGGCAAAATAAGCAGTATTATTAAAGATAATTAAAGATCACTAAAGTATCATTGAGAGCCAGTGTGGTGTAATAGTTGAGTGCAGGACTCTAATCTGGAGAACCAGATTTGATTCCCCACTCCTCCACTTGAAGCCAGCTGGGTGACCTTGGGTCAGTCACAGCTTCTAGGAGCTCTCTCAGCCCCACCCACCTCATAGGGTGTTTTGTTGTGGGGATAATCATGACATACTTTGTAAACCACTCTGAGTGGGCATTAAATTGTCCTGAAGAGCAGTATGTAAATCAAATGTTGTTGTTGTTAAAGAAGGAAGAAAGCGTTTAAGAAGAATACATTTGAACAAAAGCTAATATCACAATAAATTTGCCATTCTTCAAGGTGCCTCAAGACTCTAAATTGTAAACAGACACATGAACAGATAATTTGTATCCATCTCTTACTTTTCTTCTGTGAGGTCCCTCTGGCAGAAGTGATGCACATTTTCATTGAATGTGTGTAATTGAAATAGTTGCCTTTAGTTGTTTTACTTAACTTTCTCTGATATTGTATGCATCATTGGGATCACTGCACAGATTGAATGTGTGTGTGTGTGTGTGTGTGTGTGGGAGGGGGAAATACCATGCCTATAACAAGACTTTCAGAAACTGGTCTGTTTGAAGACATCCTGCTCTCCAGCTTTTTGAGGCCAGCTCGAATTTAAATGCTTACATCAAGGAGTCAAAGCTGTGGAACCTTAACCAAATGTGTAATTTCCCATTAAAATCTCAAAATCAGTTTCAAGGGATTAGTCAGAAGATTCAGAGGCCTGGAAACTTTTGATTCCTTTAACAATACACATTTTTCGATTGCCTAGAAACAAAAATGGAGGGTGTTGCAACACAATCTTTAAAAACTCGAGTCTTCTTGGAGGATCCTACTGCAAATGACCAATGTTTTCAAGTTTACCCAAACCACGCTGACTCTCAATCTGTTCTTGACTTCCACATTATCATCTCAAAGCCCCTTACTTCCCTGTAAGCTCTCATCTGAAATGATAAAATGGTACAGGACCCTTGCAAGCATGGAAGCCAAGATGCAAAGTCTCTGCTCCCTTAAGACTTTGCACAGAGAAGGCCAAGTGGAATGTAATAGAATAACAAAATCATATACACATAGCCTCCATAAAAATGCTTATGTAATTTCATAAATGATGCTACTAACTGCCAACTGCCCAAACCATCAAGAAATTACCTGATATACATCTGCATGTTCTCTTTTACTGTCTACATCCATGGAAGAATTCACATATTCAGCACTGATTTTGCCCCAGTATAGTAGCACTTAGATTTTACCAGATTCCAGTTTTCAATCACTATATTTCTTCCTTATTTCTATCATCTAAAAACACCTGTTTGTGTCCCTTACTTCATAAAAAGATTTTAGCCTTTCCATAATCAAGCTGGGGGAGGAGGCTGGAAATACTTTCTCCTTCAGACCTCTCATCACCCCTAAGAGTGCTGGCATTGATTGTGTAGGCCTGATGTGGGGTGCTGAAGAGAGTTTGGCTATCTGCTTGGTGTACCAACCACCCAGCACACCAGCAGTACCCTGTCACACCTGTTGGAGGTGGTTGCCAGGTGGGCTGTTGGAGTTTCCTAGGCTCTTAGTCTTTGGGAACTTCAATGTCCATGTCCACTTCAATGTCCACTTCAATGTTGAAGATGCCACCTCTGTACAAGCTGTGGACCTGATGTCTTCCATGGCAGCACTGGGACTATCTGTTTGTATCAGCCCCCATGCATCAAGCAGGCCACACGCTGGATTTGATCTTCAGGATGGGGATTCATGTGGACCTAGACATTATTGATGCAGTGCCATGGTCCTGAAGGCTCACCTGGGTGTGCCAGCCCCCTCCCTGCATAGGTGACAAGCTGATTTATGCTCACCTACAGAGACTAACGGATCCAATTGGTTTCCAGAATGCTCTGCAGGATCTGATGTCCCTTGGTGACTCGCTGGATATACTGGTGGAGGACTGGAATGCCCATCTATCCAAAGTCATCGACAAAATTGCCCCCTGTCACCCTCTCTATTCCCATACCAGATTGACTCCCTGGTATATTGAGGAACTACAATGGATGAAGGGAGAACTGAGACAGCTAGAGCAAGTGTGGTAGTGAGTTCAGGATGAAGAGTCAAGAACGTCTTATAGAATGCTTATGAAAGTCTATGAGGTTGTGGTGAAAGCAGCAAAGAAGGAATTCTATACTGCTTCCATCACATCTGCAAGCTCATGCCCAGCACAATTATTCAGAACTGTTTGGTCCTTAGTCTCCTTTTCACGGGCAGATTGCCAAATTATTTTTTTTAAAATAATTTTATTGGATTAGATATCATTAAATTGTACATTACAATCAGTTTCCTTTAATTTTTCCAATTCTAACCCCCTCCCTTTCCCCCCCTTTTGTTGACTTCCAACAGTTTTCCAACCCCTTGTCCCTTTTCCCTTACTCATTTTAAATTTATTCTATCTGTCAAACATAATCTTTCACTTTCTTCTAAGCTTATCTATATAACACAGTGCTCCTTCTGTTTTCCTACTTACTTTAACAACTAAATAATACATAACTAAATAATACATTCTTGGCATATTTTCTTTTGATAATAATCATTTAGCTAATTTTGGTACTCTATACTCTATTTTATAATCTCATCTTCAATATGGGGCAAACAATTTATCCCTCATTTAGCATATTTTTAGATACTTCTATAAACAGTACATTCAATATAAGTCAACCAATTTAACTTATACTCTATATATTTCTTTTTCTACATATCTCATCTTCATACTGTTTTAATTATATAATTGTATTATTCTTTCATTATGCAACTATCCACCAAAAATAGTCAACCAATTTGACCCATATATACCTCCAAACCAATTCAATCAATTTAATACATAATCTATACATTAATATATATTTTCCCACCTTACTTAAATTCCTTCATTACAATTATAAAATTATCTCCATTATACAATTATTGCCAGAAATGAAATTAATTAGTTTCTATCCTTATAATTGGTTAATTTCTATCATTATAGTTCTTGTAATAACACCTATAATACTTAATGCTATATATAATAGTCTAATAAAATAGTTGCTTAGAAATTCTCATTTACCTCTCCACCCCCCGGTAAAGTCACCTCCCTCTACTTTTATTGTATTTCAGTAATTTTCAAACTGCCACAGTTCTCCTCCCACCTCCCATTTCTTCACTAAATATTGTTTCAGCTTCTCCCAATCCGTGTTGAACTGTCCTGGATCAAGGTCTCTCAGTTTCCTTGTCATTTTGTCCATTTCCGCCATGCACAGCAATTTATATATCCAGTCCTCAATAGTTGGCACTTCTTGCACTTTCCACTTTTGCGCGTATAAAAGTCTAGCCGCTGCTGTCATGTAAAATAGCAATGTCCTATATTGTGCTGGAATATCCTCCATTCCCAAGTTCAGTAGCAGGAGTTCTGGGTTCTTATTAATTTGAAATTGTAAAATCTCACTTATTACTCTTATTATTTCCCCCCAGTACTGCCTAGCTACCTCACAAGTCCACCACATGTGATACAAAGATCCCTCATGCTTTTTACATTTCCAGCATTTGTTAGACATATTCAAATTCCCTAGCGCAATTTTCTTTGGTGTCAAATACCAATGATAAATCATTTTATAGACATTCTCTTTAATATTGGTGCATGTCGTGATCTTCAACGTATTTTTCCACAAGTATTCCCACGCCTCCATTGTTATTTCTTTATTAAAGTTTATAGCCCACTTCACCATTTGCACTTTAACTGTTTCATCTTCTGTATACCATTTCAGCAGCACTTTATATACCTTAGAGATTTCCTTTTTATCCTCTTGTAAAAGTGCCTGTTCTAATTCCGAATTCTCCATTCTTATCCCTCCCTTCACACAGTCCGAATTATAAAGATCTCTGATCTGTCTGTACTGAAACCAATCGTAACTTGGAGACAACTCGTCCTGCGTCTTTATTTTGGGTTTAGAAAATTCCAGAGATTGGCAAATTATTTATTAGGGTATTAGCCGCAAGACTTTTGGGATCTATTTCATGGATAAGATTTTGTCTCTCCACCACAACCTGCTGGCCACAGTTGATACTGTGAAAGAACTGGAGACCCCCTGGCCATCTTCTAGGCCTGTATTGGATCACATCAACTGGCTCACCCACGATGAGATTGATGGGGGTCCTGCTAGCTGTAAGGCCCACCACTCGCCTCCTGGATCCCTGTCTATCATGGCTGATGAAAGCCAGTGCTGATGGACTTTGGGATCCATTGGAGGCCATTGTTAACTTGTCTCTGAGCTCTGGGTTTTTTTCCTGGAGCCCTGAAGGAGGCAGTGTTGAGGCCACTCCTGAAGAAACCATCTTTGGACCCCACCGATCTGTCCAGTTACTGCCCAGTATTGAACCTCCTGATCATGGGTAAGGTGAGGGGAACAACTACGGGTATTCCTGGAAGATGCCTCTGTTCTGGATCCATGTTCTGTCTTCTGACCTGACCATGGGACTGAGACGGCACTAGTCACTCTGATGGACGGTCTTCGTAGGCATTTGGATTGAGGCGAGTTGGTGCTGCTGGTGTTGTAAGATCTAATGGCAGTGTTCGATATGGTCAACTACAAGCTATTGACCCACTGCCTCACCGATGTGGGGAAATATGAGATGGCCTTGCAATGGCTGATCTCTTTTCTCCACAATCGAGGACAGAGGGTGGTGCTCAGGAAGCAGTTGTCATCATGCTACCTATTAATATGCAACATCCCTCAGGAGGTGATACTCTCCTCGATGTTGTTAAACATTTATATGTGCCCCTTCACCCAGCTGGCTCAGAGTTTTGGTCTGGGATGTCATTAATATGCAGATGACACCCAGTTATATCTGTTGTTAGATGGTCAGCCAGATGCTGCTCCAGATACCCTGTCCAGGGTGTTGGAGGCTGTGACTGGAAGGATAAACCAGAGTCAATTGAACTTGAATCCTATGGAGATGGAGGACCTGTACCTGGATTGAGGGTTGATGGGTTCTGGAATATGGCTCCCAGCTCTAGATGCCTCTCTTTTAATGGAGGCCCAGGTCATGGCAGTTGCCAGATCTGCATTCTTCTATCTTGTCAGATCAGGCAGCTGATGACCTAGCTACAGTGATCCAAGCAACAACCATCTCCAGATTAGATAACTGTTAATTCATTCTATGTAGGGCTGCCTTGTGACTGATCTGGAAGTTACAGCTGGTCCAGAATACGGCAGCACATATCTTTACTGGCACTCCAGTTAGGATGCATATTCAACCTTAGTGTCAGCTGCACTGGCTCCCAGTCGAGTTCCAGGTCAAGTTTAAGGTACTGACTATGACGTTTATAGACCTTAATGGACTGGGACCAACATACCTGCAGGACCGCCTCTCTCCATATATTCCTCAGAGGGCACTTCCTTCTGTCGACAAACACCTTCTGGTGATCCCTGGCCCCAAAGACATTCACCTAGCCTCAAAAAGGGCCTTTTGGGCCCTGGCTCCAGCCTGGTGGAACTCTCTGTCCGTCAAGATTAGGGCCCCGTGGGACTTGTTATGGTTCTGCTGGGCCTCTAAGATGGAATTGTTCCACCAGGCTAACTGGCGATTGAGGCTTGAGCAAACTGCCTGGTTGGCCTCTCTGCTGTAGCCTCTGGTCCGCTTGTTTTACATTCTGGTGATCTGCCTGCCCTACCTCCATGATACTGGTGCGTGGGATGTATTATGGTGAACCATCTTATACTGCATTTTAGATTATGGTTTTAACTTTTGTATTGGAACAATGGAATTGTGTGTTTTATCTTTTATCGTGTATTGTTGTTTTAATTTATTGTATCACTGTGTGGTGTTATAACCCACCCTGAGCCTGCTTGCCTGGAGGGCAGGCAAGAAATCTAATAAATTAAATTAAATTAATTTTGTATCTGTTTGTCTTTCCTGGATTTCAGACCACTGGATAATAGACAACTTTGTTCATTTGTGTTTTCCCCTGAATGCTGTTGTATTGTAGGAAAATGTGTGGCTCATTGGTGGGCCCTTTATGCATTTGTATAAAATATTTATATCTCACCATCTTAACATAAAATTCACAAGGTGACTTACAATAACCATCAAAAATACAGTGAAACAATATTGGCTGATCTTGTTTCACTCTGACTTTCTGCTTTTATCTGTCTCCTAGACTATCATCCTTTTACTTCCTGACCAAATTGATTATTTAGTATGCATGCAAAGAAAAGTAATATAATACCTTTTTATGAGAGCAACCAAAATGTCACAAGGTAGTGAATTCAAGCTTTCAAGATTAGACATGGGCACGATCCAAAAAATAATCCCGATTTAGCTGATTGTGATTCTGTGGCGGCGCCGAACGCAGGTACCCAATTCTAACCTATCAAGTCTCATTTCCGGTCCAAAATCGGATCCGAAATCGGGGAGGCCAGCACCCAGAGCAACCGTAGTCAGGCTGTTGTGCACGTGCACGTGCTCCTGAGTCGCTCCTGCCCATGCAGCAAGCTGGCTGTCCCAGTGCGCTGCGGAGCTGGCAGCAGCGCGAGTGGCTCGGAGGCTGCCCGCACCGTTTACCTGCCCTGCAAGACAAGGGGTAGCCAGCTAGCTCGTGCACCCCTTGTCCTGGGGAAAGGTGAACGGCGCAGGCGGCCTCCCAGCCTCCCGCGCTGCCTTTTGCCTTTCCCCAGGACAAGGGGCGGCTGGCTTGCCCACGCACCCCTTGTGGTACGTACTAAAATGAATGACAGAATTGGCCATTGAAAATAATGGGAGAGGCTTGAATGCCCATTGGAAATAATGAGAACCTGGAATGCCCATAGACTTGCATGGGCTCCATTGAAACACATTAGAGCAAAAAAAAAAAGGTGCAAAGAAAATGTGGAATGGATTTTGAAGGAAACTCTCTGGGCCCAGATAGACTGTTCTGGGACTGGATTGACAGGCTCCTGAGTGCAATGATGGCCCCTGGGTGTCTCAGAAGGGCTCTGGGACTGGAATGACAAGCCCCTACCTGGAATGAGGGCCCTTGGGTGTCTCAGATGGGCTCTGGGACTGGAATGACAGGCCCCTACCTGGAATGAGGGCCCATGGGTGTCTCAGAAGGGCTCTGGGACTGGAATGACAGGCCCCTACCTGGAATGAGGGCCCTTGGGTGTCTCAGATGGGCTCTGGGACTGGAATGACAGGCCCCTGACTGGAATGATGACCCCTAAGTGTGACAGAAAGGGTCTGGGACTGGAATGACAGGCCCCTAACAGGAATGACGACCCCTAAGTGTGACAGAAGGGCTCTGGGACTGGAATGACAGGCCCCTACCTGGAATGACGGCCCCTGAGTCTGCCAGAAGGGCTCTGGGACTGGAATGACAGGCCCCTGACTGTCACCCAGGGACCATCATTCCAGTCTCAGACCCCTTCTGTCACACCCAGGGGCCGTCATTGCACTCAGGGGCCTGTCAATCCAGTCCCAGAACAGTCTATCTGGGCCCAGAGAGTTTCCTTCAAAATCCATTCCACGCTTTCTTTGCACCTTTTTTTTTTTTGCTCTAATGTGTTTCAATGGAGCCCATGCAAATCAATAGGCATTCCAGGTTCCCATTATTTCCAACGGGCATTCAAGCTTCTCCCATTATTTTCAATGGGCAATCCTGTAATTCATTTTAGTACATCCCCCCCTTGTCCTGGGGAAAGACAAACGGCATGGGTGGCCTCCCACGCTGTCTTTTGCCTTTCCCCCGGACAAGGGGCGGCTGGCTTGCCCACACGTCCCTTGTCCAGGGGAAAGGCGAATGGCGCAGGCAGCCTCCCAGCCTCCCATGCTGCCTTTTGCCTTTCCTTTGTGCCCACCCCCTTCCCCCTCCCTCCCCTGGGTTGCTGCTCCGTGGTTGGAAGGAAGCCTGCTAATCAAGGAAAGCTGGGCTTCCATTCGTGTTTCGAGGGTGACAGAAGGAGGGCAAAGACAGCTCATCCCCCCCCCTGACTCCGTTGCCCCGGGAAATAATTACTGGTGCCAGAGTGTCTGCAATTCCGAACAGAAACTGATATATCCGATCAAGTCTTGAACAAGCAAACTCCCAACTGCTGGATTGGTTGCTGTGGACAGAAGATTAGCTGAGTCATGATGGAGCAAACGCCAAAATCGGGGACTTTTTGAAATCGTAATTCAGATCGTGCCCATGTCTATTCAAGATCCCCAGAACTCATTGGACCAAATGTTAAGAACAGCAAATGAAAGGGTGGATAGGTGGGAGAGATTACAGAAAAGAAACAAGTATGTTTGCCATTTGTAACTTTCTGAGTTCAGAAACCAGAAGGTTTGCAGACTTCATTATATGGTGACCCATGGTCAATTTTACTTTTTTAATTTTCCTAATAATTTGTTTCATTTCCTTTGGGCTCATAATGAAAGTGAAGCAAGATTAGGATTGCTGTTTCATTTAAATTATTAATGTATGGGAAAATCCTTATTGCTATTTCCATACATGATTATAATGATTTGCTTTTGTTTTTAAAACCTATGCCTTGGGACCTTTAATCCATCTCCTCCCTACTTTACCTTAAACTTGTACCTTAGGAGGGTTATTGTCACAACCAACATTCTCTTTATTTCCACTCACACAGAGCTTTAAGTATTCTGTACTCAAGCTTTCACTTTGAGAACTCCTTCCCTTTTGTGTTTTTTGACCTATATATTGCTGCCTCCCTGATTCCCTCACCTTAGATCTGCTCTGTTTAACTGGTAAAATAGTAACGCTTGTTATAAATATTAGTTTGACAGAATGGTCAGCATATGAGGGTGGTTGTGAAGTAAAAAAAACTCCTTGTTTCTTAAATATTATCAGCTGAGGTTCCCCCCCGAACTTGGCCCCAGGGCCTGGCAGCAGCCCTGGCACCAGAGGGAGGCAGGGACTAGAGCCCTAGCCCACCACTCCCACAGACCTGACCTGATCAGGCACTAATGTGAGCCCTCAGCCGAGGTGCCTACCGAACTTGGCCCCAGGGCCTGGCAGCAGACCTGGCACCATAGAGAGGGAGGGACTAGAGCCCTAGCCCACCACTCCCACAGACCTGAATGGATCAGGCATTACTGTGAGCCCTCAGCTGAGGTGCCCACTGAGCTTGGCCCCAGGGCCTGGCAGCAGCACTGGCACCATAGGAAGTGAGGGACTAGAGCCCTTGCCCACCACTCCCACAGACCTGAATGGATCAGGCACTAATGTGAGCCCTCAGCCGAGGTACCCACCAAGCTTGGCCCCAGGGCCTGGCAGCAGCCCTGGTACCAGAGGGAGGGAGGGACTAGAGCCCTAGCCCACCACTCCCACAGACCTGAACAGATCAGTCACTAATGTGGGCCCTCAGCCGAGGTACCCACCGAGCTTGGCCCCAGGGCCTGGCAGCAGCCCTGGCACCAGATGGAGTGAGGGACTAGAGCCCTAGCCCACCACTCCCACAGACCTGACCCAATCAGGCTCTGATCAATAATCAATGTGAGCCCTCAGCCGAGGTGCCCACTGAGCTTGGCCCAAGAGCCAGGCAGCAGCCCTGGAACCAGAGGAGATAGACCCCTATCCCTGAAATCAAAACTGAATTAGTCTCTCTCCCCAAAGGCTAGCAAGTGGCAAGCAAGAGCTTTGTTCCACTCCACTGCTCGCTGAAAGTGAAACCCACCCTGGGATCCCATGGCTACTTATAAGCACAGGTCCCATTGAGCAACGCAGGAGGTCTGTGTTTGGCCATCAGAGCTGCCAATCAGGGTTTGCAGGGATGAGATTGGAGTGCCCGTGGCTAAAGGACACCCCCTTCCTCCTCCCTCCCCTAGGTGTCTTCTCCCAACTTGTAACCGCTTTGTAGCTCTGTGGTTGGAAGGAAGACCTGCCGATCAAGGTAAGCTGGGCTTCCATTCGGGTTTCCAGAGTGACAGAAGGAGCGCAGACAGAGTTCAGGCATTCCCCCGGCTCCGTTGCCAGGGGAATTGATTGTTGGCGCTTGACTGTCTGGCTTCCCGAACCGCGGCTGAATGCACCGAACCAAGCTTTTGCCGACCGCTGGTTCGTTGGCCATGGCTGATAAGGAACCCCCAGATCGGGGGGACTTCCGGTTTGGGATCCATGGAGGTCTAACGCAGCTCTAATCGTGGAGCTGACCGGGCTGCCGTTTTAGCGGCCGGCAGGGCAAATCTAGCCCGCGGCCACCTGCTCCCAGGTGGGGAACAGGCAAAGAACGCTCAAGTACCTCAGGGCGCGTCGATCTCGGGCGAAAGGGGGTTCTGCGCTAAGGACTCTCTCTCGTCCCTTGAGGTCCCACCCTTCAACAGGTCGGCATAAATCTCTGCGGCAGATCCGGGGCCAGTGCGGCTGGCATAAGATCTTCATGCCCAAGCTTCAGCAGGGGAAAGTAACTTCGGAAGAGAATTTGAAATCGAAGCAGTGATTACAACCCAGAAAGACGCTTGAAAAGGTAAAGATCACTATCTCTCAAACTGGGACAGATTGCTTAAAGTAACGAGGCTTTAAAGTGAACTTTTAAACTGCAACAGATGGATTATATTGAGGAAAAGATCCGGCAAGAATTAGATCAGAAAAAGGACTAAGTTAAACGAAGTTATTGAAGAAAATAGACAATTGTTTACCATACCTGTGGTTATAAAGTGATAGCAGGCTGTGAGAAAACTTCTATCATCGCGAGAGCTGCAGTGGAGAGTCGGCAAACAGGAAGTGCGTAATAGTGATAGAGCTGTTCGAGAGAGATAGTCCTTATCGGAGGACAGGAAGAAGGGAACCGCCATTTTTGAAAAGGGAAGGGCATTGACTTCAACAGGAGCGGAAGTAGGACATTTTGGATTACAAAAAGACCATAGAAAAACCATAGAGAAAAGACGCCCGACATTTTGGACTTTGCAAACGTCTCCTGCTTATTTTAAAAACTGGGACATTTAAATTACTTTAAAGGGACATTAATCTAGACGCCACGGAGTTAAGGAAACGTGCAGACTCGTGGGAGCGAGGTAAATCAAGCCCCACGATGTCGAAGAAAGAGTGGCAAACAGCTATTGAGAACTTGGACAAAAATTTTTTGGAAATGTTAAAGGAACTGAAGGAAACAAAACAGGAGTTGGTGAGAGAAGTCAAAGATGTTAAAGAGACAGTAAAAAACGAACTGGCGGAGGTGAAGAAGGGAATGGAAACAATACAAACCGACCTACAGGCAGCGCAGCAGAAAGTTAATGTTGTGGAGAAAGCGATGGAGAATCTTACTGAGATGCAACGAACGGACATGAGAGTGATGAGGGGAAGAATGGCAGTTGCGGAGAGTAAATATATGGAG
This sequence comes from Eublepharis macularius, assembly GCF_028583425.1. Taxonomy (NCBI): domain Eukaryota; kingdom Metazoa; phylum Chordata; class Lepidosauria; order Squamata; family Eublepharidae; genus Eublepharis; species Eublepharis macularius. The sequence goes on from NC_072795.1 coordinate 70,288,056, forward strand.
AAACAGCTGAGGTTTCGAGGTTTGCCGGAAGTAGAGGCAAAGACAGCACAAGAACAGGTGACTGAAGTGTTAGCTGAATACCTGGGAAAGGAGGAGGAGGAAGTTGTGGCTATCCTAGACGTGGTGTACCGAATAAATTCCAGATTTGCGACCCAGAGGAAATTACCAAGGGATGTGATTGTGCAATTTACGACAAGGAATATAAGAGAAACGATAGTGAGTAAACAGTTTCAAGATCCATTGGTAGTCGATGGCAAGACGATTATCATCATGAAGGAGTTACCCAGATCGGTGTTGCTTGATCGGAAAAAATACAAAGTGCTTGTCCAGAATTTGAAGGACATGAAAATAAGATACAGATGGGAATTACCGGAAGGGATATCTTTTGAATTTGGAGGAATGAAAAAGCGCATTAGATCTGAATTTGAGATGGAAAAGTTTATGAGGGACAATGAAAAGGACTTACCAACAACAAGGTTATGAATATGGAGTATAAAGTTTTATCTTGGAATGTAAATGGACTTAATTCACCCAAAAAGAGGAAAAGTACTTTCCACTGGCTACTAAAACAAAAGTGTGATATTGTATGTTTGCAAGAGACCCATATTAGAAATCAGGACACTGAATATCTTAAAGTGAGTAAGTTGGGCACGGATTTTGTAGCGGCCTCAAAAAAGAAAAAAAAGGGAGTGGTATTATATATAAAAGAGGAGCTACAGCCGAAATTAATGATTAGAGATGTGGAAGCCAGATTTATAGCAGTGGAATGTACATGGAATTTAAAAAAAGTGGTAATCGGAATCTATGCACCAAATGGTGCTAAAGAGAGCTTCTTTGAGGATTTAAGGAAGCAATTAGATGAACTTTCATATGAGCAGATAATCCTTGCAGGAGACTTCAATGGAATTACAAATTTGGAACAGGACAAAAAATCAGTAACTGCACAAAAGAAAAAAGGACTTTTACCAAAGACGTTTTTTGCATTAGTGCAACAGGAAACTTTGGAAGATGTGTGGAGAACGTGGAATCCCACAAGCAGACAGTACACATTTTTCTCTGCAAGACACTGTACTCTATCACGTATTGATATGATCTGGGCCTCAAAGGACTTAGTGCTTTGGACTAAGGACGTTGAAATAATGCCTATGGTGGCCTCAGATCATAATCCAATTATGTGGAAGTTTGGGAAAAGAACCAAGAGGAAAGGATGGAGAATAAATGAGGACTTGTTACAGGAGGGAGAAAATATGGAGATGTTGAGAAGGGAAACTAAGTTCTTCATACAACACAACATGAACCGAGAAGTACCAACCAACAAGGTTTGGGACGCATACAAAGCAGTAATTAGAGGCACACTAATGGACTTAAATGGAAGAGATCGAAAGAAAAGAGAGGAGAAGAGACAGGAGATTATGGAGAAAATAAAAGCCAAAGAAATACAATTAAAGAAAAGACCAGGGAAAAAGAAAATTTATCAGGATATTAAAATACTACAAGAGCAGTTGACGGCAATGAATAATAGAGAATTGGAATGGAACTTGAAAAGAATGAATCAAAAGTCGTTTGAAGGTGCAAATAAACCTGGGAAATATTTGGCATGGCAATTGAAGAAGAGAAAAGAAAAAAAGATAATAAATAAAATATGTGAGGACAATAAAGTGTATCGGGAACAGACTGCTATTAGTAGAGCCTTTTACAAATTTTATGCCAAACTGTACGGGAAAAAAGAAGTGAACAAAGACTCAATAGCGAAATACTTGGGAAAAGTAAAACTCCCAGTAATTTCGGAAGATTGGAGAGCTAAATTAAATTGTGAAATAACAGAGGAAGAGATAAGGAAAGCAATACAGTCAACAAATTTGGGGAAAGCGCCAGGGCCTGATGGACTTACAGCCAAATTTTATAAGGTAATGGCCAATGAGCTGGCGCCACTTTTAAAAGAGGTGATCAATGGTGTTTTGAGAGATCAAAGAATTCCAGATACCTGGAGTGAAGCTAATATATCATTGATCCCCAAAGAGGGACAGAACTTGACTAACGTTAAAAACTATAGACCTATTTCCTTACTTAACAATGACTACAAGATCTTCGCGAAGATCTTGGCAGAGAGACTAAAGGGATGGTTAGCCGAGGTTATCGGGGAAGAACAAGCAGGCTTCTTACCAAACAGACAGATTAGAGATAACTTAAGGACGGTGATAAATGCTATTGAATACTACGATAGGCGTTGTGATAAGGAGGTTGGTTTCTTCTTTGTAGACGCGGAAAAAGCATTTGACAATTTGAACTGGGACTTTATGTTTGCCACTATGGAACAGCTACAAATGGGAGAAAGATTCATAAGAGCAGTTAAAGAAATTTATAGAGACCAAAGTGCAGCAATTGTGGTGAATGATGAGGCGACTAAGAAACTGACTATAGGTAAAGGCACAAGACAAGGTTGCCCGTTGTCTCCGCTGTTGTTTATTTTGGTATTGGAAATTCTGATGATACAGATTCGAGAAGATAATGCAATCCGCGGAATAAAGATAAAGGACTTTTCCTATAAGGTCAGAGCATTTGCAGATGACATAATGTTAATTGTGGAAGATCCAATCGAAAACATGCCTACGGTAATGGATAAAATTAAAGAGTTTGGAGAGTTGGCGGGTTTTTATGTAAATAAAAAAAAATCAAAGATATTATGTAAAAATATGACTAAACAAAAGCAACAGTTATTAATGGAAATAACTGATTGTGAAGTAACAAGTAAGGTAAAATATTTGGGAATTGAACTGACTGCAAAAAATATAGATCTATTCAAGAACAATTATGAGAAACTATGGACACAAATAGAGCAGGATTTGATTAAGTGGAATAGACTGAATTTGTCATGGCTGGGAAGAATTGCAGCAGTTAAGATGAATGTTTTGCCAAGAGTGATGTTTTTGTTACAGACAATACCAATTATCCGGGACTCTAAACAATTTGAAAAATGGCAGAGGAAAATATCGGACTTTGTGTGGGCAGGCAGGAAGCCTAGGGTGAAAATGAAAGTGTTGCAGGATTCAAAAGAAAGGGGTGGAATGCAACTGCCCAACCTGAGACTTTATTATGATGCAATCTGTCTGGTATGGTTGAAAGAGTGGATAACGCTGAAAAATCGCAAATTACTGGCCTTAGAGGGATATAAAAAACTGTTCGGTTGGCATGGATATTTATGGTATGACAAAGTGAAAGCAGACTCTATGTTTTTGCACCATTATATTCGGAGAAGCCTCTTCACAGTTTGGAAGAAATATAAAGATTACCTACAGGAAGGAACTCCCTCCTGGGTGATTCCATATGAAGCAATTGATCCAAGAACGGTTGATAATGAACAACAGTGTTTAACGTATAAGGAAATAACTCAAATAGAATTTTCTAAAATAAGAATAAGGACACAACAAGAGTTGTCCCCAAACTACAATTGGTTTCAATATAGACAAATTAGAGATCTTTATTATTCGGACTGTGCGAAGGGAGGAATAAGAATGGAGAATTCAGAATTAGAGAAAGTAATTTTACAAGAAGATAAAAAGGAAATCTCAAAGGTTTATAAAGTACTGTTAAAATGGTATACTGAAGATGAGGTAGTTAAAGTGCAAATGGTGAAGTGGGCTATAAACTTTAACAAAGAAATAACAATGGAGGCATGGGAATACTTGTGGAAAAATACCTTGAAGATTACGACATGTACTAATATTAAAGAGAATGTCTATAAAATGATCTACCGTTGGTATCTGACACCAAAGAAAATTGCGCTAGGGAATCTGAATATGTCTAATAAATGCTGGAAGTGTAGAAAGCATGAGGGATCTTTGTATCATATGTGGTGGACGTGTGAGGTAGCTAGGCAGTACTGGGGGGAAATAATAAAAGTAATGAGTGAGATTTTACAATTTCAAGTTAATAAGAACCCAGAACTCCTGCTACTGAACTTGGGAATGGAGGATATCCCAGCACAATATAGGACATTGTTATTTTATATGACAGCAGCAGCTAGACTTTTGTATGCGCAGAAGTGGAAAGTACAAGAAGTGCCAACTATCGAGGATTGGACCTACAAATTGCTGTACATGGCGGAGATGGATAAAATGACAAGAAAACTGAGAGACCTTGACCCAGGGCAGTTTAACAAGGACTGGGAGAAGCTGAAACAATATCTGGTGAAAAAATGGGAGGTGGGAGGAGAACTGTGGCAGTTTGAAAATTACTGAAATATAATATAAGAAGAGGGAAGTGACTATACCGGGGTGGAGAGTTAACAGAATAATTCTAAGCAAATATCATATTTAATTATTATATAGAGTATTAGTAGTGCTATTACTATAAGAATTATAAGGATAGAAATTACATTAAATATTTTCTCTGAAAGTAAATAATAATTGTACAAGGGAGTATGAATATAGACTAGCATACGGAATGTGGATTTAATAGACTGACTTATGTTAAATGGATATATATTGACTATTTTTGTTAGATAGCTTTACAATGGTGAAATAAGATAATTAAGATAGATAGGATATGTAAAAGGAAGTAAAGAGCAACATATAGAATATAAGTCAAATTGATTGATTTATCATGAATGTATGCAATGTTTATAGAAGTATTAGAAGATATGTATAACGAGGGGCAAATTGTTTGTCCCGTACTGAAGAGACTAGAAAGAATAAGATAGAGCATAGAAATAGCACAATTATGATAGATAAGCTTAGAAGAATCTGAAAGTATATTTTAACAAATGTATCAAAGTTGATATGAGTAAAGGGAAAATAGAATGAGGGGTTGGAAAACTGTTGGAAGTCAATAAAAAGGGGGGGGAAAGGGAGGGGGTTAGAATTGGAAAATTTCAGGGAATGTGATTGTAAATGATATGGAATGTTTCTAATCCAATAAAAATTTTTACAAAAAAAAAAAGGAACCCCCAGATCGCGATCGCGTGATCGCCAATTTCATGGGTTTTTGAAGTTCATAATGCGGTTCGTGCCCATCTCTATACAAGAGTCCTGAATAGGGATTTTATATAAAAGTCAGTGTGGCAACAAAGTTTTTAAATGTTCATGGGGAGATGGTACACAATCTTTCTAGGGGCCATTTCAATGCAAACCTCTCACATGAACCTGCCAAAGTGCCCACCCCTCCCTCAGTCCAACTCCACCTCACACCTCTTGCAGCCATCACCTCTTACTGCCACCAAGAAGCCTTCTGGCAGATATCATGCAAGATACACCAACGCTAAAAAGAATAAGCAACTTAGAGATGAGGCAAGGAAATATGCATGTCCTGCTCCTGTGTTGCACCAAACAGCAGTGGCCAAGTACCAGTAAGATCACCCCAAAGTGCACAGAGTTGGCAGAGTCTTTCTATGAGCAAAGCAATCCTGGAAGACAAGTAGAGAGGCACTCACTTCCATGGAAGGTCAAGGCTCACTTAGGCAGGGCAGATGATCCTTCACTACCTTCAAGCTACCTCTTAACCTCATCCATGCAGAAACACCCCTGTTCAGCATCTCAAAACAAAGCAACATGGCGCAAGTACTGTGGGACTGTAAACTCATTGTTTGGGATGAGAGCAGCATGGTACTTAAGGGGTGTTTTGAGGCACTGAGCATAACCCTCAAAGATGTCAGGGGCAACAAGGGAGCGATGGGCGGAGTCACAGTGCTGCTGGCTGGAGACGTCTGGCAGACTCTGCCAGTAGTCCCAAGATGAACTCAAGCTGACAAGGTTACTGTGTGTGTCAAGATGTCGTATCTGTGGCCCCTCATCAGGAAACTCTAAGAAAGAACATGAGGGTCCACTTGAGAGGTGAAGTGTCTGCTGGGGAATTATCTGAACTCTACTAAAAATAGGGGATAGAACATATCCCGAGTCCAAAGGAAAAGTAACCATGGACTGGCTGTGCAAGCATGCCATTCTGACCCCCAAGATCGACAAGGCTGCCATCATTAATGAAACACAACTCACTCAAAATGGAGTACAGATCTGTGAACTCAGTGGTCCAAATGGATGATGCGGTCCACTATCCTGTAGAGTTCCTCAGTATGCTCAACCCTCCTTGCTCCTGGCTTCCCAGCCCACAAGCTTCTCCTCAAAGAGGGGGCTCCAGTGATGCTGCTCCAGAACCTCAGCCCATACAAACTCTGCAATGGCACCAGACTACGAGTGAAAGCCTCCACAGGAACATCATCAGGGCCACATTGTTCACCAGCAGTGCTTGGGGCAGGAAGTCAGTGTTTATATCATATATATACCACTGATACCATCAGAGAACCCCTTCAAATTCAAGAAACTGCAGTTCCCCTTCAAGGCCTGCTTTGCTATGATGATGAAAAGTCCCAGGGGCAGACACTGAAGGTGGCAAGAATTGACTTGAGGAAGGACTGCTTCTCACATGGGCAGTTCTACGTGGCCTGCTCCAGAGTGAGCTCACCCAGCAGCCTGGTGATCCTAGCACCAGAGGGGGAAACCACCAATGAGGCCTACAAAGAGGTTCTTCAGTAGAAAAAAAAAAGTTGTATGTATTTTTCACTTTATTTATTGCACTACAATCTTTTCCTTTTAAAATCTCTTCAATAAATGTTACATTTTGAAATTCACTTCATCAGTTTTCAGCATCAACATATTTCGCTTTATTCAAACACCTTTGTAAAGTTTGGGTACTATGCTATTATACTACAAAACCAACTTGGGTACTATACTATTATACTACAAAACCAACTCAACCGCCCCCCCCCCCAAACTAAAAATTTTTACATACTCATAAGTATTATAACTGGATTTAAAGTAGTTAAATACCTTAGCAAAGCACAGGCATCAAGCTAGTAAGTATATAAGTGTGTTGGTTGTAGAGTTTGGGCCCCTGTAAAGTGTGGGAGTTTGCCCGCCGACAGGCATGGTGACATCACTTCCAGAAATGACATCATCATGCCTGTGGGAGCGTACCTACTGCAAGTTGGCTCAGCAGGTCTCTTTATTCCCAGTCCCATTCCCCAGGGCCTTCCCCCCCCCCCACCAGACAGGTGAGTGGTGGCGAGGGGCAGCGGTTGGGAGTGAGGGATCTCCTGCCTCCAACAGAGGATTGGCAGCCCTGTTTCTCTCAGATATACCCAGACTGACCAGGTGCACAGATAGTTTGACTGACTTAACCATAATCTTTCTCTCAGAAGCACACAGACACAGATTCTCTCTCAGAGTCTCTCTACATGAGACCTCTTACACGTGGATGCTCAAGTGAAGAGAGATGCAATGTTAGCTGGGAAGCTGAGTTTTAAAAGACAGGTCAGAAGGCTCTGTCAGTTTCACCTCTCTACAGAAGGGGAGGCAAAGGGGAAGTAAACAAACCCTCTGATCTTTGCAGGCAAGAAAGAACACTTTGAATGCCACAAAGGGTCTGTTGCGCTTCTTCCCACATTTTCTGTAACTGGATGGGGGGAAAACTTCCTGCATAAAAGTCTACATGAGAGCTAGCTCCTGCTGCAGCCAGTTCAAAACACACACACACCATTTCTGTCTCTTTATCTCTGAACAAAATAAACTTTACAAAAGCATGTTCTTACTTAACAGGCCAGCGGTGAGCCAAGCTGAGACAGACTGTCTTTCAGTCACATGAAAGAGATTTCCTCCCTGCTTTGAATGAACATTTCACAAGAGTGGACAATGCTAGTGAATAATACTACCAGGGGGTGGTGAAAGGGGGGGGGGATGCACTCTAAGACCACTATACCTGACCAGAGTGAATTCCCCCCACCCCCATAGGAGGCTGACATCGAGGTGACTTTCCCTGGGGGCTGTTTTCTGCTCCCCTGCATCAGCTTGTGATTTAGAGGAGAGGGGACAGAGCCTTTGGGAGGTGAAGAGAAAATAAACCCTCTGAGGGGAAACTGACAAAGCCTTCCAATCTGTCTTTTAAAACTCAGCTTCCCAGCTAACATTGCGTCTCTCTTCCCTTGAGCATCTGCATGTAGGAGGTCTCGTGTAGAGAGACTCTCAGGGTCCACACATTTTACCTGACTCAACAAGAATGGATACTTTTCTCTCAGCAGGACTAAAAAATAGCAGTTCAGTCCACCCCCTAGGGTACAGCTGCTATCCAATCAGAGCAGACTCCTTTCACTTATCCACTCCTCCTTCCTTCTTTCCTCAGTGGCTGCATTTAAACCCAAAGTAACAAATCTTTAAAAATCCCAAATTAACAAGCAGAAAAAACCCCAAAGTATTTAGATGCAAAACAGTACAATGATTTTTTTTTTTTTAAAAGAACAGTTTGCATCTTGTTGATACAATAAGGGGCAAAGTCTCCCCAAATAAATAAATAAATAAAAAGCTATGAAAAGAGACTCTCTCATGTCTCCCTGTGAATGTTAACCAGTTGACCTGTTTTGCATATATTTGATTATCCGTGTATTGTGCTCACAATGAAACACTTCTGAATAAGCAGCTGCTGGTTGTCATGTCAGCACCAGCCATTTATTTGCGTCTATCTGTTGACTCTGCCTCTCCACCCCCACCCCATGTTTCTACCTTTGTTTTGTCATATAGTAGCGGCAGATTATCCAGCCAAGTTTAGATCCCTCCATCACAGCTGGAAGCAAGAAGAATTGCTGGCCTTTAATTAGACATAGGGTTCCTTCCTAGGCTCCAGGTGGGGCCTGGAGTTCTCCAGCCTACAGAGATCAGTTCCATTGGACAAAATGTCATATTCAGTGGGTGTACTCTATGGAATCACATCTCTGTTGAGTTGCGTCCCCTCTCCAAACTCTACGCTCCCCACATTCTTTCCCCAAATCTCCAGGAATTTCCCAACCCAGAGTTGGCAACCTTGACTGGACAGACAGTGTTTGTAAGCCAGATCCCCTCTTCTAGGAAACACCGTCTTTGAGTATTGCTTGCCCTGACAGCCTGGGATAGAGAGTGTGATGTAACACGTTGTCCCTTTCCCTGCATTTTTTGGAGGGGTAATTGTATTAACTGCACATTTTTAAAAGTTTTGTTTTATGCAGTGGATTGTTGTTTTGTGTGTTTTAAGTTGCCTTGAACTCCAGGAAAGACAGGATATTATTATTTTTAAAATAATAAATTAAACACATTATTTCATAAAAAGATAAAAGTATCATTGTGAGCAGAAGTCACACACATTTAAGGGAGAAGGGGTATGGACTTGGAAGCTTTGTCAAAGACAATGCATATGGTTCAACAGGAGGATTCATAGGCTGAGTTTCTGTGAATTCTGAGTTCCAGAGCATCTCTAATTTGAATTTTTTTCCCAGCCCATAAACTCTTGCGTAGCATTTTCTCACACACTGTTCTGTTCCTGTTACAGATGCCCACTATATAACCTGTAGGATTCAAGAATGTTCAGAGACTACCAGGAGCGGACCTTTCCTGCGCTCTATTGACACAAGTTCTCTTGTCGTCCAGGATGAGTACATCTTCATTCAGGTATGTTTACAGCAGAGTATGGAACAATGATAAATAGACAGCTCTGGGCCCGTTTGCATATTCCTAATATAACAACAAAGGAGAAGGTGCCTCTTACTGGTCAGTAAACTACTGATATGGACAAAAACATTCCTTCCCTCTTTACCTAAGCATCAAAATCCTTGGTCCAATTTGCAAAAGAATGATTTTCTGTTGCCATATGATATTACGGACACGAAGCTACATGTAGCTGTAGCTTTAGCTAAGCATCATCAAATGTATTTTTATTCTCATTACTGACCCATTGCCATACACTTAGCTATATATTTTAATTATATATTGATTCTGCCCTTCCTCCACAGGGCTCAAGGCAGTGTAGATTTTATGCTCACTACTCTGAGAGGTAAGATAGGCTGAGAAGCAATGATTGGCAAAAGGCCAACCAGTGAGCCTGATGCAAAGCTGGGATTTGAACTTGGGGCTACATGGTACTAGACCAACAACTGTATGGCAATGGCTAATTTATATATCACACAGAATAACATGGTTTGGTTATACTAATTCTGGTTAGTGTGATTGTCCGAATGTGGCCCATTATGGTTTCTATATTATCTACTTTGTGTTTTCTTGTGTGGTTTATGTCCCCAAAATCCCCTCTTACCCTGTTCTATTTTATTTAATTTGTTAAGTGAAAACTGCCTCTTTAGATTAGAATATGAAATTAATATCCTTGTGTTATTTTTCTAGTTTTATGTAATGCCTCCATTTTTGTGTATTTAATTGCATTCAGTGGTGAGAAGAGAACTAATTTAGTTAGTGTTGCTGCATAATCTGGCAACAGACAAGCATACCATGGAGAAACAGATTTTCACAGCTTGTCTAACAAGAGGGTGACTAGAGTTTGTCACTTATTGGACCTTGTCAAACAATCTAGTTTGATTTGACAAATGCATTTTAGTGACTGCAAAAGTCACCACTTGTGAAATAACTAGCTGTCAGAATACTGGGAATTGAGGGGGGTGGAACAGAGAGAGGGCAGGAGATTTGTTTACTGTGTTTCCCAGAAGGCTGCTCTGGGACCTTTAAGGTTTCCCATCTAAGGAAAAGAAGATCTGTTTCATGCTCCTTCAACTCCAGCACTACTATATACACGTTCCTTCCTCTTTCAACATGATCAGTTATTGGATTCCCTCATGCCAAAACAGGAAGGCAAGGAATGACTGTGTGCACCAAAGCCAGGCCAGTCTGAAACTGGGAAAAGATTTAACACGAAGGGCAGAAGTTTCTATTTGCCATGCAACACTTAAGTGTGTAAGTAGTCTGTCTGAGATGAAAAATATTATGTCTTTTTTGGACAGAATTTTTTAAAAAAATTCCCAGGCCTTCAGCTGTTTCTTGTACTCTAGACCTGAAGAAGTAGAAAGAACAGTTACAGATATTTGAAAGGGTATGTGCTGACACATTGACACATTGATCTAACAGATAAAGCCCTGTCCTTTAGGAGAAATATTCCTTACAATAGTTACCAGTCCCTTGGCTGGGGCAGGGCATCCCTTGCTCCCACCCTCCACCTCCCCCACCACTCACTTGGCCAGCAAGAGGAAGGCTTGGGAATGGGCCTCCTCGGCACACTCTTGGGTCAGTGCAATGACATCACTTACCAGGAGTGATGTCATCGTGCCTCCTTAAGAGTGTCCCTGCACTTCGCAGCAGGTCGATTTGGGCCCCATATAGGCCATATTGGGCCCATTTGAAGTTCAAATCAGCCTGCTGTGGAGTGAAGACAAGGGAAGGGGCTAGGCCCACCTCCCACCAGGAGGGTAAGAGGACCTGGCAACTCTAAAAATAGAAAGGAATCATTGGTTCCAGCACTTTATTTAGAAAATAATAGCATTGATAATGATTGGGATACCAGGAAATTGAGGTGGTGAGGAGATTTTATGAGACGGAAAGGTGGTAAATAAATATTTTAAATGAATAAATAAACATGACACATAGACTTACCTGAGGACATTAGATTTGACCTGATGAATACTCTGCAGTGCACAAACTGTGAGGAGGGAATGGTGCTGTGGTATGCCACAGTGAATATCAGCTGTAGAGCCTTTGATTCCCCCCCCCATATTTTGGGTGCTTAAGAGAGGAAGGGTTGTGTCTATATCCAGATCCTCACCCTCTTTCTTCCCAGCTGGAAAGGGGCCTATTCCTTCCGCACAAAGCCTTAAGATGGGAGGGAAGTGGGTTCCAACTCACTCAGCTTCTTCTCCTGTCAGACTGCTCCCTGCTCATCTCTCTATCTCTCTGCAGCCTCAGCCCTGAGGAGAGGAGCAGCCCCAATGTCGGCCTCTGAAAGGGGTTAAGTTGCTCCAAAAGCCTTTACATGTCCCTCCCCTCGCCTCCCTGTCTCCTTGGACTTGCCCATCTCATGGGAGTTTCCTCTCCCCTCCAGGCTAGGGAGAAGCCCTGCCAATGGCCCTTATGGTCAGGCTACACCTAACCACTGTGTGTGGGAATGTTCCAACTGGGTGGTAGAAATGGATCCACAAACCCTGGCTGCCTCTGGCTCACATTGCAGTGGCACAGAACTGCCAACCAGCCATCTGGGCAATGGTAAATGGATTGGAGAGTAGGTGTCTAGACTGGTCCTGGACAAAACCATTTTTAGTCAGGCCAGGCGAACTTCGTCTACCCATATCAAAATCTGATAGCAAGCAAATCAGTACTTTAATAAATTAACTTTTTTTGCAGTGAATCTTTTGCAACAATTGACTGCTGTGATGTCACAGAATGTTCACAATGTACTGTTTGCTCAGGGAATAAACTTGTCAGAAATTGAATGTTTTTGTGGGGAAAGGGAAAGTTGGTAGTTTGGCTGTGACTAAAAAACTTTGCATGAGCCATAGCAGCTGAAGGAATTTGTTATGGAAATAGTTACTTTGTAGTAGGGAATAAATGGAGCAGAAGTCCAGAGGCAAGGTAAATAAAGAAAAGAGACAGAATAGGCAGTGGCGTGAGATTTAGGAACCTGAAATAAAGGTAGCTGAATGACACAATAGCACTGAAAAAAGGAAGGTCATACAGAAAGCAAGTGAGGAAAAGGGAAGATTTCTTTTGCAGGGGGGAAATCTCCCTGCTCCCCCTTCCTATGCTCCTCCCCAAGCTCCCAGGGACTGGAAGCGCAGGGCTAGCAAACCTAGATTGCACTCTAAGAGTCAAATTTTGCTAAAAGAAGAATAGAACAGAGTGTTTAAGAGTGAGAACCCCAGGAAACAACTGGTATAGAACTGAAGAGGAATATATGTATCTCATCCTGGTGACACTAATTACAGTACTATGTGAAAATACATTCCTTTCCCATAAGAATCCATGGGTGGCTTCAAGTGGCTTCAGCATATGGGGAAAGAGGAAGTGTGTGAGACATACATCTTATATAATGGCCAAAGTGACAATTCTCCCATCTTATCCTTTGATATTCACAAGTTGTATCTCCATCTGAAACTCATGCATGAGACCTTGGGTTTACCTCTGTCCAAAACTCATGGATCTCACCTTAGGAGAGATACAGGTCAAGATGGGTAGCCATGTTAGTCTGTCTGTAGCAGTAGGAAAGAGCAAGAGTCCAATAGCACCTATAAGACTAACAAGGTTTGTGGTAGGGTATGGGTTTTCATGAGTCACAGTTCACTTCTTCAGATACAGGAAAAGATACATATACTCTTGATTCAGAGGTTACAGGATGAGTCTCCGATGCTTCTTCTGCTAGCACATTGTAATATCAGAAGCTGCCCTTTGTAAGCTACTTATCTGAAACTCTTGCACTACTTTATTTAGTAATTACTAATACCAGAGGTGAATATGATAAAATTTGGATCTCAATGGACTAAGAAATCTCTGAGATTTTTCTCAGATTTGAGGGCTCATTAAAAGCTGAAAAGAGCTTATATTTTTGCTACTGAAGTCAAGCACAAAATACCCATCTATTCACACTGGTGATGAGATGTACTGTGTGGGGGTTGATCATTTATCTGCCAGCAATTGGCACCTACTGGAAATGGAACGCTTGGGGTGGGAATTAATTGTTGCTAATTACTCAAAGTAAAAAAAAAAATAGCAACCCATTAAATGAGATGCCATAGATGTACTTATATCTGCCTTTCATTTAAAATTAATGGTACAGAACATTTTAGATGGCTATTATTTTAAATGTTAAATAATGCCAGATAATCATTAAGATTTAAGAACATATGGAACTTTCACAGCAGCATCAACACACACAAACTTCTATACTGTGAAAGGTCCCTTTGTACCTATATATTTATTCTTTTGGCCAGACTGTAGTAGGACATATTCTGACAGTATAGATTACAGCTTGCCACAAACCAGGAGACATGTAAATGAGGAGTGAGTGGTGTTAAAAAAAATTGGAAATTAAAAAATTTGGGGTACAGCTCTGAGTATTTTCTGAAGACCTTTCCCCCAAGAATTGGAAATCACATGTTGTCAAGCCCATGTATGCTGCGGAAGGGCAGCTATTAATGGTCAGTCATACAGCAACCATTTTTAACTCAAATTAAAGGTAATTTCATTCTCTTTAATATTGCTATACCGTGAGAATTGATTGAAAAGCAGTTAAGATTGTGTGTGAAAAAGCCCACTAAGCACATGCTTTTAAATACATGGAGACATTTTTCTATTTTATAATGTACTTTAAGTGGGAGTCTGTATATCTCAGTGATCTGGATGCAAATATGTTGACCATATTGTACTTTAGCCAAGAAAAATGCATATAATGATGATGATGTTGAGGTACATAAGTCAGTGTGCTTTCATGCCTAATCAGCAAAGTTTAGTACATGAGAGTTGGATTAGAATCGTGGACTTTGTTGACATTTTACAGTTATTTTAAAATGTATCTACAGAAAAAAATATCACTCAGGGCAGAGCTACATTCCTCTGAAAAGTTGTTTAAGGTCGCGTTTCCTGTAAAAGATGTGCTAATTCTTGTTGCCATAGCATGAGATGTATTCTACCTACAACAGTTATCAATGCATCATTTTAGAGCTTAAAAACTATTCTAGATATGTAGGATATAGTATGCCAAAGTTAGGAAAATGCAGCTGTTATTGATGGCGAGCTGTGTGTAGAGAATACCATTTCAGATGTTTGGAGGTGATGGTATTCTAGAACTGTTATTTCAGCTCTATACTCCCCTCTCCCCTCATTCTATTCCAATGGGTTATATGAAGCTTTGTAGTACATTGACAAATGCTAATAGATATGTGTATGTTTTGGGTGATACTTTCAGACATCTATTGGATAACTTTTGTTCAAGTAACATTCTTCCTTCTTAGCCACCAAGCTTTTTTGTAATTTCTTTTAATTTTATTGGTATGTAAAAGAGTGAGTCATTATCCAAATGAGCTCTACAGTCTTAGAAAACTCAATAGGGAAAGAAATGGTTCAAACTTTTCCATTTCCTTAAAGCAACACCCTGCTACTTTAAAAATATTTATTTTCTTCAAACAGTGCTTGAACAGAGTTTGAATATTGTCTACATGTGAAATCTTAGCATCCCAGCTGAGGTTTCAATACGTGGTACAAAGTGTTTTTGATTTTAATTCAGATTTAAAAGTGGCAACACTGAATATAGAGAGCAGAAATGACCATTTAGGGAAAATTGCTATTTATTTATTTATAGTCTGCCTTTCTCACTGAGATCCAAGGCAGATTACACAGGGCAAGTGAAATACAATTTAATCAATAGCTTGGACATTCACTGAGCAGTCAGTTAATGCTTGCAGTGTTTTGAAATGTATCAGCACTGAAGCCTGACCCAAGTAGAAATAACCACCTTCCAATAACTGTGGTGACCTATTTTCTGAAGTAAATTAAAATAATATATATTTGAACATAACTCAAACTACTGTGATATTATTTAATAATTTCTGGGTAAAAGATTCTAGAATTTGACTACATTGGTGGCTGTGTGAGCATCATGCCTCTCCCGATCGCCCCTCCCCTTCCTATTGGGCCAAACTACTGCCTTGGGGCACTTCCAGCTTACATGTATAGCCTTATAACTAACTATGCTTGCCAGGTGCTCCAGTGACCAGGAGGGCAGGGGACTAGGGGGCAGGGGACAGTGGAGTGCCAACTCCTATGCTCATGCACTCCCACACGCTCTAGTCATGTCTGAAAATGACATCCTTTTCTGACCCAACAGAGGAATCACAGTGTGTACTGAGGCCGAACACTGTGAAAACCATCCCTCAGTTTTCACTGAGCTCCATGCACCACAATTCCTACGTTGTGTAGGAAAATGAGTGCAATGGCAGAGTTGCTGTGCACGCCAAAGTAGAACTCGATAAAAAACTGCTTCCAGAGGGGTGGTTTTCACAGTACTCAGCCTCAGCAGGCACTGCAATTCCTCCATCACCTGTGCAATGGGGGGAGAAGCATGAACATGCTTCTCTCCCCATGCTTCCCCCCCACAACCATCTGAGTGGAGCCAGGGGGTAGCAGGTAGGGTGGGGAGATGGCAAGCCTATAACTGACCTCTGATAAATATACATATACTGCATTTGGGAATATTTCAACCCCAAGACAAATTACTCATGCATTTTGTGGTACAAATGCACCACTTTTTTGTTTAATTGTGGTGTCGGAGATCATTGCATTTCACAGTACTAAAACAATGAGAACTGAAAACACACTTTGACATGAGTCATGATGTTTCTTTTGTGGAAATTAATCACTCTGCATTTGCATATTGAAAAATTTAAGCCGTTATGGTTCCTTCACAAAGTTATATATTTTTTAAAATTTAAAACAACAAAAACTATGTTTTGAACCTAAGCCATTAGACAACTAACATAAACTTTCATTAATTTTAAAAGAAAACATATAACATTTATAACTCTTACAGCTTTGGGACATTGAGGTATTTTTGTAACCTGTGAACATGACTCTGTGGCAAGGTAAATACTCTCCAGGTTTTAGGAAGGCTCTTCAGATTCTCATGGTCTATTGATGGCTGTATCGCTGCAGAGGACTTAAAAATGCTCCCCCGGGTAATAAATGTCATGGGGTAGAAAAACTACCCCCTAAGATTAATAGATTCCTGGTATAGTTTTTCACCCCAGGTGCTTTTTTGTTTGCAGAAAATAAACTGTGAGTGGTAACTGGCTGTATTTGGGGACATTATTTATTACAGTCTAGGTGACAAATTATGTCCTACTAGGAAAAATGTCTACAGCCACTTTTCTCTGCATTCTGCCAACAAAGTGCAATCCAGGGGAGCTAATGAACCCCAGAATGGTTAGACACCTAGAATGTTAGTCCAAGCCTGTCAACATAACTCTCCCAACCTTGATCAGAGCTAAGATTGGCATCCGCATCTGGATGCACTCCATTTGTGCATTAAATTGGGAGATCCTAGCACCATTAACCAAAGAGAGATGTAATGGGGAGGCAATAAATTATCATTATCCAGGGATTTGGGCCAGAAACACCCCTTTTTATCTTTGCCTTGTGTAGAATATTTACTCAGATTCTCAGAAGCACACAAGAAATTCAAATGAGAGATCTGGAGTGATGAGTTTCTGCCTTGCTGATTGTTTATGCGGTCTGTCACTTGCTGCCTTTCCTGCAATTTTTTCATACATCTTGGTATCTTTTGCATCACTCCCATTTCTTACCCAATCTTCTGCCTACTTGAATATTGGAAGAGTTCCGTTTTGGTTCTTATTTCATCAAACAGTGTTGATGTTCCACCCCACTCCTCACATTTTGTTTATTTCGTATTCTGTGACTACAGTGCCCCCACAAATATTGTGTAGCCCCACAAACATTAACAGATAGCATTTGTAGAACCTTCTTTTATTTTGTAATGATACTAAGGGAGTTAAAATAATGATGGAAGGTCTCCTTTGAGACCTTTTGATTTCTCTTGATGTTTCTGAAGCAATTTGTGTTTGTTGAAAGAAGTTGCAGGGTAAGATAACATGGCTCTTGCTGTATGAAACATCAGGATTGCATCAATGACCCCTCATTTTTTGTGGCATTTGTGTGCTGGGAGAAGTCTTATCATTTTTAAAGAGATTCTGGATCAAGATTCTCTTCAGAATAGAGCTATATACCTCCAGTCTGGACCCTTGCTACATTCTCTCCAGTGGTGATGCATTTAAAAAGCCACATTGTACAATTTAATTCTCAAAGTAAAATGTAGATTTTACCACCAAGAGAGAAGGTTAGATCCTACAAACCATGAATGAAAGGAACTTGTAGGAGCAGATCTTCACTGCCTTTCCCTTCCCTGGAAGCCCACTTGGATCCCTGCAAAGCTGATACTCTGCATTCTGCCAGTGGACGCTCTTGTACAGCAGTTGACGAGTGACAAGAGAGGCTTTGGTGAGAAGGCAAAACTGGCCCAAATTGTGTCTCTGGTTTTTTTTACTAGTAGAGGAAGCTGTTTGGTTCTCATGGCCTATCACGGCTTTGGAATCAGGAAGGATTTTTTTCTCAAGTCCAGTTTGGCCAGGGATCCTGGAGGTTTCCCCCCCTTCCTCTAAGCACAGAGCAGGGAAACAGGAAGGGAATAGTTGCATTGTGATGAGGGTTGGACTAGATGACCCTTGTCATCCCTTTCAGCTCTATGATTCTGTGAAGGGAAGGGATAATTTTGCCCTGTTCCCCTGAAGCGCCCCCTCCCATGCCATTTGTCATTTTGTCTAGGAGGGTCTCTCAAAAAGCATTTAATTTTGAGGTTCAAAGGGGGGGTGCTGGGGAAAGGAAAAAAATGGATAAATGGTGCTTTAGTGGTTTGTGGAATGCAAACTGAAGTGCTTTCCTAACATTCCAGAAGGCAATTCTGTTTCTATTCTTACTTAAGAAATTTCAAAACATTCACTGTGATGTTAGTAAATATTTACTATATGTCTGATGTGCTGTCAAATTGCTTCCAACTTACGGTGATCCTATGATTTAATAACCTCGAAAACATCCTATCATTGACAGCCTTGCTGAAGTCTTATGAAGTGGAGGCCGTAGCTTCCTTTATTGAGTCAAACCATCTCATTTTGGGTCTTCTACTTTTCCTTCTGCCTTCAGCTTTTGCTAGCATTATTGTCTTTTCCAGTGAGTCGTCTAGAGATGGGCACAAACCGAAATATGAACCAAAATTAAGCACGAACCAAGCTGGTTTGTGGTTTGCGAACCAGTGGTTCATCAGATCCCATTTCTGACAAACCGCCACAAACTTTAGGCTGGTTCATTTGTTTTGTTTTTTGGTTCATCACTGCAGACAGCCTGGTGCCAATCAATAAGTTTCCTATGCAACAGGGGATGGACTTCCTGCAGACCTTCTGCTGACCCGGAAGTGAACCTCTGTTGTGATGGTTTTCTGACCTGGATGTGACGTTTTCACGAACCAAATGAACTGGTTCGTGAACCAGGGGCAGGTTTGTGAAAGTTCATGGTTCGTGGTTCGTGAAACTTGATGAACCACAAACCACATGGTTTGGTTTTTTTCTGGTTCATGCCCATCTCTAGTCTTGTCTTCTCAAGATGTGACCAAACTACAATAGCCTCAGTTTTGACATAGTAGGTTCTAGAGAGAATTCAGGCATAGTATGATCTAGAACCCACTTACTTGTCTTTTTGTCCTGTTCATTAGTTATATTGACTCGTGATGGGAGCTTACAAGGATTTTTTGTTATAAAAGTCCTCCACTTTCATCTATTTTTCCAAAGCATCCAGTTAGAGATAAGTATGGGGCAAAGTGAATCAGCAATCAAGCAATTTTTACTTTTACTTTTAAACAGTCCGGCTTTCTGTCTCAGCTCCAGTTTTCCTTATGTCAGATATGCCAGCTCCATGTAGATAATGGGTTATTTGTCATTTAGTCCTATCTGTACTGTAGCTATTCCAGTCGTCCCTAGTTACAGCCTAACCAGTCAAAGACCAGGCCTATTTAAACTTAAATCATTGCTCCCTCAAACAGTATGAAACAGGCAAAAAACCCTCCTTCCTCACCAAATTGAAGGACCCCCTCAAACCTGCTTCACTTCCAAAGTTGACCAGCTACCCCCACATTATAGATAGGATTAGCATGCCAGGTTGCAGTGAAAGCCTGCAGTAATGAGTAGGAGAGACCTCTTAAATAGCTACTCTCAACTCTCTTACCCTTTGTCAGGACAGCACAAGGTAAAAAATAAAGGTCCAAACAGAAACCAATAGGATTCTCATGACTTATTCGGAATAGGAGCTGGCACAAAGCTGTACCCCAGCCTGATGAAGTGGAAACTTGATTCCCTGCATGACTCAATTTAATCCAGTTAAGCAGTGGCTCTGTTATATTTAGTGTGAGGATGTCAGGCAACTCTCAAAAGACTTCACTTCAGGAGTTAAAGTTTTTTATTGGTATTGCCAGTTTCATACTCTCATGCCAACCTTGTGAGGACTGACAAAAAAGCTCAAAGCAGATAAAGGTTCCTCACGGCTACTTCCACCTCCTTCTACTAGTCTTCTGACTCTACAAGCAGGCTGGGTAATTCATAGACGTCTCAAGGTCAGGTTCCCATGCTAGGGAGAGTTTATAGCAGGAATCAGCAACAACTTCCCATTCTTAGTTTCCCAGCCCCCAACAGCATCAGTTTTAGCTGCAGAAATATGACAGGTGATCCTGAGCACCTGACATCCTGCCCCCCAAGAAGATCAGTCACCCACCCACCCCGGTTTCTCTGAGTATCGTCTATGGAAAGCTTGAACCAACTTCGCGACTCTTACATCAGTGGACTTAACCCATTCAGCTTGGCTCTTTGAAAAATATTTCCATTGGATTAATTAATACAGTACCCCCCTCTTCCACTTAGAGACCAAAATGAGCTCAACCTCTTGATGAGGCTGTCCATCTATATAGATCGGGGGGGGGGGGGTCCGGGCTCCAGGTGCTACTGCTGGGTTCCTGGGTCCTTTTTGAGGAGGCTGAAATGGAAAACTGGGTGCACAAGCTTCAAATTCTTTGGTAACTCCCATTCAACAGTGACTTCATTTATGTTATATTTCACTTTAAAAGGACCCAAATACTTCCATCCTAGTTTTTTACTGAGCTGTGCTCCCTTCAAGTTTTTTGTGGACATATAAACACTGTTCACCACTCATGTAAATCACCTCTCTTCACATTTGGGTCTGCACCAAGTACTGGCATAGGTTTTCCTTCAAACCCTTGAGTCACTTGGAAGGGATTTTTTCCCTGTGGAGCTGTGTATTCTATTATTGTAGCAATATTCTGCATAAGGCAAGAACTCCTCCCAGTCATCTTGTTGATAGTTGATATAGCATCTCAGGAATTGTTTAGTATCTGATTAGTGTGTTCTGTTTGCCCATCTGTCTCGGGATAATGACTGGAGCTTAGCCTGTTCCATTCCTGTAACTTTCGTTAGCTCTCTCTAAAAGTTAGCAACAAATCCCCCCCCTCCGCCAGGTCAGAGATTATCTTGTTTGAAAAAGAGTGTAATGGTACCACTTTTTGCAAAAACAGCCCAGCCAGTTTCTTTGCTATGGGGAGTTTGGAGCAGGGAACAAAAAGTGCTTGTTTGGAGAACAAATCAACTATGACCAAAATTAGTTTTCCCCTTGGAGAGGTGAAGAACCATAATAAAATCCATGGAGATGGTGGACCAAGGTCAGGGAGGGGTCTGTAGTGGCTGTAAAAGATCTGCGGCCTCCCTCCTGTCTTTTCCCCATTAAACAAACTGGGCAGCTGGATACATAATGGGATATGTCCTTTCTCATTCCTGGCCACCAGAATTGCTTTTGTGCTAAATGCAAAGTTTTGAGGAACCCAAAGTGCACCATTGTTTTTTCATCATGGCATTTTATTAAAACCTCCTTTCTCAGGGCTGCTGGTATGTATAACTTAAGTACAACAACCAGGGTCACAAAAATTAATCATGCAAGGTTGATATAAATTTTTGTATTAAACAGCTTGCTATTTCCAATTCCCGTTTCGGTCTTTCTTCATCCTGGGCTAGACTCTATGGATGTCCACTGGCATCTCCCCTCACTCCACACACCATTGCAGTTCCAAGTACACCAATAGTTATAGCAAGCTGTAGCCCGTCGGCTAGGTGTCTCTGGACACGTCCTTTTTCCACTCTTGGACATATGGACATTTCCTGTGTGCATTCTTCCATCTGTCTACACTCTCCCACCACCAGAATATTCATTGTATATAGAAATATATTTATTGTCTACCCGATAGACTACCTCTTCTTGTATATATATGCACTTTAAATCTTGTTTGATATATATTGCACCTCTGCACTGTTGCACTTTGGATTTAATACAAAAATTTATATCAACCTTGCATGATTAATTTTTGTGACCCTGGTTGTTGTACTTGTGTTGTCTGTATAGCCAGGGGGTTCCTTTTGTTGGTTTGCTGGTATGTATAACTTGCCTTGTTGGTACCAGCACCCATCCTCCTTCTTCTCCAGAGACTCCATAAATCCCTGTAAACTTTCCTCCCCCTCCTTGTTCTATTTTAACTGTCTCCAGCCAAGGGGAGGAGCGATGAGTTTC
Organism: Eublepharis macularius; assembly: GCF_028583425.1. Taxonomy (NCBI): domain Eukaryota; kingdom Metazoa; phylum Chordata; class Lepidosauria; order Squamata; family Eublepharidae; genus Eublepharis; species Eublepharis macularius. Next base: position 70,310,078 of record NC_072795.1, read on the forward strand.
TGTGTTTGCTGGCACATCAGCACCAATCCTCCCAGCTGTGTGGAGGTGAAGACACTGTCAACAATTTCCTCTCTTTGACTCTCATGTTGTGGGAGGCAGGATGGAGTGTCTGCCAAGAAATGTGATTTCCCTGGGAGATGTTTGAGGGTGAACTGAAACTTGGAAAAGAATTCCACCCATATGAGCTGCTTTGCCCCCAATCTGCGAGGTGATTTAAGTGCTTCAAGATTTTTATGATCAGTCCAAATCTCAAAGGGTATTTTTGCTCCTTCCAGCCAATGCCTCCAAGTAGACAGGGCTAACTTAATGGCTGCACCTTCTTTGTCCCAAACGGACCAGTGTGTCTGTTTCTGAATTTTTTTTGGATACAGCCCGGAAAACCCACAACAACCATCTTTTTTTGGATACATAGGCACAGGGATGTAGGTTCCCATTAGAGTCCTCCTGTAGAATTACCCCACCCATCACATCATCACTTGCATCGACTTGCACAATGAACTTCTTGTTCTCATCTGGGTGACATAACACAGGTTCAGTGGTGATGAGGGTTTTTAAACCTATTTTTATCAGTGAGCTTGTGAAGCTCCTTTCTCTCAGCTGGGCTCATAAAGTACAGCTTTCCTTTAGGAAGATTCTGCCCCAGGATCACTTTGATGGCAGTCTGTTGTCCTGTGAGGGAGTAATTCATCTGCCTCTTGTTCTTCAGCCCCCCCCCCCTTTAAATCATGGTATTCAGAAGGGGTCTCAGCTAACTCTTCTCTTGTTAAACATACAGTTTCAGGCATCGGAGAGGGGTTGCTGCCCCATTGTGGTTTCCATAGGTGCTTCTGACAATCCTGCTCTGGAAAACATAACTGGTCCATTTTCCTGTGTAAGCAAGGATCATGATCATAAAGCCATCGGATTCCAAAAACTGCTGGAAATTTTGCAGTTGGGCTTACTACAAAAGTTCTTTTCTCCCAATCATAGATCCAGAGGAGTTAGCCGTGTTAGTCTGTAGTAGCAAAATAGAAAAGAGTCCAGTAGCACCCTTAAGACTAACCAACTTTATGATTCGTTTTCGTTTTCTCGGCCATGTCGGACGCTCCTCTCCGCAGGTCCGGGAGGAAGCACCCGAGCAGCCTGACCAGGCGGCTGATCTGCGAAGATTATCCCCCAGGAGTCCCAGTGAGGGAGGCAGGGTCCGGAACGTGGCAGGAAGAGCCCCCTGAAATCGATGCAGGGGGTAAATTGCCCGTTTGTTCCTATGGAGGCTGGCAGATGTGCGCGGCACCTCGAGTGCTGCCGGGTCATGGAAAACGGCAAAGAGCAGAACTAGGCAGAAGCCTGTAAGTAAGCGATTCCCTTCTGTTATTACAAGCGCACGTGAAGGAGTGGTGGGATCTGAAGCTAAGAAGGCTCGTTCTTCCCCCTCGCTGAGTTTCAGAATTTGGTCGGCGGTCCCCCCCCCCCTAAAATGGCAGCGAAAAAGCAGAGTCCTGCTTTGGGCAAGTCAATTTCGGCTGCCCTGCAGGGGAAAGGAGAGTCGCTCGAGGACTTGGTGAAGAGGTCGGTTATCGAAGCCATAAAGCCCTTTGTTGACAAGCTGAATGAAACAGATCAAAGGGTGGGCTTAATTGAGAGCGAAGTGAAAACCATTAAGGTAGTAGCGGGGGGGCAGAGAAGTCTGCTCGGGAAAATGCGTCACTCGTGAGGGCAACGAACAAAGAGTTAAAGCTGGTGGAGAACCAGCTGATCGGGCTACAAGTGGAACGAACACAGACAATTTTGCGCCTCCAGAACGTGAAAGAGGAGGAAAATGAGGATTTAAGGGATCTGGCCTCGGAACTATTGGCGACACCCATGAGGGCAACTAAAGAAGAGGTAAAAAGCGCCATTTTGAAAGTCCGTCGGGCTTCTTTAAAATATGCAACGAAGCGTCAGCTGCCTCGCGAGATCATCATCGATTTTTCATCTAAGAGGATCCGAGACACTATCCTATACAACTCATACAATGCGGATCTGGACTTTCTGGGTAATAAAGTTAAGATACTGAAGGACATTCCATTCTTAGTTCGGAAAAGGAGACTTAAGTATAAAAGGTTTGCAGCTCTTCTGAGGGAACGTGGAATAAAGTATAAATGGCTATTTCCGGAAGGTATCTGGTTTAGTTACAAAGATCAAGCTTACAAGATAACATCAGAAGATCAACTAAGGGATTTTGAGGACAAAAACCAAGAATTTTAGCAAGACACCAAGCAAGAAGAAAAGGATTTGAAGTCTGAAGGGGGGGGGGGAGGGAACGAGCACTGCGGTTGCAGCTGCTCAGAGAGAACTGCATCCGAGGCCCAGGGGGGGGAGGAAGACTTAATTTGGATTGTAATCTGTATTTTGCAAGGTCAACCACTCCATCAATATCTTACAAAGTTTTAATTTCTTAATAATGGCAGTATGAAGGGAAAGCATTATTTGTAGTGTAGTGTTGTTATATGTTGCTGTTTTTTTTTCTTTCCTTCCCCTGCCCCCCTTCTTTCCCTCTGTATTGTTAGTTAATGTAGGTAATAAAAATAAATAAAAAAAATTCAAAAAAAAAAAGACTAACCAACTTTATTGTAGCATAAACTTTCGAGAACCACAATTCTCTTCGTCAGATGCATGGAGGGTATGAAGAAACTGGTCAGATATATATATAGCTGGTGAGGGGAGGGGGGAATAGATGCAATCAGTGGCTTCTGATAAAGGGATCAGTTTGCTTCTGATAATGAAATCAGTTACTTCTGATAATGAGATTACCATTCATAGTCTCTATTCAATCCAAGTCTGACTGAGTCAAATTTACATATGAATTCCAATTCTGCAGCTTCCCCTTGGATTTTGTTTTGAAAGGTTTCTGTTGAACTATGGTAACCTTTAAGTCCTTGATGGAATGTCCTGGTAGATTGAAGTGTTCTCCCACTGGTTTCTGGACGTTGCCATTTTTAATGTCAGATTTGTGTCCATTTATTCTTTTGCACAGAGGTTGGCTGGTTTGTCCAATGCACAGAGCAGATGGACATTGTTGGCACATGAGGGCATATATCATGTTGGAGGATGAGGAGCTGCAAGAGCCAGAGATAGTGTAGTTGACGCCATTGGGTCCTGTAATCATATTTCCTGGGTAGATATGAGGGCAGAGTTGGCATCTGGGTCTGTTGCAGGGTCTACTACTTGTGTTGGTGACTCTGCTAGCCGATTCATGGTTGTTAGTGAGAAGTCATTTAAGGTTGGGGGGGGGGCTGTCTGTAGGCCAGGAGAAGTCTTCCACCCAGGGCTTATGAGAGAGAGGCATCGTTTTCCGGGATGGGTTGTAGATCACTGATAATATGTTGAGTTGGGAACTATAGGTGGCAACCAGTGGTGTTCTGTTGTTAGTTCCTTTAGGTTTGTCCTGGAGCAGGCTGTTTCTGGGTACTAGTCTGGCCTTGTTGATTTGTTTCCTCACTTCATTTGGTGGGTACTGTAGCCCCCAAAATGCTCGTTGTAAATCTCTTAAGTGGGAGTCCCGATCAAGAGCATTGGAGCAGATACGATTGTAATGTAAGGCTTGGCTGTAGACAATTGATCGAATGCTACGTTTAGGGTGGTAGCTGGAGGCATGTAGATATGAGTATCAGTTGATGGGTTTCCGGTATAAGGTGGTATTTATCTGCCCACCACCACAGTGGTGTCCAGGAAGTGTACCTGTTGTGTAGAGTGGTCCAGACTCAGGTTGATAGTAGGGTGAAAGTTGTTGAAGTCCCGATGAAATCTCTCAAGGGCTTCCTTCCCATGGGTCCAAATGATGTAGATGTCATCCAAGGATCTTAAGTACAGGAGTGGTTACCAGGGATGGGAGCTGAGGAAGCATTGCTCCAAGTCTGCCATGAATAGGTTGTGGTGCCATACGTGTGCCCATGGCTGTACCATTAACCTGTAGATATAATCTGTCACTAAACTTGAAGTAATTGTGAGTGAGTACAAAGTGGCAAAGTTCAGTAGTGAGGTGTGCTGTGGTTTTGTCCGGGATAATATTCTTGATGGATTGCAGTCCATCTGTATGTGGGATATTGGTGTAAAGAGCCTCCACATCCATGGTTTCTAGGATGGTGTCATCTGGTAGGTTGTCAGCAGACTGTATTTTCCTGAGACAGTCAGTGGTGTCCCGTAAATAGCTGGGTGTACTGGTGGCATAGGGCCTGAGGATAATAACATAATAATAATAACAACATTTGATTTATATACTGCCCTTCAGGACAACTTAATGCTCACTCAGAGCTATTTACAAAGTATGCCATTATTATCCCCACAACAAAACACCCTGTGAGGTGGGTGGGGCTGAGAGAGTTCCAGAGAGCCATGACTAGCCCAAGGTCACCCAGCTGGCTTAAAGTGGAGGAGTGGGGAATCAAACCCCACTCTCCAGATTAGAGTCCCGCGCTCTTAACCACTACACCAAACTAGCTCTGGATGGAGTCCATATATCCTGAGACTCCTACTGTGATAGTGCCAATTCCTGAAACATCCTGGGTTTCAGGATGGGTTACCTGGGTTACCTGGTTTGTGGATTTTGGGTAGTAGGTAGAATGTTCCTGGCCGTGGTTCCTGGGGTGTGTCCATATGGATACATATCCACATGAACACACCCCAGGAACCACCCCAGGAACCACGGCCAGGAACATTCTACCTACTACCCAAAAGAGCCATCCTTTTGTTCAAACGTAATAGGCTCTGTTAATTTCACCAGATCTAGTCCCAAGCCTGTTACAAAGGCGGGAGTGATCAGTTCCCTGCTGCACCCTGAATTGATCCGTTTTCACTCAGATATGTTTCCCCCTTCTAGGGTGTACTGTGTTAATGGGGAGAAAAAATAAAGTTGCCTTTTCTCTCACCATGCTTAGCACCTGCTCTTCTGTGACCTGCTGATGGGTGCCTGTCATAGCAGGCCCATGTCATTTCCTGCTGGCTTATCTTCCTCTCTGCTGAAAGGAGATCCCTCTCCTCGACCTTTAGGTGCTTTTCTGTTTCTGGCCGCCGCCACTTTCTCGCGCTCTTGGGATGCTCCTCTTCCCTGTCCCTGGTGAATTGAGGTGGCTGCTCCTCCCTGCATTGCCCTCCTGGCTAGGCTATTCTGGGGTCCCTGCTCTCTCTTGGGGGGACTTCTACTCACCCCCAGGCATTCCATGGTGAGGTGGCCCACCCCGCTGCACTTTAGGCACAAACCTTGGTTCTTCCTCCTCTCTATCTCACCTGACGAGATCAGTCCTCTCATGTGAGGCTTGTCTCCTCTCCTGCTCTCACCGGCTCTCCACTGTTGGCCAGCTTGGTGTTGTAAGAAAAGGAGCTTTACAACCTCCCCTCTGTTTTCAATCTCACATGCCAGCTGTATCCACCCGAACAGGGTACATGGGTTATCTTGCACCATGGCTTTGGCGACCAAGTCTGGGTTGAAGATAGCATGGAAAAACTCCACCTTCACTGACTTCGTCCCGTCTTGTACTTTGGCAGCATATGCTTGGAACTCGGCTGCAAACTCACACAATGGCCGCTTCCCTTGCCACATGTACTTCAGTTTAGTTCTCACTCTCTCCTCATCAAGAGGGTCTTCGTACTGCACCTGCATTGTACACATGAAGGCACTGACACTCTGCAGCTCTGGGGCTTGCGCTGTATAGAGTGTAACATAACATTTGGCCTCTTCTCCTCCTAATCAGGTGCCCAGGTAGCTCACCCAGCTGGCTTCATCTGGGAAGATGTGGTCCCACTCTCTCAAGAACTCTACCACTTGCACTAGGAAATACCCCAACTCCTCTGGGTCCCCCTCAGAGTGGGCTTCTAGTTTCCTTAGCCCCCACAGCAGCTGAGGCTGTGGTGCAGGCATCAGCACAGCTGGCATTATTGCTGGGCACACAGGTTGGGGCATGCCCAGCAATAGTGCCCGTCTGGGGGATGGATGGGCAGTTTGCCTACTGGCCCTGGGATTCCTTGTCAGTCTGGGGGAAGGGTGGGCAGCTGGTCCAGTGGCACTTGAGTAGCTTCATCTGGTGGGCTGGGTTGAATGGCTACCTGCATCATCTGCCGGATATTCTCCATGAAGGTATACAAGTTACTCCTCATCTCCCCCATTTCTGCTCAGATCTCTTGCACTTCATCAGCAGAGGGTGCTTCCAGCATGCCTCTCCCACTTTAATCTTCATCACCATCCCCTCCTTCTTCGGGGAACTCATCCCATCAGAGCAGACTTGGTCTGTGGAGCTGAGCCCTCTGACAGTCTCTCATTTCCATCTTACTCCTGGATGACACCACTCAGGGGGTCCATTGCACTGGAGTCCCCTCCATCCAGTAGCTGTAGTCCAGAGGCAGCCAGGAAACACTGGTGCGGGGTCTCATGCCAGCTTCAGCTCCAGCCAACACCCTCGCCTTGGGCCCATGCTGTTTGGCGGGATCTTCAAGACTTCTCTTGGGTGGCTCTGCTGCACTGGTCCCCTTTCCTCCCTCAGCAGCCATGGCTCAAAGGTAGAAGTCTATGGTGATTCAGGTCTGAGGGTTAAGTTTTTTATTGGTATTGCCAGTTTCATGTTCTCACACCATCTTTGCTAGTACTGACAGTTACAGAAAAGCTCAAAGCAGATAAAGGTTTCCCGTGGCTACTCCCCCCCCCCACTTTCTACTAGTCTTCTGACTCTACAAGTAGGCTGAGTGATTCATAGACGTCTCAAGGTCAGGTTCCCAGGCTAGGGAGAGATTACAGCAGGAATCAGCAACCACTTCCCGTTCTTAGTTTCCCAGCCCCCAACAGCATCAGTTTTAGTTGCAGAAATATGACAGGTGATCCTGAATATGTTTGAGTATCATCAGTTTGATCAAAATTTTTCAGGGCATTTTAATAGACACGTGGGTTAATTTTGCACTAATCAGGACTGATCATTTAACTTTGATATTTAGATGGTGAATGTGAAACCATTTCTCACACAGAACTCCATGCATCTATTGAAGGCCTGCAAGATTTTAAATCATGGCCACAATATTCAGGTACATCAAATATATTAATAGCAGTTAAGTCATATAAATATATTTCTCGTCTGCTTTCAGCTTGAAGCTATCAGGTTTTAACAGAAATCGATCCACACAATTTATTTTTAACTTCTCCCTATTTAGCCCCCATTGATTTTTATCTGTCTGATCAATGGTGACAAGAATGCTTTGACAGGACCACCCAGGTCAGCTCCTTGAGGCTTCTATCGAACCAAATCATTAAAAGCTTATTATGAAAGTAATTGGATGAAGACAGTCCAGTGATAAACATGATTGCCTCTGTCTTACGGGTGACTAGCACTTGACAATGTTGATCTTACTTATTACTTTTTTAAAGTGCAAGGGAAGAGGTAATGAACTGTCCCACAAAAAAGGGTGAGGAAATTAGAGACCATGCCACCCTGTTGCTTGTTTAAAATCAACCCTTGCGTAAAGGTATATAAGCAATTTCAGTCAGGAGTTTTCTGATCTGGATCTCTGTGCAATCCCCAGTTCCTGTCACTGTTTTATCTACTCTAAGCCAAGTATTATTAGATTTGGAACTTGAAGCAAAACATCTGCTGGCAAAAATTGATTAACATTACTCTCTTTCTTTTGCTTCTGGGGGTCTTTTATTCTGTCATTTCTTTTAATCTCTCGCTTTTCTTCTTTTCCTCCCCTTTCCCCCATTTCATCTGATGTATCAAAAAACATCTGCACAGGGGGATATAATACTCACCTCAGAAGACTAAAATGCTCTCCTCTTGAAGTTCTTCATAAAGATGATTAAATATAAACAGCCATGTGCCTCGTAAGAGATTTTACCAGGAGAGAAATCATAACAGAGGCTGTTTGAGAATGTGCTGCTTGCTACACCTGTACTCTAGTTGTGTGAAATTGTTTTTAGTAATTTTTAAAACAGTAAAACTTTTATTTATAATTAACAAATTGATGGACATTGGAGAGAATTCTTGTAGGAATTAAAACAGAATTTCTCAACCAGCATTGGCCACAGTGTTATAGAATTAGTGTATATCTCTAGGAATCTGTGTTGTTTTCTCTATGCTGCTGATTTAAATGAATGGCTTTCTTGTCACATTTCATCACTGGTATAATAGAACAGTCTTGAAAGGAAGGATTTCCCAATGGTCTTGTTTTAGAGGAAGAATTGACGAATGGCTTTTAAACAAAGAAGATGCATAATGTTGCAGGGCCCACAACTGGAGCTGAAAACAAAGTTTTCTTTTTTTCACCATCCTTGCAAACCATTGTGTGCCATCTTTGGTTATTGTTGCTTTGAATTTCATATGTCTGGGACCCAGTGCTTGTCCCAAGGACCTCAAGCAACATTCCCCCAAGAAGAGTTATCAGTGATCAATGGAGATGACAAATGACACAATGGTGAGTCAGAATGGTGCTGGATGCACAAAGAATTTAAAGCCAGAGAAGTCTGGGATAAGGAGGACTTCTTCAGAGGAATGCTGCCTAGACAATTCAAGGGGATCAAGGACAGAACCTGGGGTGCTTTAGTTTCAGATAGGTAGTTGTGTTGGTCTGCGGTAGAAAAGCAGGATTTGAGTTCAGTGACATCTTATAGATTAACAGGATTTTCTGAAGAAGAGAGCTCTGAATCTCAAAAGCTTATATCCTGAAAACCTTATTGGCCTCTAAGGTGCCCCTGGATGCAAATCCTGGGGTTCTTTATAACTCTCCTCTGTGGATCCAAGGCCGTGATTGAGATCTTCAGCTGGTAGGCTGTAAAGGAGCCAGGAACTAGCTGGCTGGGGCCTTACCAAGGACTATTTACCAGAGGATATGTTTTCCTAAGACATGTGTGATTTATGGGACTTCTTTCTCTATAGAGAGGCTGTTCTCCTTAGGTCCTGTCAACTCTTCCTCACATATTGTTTTTATTACCCATTTTGCCCAGCAGCTGTTTTGCCTGTTTCCTTATTACAAAAAGATTTACATTTCCATAGAATATCATGAAAGTTCTCTCCCCACCCCTCCTTATTTCAGATCCCCCTGACTGATCCAACCACCTGGAGTATAAGCCTCTGGACAAGTATTGTGCTATTAAAGATCACCCTGTTAGAGTAGCTGAGGAAGAAAGGGCACCACCCACTTATATAGCTGTTTCATTGTGGTCTTGCATGACTCCCATGGCAGCCTAAATAATTTAGCAATCACTGCATTGGTTTTAAAATTAGGTCTGGTGCCCACTCCTTGCTGAAAAATCACTCCAAGGGAGTTATGATGACAGTCCTACTCATATGTTACAGGATATAATTTTGACAAATGGCAAAGATCCTTTCAATATCAGCATTTCTTTCCTTCTGTAAAGCATAGGAAGAAACCATTTCATTTAGCAGATTCACATCAGTCCTTTAAGGATGACACTGAGGTGGGCATCTAGAATGTTTCAGTTTCAGTTCCATGGGTTATGGGACAATTATATCTCATTATTGGTTTGTTCTGGCTGGGGTGGTGCCGGCATGGAACTGATCCATTTGGGTTTTTTGTTTTATGACTTTTGGTCCTTTGTGTGCATGTTGGTCACACATGTGCTCTTCTTTTCAAGGAGGCAAGGCTCTGGAGCAGCTGTTTTTGCACACAATGGCACCAAAATTGCATAGAAAACACAGTCCTCCCTCCTCAACATCGATGCACTGAAATTGAGAGCACACGACAATCGGGTCCTCTGTTTAAAGACCCCAAGGAATGGAAAGGCATGCTTCAATACAAGTGTCAGGCAGCTGCACATGTATGTACACCCTGTTCTTTTCATGTTGTCCCAAACCCCATTGATCCAATGGGTTTCTCTTCAAGCACAAGAAAACTCACAAAACAATGGACCCCAAAGAAGGTGAGTGTTGTCACATTAAGCATGCAGGAGAGCACTCCATTGCCAACCAGTCTGGCACAGCACAACATTTTTTTAAAAAAATCCTGCTTTAGTTACAAAGCCGATAAATGTTGTATTGTCGAAGGCTTTCACGGCCGGAGAACGATGGTTGTTGGGGGGTTTCCGGGCTGTATTGCCGTGGTCTTGGCATTGTAGTTCCTGACGTTTTGCCAGCAGCTGTGGCTGGCATCTTCAGAGGTGTAGCACCAAAAGACAGAGATCTCTCAGTGTCACAGTGTGGAAAAGATGTAGGTCATTTGTGTCTACTCAGGAGGGGTGGGGTTGAGCTGAGTCATTCTGTAAGAGTTTCCCAGGGTGTGGAATGCTAATGGCGGGAGGCTTCACTGTATCCTGAGGAGGTTCTTTTGCATATGGATTGGTGCTTGATGTGCTAATCTTCTCTGCAGGGCTATTGTCGGGTGTGGAGTGTTTTGTTGGCCTGGTGTTTTTCAGAACTGGAGCCCATGCTCTGTTCATTCTTAAGGTTTCTTCTTTCCTGTTGAAGTTTTGCTTATGCTTGTGAATTTCAATGGCTTCCCTGTGCAGTCTGACAAAGTAGTTGGAAGTGTTGTCCAGTATTTTGGTGTCCTGGAATAAGATACTGTGCCCTGTTTGAGTTAGGCTATGTTCAGCCACTGCTGATTTTTCAGGCTGAAGATGCCAGCCACAGCTGCTGGCGAAACATCAGGAACTACAATGACAAGACCACGGCAATACAGCCCGGAAAACCCCCAACAACCACCGATAAATGTTACCTCTGATTCCTACTGTTTTGTCATGTTTCCTGGCTGTGCCATGTTTCCACAATGAAGGGGGAATCCTTCTCATCCTAATCTGATTTGCAGCAGCCTGGGACTTCCTATTTAAACCTGCCAGCTGCCAGCCTGTCCTTAAACTGTGCATAAAAAGCACACAGAAAGGAAGGGCTAGAGGTTGGTTTTTCCTTGGAGGGAAGGGGAGTAGAGGGAGAACTATTTTTTACTAGTAAAAGTGGGAAACTGGACAGGTTGCTGGCTGCCAGTCTCCCTTTCTGACTCAAACCATTAACCCAGAGTTAATTGAAGAAGACGACAAAATGGAGACTCAACGAGTCTCCTTGCCATGCCAAAAACTAAAAAAATCTGACCAGATCAGTCCTTCCACATGGAATACTGATGTGGAAAGACTTGAGGGTGTGCATGTGTGCAAGTATGCAATGCACATGCCTGCTGCCTCTCCATCATTTAACGCTCGGTTAATACTTTTAATCAGAAAAGGCCAAAAAGCCTGCCAAAAGGCTCTCTGAGCAAGATGAAATTCCAACTGTTGCTTCTCAATCTGCTCTCTTTGGAAGATTTCTTATGTCCCTGTAAGTGGCCCTGGGGCCCCACTGAATAGGCATGAGCCAACTCTGCATGCGAAGGATCTCCTAGCTCACCTTTAATAATTGCCTTTTCTTTCCAATTTTCACCCTGATCTACATAACATGAGCCTTTGTGGAAGCCAAGGGCTTGGAGGCTGAAAGATACTCCCTCCTCCTCAAACCCACATGGATGTGCATGCCCATGTGGATGTTGCCAAGCTGACTTTTTGTTGCATTGTGTGTAAAGGTGCACAGAAAGGGATGGTGATGCTGGCACTGATGGCACCATGCCATCTGCTGCTCCCCTCCCTGGTGCAAAGCAAACCTTTGCTCCCTACAAGCCACTCAGTGCCAATCCCTTAATCCCATTGCCCAGGAAGTGCTGAAAAAAGCACTCATGTGCACCATGAACATCCCCTTCCTGTCAACAGAGTTAATGCTAAGGGCTCAGTCTTTCCCTTATGGAGTCAATTGGCTGCATTTGCAGACAGACTTCCATTAAGGAAGACTGCCAGATGTCTCTGACTGCCCGGCCGGCCTTTGCGGCCCCTGAACAGTAAGTCTTGAAACAAAACACACGAACTTTTCAGTGGGGGGAGTTGTTACAGCCTCGTTTCTGGGTTTGGTTCAGCTTTCCAGAAGCTGATTTAATAAGATAAACCACTGAGTTCTCTGTATAATTTTGGTTCTTTTGTCTGTTATGCACAGCCCTAGATGACATCTGCCCTCTCCTGCTCTGTCCTGTTTGGGATTCTGTTCCTCTCCTGAGGATTTGCTCTTCAAATTGTTCCTCTATGTTGACATACTTAGAGGTACATACGCTACGTAATTAAGATGTAATGAAAGCATCTCCAGTCTGCTATGGAAGCTTGCTGAGTGACCTTGGGCCAGTCACATTCTCTCAGCCTAACCTACCCCATGGGTTATTGTGAGGATAAAATGGAGGAGAGGAGAATGATGGAAGCCACTTTGAGTACCCACTGGGAAAAAAGGTGGGGTATAGAAGAAGGACATTGAATGAAATTAAATTAACAACAAAAGACTCCCATCTCTGGCCATGTCCAGACTTCAAATTCTCTGCAAAAAGGGAGGGAGAAATGTTCAGCCATGTCTTATTCAGTTGCTTCATTGTTCCTAATTCCTCCTTGGGGGAGGAACTTGTACCATAATCCTTGCGTCACAGAATTATGGAAGTATGTACTCATGGTGGACACTGGAAGAAAAATGGGTAAAAGGGAAAAAAAATAAACTCCCCTCGAATGTCTGCTTATCGGATGTTCCGTGAATCCAAATTCAGTCCAATGAATGTTTGGGGTGGGGGGAGAATTCTGATTCTGTAAGCCAGTCTTCTTGATCATTATTATTACTATTATTATTACATTTCTAACCCGCCCTTCCCACAAGCGGGCTCAGGGCGAGGTACAACAGTTATAAAATACAATACAAATATTAAAAAACAGTTCATAAAACAGCAGTTCATATAATAAAATCCACAGATAATAACTATCCCAAGACGGGGTCAATTCCAGATTCCTGCCCATCAACATACAGGAGGAGGGAAGCAGCGGACAGATAGCATACTGCAACCCATACGTGGGTCAGCTAACGAAGGGCACTACATGGCCCTATGCTGTGCCCATACGTTGGGCAGTGGGCCAGTGGACACTGTATAACCCCACATTTGGTGAGAGAATGGTGGGAGGCTCAGTAAGGATCTCATGCTGGCCTCAACCATATGCCTGGTGGAACATCTCCATCTTACAGGCCTACTGAAATGATACAAGATCCTGACAGGCCCGGGTGTCCTCAGGTTGGGGCCAGGACCAAAAAGGCCCTGGTCAAGGCCAACTGAGCCTCCCTGGGGCCAGGGACCACCAGCAGATGTTTTCCAGCTGATTGGAGCATTCTCCGGGATACATTCTGGAAGAGGCTGTCCCCCAAGTATGCTGGTCCCAGTCCATTTAGGTTGTTCCTACATATATTACCAGAACAGTATGTGTGACAAGCTTTTTCTTCTAACTGATGGGATTTGCACAGCCTCCTAAAATTCTGGGGGAATCAGGCTCTTTCTTTTAAATATAAAACCTTCCCACAGCTCTTCCCCTCAATTACAGTATATAGTTATGGAAGCATGTATAAAGGCTTGGGGGTTTGCTGCTGTTAGACAAGTTTTTTGGTGAGCACATGGAACGCTAAGATCACTGAGGCAAGAGTCGATTAAAAACAACAATTGTTTATTTATGTACAGGGAGTTAAAAGAGCACTTCAAAAGCATGGGCTTCCCCAAAACAATCAGAGGAAAAGCCTGGCTGAGGCACTTAAAATTTACTTACAAGCTATAGTTTTTGGTTTGATGTTAAATTCACTTCAACATATGAAAGTACAGATTTAGGTTCTGAATTACCGCTCTTTCCTTAAAATTCTTAAAGTTACCAACAGGGTCTTACTACCTAACCATCAAGGTAGATTCTCTCACACACAGGATTCCAACCATACCAGCCCACTCTTTCCCATGCGGCAGATTAAAACTAAATCAGGGCACTCTGTCCTCTCTCTCTCTCCACCATGCTACCAGGCATAGCTGTCTTGCTGAAGCAGATTTGAGACTAACTGCTGCTGTCCATTCCTCCAACGTTCAGTCTCCTCAAAAGCTGACTGGATGTTGGAGCAGGATTTCTAAAGCCTCAGGTACTAAACAGCTGATTGGCTGAGGCAGTATGTTCATTACAGTATGCAAGCCAGCTATCCTGATACACTGTTCGTACTGTCACAGGAACTTATCAACTGGCCACAACCTACTACAGCTGGGCTGGAATATAGAGAAGGAATCCATTTCCATTGTGATAGATCAATGGTCTATCTAACTCAGGACTATCAAATATTGACTAGCAGCAAGTTTCCATGGTATTAGATAGAAGCCCCCCACCCCCCACCATAACTTTGTTTCCTGAAGTCTCTTCTGCCAGTAAACAGAGGATTAACTTAGTTACTCCATTAAAATTTGGCAGAATGCTAATTGTGGATAGTGGTATCATTTGCAGCCATGGCTGTTGGTAGTGGTATCATTCCAAACTTTTGTCAGCTGCTTTGAATCACAATAAAAATATACAAACACTACATCTCAGTTCTCCAAGCACCACTCAGATATTTTTTAACATCTTGGACTCCTAGTTAACTACTGATCTTATTTCGGAGTGTGCCTCACTCACTTTTCAGAAAGTGCACAATTATTTTAAATCTAAATAAAGTTATTTCACACAAGAAATTAATATTATTACCCACTTGTTGATTCATTTCTTACACAGGAAGCAATCCAAAAATTAACAAATGTGAAATAATATAAGGAAGTGGACCAGAACTGGAAAAAGGGAAGGCAGAACACAGGGCAGGGAAGACAGATCTGTTTAATGACAAACACATTTGTCCAAAGGAATCATTTCCATTGGCTAGCTTCCCAATTAAACTCATAAAATGGAAAGCCAAAAAAGCCAAGATTAACAAGCCAGTCATTAAGCAAAGGATGAGAAAAAAGACAAACCTAGCTAATTCTGGGGTAAGCATGATGGATGAGTGCAGGGGAAATAATTGGATGACATTAATCAAATATGAAATTAAAGGTGGTGTCAGAGGGAACAAAAAGCTGTAATAATCTCTGAGATTCAGTATGGGTAAGTTTGCTTATAGGAAAAGTTCATCAAAATAAATTAAAAGGAGTTCCTGTACTTCATTTCTAACCAGAGAGCTTCACAAATGGTAATGAAGATTTGATAATTACTTGAGATTTTTATTACCGTAGGTGTAAATCATGCAAAGGCTATATTCTTGCTGAGGTAAGCATCACACTGGTTTCCTTTCATTCCCTCAGTAGAGCTGCAGTCTACTGAATGCCCAGCTGAATTGATTCATTATTTTGTTCTCCTTCATGCTTTTTCACATAGTGGTTTGTGATTCTTATTACACAGCTTGGTCAGTGAATAGTCAGATATCAATTGTGGAGCCAGTGTGGTATAGTAGTAAGAATGATGGACTGCAACCCAGCAAGTTGTGGGCTCAAATTCCGTTCCTGCCATGAAGCACACTTGCATTGGCACACTCTCTCAGGGCTCAACTAGATGATATGGCATCCCCAGAGACAACCAGGAGATCCTATAGCCATTTTACCTCAGGATTTCTGCTTTAAAAATACTACTTAATCAAACGGGCAATATTGGGATCTAGACAACCCGTTGAGGACTTATTATTCAAGAGGAATATTATTCATTGTATTGACCTCACAGGACTCTTGTGCTTTGACAGAACTACAATCATCTGGAGAGAAGTATCATTGAATAAATTCTTTCTTCCTGCAAGTTGGATACACAGTGCTTTGGAACTGGCAATTATTGAAAGGACTTGTGTACATGGTGCTCCCTTTGCATTTGCACTTTAATTTTTATGTGCAATATATGAATAGCACTTTGGGTACCTTACACTTTATCTATTGGTACAGTATCCTGATGTTAGCACTGGTATGAATATTATTCCAACTGTTGGGGATGATTGTTATTAAAATTGTATAGTTTGCACATTGATCTCCAATACTGTGTGGTTCTACATACTGGTTGTGGTATATGTTACTTTATTGAGTTAGTAAGTTGATGCGGGTATTTTTGGTTTTGCTTAAAAATACTACTGGCACCCGATCCTGCTGGTTCAGGGAGAGGAGGGGTTCCTGTCTTTTCGCACACCATTTTTCAAGAGCTCAAACACTTAAGGTATTGGGGCTCTTGGAAAAACAGCATGGGCGAAACTGGAGCCCTTCCTCCCCAATGTGGCAGTCCAGAGAATAAGCTCCTCTCCCCTGGCATTTTTAAAGCAACACAAATACTGAGGTAAGATGGCTGTGGCATCCTTAGCTTGTCTCCAGGCATGCCATATCATCTAGTTGTGCCCTCAGCCTAATGTGGTTCACACAGTAGCTGAGAACATAAAGTGTGAGCAGGTCATGCATTCCTCTTTGACCTCGGATGTGTCAGGTGCTCAGGATGTTCAGGATCACCTGCCATACACCTGCAGCTAAGGCTGATGCTGTTGGGACTGGGAAACTGAAAAAAAGGGAAGAGTTGTTGATTCTTGCTGTAACTGCAGTCTTTCCCTAGCCTGGGAACCTGGCATTGAGAAGTCTATGAATCACACAGCCTGGTTTCCTGCTTGTAGAGTCTGAAGACTATTAGAAGGGAGAGGAGAAGCCATGGAATACTTTTATCTGCTTTAGGCTTGTCTGTAGCCATCAATCCTAACAGGGATGGCGTGAGAGCATGAAACTGGCATCTTATCAATACAAAACTTTAGCTCCTGAAGTGAAGTCTTTCTAGAGCTGCCTGGCATCCTCATAGATTGTTAGGTCTACCTTTAACCCTTGGACATGAATCACCGTAGACTCCTAACCCTGAGCAATGGTTGCTGAGGGAGATATAGGGACTGGTGTTTCAGAGCCAACAGAGGGAAGCCTTAAAGACCCTGCCAAAGACTGTGGGCCCAATGCAGGAGCGTTGGCTGGAGCTGAAGCTGGTGTGAGGCCCCACACTGGTGTTTCCTGGCTGCCTCTGGCCTACAGCCCCTGGATGGAGGGGACCCTGGTGCCATGGACTCCAGAAGTGGTGTCAGCCAGGAGGGAGATGGAAGCGAGATCATTGGAGGGCTCAGCTCCCCAGACCAAATCTGCTTTGATGGGATGAGTTCCCCGAAGAAGGAGGGGAAGGGAATGATTATGGAGAGAAGGAATGCTGGAAGCGCCTGCTGCTGAAGAACTGCAAGAAATCTGAGCCGAGATGGGATAGATGAGATGTGACTTGTATGCCTTCATGGAGAATATCCAGCAGATGATGCAGGCAGCCTTCCAACCTGGCCTGCTGGATCAAGCCTCCTAATGCATTCCTTAAAAACCTTGCCCTTCCTGGATCCAACTCCCTCTCCCTGGGTGAAAGAACCTCTCTTGCTGGTAGTGATCTCTCTGCCACTCAGCTTCTAGGAGAACACTTTCCCCATGGCTCAGCCTCCTTGGTTCCAATTGGCCTTCCTTTCCCCTCCAATTTCCCTTAGTCCATTCCTTAAGCTGGGAAGGATCTTGGGATATGTAAGTCTGCAGGGGAATTGGTAGCCAAGCCTACTGGAAATTTACTCTAGACCTCAGGGTACCTTGAGGCCTACAGGCCAAGGCTCATGACAGTCATATAGAGACCAACAAGATTTTCAGGATGTATCCTTTCAAGAGTCAAAGCTTCCTTCTTGAAACACCACTGGTTACATCATAAGGAGTAGAGATGGGCACGATCCCAAAAAAATTACCGATCAAGCTGATCATGGATCAGCACCGGTGACAATCCCAATTTAACGACCCACACTGAGCATCACCCATTCCTGATCCGTGGATCATGGATCATGGATTGTGGATCGTGGAGGCAAAAGTGGAGGGGCGCCCCGCTGTTCCCAGCGATACAGGAACTGTGGGTGATGCCAGCGGCATTTGTGTTTGTGTTTGGCCGTCTGTGTTTGGCCATCAGAGCTGCCTATCAGGGTTTGCAGGGATGAGATTGGAGTGCCCATGGCTACAGAACACCCCCTTCCCCCTCCCTCCCCTGGGTGTCTTCTCCCAACTGGTGACTGCTTTGCTGCTCCATGGTTGGAAGGAAGCCCTGCTGATCAAGGCAAGCTGGGCTTCCATTTGGGTTTCCAGGGTGACAGAAGGAGGGCAAACAGAGCTCAGGCATTCCCCTGGCTCCGTTGCCAGGGGAATAGATTCCTGGCACCTGAGTGTCTGGATTCCCGATCCGAGCCCGATTGCCCCAATCCAGGTCCCTCCCGATCACTGGATCGTTGGCCGTGGACGATAACAATCTGCTGGGTCACGATTGCGCAATCACCATCATCGTGGGTTTTTTTCGATCATAATGCAGACTGTGCCCATCTCTAATAAGGAGACAAGACTCAGTGGAACAGTCAATAATGCTGGAAAAGGTGGAAGGCAGTAGGAAAAGAGAAAGACCCCAAATGAGATGGCTTGACTCAATAAAGGTAGCCACATCCTCCCGTTTGCAGGATCTAAGCAAGGCTATTAATGATAGGATGTTTTGGAGGTCTTTCATTTTGGAGGTTGCCATATTGAGAAGCAGTTTTGTGTAGTGGTTAAGAGCTGCGGGTCTCTAATCTGGAGAGCCAGGTTTGATTCCACTCCTCCGCTTGAAGCCAGCTTGGTGACCTTGGGTCAGTCACAGCTCTGCCAAAGCTCTCTCAGCCCCACTGACCTCACAGGGTGATTGTTGTGAGGATAACATGGTAGAGAATGTTTAGCCTAATAAAATATTTTGTAAACCAATCTGAGTGGGTATTAAGTTGTCCTGAAGAGTGGTATACAAATCAAGTATTATTATTATTACTATAAGTTGGAGGCAACTTGATGATTTGGAAGTGACACACCCATTCTTCCATGGCTAGTCCTACCTGTGTTATGTGTGTGTGGTGTTCCCAAAAGAGAGAGAGGTGAGCAGAGAGGACAGGAGAAGGAGTAGTAGATGGAATCATGGTGGGCTCAGAGGAGAGGAATGAGGTATGAGATTCATGTTCTTCCAAGCAAAAGTCAGAAGAAAGCAGCAGGGACAAAGAGTGAGGGAAGCCAGAAACAGACAAGGAAAATGGGGAGAGAAGGAGGAACATGGCAGAAACAAGCAGAGAGTTAGACTGCTTTCACACAAGTTGAATAATGAACTTTCAATACCATTTCAATGCATATTAGCAATTGCTTGCAAATGGATTATAAGGTTTCAATCAGGAAAAAACAATTGCTTAAATGCACTAAAAGTGCATTATCTCACATGTGTGAAAACACCCTTAAAGCAGGAAAGGGCAAAGTTTCATATATAGCCTGATTCTGTAGTGTAACCATTGCTTTGGAATTCCAGAGTGGCCAGAGAACAATCTGAACTGAATAAAGTCACTTTCTTTCATAGTGATGGAGCAACTGTTGGGACAGGCATGGAGGAACTGAGCCCCAAATGCCAGCTCAAACAAGCCATTTAAAACCAAAGGTTATCAACACAGCTATCAAACAATGCCTTGATTGTTGTATGTGGCAACATTGCCCCAAGAAATTGGCCTTGACAGAAGCACACTTTAATTGCACATAGGCCTGATCATGATTGTCTGGATTGCTACAACACTGAGTCTTTCTATACTTCTGGCTGCATAGGGCCTTGGGATCTTAGGATGTTTTAGGATATTTAGGTTTTGACAATGAGGAATCAATGGATAGCATTGCTCCCAGTCCCTGTGAGCATTCATCCATTGCCTATAAGCCTCTGGACCCTATGCCTCCATCCCATCATTTCTTCCAAAACTTAAGGGGGAGAATAGTTTTGGTCTTGGTTTTTAAAAAATATATTTTGTAGATACAATGACAAGAGGAATTTGTCTTCTTTTCAAAATGATTACAAAAAGAAGTAACTTTGAAATTTCGTAATGTGTGGGAGAAGTTCCTTTGCTCCCTTTCTTCCTTTCACAATGCATTCTACCCCCAATACCCTGCAAATTATTGATGGTGCCTTACTTGTTGAGCAATAAAGAGAATAGTTAAAAATGTAGACCTCAGACTTCCTGATTGTGCTGAATTCTGGAAGTCATGTCCAGCAAATTTGTCAGTAACTGACTCCCTGTTGTCTTTGCAACAGTGGAAGAAGGCAATGGTTTCTAATGCTTAGCTAGACAAGGTATCATTGTGTCCCTTCTTAGGAATCCTAACATGGTGCATAAAATCTTAAAGTGGCTTATTTTTTCATATCAAGTTTGTTTTTCAGACAAACTGATCTCACTCCATTACACATCCAAAGTAAGAAAGATGCAGAAATTAATGTAGAAAACTGTAAAATTAATGAGAAAGCTTTACATTCAGAGTACGGTCATATTCTGAGAATCTTCTACTGCCCTGAAAAATTAGGCTTCCTGGTTTTAATTTTTGGCAAAGGCACAGCCTTGTCTGGGGTGAATCAGATATGAAATCTCTGCATTATGGCTAGTCCTAGTGGTGCCTTTGAGTGACAGATTCATAGAAATATGCCACCACCTGGAGATGATATGATTACTGGGGGCTTTATTGATGCTATAGCAATATAGCATGCTGAAATTTCAAAGGAAGAAAAAATAAATATCTGAGAAGGGATTTTTAAAAATATTTTATTGGAAATCTTAAATGCCAGTAAATGTTTGATATAAGAAGGACGTGGTATGTTGTATCATTTCAAACCCTGCATGCATGCCAAAGCAAGCTAATTAAAAAAAACCATCCCTAGACAAACTGATGTGGCCAATTATTGCCCAGTCTCTAATCTGCCCTTTCTGAGCAAAGTGATTGAGAGAGAAGTAGCTGACCAACTCCAGATCTTCTTGGAGAACTCGAGCGCTCTAGACCCTTTCTAGTCTGGATTCAGACCAGGGCATGGGACAGAGACAGCACTAGTAGGGTTAGTGGATGATCTTCATCTGAATATAGACAAAGGCCATGTCTCCTTATTGCTCCTCCTGGATCTATCTGCAGCCTTTGACACATCCTGTTGAGGTGTTTAGAAACAGAAGTGGGTGTCAAAGGATGCACCCTGGACTGGTTTAAATCATGATAGACTTTACCACTATCTTTCCTTATATCTTACCTATTGTTTTAAATATGTACTCCTATATATTACATGTGCTTCATGTTGTCTGATGACAGTCCTAGAATTGATTATGTTCTGGTTCATTTATTTATTTTATTTTTAACCCGCCTGGCGGAATATCTCTGTCTTACAGGCCTGCCTAAATGATACAAGATCCTGGTGGGCCTGAGTGTCCTCAGACAGAGTGTTCCACCAGGTTGGGGCCAAGACCAAAAAGGCCCTGGCCCTGGTAGAGGCCAGCTGAACCTCGCTAGGGCCAGGGACCACCAGTAGATGTTTTCCAATTGAACAAAGTGCTCTCTGGAGCACATACAGGGAGAGACGGTCCTTTAGGTATGCTGGTCCCAGTCCGTTTAGGGCTTTATAGGTCAAAACCAACACCTTGAACAGGATCCTGAATTCTACTGGGAGCCAGTGAAGCTGCTGCAAGATATGCATAATGTGTGTCCTACACGAAGCTCCAGTTAGGATATGCGCAGCAGCATTCTGAACCTGTTAACGTTTCTGGATCAAGCCCAAGGTCAGCCCTGTGTTGAGCGAGTTACAGTAATCTAACCTGGAGGTGACTGTTGCATGGATCTCTGTTGTTAGGTCCTGGGCTGAGAGCTAGGGCACCAGTTTCTGGGCCTGCCAAGGTGGAAAAAGGCCGCCTGAGCCACAGCCATGATCTGACAAGGAGGAATCCAGAATCATGCCCAAACTCCTAACTTATGGTACAGGCACAAGTGGTGTCCCCGCAAAGGTCGGGAGAAGGATCCCTGCCTCTGACAGTCCACGGCCCAAGTACAGGACCTCCGTCTTCGCAGGATTCAGCTTCAGCCTGCTCTGTTCTACCCACCCAGACATGGCTTCCAGAGCTCTCACCAGAGTGTCAGGGGCAGTCAGGTCGGCCACCCATCAACAGATACAACTGGGTGTCATCTGCATATTGATGACAACCCAGTCTGAAACTATGCACCAACTGGGCAAGGGGGCACATATAAAGTTTGAACAACAGGCGAGAGAGTTTCACCCTCCGTTAGATGTGCACTCCAATGGTTGGCGTGTGGACTGTCTCTCCCCCAGTGCCACCCTCTGCCCCCAACTGTGGAAAAAAGAGACAAGCCACTGCAAGGCTGTCCTAGGAATCCCCACATCAGCGAGGTGATGGGCCAACAACTCATGGTCGACCATGTTGAACGCTGCTGAAAGGTCTAACAAGATGAGCAGTGCTGACCCACCCCGATCCAGGTGCCTACGAAAATCATCCGTGAGGGCAACCAATACTGTCTCCACCCCATGACCCGTATGGAACCTGGACTGGTATGGGTCAAGGACAGAGGATTCTTCCAGGAACACCTATAGCTGATCCCCACCCCCCACCCACTCAATCACCTTTCCTAAGAACGGGAGGTTTGATACCGGGTGGTAACTGGACAGGTCATTGGGGTCCAAAGATGGTTTTTTCAAAAGAGGCCTCACTATGGCTTCCTTTAGCGCCCTGGGGAAAACCCTAGAGCTCAATGATATATTAATAATGACCTCCAATTGGGCCCCCAACCCATCAGAACTGGCTTTCACCAGCTACGATGGGCAGGGGTCCAGGGAGCACGTAGTGGGCCTCACCAGCCACAGGATCCTGTCCACCTCCTCCCAGGAGATCAGGCTGAAGTGGTCCAAGAATGGGCCAGAAGATGGCCAAGGGGCCTCCAGTTCCCTTACTGTATCAATCGTGGCCGGCAGATCATGACGGAGGGACAAGATTTTATCTGCAAAAAAGCTCCCCAAAGCCAATTTCCAATTTGAAGGTCTCCCTGCAATAGGGAAACCAAAGACCGGACTACCTGGAACAATTTTGCCATGCGTGAGCTTGCAGACGCTATGGAGGCAGCAAAGTATTCCTTCTTTGTCACCTTCACAGCCACCTCATAGGCTTTCATAAATGCTCAATAAGATGTTCTCGCCTCTTCACCCCGATTCTGCCGCCACACTCGCTCTAGTCGTCTCAGTTCCTG
Source organism: Eublepharis macularius (assembly GCF_028583425.1). Lineage (NCBI taxonomy): Eukaryota > Metazoa > Chordata > Lepidosauria > Squamata > Eublepharidae > Eublepharis > Eublepharis macularius. Next base: position 70,333,007 of record NC_072795.1, read on the forward strand.
CTTCATCAGATGTAGCTACTCTGTATACCAGGGAGCCAGTCTGATGCAGGGATGGAGAGGGTGACGGGGAGTGATTTTGTCGATGGCTTTTGAGAGACGGTCATACCAGTCCCCCCACCAGCTCATCCAACAAACCACCAGGGGGCATCAGATCCTGCAGGGCATTCTGGAAGCCAATTGGATCGATAAGTCTTCTCGGGCGAGCATAAATCTGCTCAACGCCCATGCAGGAGGGGGCTGGCACACCCAGAGGAGCCCTCAGGACATGGTGGTCCGACCATGGCACCCCTTTAATAGCATCCAGGTCCACCTGAATCAGCATTTCTTTAACTCTGTATTGGATCCTTACTAATGGTATGACTTTGTAAACTTGTATTTATTTACCCTGTGGCATCAATTATGGAAATATCCTTGTCACTGTATGGAAATGTCCTTCATACTGTAATCCACCTTAAGTATCTGTGAGAAAGGTGGATTATAAATGATATAAACAAACAAACAAACAAACAAACAGTGAATGGAAATTTCACCAGTCCCAGATTTTTCATAATTCTGCAAATGCTATAGGACCAGTTACAAATATAAAATCCAGTATCTCTAGAATGGCCATGACCAGGAGGAAATATTGAAAATCATTGCTAAGGTTTATTTATTTTTTTATGTATAAGTGTATTTATTTATTTAGAATATTTTATGCTGCCTTTCCAAGTAATAAAAACAACCATTAAAATATATTAATTGATATCCAGCATTTTAAAGACCCCATCCCAGCATAAATAGATAAGAAAAACAGACATGCAAGCAAAGTGATGCTCAAAATTCTACAACAAAGTCTCTTACCATATATGGAACAAGAAATGCCAGATGTTCAAGCTGGATCAGAAAAGGAAGAGGCCCTAGAGATCACATTGCAAATTTATGATGACTAATGGGACATACCAGGGAATTTCAGAAGAAAATCAGCCTGTGTTTTATAGATTACAGCAAAGCTTTTGATTATTTGGATCATGAAAAGCTATGGAGAGTGTTAAAAGAAATTGGGGTGCCAGAACATCTGATTGTTTTGATGCACAACCTGTACTCTGGGGAAGAGGCTACTGTCAGGACAGAATATGGGGAAACAGAATGGTTTCCAATTGGCAAAGGTGTCAGACAAGGATGCATATTATCTCCCTACCTGTTCAGCCTCTATGCAGAGTATTTCATAAGGAAAGCTGGATTAGATCTAGAAGAAGGTGGAGTGAAAATTGGTGGAAGGAATATTAACAATTTGAGATACACAGATGACACCACTTTACTGGCAGAAAATAGTGAAGACTTGAAACGACTATTGATGAAGGTTAAAGGAGAAAGTGCCAAAGCAGGATTATATCTGAACATCAAGAAGACAAATGACCACTGAGGAATTGCACACTTTTAAAGTTAACAATGAGGAAATTGAAATTGTTCATGGTTTTCTATTCCTTGGCTCAACCAAAAGGGAGACTGCAATGAAGAAATCAGAAGAAGATTGAAACTTGCAAGAGTAGCTATGAAAGAGCTAGAAAAAATCCTCAAAGATGAAGATGTCTCTCTGGGAAGTAAGATCAAGATAATCAAAAATATGTTACTCCCCATTACTATGTATGGATGTGAAAGTTGGATGGTGAAGAAAGCTGACAGGAAGAAATTGATTCATTTGAAATGTGCTGCTGGAGGAGAGTTTTGCGGATACCACGGATGGCTAAAAAGACAAATAAGTGGATGCTAGATCAGATCAATGCTGAATCCTCCCTAGAAGCTAAAATGACAAAACTGAGGCTATTGTACTTTGGTCACATCATGAGAAGATGTGGGATCTGGGAAAGTCAATAATGCTAGGAAAAGTGGAAGGCAGTAGGAAAAGAAGAAGTCCCAAAATGAGATGGCTTGATTACAATAAGAGTTGTTACGTTTCTCAAAGGGTGAGGAGGATACTACATAGCAAAGATGCCATATGATAGAAACACAAGATGAATTTCAAATGAAGTTAGAATAGTTTCATTGAGATCAACCAAGTTTTAATCACTATTGAAGGAATGTAAAGTAGGAACGTGCACCCAAAAAATAATTCGGGTTTCCTACTTTGGGTTTATCCAAAACAATTTGGGTTTATCAAAACAATTTGGGATAACTCAAATCCCAAAGCAGCTTGCTGCTTCGGGGTTTGAATGTTTAAATGCTTTGGTATGCTCTATAAATTCTCGGGAATCTTTACAGAGCACATCGAAGCTCAAAGCAGCACTTTTCTTGCCGTTTGCAAACGGCAAGAAAAGCGTTGCTTTCAAATGACGGCAGATTTACAGTTGATGGCAGGGGGTTGCCGCCTAGAGGTGATGGGGGAGGGAGGAGGCACCGTAAAAGATACACACCACAACCAGACTGGGAAAAACATGGCCACAGCTTTATTAAACAACAACAGAAAGAAGGAGTATTGGCGTTGCATGCAGATCAGATCCCAGAAAGCATCCGCTGGCCCACCTGCCAGCTGATGAGCCACCTCCCCCCCCAGGTGCCGGCTGGGGGGGCACCGAGGAGTGACAATAAGGGGGAGATCACCTGGGTGTACACCCCTGAGTGATTCCCCTGCCATCTGGGAGTGAGTATGCCGTGGCAGCCCCCGAGCTGGGCATGCACCCCCATGACTCACTCCCAAGATTCCTTAAGGGAATCCCCTGACCGGGGAGTCTGGGGCATGATGGCCCTTGTGGGTCTGAGGTCCTGTGGGTCTGAGGTCCACAGCGAAGCCCCCCCCCCAAGCCGTCCAGGGCAGCCGTGATTGGCTGGCCCCCAGATTCAAACCAATTGGCTGGCGACTCGCCCAGGTGTTCCCCGAGCGAGTCGCCGCCCAAGCGCCACTGCGCCATGCTCCCTCCCGCCCTCCGGCAGCAACCAGGCGTGCAGGTGAGTCTGCTCGCCCTGGTTGCCGCCTAGCGGTGATGGGGGGAGGAAGGAGGCCATGAAAGATACACACCACAACCAGGCTGGGAAAAACATGGCCACAGCTTTATTAAACAACAACAGAAAGAAGGAGTATTGGCGCCGCATGCGGATCAGATCCCAGAAAGCATCTGCTGGCCCGCCTGCCAGCTGATGAGCCACCTCCCCCCCAGGCGCCGGCTGGGGGGGCACCAAGGAGTGACAATAAGGGGGAGATCACCTGGGTGTATACCCCTGAGTGATTCCCCTGCCACCTGGGAGTGAGTATGCCATGGCAGCCCTCGAGCTGGGCATGCAGCCCCATGACTCACTCCCAAGATTCCTTAAGGGAATCCCCTGACCGGGGAGTCTGGGGTGCGACAGCCCCTGACTCCCCCCAAAGGGATCTGATCCGATGACCATCGCCACTAGAGCCCCCGTGGCTCCCGCCAACACTCCTCCCGCTGCATTCCTTCAGACCATCCCGCAGGTCCTGCAGCCAAATGTCCTGCCCCCAGCTGGACAGGTGGACACCATCAGGGCAGAACAGGCGGTCCAAGTGAAAAGAAATGTCCCAGTGTGCGATGAAAAGGCCACCAGCCTCCCCAATGTATTGCTGCATGGCACGAGCCAGTCTTTGTCTGATCCCATCGACCTTCATTGGGCATCGCACCCCACGCCAGACGCGCCGCTGGAGCAAGTCTGACCAGATAAAGGAGGTTTGGGGCAAGAGGCCCCGCAGCTGATCTGAGTCCGCACACATGGAGCGTTGCAAGTCCGGACCCTCCCGCTTGCTGAGGTCATTCTCCCCAAGCTGAATAACCAATGCATCAGGGGGTCTCAGCTGCCGAGCCTGGCGACGCAGCATCGGAACCAGGGTGTCCCATTGCATTCCACGCACTCCCATCCACTGTATTCACAGGTGATCTTCCAGACCGAGGTGTCTGCCCCAGCCAGACTCCTCCGCATACTTCCTGGCCCAGTGCACGATGCTGTGCCCGCAGACCCAGACCGTCTTCTGTGACCCTGCAGAGTGAAACGAGCAAACACCACCACATTAGTGCATGACCCGCTTGGTGGGGTGAACATAGGACTGGTAGGCCCAGGACCGCCAGCGGCCCATGGCCATGATCCCGAGGCCGGTGGCCTCCGTGGCGGCTCCAATGCGGAAGGAGTGAGTTCCATACTGCCCAGGGGGAAGCCTGGCCGCCTGCAAGCAGGCCCGCAGCAGAGTGGAGAACTGATAGCGAGTGAGGGAAGAATGATCCCTGTGCAGGAAAAGGGGGCCGTCAAGCAGGGGACGGATGTCTAGGTAAGCTCTCACTGCCCAGACAGAGCAAATTGACCGGCACAGGGAGGCCCGAAGCTGGATGGATGACCCCCCTCCCCCGCTTGTTATTCTTAGAACGGCGTACACTAATGGAAACGCAGCGGGGAGACCAGGACACGTCGCTGACACCCAGGGCTCTTCCCAAGGAGTCCCCTCGGGAACCTGCCACCAGCTTGCTCACCTGGAAGGCCCCGAAAAAGGCCAGAATGAAGGCCGTGTGGAATAGCTGAGCCTCGAAGGAGGACCAGCAAAGGTCGTGGACGGCCCGCAAAATGCATCTCAGGACGTCAAGCGTGATGGGGTGCCTGTGGTCAGGTGGAGGGGGGGCCAGCCTGGCCCAACTGTCCATGGCTCGATGGGCAATGAAGCCGCTGCATGGGTCAGGGAATCCTAGCGCCTTGCAGAAGAAGGAGACTGCTGCTAAGTCCCTGTGCATGGTGCGCGGAGCCTGCCCCAACCCTCGCAGATGGGCCAGGTACTGCAGAACCGGGTTCTGAGAAGGTGGGACGGAAGGCTGCCCCCACCCCAAACCCACGGAGAAGTCAAAGAAGCGCTCCATGGCCGACGTGTAGGCCCTCAGTGTGGCAGGCGCCACAGAACCAAGTACTCCCTGCATCACGACGTCTTGCCAGCCAGCCACAGGTCCTCTGGGAATGGATCGGGGGTGTGGTGAGCCTCTGGAGCCAGTGCAAAGAATCTCTCCATCTGGAATTGAGACAATGCGTCTGCAAGGCCGTTATCCACCCCTGCTACGTGACGGGCTGAAAAGGTGATGTTATTAGCCAAACAGATGAAGACGAAGCGGCAAACCAGATGCATGACCTGCTCAGAGCGAGAGGACTGCCTGTTGACAATTCTGACTGTGGCCTGGTTGTCGCACCAAAAGACCACCCGCTTGTCCCGCAGGAGATCCCCCCAGATGCCGACAGCTACCAGGATAGGGAAAAGTTCTAGGAAGGTAAGGTCTCGTAGGATCCCTGAGCCAGCTCACGAGGGAGGCCACCGCTGAGCACACCAACGCCTCTTGAAGAAGACCCCAAACCCCAAACTCCCCGCCACATCTGAGTGAACCTGTAGCTCGGAGCCCAGGACGAGGGGGTCCTGCCAGAGAGCGACCCCGTTGAAGTTGGACAGGAATCTAAGCCAGACCCCCAGGTCGGCCTTGATGCCTTTGGTGAGCCGAATTTGATGATAAGGTGAGACGACCCCCCGGCAAGCCCTGGAGAGCCGCGCACAAAATGCCCGCCCCGGGGAAACCACCCTGCACGCGAAATTCAGGTGCCCAATTAAAGACTGAAGTTCCGTTAGCGTGCACTTCTGGCGGAAGAGAAACCCCATCAGGAGCTCCCGAAGGTGCCCCAGCTTGTCACCCGGGAGCCGTGAGAGCCCCGCCACTGAGTCCAGCTCGATGCCCAGGTAGGTAGTCAGGGAGGAGGGACCCTCAATTTTCTCCTGTGCCAGGGGGACCCCCAATTCCGAGGCCAGGCTCTGGAAGATGCGAAGGCGGTCTGCGCATGCAGAACTATTGGGCGGGGCCATGATAAAAAAATCATCCAAGTTGTGCATGGTGAATGGGGCCCCCATGCGGTTCTTGGCTGCCCACTCGAGGAAGGTGCTGAACATTTCAAAGGCCGCACAGGCCACCGCACAGCCCATGGGCATGTCCTTATCCATGTACCATATGTCCCGAAACTTAAAACCCAGTAGGCACTGGTCAAAGGGATGAACGGGCAGTAGCCGGAAGGCTGACTGAATATTGCATTTTGCCATAAGGGCGCCAGGCCCACATGCCCGAACTAAGCGCACGGCCTGGTCCAATGACGCATACCGGACCGAGTAGAGCTCGGGGGATGGCGTCATTTACCGACGAACCTTTTGGATATGAAAGGTTATGTATGAGACGGTATTCACCCAGGGACTTCTTGGGCACCACCCCCAGTGGGGAAACCCTGAGGCTGGGAAGCAGGGGGCTGGAAAATGGCCCCACGACCCGCCCAGCAGCCAGCTCCTTGGTAATTTTTGCAGCCACCACCTCCGGCAATTCCCTTGCTGACTTAAGGTTGCCTGACGTGGTGGAGACCCGGGGGCTCGTGTAAGGGATGGGGAACCCAAACGAAAAGCCTACTTGCAGCAGGCTAGCAGCCTGCTTGTTGGGGTAGCGGGAAAGGAGGGGGATGAGGGCCTCGAGCCTAACGGGGGTTTAAGCAAGACCCAGCAGCCCACCAGAGGGACTAGTTCCCGCCGGCTGCTGACTGGGAATTGGAGTTGCCCGGCCCTCTATCCTTGCGGGCACTACTGTTGGAGGTCTGGCCCCCCCGAAAGGGCTGGGACTGAGCCAAACCACGGGGGCATGTGGTGCGGGAGTGCGCCCCCCGCATGCATCGCAATTGTGCTCGAAGCAGCACTTAGGCCACTGACACTTGCCCTGGTTATATTCCCAGCACAATCCCCGAGACCTATCCCGGCAGGTAGGCCATCGCCCGGAGCGAGACATCTCCCTCTTGCCCCTCATGTGGGGTCCCACCAGCCAGAGCCACAGCTTCTGGTTGATGAGCTCCCACCGGACCCAGGGGTTGTGTGAGGCTCGTTTACAAAAGACCTCGTCATAGTCCAAGGCAGCGTTGTCCCCAGCGAGGGCGCGGGCCCTTAGGACATTCCCCAGGTGGTTTGTCAAGTGCCAGCCCCTTTCTGGGTAGGAAGCCTGAACCACCCCCAAATAAATCGTGAAGCCCTCCAGCCAGTTAGCGAAAGTGCACTCCACCACTGGCCTTTTCTTCCCTTTTTTATCCCACTTCGAGGAGGGGGCGCATCTCCCGTCTTCCGCCTCGAGCCTGAGCAGGGAGAGGACGTCTACATAAAAGCCGTCCAAGATGCGCTCATGGACTTTGCAAAACAGGTGGATACCGGGAGGGTCCTCATCATCCATGAAGGATGATGAGGGAGGGGGGAGTCGCTGGGGCACCAAACCTCCCGGGGGTCGCCATTCGCACCGAGGCCCCTCACCCGCCTGCGCCTTGCCCAGTCAGGGAGACCTGGGACCTATGCAGCCACCTCCCAATAGTCCTCCTCCTGCTCCCCCTCATCCGAAGAAGAAGACTCACCTGTTGTCCCATCGCTGTCTGACTCCTCACGCTGCCACTGGCATCCTCCTGCCCTGTGAGAGGCCTTCCTTCTTTTGCCCAGTCTTCCTCGCTGTCGGCTGTCATCTTCAGGGCTGGAGGAAGGGGAGTGCCTGTCCCGCTGCCCCGAAGTTCTTTTCGACTTGCTACCCCTTTGGCGCTGGGGGACCTTGACAGGCTCGTAGATAGTTGAAGCTGCCCCGAGCCCAGAGTTCCCCAGGTGCTCCACCCTTGCTGTGAAGGCCTCCAGGGCCTGGCTAATGCTCTGCAGTGAGGGCGAGTTAGCCTCCCCCTCATGGGGCCCACCTGCAGCCCATCTGGTGCTCCTGCCCCGACCCCTTGCTTGAGACTTGGCTGGGGAGGCCTGTGGCTTGTCTCCTGCTTTTGCCGCCCCCTTTTGCTTTAGGTTTGGCTTGGCCCCCACTCCAGTCTTCCCGTGCCTCCTGCTGCTTGCAGGTTGCACCCGAGAAGACCTGGGTGCCGTGGCAGCAGTAATCCTTCTCCTGGGGGAAGATGGCCTGGGAGGGAGTCTTCGCCCACCCCCAGCTGCCCCACCCGAACCCCGAGAGCCTCCCTTGCTGACCGATCCTTTTTTCTGAGGAGCCATGCCTGCTCCGTGCAAGGATGAAGGCTTAAAGGGAGACGGGGCGGGGAAAGGGGGGAGAAGCAGCTGCCCCAGCCCTGCTCCTGCTGCCACGCCGCTCTTCCGTGGCACCAGGGGGGGCAGGTTCAGCTAAGCCTTGGCCCCTCCTGGTTCTTTAAGGCACCCCTGGCCGCACGCCTCCACCTCTTCTCCCTTCCGCTGAACGCTGCCGTGCTGGTCTTCTGCCAGGTGAGGGGGAGGCTCCGCTGGTCACGGCTGGGCCACTGCTGAGGCACAGCTCAAACCTCGCATGGTCCCTGGCCACGTGCCGCCCTCGCCCGGTCTTCCGTGCTTCCACGTCATCTTCTTCGCTTGCTTGCTGACCGGATGTCCGAGCAGACTGAGGGGAGGCGGGGACGGCTACTGCTAATATACCCGGCAGCCGGACCAGAGAGGGAACTGCGGGTCTGAGGTCCGCAGCGAAGCCCCCCCCCCAGAGCCATCCAGGGCAGCCATGATTGGCTGGCCCCCAGATTCAAACCAATTGGCCGGCGACTCATTAACTTGTTCATCTTCCAAAGCTATATATGCCATCAAGTATCCCATATGCCCTTCAGCTCTCCATACTGGACAAACAGATCAGTCCCTTTGCAAAAGCATTAATTGACATTAATCTGATATTTTAACAATCACATTAAAAATCAATGGGAGAACATTTGACTCTTCCATGACCTTCTATCGCTGACCTAAGACTAGTAGTTCTTAAGCAGAGAACAGTTAAAGGAAAATTTTTCCACTTGTATCTGACAAAGGGAGCTTTGACTCTCAAAAACTCATCTACTTAGTTTTTAGGGTGCTATTGGACACTGATCTTACTTTTTAACTGCAAACCAACATGGCTACCCACTGAAAATAGGGATGGAGTTACACTGTAAAGGGTCTTTCCTTTGTTCCCCCAGACACCAAGGGAACCGAATATAGTTTTTTAAAAGCATTATCTGAGTTTCATGCCTTTGTCTTTGGGGAGGGTAGGGATGGCTGACATGTAATGTTATGACAACAGGAGTCTCTTTTTATATGGATGGGTTTGCTATGTACTAATAAAGTAGAATATCCTTTTCATTAAATATGTTGAATTCCTTGCAATTATTGTTGTTTAGACTATGCAGCTGCTTTTAGATTATGAAGTACTGTTTATTGCCTCAAAACAATATATATTTTTTGTTAAGAAAATATGCAGCTAATTTTAGCCTTATTCGCTGTGCATCCACTTAGTATCATTTGAGAGACAGTTATGTGGGTCCTTCTGCATAATTTTTGTGTTCTGTAATATACTTTGTTTTGTAGCAAATTGGCAGGAATGCTTTTTATTTCCATTTGGTAAGGTTATGGGAGAGTTTCTCATTTGGTTGTTGGGGGTTTTCCGGGCTGTATTGCCGTGGTCTTGGCATTGTAGTTCCTGACGTTTCACCAGCAGCTGTGGCTGGCATCTTCAGAGGTGTAGCACCAAAAGACAGAGATCTCTCAGAGATCTCACTGAGAGATCTCTGTCTTTTGGTGCTACACCTCTGAAGATGCCAGCCACAGCTGCTGGCGAAACGTCAGGAACTACAATGCCAAGACCACGGCAATACAGCCCGGAAAACCCCCAACAACCATCGTTCTCCGGCCGTGAAAGCCTTCGACAATACAGTTTCTCATTTGTTTTTTTAATGTAATTAAAGCTAGGCCGTGTAAATAATACATGAAAAAATGGGTGAAATTCCACTGGACATTCGTATCTGCCTCACAGGAGAAGATAACTTCCTCTGAGATCTAGAAAATACATTTTAAAGGAAGTATTTATTCTGTATGTGGCAATAATCATAATTATTTCTGTTGATGTTTCAGAAATACTTTGTTTCACAGATAATAAGTTCTGGTTTTAATAACTGCTTCATTAATTCTTTACTTGCTATTTGCTAATATTTCAATTTCAAGTCACTTTCCATAATTTATGAACTCATTATTTGGATATTATTTGGATATACTCAGTTATATTCAGATGTTGCTCTTCAACTCCTGAAGCACAGTGCACTATCTAAAATGAATCTTTCAGATGTTCATATTGTATTATTCTTTAAAATATTCTATGATCTTGATTCTTTGGCTTCCCAAGATAATTTTTTGGAGGAATTTATTTTAGTCTTTTTTCATATTTGTGTTTGCCATGGCTGAAGATCATGTTAGTGTTAGCAGACATACTCCTCCAGTTTATCAAGATAATTGAATCCTAATTGTAATCTTGATTTATTCTGAAAGTGTGAAGCAAAGGTAGATTATGACAACTGTGTTTTTCTTGTCTGGTGAAATGGTTACTTTTGAAGGGAGAGATGGGATTGGTTTGGCATGTCTTGTTTTTAAGAAATCCATGCTGGCTGCTAGCAATTTCCAAGAAGTGGTTACAAATTGATTGCTTTATAATTTGTTATAACAGGTTTCCAAGTACTGAATTAAAACTAACGAGAATATAGTTCCCCAGGTTAGCCTGACTTCAATACTCTGGAAATTGTTAGAACAAATTATAATGCAATCTGTCTAGAAATACCTTGAAGAAAGGGGGTTGACTTCTAGAAGCCAGTTGGATTTGTTACAAATGAGCCTATCTTTTCTTTAATACTGATTCCAAAACTCAATTTTTAATTCATGCCAAAATGAAGTGTGGTGGTACACAAAGGGGAACAGAGATAAAGATAAAGTTCAGAATCACATGCGATTAATATGTTATCTAGTTTAGGATTCCAAGGCTTCTTTGAACAATGATCTTGAATTATTATTCAGAAACAAAAAACTTCCAAATTTTCCAGGGAGTAACAAAATGACATATGGTTAAATGGACATTCATTATATCATTATTTTTTGTATTTCTACAGGTGACTTCTGGCGGAAGAGCAAATTATTATGTGTCCTACAAAAGGGAGCCCTTCACTCAGATAAAATTACCCAAGTACTCATTACCAAAGGTAAATGGCCTCTTATAGGCATATCTCTTTGTTTATTTATTATATTTAAAATTTGGATGTAATCCTCCTGTGAAGTAGTTCACAACAGGTAATACAAATCTAGGGAGCAGAAAATATTTCCTATTTCTTTCTTTTTGTATTCAATTATATTTTTTCATTGCTTTCAGTTCTCTGCTTTCCACCGTTGGTTTTATAGATTTGTTTGTGTTGAGCACATATACTGTAAGTTTTAAACACAGAATTTATACAATATGTATATGAACACTGTATGTCATGCATTATGAAGTGTGCTGATTTATTGATGCAGAAATAACAGTGAATGGGGGCAATGGTTCTTTCTCTGTCACAGACTTCTGAACACAGGCGAGCCAAGTGAAAGGTGATCTCAACTGATTGGGCAAGTTGGTACAGAGAAGGAGGTCAGCCTATTGTCCCAGACCATTTATAACTGGTATATTGCAGGACTGAACAGTGTAAAAGTTAACATTGGCAAGAATAATGTCATTATCTTGTTCAAAAGGCCTGTTCCCCAAATACAAACTGCAAGCTCATAATATTTACCTTTAACACATGAAAAACTTCAGTTTCTTTCTTGTATATGTCAACTAGAAAAGCACTTCTGCATCTCCCTTCCTCTTGGCCTTTCCCCCCTCCCCACTTGCTTTCTGCTGGCACTGGACAATGGCCATCCATCTGAAGCAGCTGGGTAGAGTCTTTTCACTTTTTTCCTCCTGGCCTTTTCCCCTCCCTCAGATATCAGTTATTGTGACAGTTACATTTTACAGGGTCCACCCCAAGCACACTTCAAATCCTGCTAAAACAGATTCTAAAGCACTATAGAAGTGAGAAAAGAAGGAATGGCTAGAAAGGAGAGAGTTCACCTGCTGTCTGTCTGGCAGGCAGGCAATCTGCTTCCAGCAGCAGCACTACCACATCATTGGTAGGGAGGCAGAAGACCTGTTCTGAATAGGACTTGGGAAAACCCAAGCTATTTCTTGATTTGTTTGGCAAACAGCTCAAGTTTCCTGATCCCAGATTCAGTCCAAGCCTAGGAGAATGATCCCTCTTTTACAATAGAGCTGCAGTCTTGTCTAGGAGGGAGAAAATTTGGTTCTGGTAACTGCTAGGAAAAGGTACAGAGCTGAGAATGCTCTGGAGCAAGGATAGCTTCCTTCATTTGGTAACCAGTGAAAAGCTGGATACAGTGAATGGAAGCATCAGCTCCTTTTTATTGCTGGAGGTTCTTTTCTTTTATTGAAGACTCAAGCTCACTGTCTTGGCAATGTGAGCAAGGCTAGCTTGACAGCTGTGCTTTCTGTATCTTCTGGAGAGAAGGAGGCCTTTAGGCTCTGAGACTGTGAATCTTCCAGGAGCAATAAAACTGACTTGCAAATGTATAAATAAAAAATGAAGTAGGATGAAACTCCTTCAAGGACTTTGGAATCTCTGTCCTTCTTCTCCATCAACCACCCTGCAGCCATTTTAAAATTAAAAAAACATACAAATAAGTAAAGCACTGAATATGGTAATTTATTGGCTTGGCCTAATGGAAAATTGTTTAACATCACCCATAACTCATGGTCCTTCCCTTGCTGTGGCATAAGTCATTATAATTGCTTTGTGTCCCAAAGGGCAAAGAAATATAAAGATCAGGGGGTAATAAGCCTTTTATCTTCCTTAACAGGACATGCACATTATCAGCACTGATGAGAATCAGGTGTTTGCTGCTGTTCAGGAATGGAATCAGAATGACACGTACAACCTTTACACCTCTGACTCCCGTGGAATCTACTTCACCTTGGCCTTGGAAAATGTTAAACGCAGCCAAGGACTAGAGGGGAATATTATTATTGACCTTTATGAGGTATGCTTGGGGCAACCAACCCTTCTTCTTGTAAAGATAAATACGACTTTCCAGTAGGACTGACAGGCACTTGAAGCATTGCTGTCCATCAGCTATCATTCTTTCAGTAAACAAATAAACTCACAATGTATTGTCGAAGGCTTTCACGGCCGGAGAACGATGGTTGTTGTGGGTTTTCCGGGCTGTATTGCCGTGGTCTTGGCATTGTAGTTCCTGACGTTTCGCCAGCAGCTGTGGCTGGCATCTTCAGAGGTGTAGTACCAAAAGAGAGAGATCTCTCAGTGTCACAGACTGTGACACTGAGAGATCTCTGTCTTTTGGTGCTACACCTCTGAAGATGCCAGCCACAGCTGCTGGCGAAACGTCAGGAACTACAATGCCAAGACCACGGCAATACAGCCCGGAAAACCCACAACAACCATCAAATAAACTCACAATTAAGAATTTTTGCAATGTGTCAATATAGGTGATATTTTTGAGGGTGTAGAATAAAAGCATAGACTTCCCTCCACCCAAATAAATTCCACTAATGAGTGATATATTAGCTGAAATCATATCAGAATATGAAGAGCCACCTAAAATGTGTTTAAGATGGCATGCTGATAACTATTACTGGCAGTAGATCTGGGAATATTAGAATTATTTCTCAGCAATGCTATCTGACATCCATTAACTGGTAATGTAGGTAATGTATTTCTCTATATACCAATATAGTGGTGTGTATGTGTGTTTGTGTGTGTACGGAATTACTGCTGCTGAGCCATGTGTGAAATAAAACAGGTGACCATTGGTACGTGTGTGTTCATGAAAGTGAATAAGAGTTATTTAACTTGGTGCCCGTGTGTGCTGTGGGTATATAAGTGACCAGACAATCTCTTCAACCCTCTCCTTCCCACAGTTTCCAGCTGAAATCTGTTCAGAAACATTGACCATCATGTGAATACAATTAAAATTATGTGGCATTTTCATGGACTATTTAAACCACAAATAATAAATGATGAAATCCCTCAATCTAGCAGGTGGCCTGATTCTGATGAAACCATTTGGCAGTCCAGCCATAAATGTTTAAAAGTGATTTTGTCCTACCAATGTAAAAAATGTGGTTATTTTGCTGGCCTAATTCCATAAATGTGATCTGCAATTCTGGTTGGATCATATTCATGGAATTCTACCTAGAAAGGTTATACGAATAAATACTTCTATGTGCTCCCAGGAGCACTTCAAAAGGTAGTTGGAACTGACTCTCAAACTGACCATAATGAGGCTCCAGATTTGGTTCAGATTACTGAAGCTGTCTATTGAAGAATGCATTTTCATTCAACCAAATATTTAAATATTCAGTTATTGAGGGAGTCTCTTGGTCATCAGGAATGAAGTTTCCAGTTTTACCTAATGTAAAGTTTCAAGGCAAATATAGAGGTTTTCTCTTGGGAGGAACATCCAAAGGATTTCAAGGGGAAGAAAGGCAGCATAAATTAGGAATGCATATGAATAATGAGGGAGAGAATGAGGGTGTTAAGTTACTCTTATGCAAAAAAAGGAAAAAGCAATAGTTTTAGGAGTTCTGCTGTTACAGAGAAATTCCTCTGGAGATGAGATTAAAGGCTTCTTACTGGATTCTTAAGAAGCAATTTGTTTTTTGATAGGATATTTTGTGCTCACTTCCCATGTGAATTTTTTTAAAAAAATAGGTCTCTGTCTTCACTGGGCAGTATCAGAAGCCTTTGTAAGAAACACTTTTTATATCTGAAATTAAATTTTTAAAAACTTTTTTGTGAGATGCTTTTCCATTTCTCTGCCAGAGAGATGGAGAGGCAGTTAATAAGTAATTCAGCAAGGTGATTGTGGTATAAATTATATTTTTGTGTTATAGAATAAGTCAAGATGGTATAGGCTTTAGGAAAAGAAATTCTAAAGGCAGATATATAGATAGCTCCCCTTCCCCTAATTCACATCTTTGCTGGATGTTTTGACTGACTAACTAGAAACAAAAAAAAACCCCACCCAGTTCTTAGTTTTAAGTCTCTTACAGTGCAATTCTAAACAGAGTTACTTCAGTCTAAACCCATTGATGGGCATAGACTGGAGTAATTCTGTTTACGATTGCACTGTTATTCCCAATTTTTTTATCTAAAAGGCAAGAAAACATTTGCATACTGTAATATTTTGTGGAAGATTTGTACTTGTGCATACTGGAATCCATTGGGTTCTGCTAAAGGTTTGGAAGCCTTCTCCTGATGTTTTAAGCCATACTGGACATGTCTGTATGTCGTGAGGAGACGGTATTGTAGTACACCAATGCAAAACGCTTCTGCTCATACCTCATCAGGGAAATGTTTGGAGATAGAGAGATGCACTAGAACCCACCTCATTTTGGAACCTGAATCTGGACTGAGATCAGTCTGTTCAGTGTTTAGAATGTAACATATGAATTCACCCTTCCCACGGCAGAACAAGATGTCCATCTCTGTGATGGTGTTTCCTTCTTCTTCCTTTGTCTTCTCATCTTGAATGGATGTCTCAGCAGAACAGAGATGGCAAAACCTAGCGACTTTACGCGATGCACCCAATCAGAAGAGTTACCTAATACTCCTTACCACAGAAATGCATCTCATGAAATGCATTACTGGCCACAATATTTACTCAAGGACCTAGGAGATTTATGTACCCATTCAAATCTAAAATAGGGTTGGATGTATATATTTATTTAGTGATAAAAGTGAAGCACATTGCCCCCCCAGTCGGAATAAATAGACAGACACCGTGCTGGATCTAAGGGCCACTTTATTAACTTAATACAATTATAAACAAGCCAAACAGCGGCAAGGACCTAAAGCGGTACAGATCAAGCCACGGGGTCCCTTAGACCACCGCCTTGACCTGTCTGGGCGAGCCCCGAAGCCCCGGGTGGGATCCATCCGATGGATGGAGCGGACCCGGCCGGCCAGGCAATTTGGTCACCCCCCTTTAAGCTCCTAAACACCTCAGCCGTATAGCAGTGAGGGAAGGACTTGCAGGCTGGGGTTCCCGAAGGCAGCCTGCCTCTGGATCTGGCAGCCGTCAAAGCAGTACCAGCCTCTAGGCAGGCCCCTCTTCCAAGCAATAGAGAAGCGCCAAGGGTGCTCACCGGCCCGCACCCTACTCCAACTCAAACCAGCCAGGCAAAACTAACAGGCCTCACCCTAGCCAATCACCTCTACCCAAAATTGGTTCAAGGTAGGCGAAAAAACCCCTTCATCCAAAGCCAATACAGACAAAGGTGGAAAAAAATCCTACCTGGCTCAGAATACTGCAGCCGGCTAATCCCACACCAAAACAGGGAGAGGAGGGTGGGCCGAGCAACAAACCCAACTGAGGCTGGGAAGGGCAGAGCAGCCGCAAACGGCTCGTGCTCCGCCCTTCCAGCCACTCCATATATGGAGGTGGGGGAGGTGCTGTCTCCCATCCTCCGAAGCGGCAATCAACGGCCCCTGGCTGAGCTGCTTTGCAGTGCGCCAGGAAAGGGCCGCATTGCCCCCCCAGTCGGAATAAATAGACAGACACCGTGCTGGATCTAAGGGCCACTTTATTAACTTAATACAACTATAAACAAGCCAAACAGCGGCAAGGACCTAAAGCGGTACAGATCAAGCCACGGGGTCCCTTAGACCACCGCCTTGACCTGTCTGGGCGAGCCCCGAAGCCCCGGGTGGGATCCATCCGATGGATGGAGCGGACCCGGCCGGCCAGGCAATTTGGTCACCCCCCCTTTAAGCTCCTAAACACCTCAGCCGTATAGCAGTGAGGGAAGGACTTGCAGGCTGGGGTTCCCGAAGGCAGCCTGCCTCTGGATCTGGCAGCCGTCAAAGCAGTACCAGCCTCTAGGCAGGCCCCTCTTCCCATCAATAGAGAAGCGCCAAGGGTGCTCACCGGCCCGCACCCTACTCCAACTCAAACCAGCCAACGCCCAGGCCAAGCCTCTGCTTAGGCCCTGGCGCCCCACTGATAGCCCAAGGCCAACTCAAGCCCTTGCCGCAAATCATTTAGAAAAATCACATTGCCCGCTTGGGACAAATGCACCCCATCACCTCTGTAGAGGTCGGGGAACTCGGCCCTGATCCGAGGGTGGGGCAAATATACGCCCAACCCTTCCCTCAAACCCTTTTGGATGGCTCTATTGGCTTTCATCCTCGCCCGCTCAATGGCAGTGCGATACTCTGCCTCCCTCCAAACCCGCCGAGGAATCATTGCTGACCACATAATCAGCACCCCCAGCCACCGAGAGACGATGAGGCGCATGTCAGACAGCGCCTGAGAAGACAAAGCCTTGCCTTGTAAAAGGCCCAAATCATTGGCACCCAAATGAACTACTAGTATGTGAGGTGGATCACCACTCCCCATACCAAACAACACTGGCAACAAGCCAGACCACCGGAGGCCCCGTCGGCCCCGCCACTCAATTTCGGCCCGCTCACTCAGCCCAAGCTGAGACCCGACAGGCGTCCTTCGCGCTTGGTGAGCCGCCCAAAAAACGTAGCTGTGCCCACATATCAGGATACGCTACCGTCCCCTGCGAAACACACCTAGGAAACAAAAACAATCAAAACTCTTAGAACTTGGACAAGGGACGCACATAAGAACGATAGGCATTAGACCGCTACCTGCCAACCCTCTGAATAACTTGACCAGAGTACCCCATGGCCGCAGCCGTTGACGCAGCCCCGATTCTAAAAGAGTGGGTACCAAAACTCTCCCCTTGCAGGCCCAACCTGGCCAAGGCCTTTTTTGTCACCGCCCAAAACTGGTAGCGGGTCAGTTGGGAACCATCCTGGTGCTGAAAAAGGCAACCGTGCCCATCCCCCCGCACCCGCCAATATTTCCTCAAGGCCCTAACCGGACACAACTCAAGGTCAGTGCAAGAACCCAACCGCACACTTACCCCTCTTTGCTTTTGGTCCGTTTTCGACCTACGAATAGTCAAAGATACGACGTCTCCAACGAACTGAAGATCACCTGCCATAAGGGCACGACCAAACCGATCCCTGGCGGACGCCACTACAAGCTCACTCACCCTCAATGCCCCGAAAAAGGCAGTTAAAGCAGCTGCATGAAAGAGCCGCACCTCATATCCTGAGGCACAAATAGCTTTCCAAGCAACCCGTAAGCCCTTCAACACAGAGGGTGAGATGGGAACGCGGGGATCCGCGCGAGCCCCATTCTCCCTGGACCAACCCTCGAGCATCTTTCGCACCCGGAAATCGCCCGTGGCCTCAGACAATCCCCGAGCCTTACTAACAAAAGCTAAGGCCGCAAGCTGCCCCCGAATGGACTTAACAGCCAACCCACAGCCCTTCTGTCTAACACAAAACCAAATAACATGCTCCACGGGGACGGGCCATATACAACCAATACCAGCTTCACGTCGAAACTCTTCCAACTGGCCTACCGCTCTCCAATACGCTCTTCGTGTACTAGGCGCGATGGCGAGCTGGATGGCCCGGCAGGCTTCGGCTTCCCAAGCCGCCATAGGTCTGCGGGCATCACAGCCGGCTGCGGGTCGGCTGCTGGTGCAAGCTGCCAGAAACGCTCCATCTGTTGGCGAGACAAAGCGTCTGCCACTCCGTTGTTACTTCCAGGAACGTGTCTAGCTTTAAACAAAATATTGCACCGAAGACACTGCAAGGTAAAGGACCTAACCGAACTCATGACCCTAGGGGACCTGGAGGTCAAGGAGTTAACCACGTGAACCACTGCCTGATTGTCGCACCAAAAGTGGACAGAGTGGTTGGCTAACTCGTCACCCCACAGGTGTACAGCCACCAGAATGGGAAAGAACTCCAGAAAAGTAAGGTCCCTCACTAAATCAGATGCCAACCAATCAGGCGGCCACTGCTCCGCACACCAGTGCCTCCGAAAATAAACGCCAAAGCCAGTAGACCCTGAGGCGTCTGACATAACCTGCAACTCGGCTTCAAGCAATAACTCCTCTCGCCAAAGTGTCACACCATTAAACCCTTCAACAAATTCAGACCAAACATCCAGATCATCGCGCATGCCACTCGTCACCCTCAAGCAATGATGGGGTGCACGCAAAGGGGCCATAGCGTCACATAGCCGACGTAAAAAGGCCCTACCAGGAGCAATGGCCTTACAGGCAAAATTGAGATGCCCCACCAGCTGCTGTAACTCAATCAAGGAAGCCTTGCGCTTAACCTTAAACTCCTGCAGACGAGCTCGAAGATCATCCACCTTATTCAACGGCAATCTCATGGATTGCTGGACCGTGTCTAACTCGATCCCCAAAAAGGTGAGCACAGTGGAAGGCCCTTCGGTCTTCTCATGAGCCAAAGGGACCCCCAGCTCCTCAGCCAATCTAAGAAAAGTGTCCAGCAACCTGGCACACTCAGATGACCCCGCCCGCCCAACAAAAAGGAAGTCATCTAAATAATGGGCGGAGTCACGACTACCTGCACGCCTCCTCAATTCCCACTCCAAAAAGGAGCTGAAACGCTCAAAGGCCGCGCAGGAAATAGAACAGCCCATCGGTAAGGCACGGTCCATGTAATATTTGCCTTCAAAGGCAAAACCTAAAAGTTCAAAATCACCGGGGTGGACAGGGAGAAGACGAAATGCCGACTTGATATCACATTTCGCCATCTCCGCACCCACTCCACACCCACGTACCACCTTGACTGCTTGGTCAAAAGAGGTATACCTAACAGAACACAAGTGTTCTGGAATAGCGTCATTAACCGAATCCCCCTTAGGGTAGGAAAGGTGGTGAATAAGGCGGAATTCGCCCTCCGCCTTCTTTGGCACCACCCCTAACGGGGACACCCTGAAGTTGGGAGTTGGTGGAGCCACAAATGGACCAAGAACCCTCCCTTCAGCACATTCCTTCTCAATCTTCCGCCTAACCACGTCCTCCATACCCTGAACCGAATGTAGATTATCAGCCATAAACGGTGCCCTAGGTCCCTGAACTGGGATCCTAAACCCAACATGAAAACCTTCAAACAAATAAACAGCATCATCTTTTTTAGGGTAAGCTCGCAGCAGGCGCTCAAGGACCCTCAGCCTTACCGGGCTGGGGCCCTTTTCCAGGGGGCTGTTGCCCCCCTGAACCACTTCCACCAGGCCTTTTACCACTACATCCCAGTCGCGCCTTGCCACAGGCATTGTAGGAGTGTGGACCCGCACAAGAGGGACACTCGTGTTTGTAACGGCAGGGCTTTCTAAGACAAGTGCCCTTATACGCAAATTCCCAGCAGAGCAGCCGGGGTTGAACCTGCTGCCCCGCTCCTACGCGGGCACCGGTTGATTGGGAACTGCGATGAACCACATGGCCGCTATCCGACCGGTCTCCCAAATTTGGCTTAGCCGGAGACATTACCTGCAACCAGAGCTGCTGGTGAATGCGATCCCACGGCAAGCTCAGATGCATGGCTGCCCGCATCCGGAACTCCTCATCATACTGCATCCATGCAGCCCCTGAGAAGCCCGTGTAGCCCTTTAAAATAATATCTAAATACTGAAAGAGGGACGCAGCCCGAGCGGGCTGGGCCCTAGCAATCACGCCAGCATAGACTAGGAAGCCTGGAAGCCAATTGTTCCACATCTTCTCAACCTTCCTCCTCTTAAGCCTCTCCTTATCCCTTTCATCCATGTCATCTTTATCCTTCTTTTCCAATTCACGAAAAAGAAGGGAAAAGATGTCAACATACTCTCCCCGCAGTATCTTGTCCCGTGTGGACTGTGTCAAATGGTCCCCTAGGGGCCAGGCCGTGTCCCCAAACGGCATTGCGTTAAAAGGAACCTGTCCGTAGGCCAAGGGAGTAGAAGGATAAAAACCCCAATGCGTGGCAGGATACCCAGGCCAACCCATTGCGCCCAAATATGCGGCCATACTGGCATTCCCCCATGAGGGGGGGGTCACCGCCTGCTGAGGATGAACAGACAACTGTGCAGGGGAAGGCTCTGGGTGAGCTCCAGCCGCACCTGCAGCGGCCCCTTGTGCCCAAGGCCCCCAAGGCCAATGATATCCGTAGTGTGGTGCAGCATCCTTACCAGGAACATCCACTGGGTCAACAGCCACAGCCACCGGAGGCGGGTCGTCCTGCCAATCACACTCCAGATCCACCACCGGCTCCTGGGATTCTGTAACAGCAGACTCGCGTCCACCGCTGCCACCAGCCATCGAGGATCCAGCAGCCCCTTCTAAGGCAGACAAATGACGTAAGATGCTACGATTGACTGCATCCCTGGAAGCACTACGAAGTGGCCTAGTAGCAGAAGTCGCATGCTGTACTGAACCACCGCCCCCTCTAGCTTGCTCCAAAGCCTCTAAACGTTTCAAAATATCCAACTGACCCCACCCACATCCTCGTCGTCTGAAGAGGATACCTGGGGGGGTGGCCGCTTATTAGGAGCCTTCTTAGCAGGCTGTTTCCCTTTGGATAAACCCTTGCCCTTTTTGGGAGGCATTGTATCCCTAATTAAAGACAAGCCTTCTCCCTATTTCCTTTCGGGCCTCCCTTTCTTTTCCTTTTTTTTTTTTAATTACTGTTTAAGTTAGTAACTATAGGGTAACCTGCCTCTATGCCCCAAAAGCACACAAAGGCACTGTCAATGCAGTCACAGACCAGGGTTAATTGCGATCCGCCCAATAGGCAACACAGCCCGATTCAAAAATGGCCACCACCACAAAATGGCCACCGGGAACTCAAACCCCAGGCCGCACACAAAATGGCCGCCACCTAATTGCAGCAGCAAACCACCCCAATTAAATGCCAGGGCCCAAACCCTGAATATGAAAGGGGGGAACACCCAGCAAAAAAGGGGGGGGCGGCACCGGCAAAAGGCCCAACTACGGCCAGCCACCTCAAGCGCTGCCCAGTCAAAGCCGGCGGTGGACGAAATTAGGCCCCGCTGCGGCAGTTGGCAACCCAACCACCCGGCACAGACACCCGGGAGCCCGCTGCAGCCGCCGCAGCCCAGTCACGCGGCACGTCGCCCTTTCCCCCCCCCGGGGTTGGCAACCCGCCCCAGGGGAAGCAGCCGGGAAAAAGACCCGACCGCGCGACGCCCACAGGGCCACAGCCCGGCCCGCGCAAACCGCTCCTCCGAACGCCAGGCAGCCAGGAGCTCCGAGATCGCTGCCGTCGGACCGCTCCCGCCACCCCGGAACAGCGCGACCGCCGTGCTCCCGCTTGGCCCGGCCTGTTGGGAAGCTCGGCTGGAGCACGTCCTCTCCAGTCCGAGCGACAAACCCAACTGAGGCTGGGAAGGGCAGAGCAGCCACAAACGGCTCCTGCTCCGCCCTTCCAGCCACTCCATATATGGAGGTGGGGGAGGTGCTGTCTCCCATCCTCCGGAGCGGCAATCAACGGCCCCTGGCTAAGCTGCTTGCAGCGTGCCAGGAAAGGGCCGCATTAGTAACAGGAGATCAAGACTGTGGCTCCCTATACCTTACCTTGCTGTGTGATCTGTTACGTGTTTTTCTTTTTCTCCAAGCAAGCCCACTGACTCCTTGATAGATACCAGGGAACAAGTTGATATGTGTGGGTTGGAGGGAAAATGCTGAAAGAAATGACCCTGAAACAGGGTTCATGAATATTCATGAGGATTTGGGACTAGCACTTTCACTGTTTCTGTTTAAAACACCCAACATCTGCATTAGAATCTTTATTTGAAAGGTCTGCCCACCTCGAATGTTTCTGACTTTATTCTAAAGTATATTGAATTCATACAGTTATAGAGAAAGCCTTGAGAATGTACTACATGAAAATACCAATCCTCCACTGAGAGAAGATTGACATGGGAGGGTGCTTAGGTTGTGGTTAATTATGCAGAATTTATGGTTGACTTAGATTATGCATGGACCCTCAGTTTTGCTTTGCCCTTCCATAGCAAGTTTACTACACTGTGTGCTTCTCTAATAGAAAGCCCATCAGAGAAGGTGTTGTTCCTTCTATCTACATACTCTCTATTTTCTCCTTTGAGATCTTGGTTTGTTACCTTTCTCAGAAGAGCCAAGGAAGACAGTTTCCAGTCCAACCATTAAAAGTAATGTATACAATATGGTTGCCCATATGTTCTGAACATCTGTGTTATGGTTTGTTGACATTTTATTGTTAGTTTATCTGATCAGCCATTAATCACTGGATTGATGTCATGGGTGCTAGAAATGTGTGGCTGTCACCTCAAAGTTTTGAGAAATGGTTCCCAGTAATGAACATGGTTTCAAACATCTTGTCTGGTCTTCCGCATTTTCCAGTAATTCTATGCTACTGATATACGCAATGTAAAGTGGTCAAAAGACACTTGAGGTGGAGAGACATTTAAAAAGGGAGAACATCTTTTTGCTTCCAACAAGTTTGAATGACTCTGGCTACTTATTAGCAGTTGCCAGTCTTCAGCATACTTTGCCAGCTGGCTGTTCACTGTTGATTGTGCCTTGTTCTCCTCTACCCAGCCGATGTGGTTTTTCATCTCTCATCATTTTTCCTAGGTAGCAGGGATCAAAGGAATATTCCTAGCAAACAAGAAAGTGGAGAACCAAATTAAGACTTTCATCACCTACAACAAAGGGAGAGACTGGCGTTTGCTGCAAGCTCCGGATTCTGATCTGAGAGGAGACCCAATACACTGTCTGCTGGTTAGTCATGGACATTTTCCAAGCTTTAATTGATAGACCCATCAATATTTTTGTTACCTAACTCCTATGCAGACAAGAAACTCATGCAAACCATGGGATGCCTTAATAGGACCTGGACCCACATTGCCTCCAAATTTGCATCAATTATTTCTTCTTTCTCTTTTTTGGTTGATAATGAAGTCAATACCATTCTGAAACTATTATGAAAATGAATTGTTCTGAACATTGAATAATTTACAAAGAGATGTCTTGTGATCATAAATCCCCCTGGCTCAATGCCGTGTCCAGGATTCTGCTGGTTTTGAGAGTGTGTATTTAGAGTTGGGAGTGCAAAACAGGATTGAGATTCTGTTGGTGTACTGGCCACTCTGCTGCCCAGCAATCTCCCTGCCTGGGCCGGCGGAGGTGGTCTTGAATGTGGTATCAAAGACTCCTAGTCTGGTTATCTTGGAGACTTCAACATCCATGGTGAGGCTGCATTTTCTCGAGCAGTTCAGAATTTCCTGGTCTCCATGACAACCATGGGCCTGTCTGAGGTAATAACAGGCCCTGCATACTCATGATCTGGTATTTTGCTCTGGGCAGAAATGAGGTGATCTGAAGGTGGCAGGATACAAGACAGTCCCCGTGTTCATAGACAGATCACTATTTGTAGGGATTTAGACTTACAGGGATACCAAGACTCTGCTGGAGTGGAGGATCAATTACTATGATCTACCCCCAATAACCTAATGGATCAGACTGACTTTCAGATGGCACGAGAGCATTTTCCTGCTGATATGACTGGTGATCCTGTTGATGCTCTGGTTGAACTCTTGAATGAGAAAATGACCTGAGCAACTGACACAATCTCACCTAGGTGCCCTCACTGATATCTAAGACTTCTGGCAGCACCTTGGTTTACTAAGGGGTTGAGGATAATGAAAAGACAAGGGAGATGGCTAGAGTGACAGTTGAGAAATTAGATTAGAGGATTAGAGATGGGCATGAACTGAAATAAAATCACGGATTGGGGTTCGCGAACCAGCTGTTTCTTCGGGGCACATTTTTGACAAACCACAGCAACTTTTAGGGCAGTTCGTTCAGTTCTTTTTCAATTCATCAGTGGGTTTTGCCCCCTCGTCCACTGATCATTCTGCTCACGCTCCCTGCCATTGTGGTGACGTTACTTCCAGGAATGATGTTGCCGCGCCAGCTTTGGGGCACGTGCATGAGGTGCTTTCTGCAGACCTTCTGCTGCCCCATAAGTGACAAACCACAAACCAAATGAATTGGTTCATGAACTGGACAATTTCATACTGGTTCATGGTTTATGGTTCGTGAAACGCAACAAACCACAAACTGCTATGAACTGCCATTTTTCTGGTTCGTGCCCACCTCTACTCAGGATGAATCCAGCAAGGCGCATGCTAGAGCTCATTTTAAAGACAACTCTGTGGTGGCAATGGCGACAAAGAATCAATATTTCTCTGCCCTCATTACATCCACATAGCATAGACCTGTGGAACTCTGCCAGGTGACTACTGGATTCCAGGAGATACACAACGGAAGTGTGACTTTGTTATCTCCTGGACATCTGATCATGGTATCTTTGAAGGTATGGTTCAGAATGTGGTACTGGGGGACTGCTTCTCTGCCCCTTGGCCTATGGCCTATGAGGTGCCCCAAGATTTCATTTTGTCCCACCTGCTTTTCAACATCTATGTAAAGCTGCTAGGAGAGGTCATCTGGAGACCTGGGCTGAGTTGTCACAAATATGCAGATGACACTCAGCTCTTTTGTGCACTAACAGCAGATACTAGGGAGGCTGTGGAAACTGATCAGGTGTCTAGAAGAAGTTTTGGAGTGGATGAAGACGAAAAAGATGAAACTTAATCCCAACAAAACAGACATGGTACATGTGAAGGGAAGGTCTGACCCAGGAAATGTTCTAGATGAGATTGCACTCCTCCAAAGAAGCAGATTGATAGCTTGACAGTGCTGCTGGACCCAGGCCTTCTGTTGGATAGACAGGTGGCAGCAGTTGCCAGGGGTGCCTTTCACCAACTTTGGCTGGTGAGCCACCTACACTCCTTCCTGGGCAGAAGATCTGGTCACTGTAGTACATGCCCTGGTAACTAGATTAGATTACTGAAATGTGCTCGATGTGGTGCTGCCCTTGAATACTGTACGGAAGCTACAGTTGGTACAGAATGCTGTGGCCAGAATGCCAATTGAAATGGGGCAAAGAGATTATATCACTCCAGTCTTGTTCTATCTACACTGGCTCCCAGTTTGCTTCTGATCCCAAATCAAGATGCAGGTATTGACCTTTAAAGCCCTATACAATTTAAGACCAGAATACTTTAAGAACCGCCTTCTCTCATATGAACTTACCAGTTCACTCTGATCATCTTCAGAGTCCCTGCTTTGGCTGAGGCTAGATGAGTGGCAACCCAAGAAAGGCCCTTCTTGCTTGTGGTACCAAAACTTTGGAACTCCCTACCCAGGGAGATTAATCTGTCCCCTCTATTGCTGTGTTCTGCAAGCGGGTGAAGACTTTTTTTCCCCTTTGGCATACCCACAATAACTGTTATATGCTGATTAGGCTCCCTGTTCCTGGTGTTCTTTGTGTTTGGGTTTTATTGAATTATTTTATACTGTTTTAAATGTTTTAAATTTGTTTAATTTTTTTAATGTTTGCCACCTTGGGAACCCTGTTTGGGTATAAAGATGGCATACAAAAGTTTTAAATAAATAAAATAATATTTTTCTACCTATTTGTCCCCTTGCCATTTCAGAAGGTACTGCATGACTGTCAAAAATTTAAATGGAACACCATTCATATAAATAAAATAATTACTAAAATCAGAATAAAGCAGATAAAAAAACTGTTTGCTAATCTTAAACCTCTAACAATATATCTCCAACTTCTGTCCCACATGAAAAGTTAATGCAATGTTTCTGAACGATGCTCAGACTTTAGCAAGCCATTAGAGTAGGTTAATTCTGCCACTGTAAGATAGCTACTCATAATGTCTGTCAGCATGCCCTTGATACCTAAAATTGATGTGATAGTGAATTTATAAGTGTAGTATTACTTGATCTTAGAAGTTGTGTGGATTTGTTAACAGCTGTTACTAGATTTGGAGTTCTTTTCAGATATTCGTGGGAAGTGCTAATGAAGCTGTCATTTAACTAATTCAGTATCTCAGGGTATTAACTTTATAACTGTGAGTGCTCTAATCTTGCAAGGGTGATCTATGTGTGCAAATAGGTTTTTCCATATTGATTACCCTTCTGACCTTTGTCTACATGCACAGAAGATTGTTGCATGGTGACAGGAGATGCATGTTGTGCCCTGTTACCAAAATGGCTGGCTCTGAGACTCCGTGGTTGAAAGTAGCAAGTAGTGATTCCAGGGGTGGTCTTCTTTTCACAGGGTCATGTCATATCTGGCAAGTGATCCTGGCATGTAGCATTGTCTATGCAGAACTCTGCAGAATGTGAGGATCTCACTATAATAATTAGTGGGCTTAGAGTTTTTTGCCAGTTTTATTGTATCAGGAAAAGGGAGGAATGAAACCAGAAGGGTAGCGCTCTCTGTGAATTCAGAATGTGTTTGCTAAAATTATCCTCTGTTTATTCTCAATCCCTTCAGCCTTTCTGTTCCTTGCACTTGCACTTACAAATTTCAGAAAATCCTTATACATCTGTCAGCATCTCAAGCAAAGAAACAGTCCCTGGACTTCTAATTGCCACAGGTAAGGAATCTGTCCATTGTTATACATCTCTTTGTAACATATCAGGTGAATGAGTTGTACTTGTGTCAGTTGTCCATACTCTAACATATCTCTTCTGTTTACATTGAACTCACAAGAAAAATAATGATCTAGGATATTAAAAAGTGGATCAATGAAGCAGCATTTTAGACCCATGATACCAGTAATACCATTAGAACCTTAGAACTTCTCTTACTAATACTGCTTCTTTCCTTTTCCTAATCTATCCCTCTTGTGGACACCCATAGAAACCATTTGCTCTGGCTGGTTAAATGGTTCTCCCTACAAGGACCTAGTCAAGAAAGTTTCTATTGCATTGCTGGATTACAATCCAGATGTGTCCTTCTTCTCACATAATAACTAAAACATTCAATTTTCAGAAGTGCTCTCTTGAAGTAGAGGTGAATTGACTTTGATACACATTGTGATCATGTTTTCTAGATTTTGTCTCCAAACCTCAGGGCTAAAGTCTTGCATTTTTAAAATGATTCTTCTGACAAATACTTTATTCAACCAACGCAGATGTTCTACTTATTTGATTGTCCATGTAGGAGTGCCCAAACAACTAGGATTCTGTGTGTAGCTGGACTGAAGATGAAAATGCAGTCATAATCATAGTGTTGTAGCACTGTCATATTTCATATATATTTGCTGTATCAGCATGTTAATGCATTTTAAAATATATATCCAATGAATACTGCACTGATTGAGGAAGTGATCTAATCTGATTTTCCTCCTCACTGCAGCCCTTCAACCTGTGTGGCTACAAAGGTACCCCTACCCCTGGAAATTAGTTTTTGGTAGTCATTACTAGCTGGTGGGAGAACATGTGGAAAGAACATCTGTAGTATACAACCCCATATAGCCACATATATGGTATTATTTGCACAATGACAGTTTTGGGCAGGAAGAAAGCTATTGGAATAAATCTCTGCTAATGCAGTAGCTGTCAACTGCAGTCCTGTTATACCTGGTTAATACAATATGGCAGGGGATTGTATTTAGCAGTATAACTTATGAATAGAGTTAAGAGAAACAATGGCATCCACATTTCCTGTTTAGACCATCTACTTTGCTATTTTACTATCTGTTCTGTACTGTGCTGTTTCGCTTGTGAAATTAAATTGACCAATACAGCTATGAATCACAATACCTCTCAGATTCCATCATTCACAATTATTGGGGCTGCCTGTTTGGTGTATTGGGCTTGTCTTCAACAGTGCACAGAGTTTCAGCATCATCCTAGAATAAGGATGTAAACTCTTATCAAGTTGTGCTACTGAGGTAAAAGCTTGAATTTTGAAAATGATCTTGTCTGTATATCCCTGTGTATTTAACAATATTGTATGAATTGATATAGTGAAATGGAACGTCCCGGCAAGGCCAATGCTATTTGGCTATGAACAGAATCAGCATGGTGGCTAGAAATGGCAATAGCTCTGTCTTCCTTTGTGCCTGTTTAGTAACAAAATGTGGAAAGAAAGGACTGTTACAATCAGATCTTTAGGTGGAACACTATGACATTTGATACCCTGCTAAATCTAACACTGGCTGCTATGGAATAATGTCCCCACTCTTTAGCACTGATTAATTCAAAGTTTCACTGTAACTGTTTAGTACCAACACAATGTTTCTTGAATAGCAGGCTCCCTGGAGCAATTGGCAGTAATTTTGCATGTGGGTATATAACTGTTTGGCCATTTCAGTTCTTTAGACCTTAATGGAGATGGTGCCAAAAGAATAGTAGTAGAAATGCATCCAATGTAGATTAATAGCAGTTACTCAGTTTTGCACATTAAAAAGAACCTGAGAACACTTCACCACCAGTGTATCGATTCTCTGTGCTTGTCTATGAAACCTGTCTTCTGCAGATCACAGGATTCTAATGACAGCCTCTTATACTGTTAAATGTCAGCATTGCCCAGCCCCTGGTAATTAATCTGACAGCCATCACAATCCTTTTATGCCTGCAGCTGCCTGCACACAGTAGGCAGCCTCATCAGGATGGTCATACACATCCAACCCACGGCAGAGCTCCCACATGCTTAGCTTGGTGGGAGCTGTCCAAGATACAAAAGCTTCTTGAATAGTTGTCATTGTGGATAACTTGCATGTATAGCATGGGATGTGTTTGGTAATTTCAAATAAGTGCCAACAAGCTGGCATATTCATGAACACAGAAGGATCTTTATATTATGTGTTGTCAGATGCAGAGGCCCAAGGGTAAGCATGTCATGTAGCATGCGCAGCCAGTAGATGGAAATCAGGCAGGCTGAAGGCTGGTAGTCCAGTGGTGCAGAGGAAAAACTTGAAGGCCTCTCTCATTAGTCAGTTATGCATACTAGGAGGTGGTAAAACTTCTGGGAGCCTTATTTAAATCAGTACCATGAGATTGACTTTCTAGTGTAACCTAACTTGTCAGGTCAGGAGGAATCTGGGCTGTGGTGTGAATGTTCTAGCTATAAATGCCTTTAGTTTCTCCTCTGACCAGCAGCTTCTGCTATGCTAGGAAGAAGACTGAGAACTATAGATCTCCCAGTTCAAACCTAACATATCAAGAAGCCCCATATTCTGTGCAAAATATAAATCATGTAGATGACACGACTAACATACGTTCAAGATGGTTAATTGAGATGGGTAGCCATGTTTGTCTGTAGCAGTAGAAAAGAGCAAGAGTCCAGTAGCACCTATAAGACTAACAAAGTTTGTGGTAGAGTATCAGTTTTTGTGAGTCATAGCTCACTCCTTCAGATACAGCTAGAATGTGAGTCCATCTGTCCAAAATATATAAAGACAGGTGGACTCACATTCTGGCTGTATCTGAAGAAATGAGCTGTGACTCATGAAAGCTCAAACCCCATCATAAAGTTTGTTAGTCTTATAGGTGCTACTGGACTGTTGCTCTTTTCTACTGTTTCAAGGCATTGTATAAGAGTTGGTTACAATATTGGGAGGGGGAATACTTACCTGGGTGTAAACCCCATTGAATAAAATGGGACTCAGTTCTGTTGACTACTTAGGATTGTTGCATGGCCAAGATGCAAGTGGACAGGACATTAAGTGAATAGAGAACTAAAAGTCACGGGCAGGGAAAGTAATCAAGCTTGCACAGACAAGGAAATGTAACCTCCACAGTCGTTTAGGTTGCCTATCCTATTTCTGTCTTATAACTATTTCCATATCTAACAATGTCAGGGCAACCTTTCATGTACCACTTTGCATCAGTCACAAGTTACAACTCTTAAGCCTCAGGTTTTATTTCCAGCAACAGAAGTGTCATTACATGTTGGCAAGCTGCATTCTGTGTTCATTGATAGGAGAGTGTCAAGCTCCATCTGGGCTTTAATTCTTCTTTTTGAAACAGTAAATGTCAGGAGCTCAATTAACATTTTCATTAGTGTATATTTATTGTGCACCTATTGAAGCTATCGAACTTTGGGATTGATTCTGCCTTCCCTGCTATTTTTACACTTAATAAACAAACTAGTTTTATTTCCCTTCCTTTTGAACACAATTAAACAAACATCTACTTTAAAAGTCAGCTTACGTATAGGATACGTTGCTTAGAAAATCATAGACTCAGTGTCAGTTATGCTGAGGGGTCATTGCTTGCCATAGAACTTACTGTAAACTAAGGGCCAAAGTACACATTTGTGTTTTTAATGAATTGGGTACAGGTTCCAGACACAACTTGTTAAAAACACAAGCGTGTAGTTTGGCCTTAAGCAGCTCCTGTTTGAAGGCTATTTGGAGGTTAGATGGTAAAATTAGATTTTATCACTTTCTAGATGGAGAGTAAGGTGTGCATTAAAAAAAAGATCAGGATAGTCAGCTAAAATGAGATTAGCCTTCAAATGTATGAAATTCTGATGCAGTTTCAAAAGTGGGTATGTGATGTCAGGTTCAGTAACATCAACAAGACAATAATTGAGTATAGATATGGCATCTCTAGAACTCTAGGTTTTGAGATTAGGAAATGTTTTCATCTAATTTTCTTGAATATAATTTGTTTCTATTAGTCCTGCATGGAAGAAGCTCTACAAGCATTCCATGTCTTTTAAGGCATTCCCATTAAATGTATCCATACTGCTGGTATGCTATCAGCTCTTCAGCTCAAAATAAGAGTATGAACTGTTGCAGAAAGAAGTTATGCTCTGCTTGCAGACGTTTCTGCACTCCCAGCATTATGCTTATGTTCATAAATTTCTATCATTTGTTATACTCACACAAAAAGGGAATCAGAGCATGCTATACATGGGTGCTACATGGTGTTTAGAGTCAGGTATGCTGAGTTACAGGTGATTTCATTGGCCATATTTGCATCGCCTTTCTTCTGTTCTTTGTTTATGTAAAAATATAAAGGAAGAAAGTTAAATTTTCCATGTCTATTTATTTCAATTACATGAACAAGATATTGCAAATACAAATTAATTGGCATGAGTACCTGGGTTAAAAATCATATTAAATGTTTCATTTGCATGCATGCTATTGATGGCTGTACATGCAAATATAACAATAACTTGTAAAAAAAAATAAATTACATTTCTAAAAGTGAATTTGTAGGTATCTACCTCTTTTACACTATGGATCATTACAAATGAATGCACTGTAACATTGAAAATACTAATCAATTAGACCATGTTGCTCATTTATTTTCCAGTGCTTTCCTGTTTTCATTTGTCTTCACACATAATCTTGTCACCAGCAGTCTGTCGTTAAAGCACAGGGAAAAAATGGGATTCATCTCTAGCTATAAAATATATTGTGACATGTAGACATAGTTATATTTGTATATAATCTGTTCATATTTCAGGCAATGTAGGTCCAGAGCTATCATCCACAGAGATTGGCATGTTTATTTCTTCAGATGGTGGAAATTCATGGAGACAGGTAATTTTTGCAGAAGTGCTTTTGGGGAACTATATTTTAAAGAGATGTGTTTCTAATTATTTCCTGGGTGTTGGAAAGAGTGTACAATTCATGTCATGCTTTACATGTTTACAGATCTTTGAGGAAGAATACAATGTGTGGTTTCTTGACTGGGGTGGAGCACTTGTAGCTATGAAACATACATCAATGCCCATTCGCCATTTGTGGTAAGGATGCTTCCTTTGAATTGAGACCATGCTTCCTGAATGTGCAGATGTAGAATTGTTGCTTGCATTTGCTTTTTGCCAAATATTTTCAAACGTCATAAAAAAGTCAACAAGATAACATTTGGAACTGATGTTCTAGTATTTAAAAACAGTAACCAGAAGCCAGAATGCAAACAGATGATAAAGTAGTGTTTAGGTTTGTTCATAAAATTATATAGGAAGCTTAATCACTTGCTCACTGCCATGTTTCAGATGTCATGGTGTCTAGAATGATTAATCATTGTGTGCCTAATTGTGAGTATATGCGGTTCTTCGTATTCCCACTCAGTCATTTAGAACTATTGCTTGTTAGCTTATAGAGTCTCATTTTGAAGTTTATTACACGGTTTAAAAGATATGCCAGTCCCCTACAAGTCTATCAGTAGGAGGGGAGATATGGGAAAATATAGGAGCATAATATGAACTTGTTGTTTTTATATATGTGTTGGTGTGCAAGTTTATTATGTGTGAGAGTGTTTATTATATAGAAACTAGCTCAAGAAAATGGCTCCTGTGCTCCGCAGCGATTTTGGCCCATTTCCTAATTTGCATACTCATTCTCTGCTTGCACCATTTTTCACATAAAATGTACACATTTTAACATTTTTGTCAATGACTCAACATCATTCAATTCTATATGTATGTGAAATACATTATCCAAATCTGCACTGTATACATTGCCTTTCCAGTTGGAATGAAGAGTGTTGGGATTAAAGGGCTACTTTAATAACATATTTGTCAGCACAACAAGGGCCTAACTAGCAGTACAGGTCAGGCCCTGGGGTCACTCCTGGGCCTCCACCCTGACCTGTATGGGCGACCCCTGACAGCCCCAAGTGCGAGCCATCCATGGTATGGCTAGGGCCCGGCCACCCTGGCTCAGTGGTTTACCCCCTTAAAGCTCCCCCACCTGACCGTAAAGCTGCAGGGGGGACTGTCCTGTCCAGAGGTTCCCCACCATGGCATCTGACCTCGCAACTGGGCCATACAGCTGCCAGCCGCTCCTGACAGACCCCGATCCCCACCAATGAGGATATGCCAAGGGTGGTCACCGGCCCACTCAATTTCCCCAACTCCTAACCTGCCAACACTAAGGCCAAGCCTCTTCTTAGGCTATAGTGCCCCACAGGGGGCATAAAGCCCCCCCAAACCCTTGCTATGATTCCTCCAAATAGTTGTCTCTCCATCCCCTCAGTAGAGGTAAACAAATGCACACAAATTTGCGGATGGGAACCCCATGCTGAAATGCAATCCCCCGTCCAAGATTTCTGCTGCAGCCAGGAAGCCTTGGATGAACGCAACCTGGGGCCCAAGCTTCTTGCACACACCCAGTGGAGAAGCCTTGGGCCCCAACAATTACAAACTTCCAGCCCAACAGGCAGGGAACATGTGCACCTAGGCACCCAGGCCATGGGCCCAAAACAAAACAACTCCAAGCTTCTTGGAGGAAGCTGGCGGGGAAGCCTTGGAACATACAAACCCTGGTCCTGCAACCACTGTGAGAGCCACGGGCACTGAACCTGTAAACAACAACTCAGAACATTCAGCCATCCAAGCCTCAATAGGCACTCCGGCCCTCAAATGACCACACCTATGGAAAAAACACAACTATTAACATCTATAAACCAAGCAACTGCACCGAACCTGCACTCTTGGTCATGCATTGTGGTGAAGGCCCCTTACCACCTGTTGCTGGGAAAACCCACCAGGACCATCCAGCCCACACCTCTTGCCTTGCCCTGCATGCTTACATGCTGTAAAGGCATGGGGGCCTGAGCAAACTGGGCATGCATGGTAGAACTTGCACAGCTCTCTAGAACAAACCCCTTGGGATGCAAACTCCCAGAAGAGAATATGAGCCCCCCCCCAGCCTGCTCCCCAGGGGGGTGAGTGCCAGCTGGCGTAGAGGACCATTGCACCAAGTGACCACTGTTGGAGTGGTCCCCTGTATTAGGCCTAGCTGGGGACATCACCTGCAGCCAAAGCTGCTAGTGAACTTGGTCCCAAGGCAGGACAGGGTTGAGAGCAGCATGCATGCGGAACTCTTTGTCGTATTGCAGCCAAGCTGCACTGGCAAAGTCCAAATATCCCCTGTATATTATATCCAAATACTGGAAAAGAGGGGCCACCCTCCAAGGCTGGGCGCATGTTATGACACCCGCATAGATGAGAAACCCTGGCACACAACTAGCCAATTAAAACTTGCGGCATTTAAGCCACTCCTTATCATGCTCCTCAAGGTCCTCTTTATCCTTCTTCTCCATTTCCCTGAAGAGAAGGGTAAAGACATGTACTCACCCTTGAGGATCTTCTCCCTAGTCACTGGGGTCAAGTGGTCCCCAAAGGGCATGGCTATATCCCCGAAAGGTAGTGCCCTAAGTGGTACTGACCCATAGCTAGCCCAAGGGTACCCATAAAATGCCCTCCATTGCACCACCCAACCCATACCAGCCTGGGTTTGGTAAGTAACGGGTAGCCATACAGAAGATCCAGATGGCTGTCCTAACAGGGCAGACTGACCACTGAGTGGCCAGGCACCATCCAAGGAGGAAGGAACTGCTGAGCCTGGCTGTGCATATGAGGCCTGAGGCATGCAAGGGGATGCAGGGGGAGCAGCCTGATCCCATATTCTCCAAGGCCACCCAGATCTTTGCTGAGGCCAGGAAGACTTACCCTCCAACTTGGGAGCCTGGATCACTAGCACCACCTGTTCAGCTGAACCTGCATCACCCAACGAAACCTCTGGAGTGTAGCTGCGGGGTGCTCTGACCGCTGCTGCACCGGGCAGCCCTGTACGGCCAGGCAAACCCTTGAGGGAAGAAACATGTGACAAAATCCCATTAGTAAAGGATGCCTCTGACACAGCCCTTGTGGTCCTCTTGCGTTTGGCCCTTTGGTTATTATTGGGGACCACATGGGCTTGCTCTAATGCCGCTAAGCACTCCATCAGTTCCTGTCGACTAGGACTTGTTTCCTCCTCGTCCGAGGATGATATGGCTACCGCAGGCCACCTGGGGGCCAGCCACCTAGTGGGCTGTTTGAAGAGCCTGCACCTTTCTTAAGAGGCATGTCTAAACTCCCATCAAGCCCACCTGGAACTGGCTGACAACTACCTGCACAATAGGGGCCAAGTAACAGGCCAGCCCCCACAAAATGGTTGCATGAGCAGGCAAAAGGTGGAACAGCATGCCTACAGAAAATGGCCGTCAAGCCTGTAAGACCTGACCCAGGCCCCTCAGAGAACCAGTTAGCTAGCCACAGGCCCAGACAGCACTCCCCCAAACTCTGTCCATATATATTTATTATTAATGCTATATTCTAATGAAAAAAACAAATGGTCACCAGGAACAAAATTCCAAAATGCTGCCCAGAGTGAGGGAAGCCAGTATCTAAGGACACAGCTAGGAGCTGGGGCTGAGAAGGTGACCCACCCAATGCCCTACTGAGCAAATGGCAATAGTGGGAGCACTGACCCGCAGCCAGACCCACAGAGCACTGACCCACAGCCAGACCCACCAGACCACCATGCTACAACAGTGCTTAAAATGGCTGCTCTGGCACCTACAAAATGGCTGCTGGGCCCACCAGTGCCTAATCCCACAGGAAATAAGTCCGAATACAGCTTACAATGTGGGCCTCAGGAAAGAGGACAATGCTGAAAACAGAGGGGTGGGTGGGTGATAGGAGGGAACCCCCATGCCCCGAAGATGGGCAAGTAGTGTTGGGACATGAAGGCCACCCTGCTAAAGCCTCCCAGAGAGAGCCACTATTGTCACTCCAGACATCACGCTGCTCACCTCCCCCCAAACAAGCCTGGCTCAGGACCTGGGTGTGCACAGGCAGCAAACACAGTCACTCGCCACACTCCCGCCTGTAGAAGACAGCATAGGGTAGGGCTGCAGGAAGGCAAACCAGGTCCAGAGCACCTGCCGCCACCTCAGCACAGGAGCACTTTGCCATGGCAAGGATAGGCTACGCAGCCTCTGGACGCTCCCTCCAGGACCCTAGGAGGGCAAACCTCTGTTGCGCTGGAGAATTCAGCCACTGCATGAAGGCAAACCATGTCCACAGCGTGAGAGCACTTTGCTGTGGCACAGATAGGTGACACAGCTGCTGGATGCGCCCTCCAAGACCCAAAGAGAGCAATTCCCTGCCATGCTGGAGCACTCAGTTGTGGCAAGAACAGGAGTTGCTGCTGGGCTCGCTCCTGCCCTTTGCCGCAGTGCTCTTCCCGTCCTCATACCGGAGAGGTAAAGAAACACATCCGTTCCTCTCCAAGCATGAGGCGCACTGATACGCTGAAGAGCAGAGCGGAAGAAAGAGCCCAGCCTAGCTCTGCCCCTTGCACACAGCCCTGTTTGCAGGGTGAGCGCCATTGCTGCGTCCTCCTCCGTCCAGAGGGGCAAAACATGACCCTCAGCCGCAGTGGCAGCTACCGTTGGCCAGGAGTGCCGTATTGTGTATAAAAAACATACAAATATACAAATGAATCTGTGTGTGTGTGAGAGAGAGTGGTAGGGAGCACTGAAACTGTTGCAAAATAGAAATCAATATAAAAAGAAATGGAAGGGAACATTTATTCATCCTTCACTCCCCTTCTTTGACTAGACACCTCCAATTATATAAAACTGCACAAGGAAAAGAAAAATGGTACAAATCCATGTTTATATCTAGTTATGCCATTTTTCTTTCTTTTGTGCCATGCTTAAAAAACCTCTTTGTCCAGAATAACGAAATGGAATTTTTGTAGGTACTTAGAATTAGCAGAGCTATCCATAACATATATTGGGTGGAGTTGGGCTTCTTCTAATGGGTTGACCTACCCTGCTTCTGAAGCTGTTAATGGATAAAATTAGAGGGAAAGAGCTTTCAGGAACTGACATCCAAACACTCGGGGTGTGAATCAAACTAATCCTGCAGATGGACATTGGTGCTTCTATGTGCAAAATGGGGAGTTACAGCTTTCCATCAAATAATAATAGAACTTTACAACAGTAATAATGTGCAAGTGTCTCTTTTACTTGAGTTATTAATGAAGTCCTTCAAATGGTAATGCTGATGCACGACTCTGAGAGAAACCAATGAATTAAAAGCTAGAATTTATGCCCTTAACACTGTGATATCTGCAGATATGTTCACACATTCAAAAGGTTAGTTTCAGGTTGGTAGCCATGTTGGTCTGTAGTAGAAAGGCAAGATTTGGGTCTAATAGCACCTTAAAGATCAATTCGTTTTCCAGAGTATGAGTTTTTAAGAGTCAGAGCTCCTTTCATATCCAGTAGCACAATTCATTTGGCAGCTATTTATGCCTTTCATGAACAAGTCTAGCCCAATGGGGCAAATAGCAACTCTCCAAGGACATTTCAGGTTGGGAAAATGACATAAAGTCTTAAATATTTTCTCCCCACATACTACAATCCCATTCTGAACCAGAACCTTGGGAATTAACTTTTAAAAATTGCCGGGACTCTGAACATGAGATTCCCAGTGTTTGACTACCCTGAAACAACCATTTTGTTTGAAGTTATTGATATTAGTGTACAATAGGGTTTTACAATGTGCGCTACTATTAACAACCCATTTTTATATAGTAGCATGCTAATTTAGATTTAGATTCCAAAACTCAGGCCACTGTCAACTGAGATGAAGGAACTGATTTCTGTAACATTATTACATTTAAAACAACATGAATATTCTTCATATATGTTGCCACTGATGGCCCTACCTCTACAAATCTAATTCTCTTTTAAAGCCTTTGCTACTAGTGACCTACACTACACCACTGGCAGTGAATTCTATAATTCAATTACTCATTGAGTGGGAAATAGGTGCCCCAGAGTTCTGGTATTATGGGAGGAAAAAATGTTTGTCTAGCCACTTTCTCTACTAGTACATAATTTTATAACCTGTATCATGCCCCTGCTTGTCATTTTTCTAAACTAAAAGCTCCAGACTCTTCAGCTTTCTTCTACAGGAAAGGCGCTCCAGCCCCTTAATCACCTTGAGCTGGATGTGAATGTTTTTTCCTGCCTTGGCTTCCAAATTAGAACACTTTTTAGGAGCTTCCAAATGACAATGTGTTGTAATCACACTGTTTCCAAGATTTTCATGTCTTTGACATGGTGTTTCTCAAATTTGCTTTACTCCAGCTTTTTTGGAAAGAATGCAGTCCAAGCTTGTTAACATGTGATATGGAACTAATGGTGTTCCATTGCACAGTTCGCTCTCTTCAAAGGTCCTGGCCACACTGGCAGAATTTTCCTGTTGTTTGCCCTTGTGGGCACCATTTTCCTAGGATTTTTTTCAGCTTCATCACAACAGGGCTTTTTCAGGGCTATATTTGTTAAGCCAGTGATTGCTGTAATGCTATAGTGATATAGCATCATCACTATGGCATTATAGTGATGTAGATCCGTTGCTACTTATCTATTTCAAGTATTAATAAAACCATTATAACACTATAGCATATGCATGAAGAAAAGACCCCATTCCAAAAAGGAACAGTGAGTTGCAGTGGCAGCCATCATGATCTCAGCCCCAAAAGTCAATGCAGCCCCAAAAGTCAATGCAGAGTCACTACAAAGCATGTGTGGAAGGGGAAAGTCAGAAAAAAAGCTAGAGGAAAGTACACAGAAAATCCCCATGTAGGGAAGCTCTGCCACCAATGTGCATGTTTTTGCATTCTGAGCAATGATGAAGGCAGCGTAAGCATAGAGAATCCTTACCAAGTGGAAATAACCTTGGTTGCCCTGTTGTGCACTCTTTCTAGCCATTCAATATATTTTTTTGAGATACAACAGCCAGC
This sequence comes from Eublepharis macularius, assembly GCF_028583425.1. Taxonomy (NCBI): domain Eukaryota; kingdom Metazoa; phylum Chordata; class Lepidosauria; order Squamata; family Eublepharidae; genus Eublepharis; species Eublepharis macularius. The sequence goes on from NC_072795.1 coordinate 70,372,179, forward strand.
AGTGGAAAAGTTTGGCTCCTGAACTCGTCCAGGGCTCTTTTTACACTTAGGTTTAAATCACCAGTGATGAGCATTCACCCTGATCACAGTGGCTCCAGCATTGCACCCTTCCATTTTGCACTGTCCACTGCAGTTTCGATTTGGCATCTGTTTTTCATTTCAGACCCTCTTTGAAGCCTCTATGCAGTTTCGGGGCTTTCGGGGCTTTGCAATTCACACCATGCTTTTTAAAAAACTTTGAGCATATGTAGTAACGTTGCAATGTTGGAACCTATCCCCCCCCCCCCCCCCGTTTTGCTGATTGGGCTGTCCCCTGCTCACTGGAGAGGCAATTGGTGGCAGAGTTCTAAGGAAAACATGTACCACTCATTTTTTTTTTAAAAGCTAAGTCAGGAAAGTGTTAAAAAGCTGCTGCTTCTTGCACTCTGTATTCTAAAAATTCTTGTAGCAATAAATCACAAACAGTGCAATCCTATGAAGAGTTACTCCAGTCTAAGCCCATTGACTTCAACGGGCTTAGACTGGAGTAACTCTCCATAGGATTGCACTGAAAATCTTCTTAACCTAATTAACTTTTCCCTTCCTCCTTCTTTCTTTTGTATCCCCTTTTTTACTTTGATAAAATAAAATAAAATACAAAAAAAAGTGTTGCTGCTTCTTTCCCTCCCTGCCGCTTTGATTTGCAAAGGGCTGTGCAAAATGCTTTTTTTTTTTTTACATTGGCAGAAGACATGGGGGGGGGGGGAGAGCAGCCATTTAACCCTTACCTGGCTTTTAAAGCCAGGAGAAATCAGGAGTAATATTACAACACTTTCCTAGCTGGGCGGGGGCGGGGGGGAATGTGTGCTCATACCATTGAGGGAGGAAGTGGAAAGCAGCCATTTAACCCTTACCTGGCTTTTAAAGCCAGGAAAGAATAGCAATAGAGTGTGTACATACTCTTGAGGGAGGAAGTGGAAAGTAGCCATTTAACTCTTTCCTGGCTTTTAAAGCCTACAGGGAAATAGCAGCAAGCTTAGGAATCGTTCCTGGCTTTGAAAAAGAGAGAGAGAGAGAGAGAGAGAGAGAGAGAGAGAGCGCATGCATACGCAGGAGGAAGGAAGCCAATGGAGAAGCAGCCTTAAGACCCTTACCTGGCTTTATTTAAAAAAATGGCAGACAAGGAGTTCAGAGAGCTGAGGAGGGCGGGAGTGGTTAATTCCACACAGACCAAATTTTGGGGAGCCCTGAAAAAAACTCATATGAAATATATATATTCTTTTTGAATTAGTGAAAGGCACTAATATAGCATAGGACATGACAGTTTGCAACTCTTTCTCACTTTAGTATTGGATGTATTTTTCAGTTTTGCTTGTAGAAAACTAAAGCATTTATACTTTTAAATTCCATAAATACGTCAGTTCATAGGATGGATATGCCAACTAAATTATAAATGATGCATTTTATGTTGTTCAAGTAGCAAAATGGGTTTAGGTTTGATATAAAATAAGTCCTGTATGTATTTCAATCCATTTGGCTTCAAAATTTCTGAAAATTTTATATTTATAGAAGTGACTGCAACATAGATCTGTATGAGTGTATTACAGTACTGGCATTTTATTTTGAATCCTTTTCATAATAATCTCCAGCATGTAATTCACACTGTCAGTTGAAGTTTTTATTAACTTATCTGTTACAACCTCCAGACTTCTTTCCTTTTCACCTCCACCAGTTTACACCTCATTAGCATATATTTAAAGTCAGGGTTTTTTTGCTCCATTGTGTATCACCTTGTACTTGCTTACACTGAATTTCATTTGCCAAACTGTTGTCCATTCACTCAGTTTGGAGAAATCATCTTGGAATGCTTTACTATCACTTCTGTTTTCACCATCTGGAATAATTCATTGAACAACAGTGATTGTTTTAACCCTGTGTTTAATGCAATATTTATTTGCCTCAAGAAGTCTTTTGCAAATTGGACTAAAAGTAGTATAGTTCCCTTTTGTGCAGACATAGAACCTTTAGAGAATAATAAAATTCCCTAATTACCACAATAAAGTAAAAATCAACAACAGAATGGTTTCCTGCACTTGCTGGATTCCCCGTTTTCTCTGAACTGAAACAAGCTATTATGTGACTGAGGGAATGCTGCTCCTCGTTGACTTTGATAACTGTTCATGGTGCATTACTTTTTCAAAGCACTTTGAAGCACAGCATTAATTAATAACATGGCAAGACAGAGAAGATTGATGCCTGTTTATAAATCCGACTACTGTCACTCACCAGCCTAAGAAGGTGCTTAATTACCTTGGTAATGGCTCCAGTGAAACCCTTTTACGTGTATTTATCTTGTCTATTTTAATCCCAGGGTGAGTTTTGATGAAGGAAGAACCTGGAATAAATATGGCTTCACATCAGCACCACTCTTTGTGGATGGGTCCTTAGTGGAACCAGGCATAGAAACACAGATAATGACGTAAGTTGAAGAGTCAATCAGGGTGCCTTGGGAGTCACTATAGCTGTGCCACTTTGACTGTCTATCAAGTTCAGCTTCAGATTTCATCTAGGGTGTCTCTGTGTTGCGTCGTAATGTCAGGAGGCCTGTGTGTATAGCTCTTGTAGAATAAAGCGACTGTAATTTTTCCTGTTGCTCTCAGTGGCACCTGTCTGATATAATCATAGAAGCTGAATTAAATGCATGTAATGCTGTAAAAAGCTGCTGGTATTACAGAACCAAGAAATCACTAATCTACCTACTATTGCTGACTTATTTACCATAATTAACCATCTTTCTCCTCAGATGAGAAACAATAGTAAAAAGTGGGCACCTGCAAGGACTTGCAGGGGGCATCTCATTTCCTCCCTCCCCCACCATGTCTTCTTTCCCTTCCTTGCTCCTATATCCTCTTGCGTTTTCCTGCTTCCTTCTCTCTTTCCCACCCATCTTTGCCTTCCTCTCTGTCATCACCTTGCCCCTTTCCTCCTCCCCCGGCAGCCTCCCTCCTATGGCACAGTTGCATGGTAAGGAATCAGCAAGAACTTGTAGGGGGTACTTCACTTTCCCCTGTCTTCCCTTTCTCACACTATTTCCTTTTACCTCCCTTTTTGCAACTCCCACATCCTCAGCTTTCTTTGTTTCTTTTTCTCCTTCCCACCTACCAACACTCCCAACCCTCCTATTTTTTTTAATCTGCCCCACATGTTCAGCGGTATTTATTATTCATTCCTTCATTTATATTCCACCTTTCTCCACAACGTGAACCTAAAACAGCTTACATCATACTCCTTGCCTTCATGTTATCCTCATAACAACCCTGAGAGGTGGGTTAGGCTGAGAGTGTGTGACTGGATCAAAGTCATCCAGTAAGCTTCCACATGGTCTCCCAAATCCTACTCTGAAATGCTACTACACTACATTGGCTTTTGGTGTGTGGGGGGGGGGGGAGTTGCTGTTGATGAACTGTAGCAAGCAGCCAGCCCTGGGTGAGTTATGCAGGTCTTGTGGCATCAAGTCATGTGGTGGTTGTTTCTGGGCTTGGCCCCAATGAATCCTCCCCCAAAGGCCAAAACAGACTTGGAAAGGGCCTTGCCCCCTCCCCCTACATTTTACTAACAAAAACCAAACCTGTAATACTGGTTAAACAGTTATGATTGCCTAGCAGCATCCTCTGAGAACATCTAGTTAAAGCTACATGTGCTCCTTTTATCATTATGGATTTTTAACCTCCCTCCATTATTTTTTTTTAGGTTTCATTTTTTTCTGCAAACTTGGGGCATTTTTTCAGGTGTATGGGAGGATATATCTTGTCTGTTCATGGCTACAGTCTCTGAATTTAAGTATCCTCCTATCAGGGCCACTTGGCTATGAGTATATAAGATTGTTCCTCTTGTGTTCTTGAATGGTTATTTTCCAATCTGAAGCACTGGATCAGGGATGTTTCCAGGATTTGGGAAACCCTGGTTAGATAGTGTTCAAACTGCCCACTACTAAGCAGTCTGTACATCCTTGGACCACATACAAGCTTTCCCGCCACCTGCAGTCACAACTTCCCATTTAGCCTGCACACCCTTTCCCTGATGGTGCTGGGTGGTGAGTGCAGCTAGGAGTGCTTGTGCACCACCCACAGGCCCTTCTCCAGCAGCGCTATGCAGCATATGCAGCTGGGAGCAGAGGTGACAAAGCACTCACAAGCAAGTGGTATAATGGTATGATTGCAGTAGGGAGTCAGCAGCAGTGCCCCCCCTGAAGCCACAGGCAGGGACAGCTGCCCTATCTTGCTATGTGCTTTACCGTTCATTGAGTAAAGGCTTTATCTTCCTATTTGAGGTGGGCACAGACTGGGAAAAAACCAACAGGCCGTGGGTCCGTGATCCATGGCATTTTATGGACCAAGGACCATGAACTTTTCACAGTCCAGCACTGGTGTGTAAACTGACTGGTTCATCAGTGCAGGCCAGTGCCAGGAGTGCTCTAACCCCCCTTCTCCAGCTGGCTGCCAGTCAGCTGGAGCAAGGGGGGATTTAAATGTTAAAATGCTCCTGGCACCACTTACCAGCAGCATCAGGAGCTCTCTAAACCCCTCCCCCCCTGCTCCAACTGACTCACGAACCCACCAGTCAGCAGGAGCAAGGGGAGATTTAAATGTTAAAGTGCTCCTGGCTAGAGATGGGCACGAACCAGAAAAAAACTGAACCACGCGGTTCATGGTTTATCAAATTTCACGAACTTTCACGAACCTGCCCCTGGTTCGTGAACTGGCCCATTCGCTTCAAGAAAATGTCACATCCAGGTCAGAAAACCACCACTTCCAGGTCAGCAGAAGATCAATTCTGGACCAGCAGAAGGTCACTTCTGGGTCAGCAGAAGGTCTGCAGGAAGTCCATCCCCTGTTGCCTAGGAAACAGATTGATTGGCACCAGGCTGTCTGCAGTCACGAACCAAAAAACAAACCAAATGAACCAGCCTAAAGTTTGTGACGGTTTGTCAGAAATGGGATCTGACGAACCGCGGTTCACGAACCACGAACTGGCCTGGTCCATGCTTAATTTTGGTTCGTATTTTGGTTCATGCCCATCTCTGCTCTTGGCACCACTGACCAGTGGAGCCAGGAGGTTTTAATGGACCACGGACCAACGTACTGTGGAAAAATTTGTGGGTCTGTGGAAAACGAGCATCCTATTACCTGGTTCATGAAAGCCGAACTGTTCCAGTCCATGCAAAATTTTGGTCCATCTTCTGGTCTGTGCCCACCTCTGCTCCATATACATTTACCTTGTGTCCTAGTAGGATCACTAAGTTCAACCAAGAGTTTCTTTTAAAGCTTGACTACATATTAAGGATATCGCTCAAATATTGCAACCATTCACACTTCTAAACTCCTCCACAGCAAGGAAAAAGGGTTACTGTGAGATGGACTGTAAATGTATTGAACTAGTAGCTGTCTACATGAGTTGGGCTGCATATTTTCATACTCATGCTAATACACAAGCCAGGAGGCACTTAAGAATTTTAAAAAATGCAATATTGTTCAGGCACCAATGGAATATTTAACATTTGTTATGATTGAAACCTGGAGATTCTGTAATAGAGTATTAAGTTCAAGATTAAACTTGAATTCTGAAATTTCATAGCACCTAGATTTTATATTTCTCCATTTTTTGTCTGCCTGCTCTGTTTATATTGGAACAATTTATTGGATTAAGTGGTTTATCTTGCTACAGCATTTACTAGATTGTTACTCTAACTTTTTAAAAAGAGCCCACATGCTGTCTTTCTGGGCTGCCCTAATGGATAGCTTAATGTAGATTTACTCCTGGTTATGCACATGTGAATTAGAAGAGTTAGTCGCAGCAACAGAAGATACTACTTTCTGGAGCCCCAGTGGGATGGAGAGTGGAGATGTCTTTGCATTAAACAGATGGAGGCCACTTATAAGTTCCTGAGAATCTATTTTCCCTACAAAACTCTCTTCTAGCATGTTAGGACTGAGAAAGGATACATGAATACAATGGAGCTGTAGAAAAATGTGGTTTTTACCCATCTTTATTACTCAGCCACTCTCACTACAGGGGAAAAAATATCACACAGTATATTTGGTAAAGGCAGACAGCTTATTTTAACCTGAAAAGCCATTAAGCTTTATCTTGGTTTGGCTACTTCACACCTGAAAGAGAGCCATGCACTTAGATTTCTTATTATGCTGTTAGCAATGGCTCCTCACAGTTTGTCCATTGGATAATGATATGTCAGCTGGAGACAAAGCTACAGTTTCACAAAATGATCCATTTTTGCTTTGCGGGCAGTAAAGTGAGAGCTCTGTATTTCTTGCTGGAAGAACGTGAGGGTTTTCTTCCCCAGGAAAATGTGGTTCATTGGAAATTTGAGCATGGCTTTTATCTGTAGCAAACTGAAGTACAGGTTGGTGAATGAGAGGTTTGGCACCTGCAAAGAAGTACCTTCTGCTCTCATTTTTTAAAGCATCAATATGAAAGCTGGTATTAAAGTTGTGCGAAGAAGAGAAGTGTGGTCGTGGTCAAAATTAGAAATTTCAGCAGAATGTATTGGGTAATTTATTCTTCATCATCTACTGATTATATTTTTATCCTGCTCTTCCTTTAAGGAAGTTAGGTGATATGCCTCCTCCATTTGATCCTGACAGCTTTATCACCTAGGTTAGGCTAAGAGAGAATGACTAGCCTAAGGTCATCTATTGACTTTTTTGATTTAGTTGGAATTGGAACTAGGTGTGCGTGTGCGTGCGTGTGTGTGTGGGGGGGGGGTTAAACAGTGATTTTTTATTTCTGGGTAGGACGTTACCGGTTCAGGATTCAAATCTGTGTGGTTCCAAAGGTTCGGGGCTATTACTTTTAATGGGGAATCTATTTGTAAAGGTAATGGCACCAAATTTGCACAGAACATAGTTCTCTCTCTAATCTGAAGATACCCGCCCCCAAAAAAGTTTCAAGTGAACTGGACCAAGGGGTTTAATTTTACAGACCCCTTAAGTGAGTTCTTCTGGGTGAAGGTGCACTTGTATCCACTGATTCCTATTGGAGGGAAAAGGCGCTGGCCTCCGGCATTTCTTTATAAAACCTGTCAACACTCAATTCATGTCAATGACTGACTTTTTAAAAAACTTTTTTGCTGAGAACTCTGCTTTTGCCATCCTTCCTTGTTGTGGTCTGTTGTTTGTTTCCTTTCACAGAATGAGGAAGGCTTCCTTTTCAGACCACCCCCCATCCCATTGGTCTGCAATTATTCCCTATGAGGGACTTTTTCAGGGGGGCTGGAGTGATTGTTTTTCAACCAAACAACATCAGAATTGCAGCAGAACTAGTGTTGCCTGTCCACTAAAGAACCTCTGTGTTTCAAGAAATTAGATCAAGGGGTCCCGTTCTAGGATCCCTGAACTAGGTGCCCTCAGATATACTTGCAGAGAGAAAAAAGGGCTCTGCCTCCACACAGGAAGCAGGAAAGGAGAACTGAAGCTCTCTGCAGCTTGTCTCCAAAGATGATTGGCTTGAAGGGCTCTGTACCCTCCCTTGCAAGGTCTGAATGGAAGGGAGAAAAGCTGTTTCTTGGGAAATCAGTGATATCAAAGAGAAATGTGTGTCTGCTGTAGCCAGCTAGCAGCACTCTGAGACAAAAAGAACATGGATTGTTCAGGGAAGGTTTTTTATAATATCTAAGACTCTAGAAGAGCCCCGTGATGCAGAGTGGTAAGCTGCAGTATTGCAGCCCAAGCTCTGCTCACGACCTGAGTTCAATCCTGGTGGAAGCCGGGTTCAGGTAACCAGCTCAAGGTTGACTCATCCTTCCATCCTTCTGAGGTCGATAAAATGAGTACCCAGTTTCCTGGGGGTAAAGTGTAGATGACTGGGGAAGGCAATGGCAAACCACCCTGTAACAAAAAGTCTGCTAAGAAAACATCGTGATGCGACGTCCCCCCATGGGTCAGTACGGACTCGGTGCTTGCACAAGGGACTACTTTTACCTTAAGAACTCCAGATTTGTATTGCTTTTCAAGAAAATCATTGTAATGACCTGAACCACCAATTTCCATGTATAACTTTGACTCTGCACATCTCTAATTGGAACCTGAGTCTCTTTATTTGTAGCCAAGCACTCAAACCACTAGATTATACAGAGTACCCACTGTTCCCTTATTGATGACATGAAAAATATTTCTATCCTGGAAAGTATCATAGTGTCCATGCAAACACCTAGTCCTATAGTCTGACTGCTGGTTTACTAGTGGTTGGATTTATCTATGTGGTATATATGATATATATGTATACCTTTGGCTATATAAAATTCAGTGACTACACTCCTTAATACTGTATACTATTTGACTAATCGTTTATTAGTTTGTTAAACACATTAGCTTCTTCTTGAGATTAAAAGTGTTCTAGCCCTGAGGAAAGACTTCACAACTAATTCTGTCTGCCCCAAATGGCAGCTTTCTTACCCTCACATGTCAAAATTCTCACGGACATGTCAAATACATTTAGTATTTTGGTATGAAAGCTTGTTATTTAAATAGAAAATTCCTTAGGAATGTTTAAAATAGCTCTTTTGATCTTGGCTTTTAAAAGTAAGAGTATTGTGGTTTCCATGCAACTGTCTTCACAGTTTAGTTTGGACTTGAGCCTGGGATTCCCAGGAGCTGAACTGAAACTCCTCATGCAGATCCCATTCAGGTTTGTTTGTTACAGGCATGGTCCTGGCTAATTGCGGGGCCTGCATGCTTTCTTCCTTCTTCTCCTTTCCTCCCATGGTAAGAGGGAAATGGAATTCTTATGTTTGCAGTAAACTCCAGTTTGCTCTGAAGTCCGAATGGAGGGCAGGGATGTAGACCAACTGGAATGTGTTTCTTCCCACAAGTTCTAAACCACAGATGAATCTTGGTTCGAATCCCAAATATTGTGGAAGAAACAAACTCCAGTTTGTCCAGACACTTGCATTCAAATATCTCAGCAAATCTGAGTTTGATTGAAGGTTTCCAAAACTTGGCATGCTGTACATGCAAAGAGAGGAGGGAGCATGGCAAGAAAGACAAACTCATGTCCATCACAAACAAACAGGTTTGTTTGTGCATTTTGTGCTGCAGCAGGAGGCAGGGAGGTGAGAAAATTGCACTCTGTGGACAGGAGTCCTTCAATCTGAGGATATACTCCAGTGAATCCAAGCACCTGATGCTGCACTATACAAACAGAGGCTTTGTCCCTTCCAGCTCTGTAATTTAATGAGCATCTTACCAATTTAAGATGAACCGAAGATGAACTTCACTGAAAACTCCTGGGAAACTGTATGAGACCAGATTCATTTCAACTGAAATTTTTATTCTACATTTTCTCAATTTTTTAAAAAAAATGCATATGGAGAGAAATTCACTTTTTCCTGTGAGTGGGATATACCTGGTAAGCCTAATTTCAGCATGGGGGAGCGGGGAAGAGATTAATGGAGTAAGGACTATTCTTATATGTCTCTCTGGAGGGGCACCAAGTGATTTTATATGAAGGTCAGTGATCTCTGAAAGCAGAGAGCTGCTCTATTGCTCAGTCTTTGCAGGGCACATGGGAAGAATTTAGCAGGATGGCTGCCAGTTTTCAATGGACAGTAAAAGGAGCCTGTATAAGTTGTTCAGTTTGAATGGTAAGTAATGTACATAGATTCTGAGATCTTTATAGAAAACTGATTATGATGATTTAAGAATTTATAAATTATTATTTTCATAAAAGTCATGCAACTGGATGATACTGAGGAAGGATTTTATGAAAAATCTTATATACAGTTTCACGAGAGCTAGGGAATGAGGCAAGCCTGTTTTTATGGTGCTTGAATGTGGTTACTATGGGGATGTGTATTTCTCTCCATATGATTTTACTGTGCTGATCTACTAACACCTGGTTAGCTGACCTAGCAAAGGGGAAGAATGAAAGATACAAACACCTCTACTTGACAGTCTCAGAGAGCAAAACTATTCATTCTACTTATTCGGAATGGAAAGGGAGCTGCTTAAGCTCAGAATGAGGCCTAAACAAATGAAGGATTTTGAATTGACACATATTGTACTTGTTATCAATTATTGTCAGTTGTCTATTATCTGTCCCAATGCAATATAACTTCACATACTTGTTATCTAATTTTATATGCATTTTTAAATTTACATGTTAATATATTATATTGAATAAGAAAAACTAATACAAATGTAAACTAAAAATCCCATTATTTTATTTCTTGTTTGTCAAGGCAGAAAGATATGAAATCAAATAAAATGCACTCAAAATGGGCAGTGCACAAAAGACAATATGAGGCCCTTTAATACCCCTTTAGGGATACATTCCAATAAAGATAAATAACAGAGGCATTTGGGGATGTGTGTTATCTCTCTTTTCATAAAATGAACATTTCCCCGCCATTAATATGGGTATGTACAAAATATTGTTGCCCGGTTTATAATTTGAACAGTTCTGCTAGGCACATGCAGCTATTTGGTAACCTAAAAAACAAAATTAATTATTGCAATAACTTATATAGCACAAACAGCTTTGCTGCTTTTATTGTGTATCTATGCTACAATAAATAACTATTATCCCTATATTGCAGATGAAAGATTAGAGATTGCAACTTGCCCAAGAGCATATCATGAGACTCTAGTAGAAGTAGGATCTGCCTCAGTTCTCCCCCGTCCCTTCCCTGAGCCTAAATCTATCTTGGTAACACCTGGAGGTACTATAATTTACTATAAAAATATAAGGTACTTGTGTATTACCTACCACTTTCAACTTTTGCATGTCTGGACCTCCCTTTTACTCTTCAAAACTTTATATAACCTGCTCAGTCCTTGCCACCCAAAGTTCCTGATTCATGTGTTAAAGGGAAAATCTTGACAGGAAGGACTTCCATGGGAGATCATAGGGGAGTTTTTAAGACTGTACACGGAGTTAAGTATGTTGAGTTAATAAAGTTATGTTCTGCCGTCTGTAACTGGCAAGTAAGCAAGTCTCTTATTCAAGGTTGCCTATTAGCCCAGGTAATAAAACAGATCCTCTTTAAACTTTGGGACACTCTGAGGTGGTTGTCATATTTTGTACTTTGTTCACATCATTGCTAATAGACATGGGCATGAACCAAAAAAAATTATCAAACCAGTGGATCGTGGTTCGGTGCGGACCACGATCCCAAATTCCCGAACAGCAACGACTATCCCCCATCCTCGAACTGAACCCGGATTGTGGATCGTGGATCGTGGAAAACACAGCGGGGCGTGCCGCTGTTCCCAGCCCATGGCTATTTATAAGCATGGGTCCCATTCAGCAACACAGGTCTGTGTTTGGCCGTCAGAGCTGCCTATCAGGGTTTCCAGCGATGAAATTGGAGTGCCCATGGCTACAGAACACCCCCTTCCCCCTCCCTCCCCTGGCTGTCTTCTCCCAACTTGTAACTGCTTTGCAGCTCCGTGGCTGGAAGGAAGTCCGGCTGATCAAGGAAAGCTGGGCTTCCATTTGGGTTTCCAGGGCGATAGAAGGAGGGCAGACAGAGCTCAGGCATTCCCCTAGCTCCGTTGCCAGGGGAATAGATTGCTGACGCCTGAGTGTCTGGATTCCAAAACCAAGCCCGAACGCTGGTTCGTTGGCCATGGACGATCACGATCTGCTGGGTCACGATCGCATGATCACCATTTTCGTGGGTTTTTGATGCTTGTAATGCGGTTCGTGCCCATCTCTAGTTGCTAAATGACAATACTCTTAGTTGTTTCCCCTAATGTAACCATTGGTCACCCTCACCCCACCCTTCTCTCTCACACTGGTTGTTAAAGTAAGAAGTATTCTATTACCTATCCCTGTGGAGTCTTTCCTTTAAGCATCAGACCACTGTGACCTATACTCACCCTTCCAGGGATGGCTTTCATTTTGAAATGTAAAGGCCCTTATGCTGTGTCAAATCATTGGTCCATAAAAATCTTTGCTGACCTGAGATACTTTATTAGAGATAGAACTGAATATGAGACCTGCAGAAAAGCAGGTGTTGTACAACTAAGCCACAGCCCGTCCCCAAATTCAGCTCATGTTTCTCTCCCTAAGTTTCAGTTCTATGAAAACCTCTGTGAAAGCCAAATACATTTACATAGATAATTAGTCAACCAATCAAACAATTCATTACTCAAGTAATTACCCAATTACTTTTCTCAATAGCTAATTATGATCTGCTTCCCTGTGTTGATGCAGAATGAGAAACTGACTTAGCTCTCTTCCTGACACTTAGCTCTCAACTCCTGATGAAAACTGGCTTACACGTTGCTTCTGTTCTGTGAAAATAACCCATTAAAGGCAGAAACATACTCAACTGCATATATATTTAATGAAAGACTGAAAAATATAGGCTTGAACCGCCCTAGTTTACAGTTAAATACTAGTCAGTTTATAAGCACAAGTTCTTGGCCCAGGTTTCAGAGTGCTGTGAAGCCGCCTAACTGCATTTCCATCTTGTCATTGCATCTTGAACTGGAGACAGGATGACATGTAGCAATTTTCACATGATGGGCATGAACACATCTTCTTGCTATGGCTCCATGTTCCATTCACTCCTTTCTTTCTCTTCTCTCTTTGCGCACAGAGTGTGACTCAAGACGCCCAAATCTGGGGAGCCTTGAGTCATTGTCAGTTCACCTAGGCATCTGCGTGCAGGAGTCTGGGCTGAATATGTGCAAGTAGAGCTTGTGTTATGGATATGTATCATCATGAAAATTGGATTCATAATTCATAATTGTGACACCCCAGATTCAAAATGTTAAAAAATCCTGGACTCCTGAAATCTGGGTAATTTTCTGGTTCTGCAAGATTAGAAAATCCCAATTTTATTTCGCATTATTCCCTATGAGGAAAACTATGGGGGGGGGGCTGGAGGACCATTTTTTAAAAAATAAACTGCAACAAATTCACAGGGAACCAACTCCTGACTGTACTCTAAAGACCTGCCAAGTTCCAGGAAGATTGGCCTCCAGGGTCCATTTCTATGGGTTCCTGAACAACGTGCCCCCAGCCCTCTCCATTTTTTCCTATGGGGAAAGCATTTCCAAGCAGGATTTCAGGCAGAAACATGCAGGGGTAAAGTTGTCAGTGGCCGAAGGCTGAAGGTACACTCCCAAATACAACCGCAACCCAGAGGAAGCCCAACAAACTAACTGAACCAAGGGAATGGGATCACAGATGCACACACTCACCCCTGAACCAAAGTGAAGCAAGGGACCCAAGATCAAACCAGAGAATCTTATCAAACCAGCAAATTGCACCAAAACCAAAATGAAGCAAGGGACACTGTTGCAACTTAGCCCAACAGAACCAGTGTCACTCACAGAAGCCAGGCAGAACAATTAGCAAATAAATGAACAGCCATTGTCTCGAACAGTAACACCAAAGTTCAAATAAACAATTTGGCAAAAGCCAAAGCACATCACTCACAACAGGAAATGCAGTTTTTAAAAGGTTAAATGTAGGACAAAACTTCCCCCCTTCCCCCCCTATCCCTCCAAGACATCAGGTCAACCCTCCTTCTCCAAAGGCAAGGAGAAAAAAGTGAGTCATGATACTCAGAGCAGGTCCTCCAGCATGCAGTCCTGGTCTGTTAGCAGTGCAGCACTAGGCAGGCAGCAAATCCACTTGTAAATCCCTTCTCAATGGCAAAGAGAAGAGAGCAGGCCAGGCAAGGGAGACTGCACCACTTAGCAGCAGTCTCTCTCCAAGACCACACCATACAAAACAGAGGCTGCTCTGAGACAAGCCTGCTTTTTAAAACTTCTTTGCAGGCAGTTTGAAAAAGGCGCTCTCCTTCTCAGAGAAGTCCATTGGCCAGACAAGGAGAGCTCCTACACAGACTGACTACTCATTCCACTGTCCCTGCTTCTTTCCCTTCTGCCTCTGCCTTACTCCCTCCTCCCCTCTTGGAAAGAAGATTGGAGAAGACAGAGAAATAGCCAGCCAAGATGATGAAGCTGCATTTCTGACATTAATCATTTCCTGGATTAACCTTAATTTTTTGAGGGGGCTTGATCCAGGTTCTTAGATTGGATCCAGGATTCTCTAATTTGATCCGGGAAAGCTGAATTTAGCCAGATCAGCATATATCCAGCTCCCCTGCACCAGTTCCTGTATCCAGATCGCAGACCCCAATCAGTAGTGGAAAGGTTGGCAACTATGTCCAACAGCATTCGATATGACACAGGGAGGCTTGTTAAAATATACAGAGAGCATGAGTCAAGAACATATAAGTGAAACCAGGAGAATTATAAAGTAAGCAGCTATGCTCACCTTTCATTTGGAAAGGACCTATGTGATATTTCTGTCATTTGTGCCTGCTTTGGGATTTCACAAGTACGGGCAGACATCAATGTCAGTCTTTGGCCTCACCCCAGTCCACCCTCCCTTGGCAATAGCATAGCAACACTATGGGCAACACCAAACAAGGGTCACTCAGTTCCATGCCCACCCTAGTCCTAGGCATCTAGGAAATAGCCGCTATTATTTCCCAGGTACCCCAGGCTGCTTTCTATAGGAGCCAATGCCATTCCAGAAAAATATATATCCAGAAATATAAAATCGAAATATGGAAATATTCAGAAAATCCCAAATATGCAATATTTGGTGAATTCTGAATATTTCCAGATCTGAATTACATGTCCTAAGGAATTAGAATTCTAAAGTAGGATTGAGCCAAGGTTTAAAATCCCCATTTGAGGGGAGGAAAAACCCCTCCTTTTCCCCATGCACCTGCACTGGGAAATGTTAACAAATTTGCATTTGTTTGAAGACTTCCCAAACCTGGAAGCCCCTGTGCACAAGGTAAGTAAGAAAAGGAAGAATCATGAAAGCGTACAAGTTTGGCAGCAAGTCAGGTTTGTACTGATGGTAACATACAAACCTCTGTTTGTTGTGAAATCTACATACAGTAATAAAGTCTGTTTCAGTCTTGTTTCTGCTAAAGAACAGAAAAATATGTTCCAAAGCACTCTCATTTCCCATTCAATACTATACTTATTTTTGAACTGAATGAAAACTTCTCAGTGCAGATACTCTTTAAGCCTTTCATGAGCAAGAGTAAGTGAAAAAAATCAAACAAACCCCAAATTAATGATGTGCTGGGGAAAATGCCATTAAAAATTGATGTCCAGCTGCCCCCTCCCATTTTATGTTTAGTGCTATTTTTCATGTATTTGGGATTTTTTTGTTTGAAGCAAATGTCATATGAAGTTGTTTGAAAACATCTGAAATACATTAAACAAAAATAATCAAATTTTTAAAGCCTTGGTTTGTCAGTTAACAAACTCATATTTTGATATCCCATTAATGTCTTTTCCTTCCTTCATGCAGGCATAACCAACCGAATAATCTGTAAATCCACACTGAATAGAACTCCCTTGTAATTATGTGTTCAGCAGATTACTTCACTAATTGCACTTGGCGTCATTTGGTAGCTTGGAGATCATTTCTTGGCATGTCACTTGCCATGTTTGAAACTTGTGCCAACCCTTTAAGAAAAGTGACTATTGAATTGTTAGTCAGTTGAATGGCCATTTTCTAAGGGGTTTCCAGTAACCATTCTGGGTGCCAGACACAGACATTATTAAGATCCTCTCTGTAGCTAGTGAAATAAATTATTATTCAGTGGCTCAGTCTCTCCTGCCCATTCAATTTTCTCCTTATTTCTGAAAAGTTCCAGTCACAGCTAGGTGGGAATTATTCTTCTGTGCATCTGTAGGCACATTCCTTTGACAGCTGCTAAGGAGATAGATAGATAGATAGATGGATAGATGGATAGATGGATAGATGGATAGATGGATAGATGGATAGATAGATAGATAGATAGATAGATAGATAGATAGATAGATAGATAGATAGATAGATAGATAGATAGATAGATAGATGATAGATAGATAGATAGATAGATAGATAGATAGATAGATAGATAGATAGATAGATAGATAGATAGATAGATAGATAGATAGATAGATAGATAGATAGATAGATGATAGTCTCATCTGTGTCATGCCCTGTTCCCAGTATTTTGTCAAACTCCACAGGTCTGCTTAGAGCCACCATGGGCCCCCTGCATAAAGATTCCATCTGTTCCACTGCCCATGTGACTGTGATCAAAACCAACTAACATTGGATTGCTGTTACTATGAATAAAATAATAATTGTTCATTAGTTAATAATAACAACAACAATTTATTTGTATACCTCTCTTCTGAAGAGATTAGTGCCCACTCAGAGTAGTGAACACAGTTATTATCCCCACAGTACAGTTGGGGCTGAGAGGAGCTTACCCCAGGCCACCTGGTGAGTTCATGGCACTAGTGAGATTTGAAACAGTGACGTGCTGCATTGCAGCTCAATTACTTAACCACTACGCTACACCAGCAAATGTTAAAGCAAAAAGGGACAGGATTTGTAAAGTACAGATTTTACTTATTTACATAGTGCATATTGCAATGAGGTATTTGTGCTGGTGATCCATTCTTTTCGGCCCTGTTCATTGTTGGTCTTCTGGTGCAGTTCCACACGGGACTGCACATGTGCAGGCCTGCCAGTCAGAGGTTCTACAGCTTTAAAATTTCTCTGGAGCATGCACACTGCCTCCCTGTGCTCAGCCATGGCTGTTTTCCCACCTAAACAGCCTATATCGGGGAGGCACAGCACCCTCCACCCTCAGTTCCTCTTTTGCTGCTAGTTAGGAGAGACTAACTGTAGCGATTGTTAGCTTTGGAGCTCTTCGTTTACTGGTTGTCGACCTTGTTCTTGTTTTTTTCTCAAAGGAGACAAAGGAAAAGATTTGTGAGTATTGGTCGAAAAAGCATTATTCAAGCATTGCTCGAAATGCAACATGAAAATGTCTAAGACTGACAATCATTTACTCTGCCTGCTGTACTTGGGGAAAGAGCACAATACTCAGGCTTGCAAGATCTGCCAGGGCTTTACCCCTAAAGCGCGTGCAAAATGATTTAGCCAACTGACTTCCAGTTTGGGATTTATGGAGATCTGACGCAGCTCCAACTGCGGAGCTGACTGGACTGCCGTTTTAAGCGGCCGGCGGGGGCAAAATAGCCCGCGGCCGACTGCTCTCAGGCGGAGAGCAGGCAAAGAATGCTCAAGACCTCAGGGCGCGTTGATCTCGGGTGAGGGGGGGCTCTACGCGACGGGCCCCCTCACGACCCTTGAGGTCCCACCCTGTGACAGGTCGGCTGTGATCTCTGCGGCAGTATCGGGGCCAATGCGGTTGGCATAAGACCTACGTACCCAAGCTTCAACAGGGGAAAGAGGAGTGGAGGAGAAACGAAGATTGAAACAGCGATTACAACCCACGGAAAGTGAATGGGAAGGTAAAGATCACTATCTTCTGATACGGGACAGATTGTTAAAAGTAAAGAAGATTAAAAGTAGATTTTAAAACTGCAACAGGCTAATTATAAGGAGGAGAAGACTCGGCAAGAATCGAAATAGAAAAAAGACTAAGTTTAAAGAAGTTATTAAAGAATCTGGACTATTGTTTTGAATACTTGCGGTTATGGAGCTGTGAGAAAATTTTACCATCGCGAGAGCTACTGTGGGAAGTCGGGAGACAGGAAGTACGTAATAACAATAGAGTTGCTGGAGAGAAGCGGCCCCTGCCGGAGGGCAGGAAGAAGGGAATCGCCATTTTTGAAAGGGGAAAAGCCGCGGCTTCAGCGGAAGAGGAAGTAAGCCATTTTGGATTACAAAAACCATAGAGGAACCATAGAGAAAAGACGCCCGACATTTTGGACTTTTTAAAAGTTTTTTCTTTGCAAAAAGACTGAGACATTTAAATTAAAAATCAAAAAGACACTAAACTTTACGCCACGGAGTTAAGGAAGAGGGCGGACTCGTGGGAGCGAGGTAAGGCAAGCCCCACAATGTCGAAAAAAGAGTGGCAATCGGCAATAGAGAACTTAGACAAAAAACTTTTAGAAGTGATTAAAGAACTTAAGGACATGAAACCGGAGCTGATTAAAGAGGTTAAACAGACAGTGAAAAGTGAGCTGTCAGAAGTAAAGAAAGGTATGGAAACAATGCAAAATGAACTGCAAGGAACGCAGCAGAGAGTTAAAGCAGTAGAAGGCGCGGTGGAGAATTTGGCTGACACGCAACAAACAGAGATGAGGCTGATGAGGGGGAGAATGGCAGTTGCGGAAAGTAAACACATGGAGAAGCAGCTAAGATTTCGCGGCTTGCCGGAAGTGGAAGGAAAGACAGCGCAAGAACAGATGACTGAGGTGTTAGCTGAATACCTGGGGAAGGAGGAGGAGGAAGTTGTGGCTATCCTGGACGTGGTATATCGTGTAAATTCAAGAATTGCGACCCAGAGGAAATTACCAAGAGATGTGATTGTGCAATTTACGACCCGAAATATGAAAGAGAAGATTGTGACTAAACAGTTTCAAGATCCATTGGAGATTGATGGCAAGACGATTATCATTATGAAGGAACTACCCAGATCGGTGTTATTGGACCGGAAAAAATATAAGGCGCTAATTCAGATTTTGAAGGACATGAAAATCAGATACAGATGGGAATTACCAGAAGGAGTGTCCTTTGAATTTGGAGGGGCCAAAAAACGCATCAGATCTGAACGAGAGATGGAGCGATTTATAAGAGACAATGAAAAGGACTTACCAGCAACAAGAATATGATTATGGAGTGTAAAGTTTTATCTTGGAATGTAAATGGACTTAATTCACCGAATAAGAGAAAAAGCATTTTTCACTGGCTATTAAAACAAAAATGTGATATTGTATGTTTGCAAGAGACCCATATTCGAAAACAAGATGTAAAGTATTTAAAATAAAAAAAATTGGGCAATGATTTTGCAGCGGCCTCTAATAAGAAAAAAAGAGGAGTAGTGCTTTATATTAAAGAGGAGCTGCAGCCAAAGTTTGTAATGAAAGATGTGGAAGCCAGATTTATAGCAGTGGAATGCGTATGGAATTTAAAGAAAGTGCTGGTAGTTGGAATTTATGCACCTAATGGAGCAAAAGAAAGCTTCTTTGAGGATTTAAGGAAGCAACTAGATGAACTTTCATATGATCAGATAATACTTGCTGGAGACTTCAATGGAGTGACAAATTTGGAATTAGACAAAAAATCATCAACTGCACAAAAGAAGAGAGGACTGTTACCAAAGCTGTTTTTTTAATTGATACAACAGGAAACCTTAGAAGACGTATGGAGAAGACAAAACCCGAAAAGCAGACAATTTACGTTCTACTCCGCAAGACACTTTACACTATCGAGAATTGATATGATCTGGGCCACAAAAGACTTAGCGTTATGGACTAAGGAAGTGGAAATAATGCCGATGGTAGGCTCGGATCATAATCCAATTATGTGGAAATTGGGGAGAAAGAGCAAAAGGAAAGGATGGAGAATAAATGAGGACTTACTTCAAGAGGGAGAGAATATGGAGATGCTGAGAAGAGAGACAAAGTTCTTCATAAAATACAACATGAATAAAGAAGTACCAACCAATAAGGTTTGGGACACTTACAAGGCAGTAATTAGGGGCATACTAATGGACTTAAATGGAAGAGTCAGAAAAAAGAAAGAGGAGAAGAGACAGGAGATTATGGAGAAAATAAAAGCCAAAGAAATACAGTTAAAGAAAAGACCAGGGAAAAAGAAAATTTATCAGGATATTAAAATATTACAAGAACAGCTGACAGCAATGAATAATAAAGAATTGGAGTGGAATCTTAAAAGACTGAACCAAAAAGGGTTTGAAGGGGCAAATAAACCTGGGAAATATTTGGCATGGCAATTGAAAAAGAGAAAGGAGAAGAAAACAATAAATAAAATATGTGAAGATAACAAAACGTATTTGGAACAGACATCCATTAGTAGAGCCTTTTATAAATTTTATGCTAAATTGTACAATAAGAAAGAGGTGAATAAAGAATCAATAGCGACATATTTGGAGAAAATGAAGCTCCCAGCAATCTCGGAAGCGTGGAGAGACAGATTGAACAACGAAGTAACGGATGAGGAAATAAAAATGGCAATACAATCAACAAATTTGGGAAAGGCGCCAGGGCCAGACGGACTTACAGCTAAATTTTATAAGACAATGGCCAATGAACTGGTACCATTCCTAAAAGAAGTGATCAATGGAGTATTAAAGGATCAACGGATTCCAGATACCTGGAAGGAAGCTAACATTTCATTGATCCCCAAAGAGGGCCAAGATCTGACTAATGTGAAAAATTACAGACCCATATCCTTACTTAACAATGACTATAAAATTTTTGCGAAGATACTGGCAGAGAGAGTGAAGGGATGGCTTTCGGAAGTCATTGAGGAGGAACAAGCAGGTTTTTTACCTGGTAGACAAATCAGAGATAATTTAAGGACAGTGATCAATGCTATTGAGTATTATGATAAGCGTTGTGATAAAGAGGTTGGTTTCTTCTTTGTTGAGGCTGAAAAAGCTTTTGACAATTTGAACTGGGACTTTATGTTTGCCACTATGGAAAAGCTACAAATGGGAGAAAGATTCATAAGAGCAGTTAAAGAAATCTACAGAGACCAGAATGCAGCAATTGTGGTGAATGATGAGACTACTAAGAAATTGATTATAAGTAAAGGAACAAGACAAGGTTGCCCGTTGTCTCCGCTGTTATTCATTTTGGTATTGGAGATACTGATGATACAAATACGACAAGATGAAGAAATCCGTGGAATAAAAATAAAAGACTTTTCTTATAAGGTCAGAGCATTTGCGGATGATATAATGTTAATTGTGGAAGACCCAATGGAGAATATGCCAAAAGTGATAGAGAAGATCAAGGAGTTTGGAGATTTGGCAGGGTTTTATATTAATAAAAAGAAGTCAAAGATATTATGTAAAAATATGACTAAGCAAAAACAACAACTGTTAATGGAAATAACGGACTGTGAAGTAACAACTAAGGTGAAATATTTGGGAGTTGAACTGACTGCAAAGAATATAGATCTATTCAAAAACAACTATGAAAAATTATGGATTCAGATTGAGCAAGATTTGATCAAATGGAATAGATTGAATTTGTCATGGCTGGGAAGGATTGCAGCAGTTAAGATGAACATGTTACCAAGAGTAATGTTTTTGTTACAGACAATACCAATTATCCGAGACTCTAAGCAGTTTGAAAAATGGCAGAGGAAAATATCAGACTTTGTTTGGGCAGGCAAGAAGCCTCGAGTGAAAATGAAAGTTTTACAAGATGCAAAGGAAAGAGGCGGAATGCAACTGCCCAATCTAAGACTTTACTATGATGCAATCTGCCTAGTGTGGCTGAAAGACTGGATGACGCTGAAGAATAAGAAATTATTGGCCCTAGAGGGATATAAAAAAATATTTGGATGGCATGCATACCTATGGTACGATAAAGTAAAAGTGAACTCTATGTTCTTACATCATTACATACGGAAAAGCCTATTTGCAACTTGGAAGAAGTACAGAGACTTTCTACAAGAAGGAACCCCCATGTGGGTGGTTCCATATGAAGTAATAGATCCGAGAGCTGTCGATACTGAGCAACAGTGTTTAACATATAAGGAGATAACCCAAATAGAATCTTCCAAACTTAAAATAAAGACACAGGACGAGTTATCACCTAACTATGATTGGTTTCAGTATAGGCAGATCAGAGATCTTTACAATTCAGACTGTGCAAAGGGAGGCATAAGAACAGAGAACTCGGAACTAGAGCAGACACTTTTAAAAGAGGATAAGAAGGAAATTTCCAAGGTATATCAAGTACTGTTGAAATGGTATACTGAAGATGAAATAGTCAAAGTACAAATGGTGAAGTGGGCCATAAATTTTAACAAAGAAATAACAATGGAGGTATGGGAACACTTGTGGAAAAACACAATGAAGACTACAACGTGTACTAATATTAAAGAGAACATTTACAAAATGATCTATCGCTGGTACATGACACCAAAGAAGATTGCGCTAGGGAATTCGAACACTTCTAATAAATGCTGGAAATGTAAAAAACATGAGGGCTCTCTGTACCATATGTGGTGGACGTGTGAGGTAGCTAGGCAGTACTGGGGAGAAATAATAAAAGTAATAAGTGAGATTCTACAATTTCAAATCAATAAGAACCCAGAACTCCTGCTACTGAACCTGGGAATGGAGAACATTCCAGCTCAATATAGAACATTGCTATTTTACATGACAGCAGCGGCCAGACTTTTGTATGCGCAAAAATGGAAAGTACAAGAAGTGCCAACTATTGAGGACTGGACTTACAAATTGCTGTATATGGCTGAAATGGACAAAATGACAAGAAAACTGAGAAATCTGGACTCAGGACAGTTTAACACAGATTGGGAGAAGCTGAAGCAATATGTGTTGAAGAAATGGGAGGTGGGAGGAGAACTGTGGCAGTTTGAGAACTATTGAAACATGACAAAATGTAGAGGGGGGTGACTTTACCGGAGGGTAGAGAGAGAAATGAAAATGTCTAAGCAGTTATCTTGTTAGATTGTTATATAGAAAAATATATAGAATATGGATAGAAAATAACTAACTATAAGGACCGACTAATTAATGTTGTTTTTGGTATAAACGTGTAACATGTTAAACTGAATAAGTCTACCTGAAGAAATATATGTATCAAATTGATTGATAACTTTTGATGATAGTTATATAGATGTATAATTAATGAAAGAGGGAATTAATAATATAATTAAATATAACTAAAGTAGAATGAAGACAAGATATGTAGAAAAAGTAATATACAGAATATAAGTTAAATTGGTTGACTTATATGAATGTACGGATTATATGGTCTATATGATATATGGTTTATAGAAATATTTGAAACCAGGAAATTATGAAATTATGAAAAAAGGGACAAATTGTTTGTCTAATACGGAAGAAGGGACTTAAAGACAGGGTACAGAGTGTCAAAAATAGTTAAAGAATTATTGCTTAGATTAAAGGGAAAATATATGTTTGTTAGATAGATGAATTTAAAATGAGTAAGGGAAAAGGGACAAAGGGTTGGAAAACTGTTGGAAGTCTACAAAAAAGGGGGGAAAGGGAGGGGGTTAGAAATTGGGAAACGGGAAATGATTGTAATGTGAAATTAAATGATTCTAATTCCAATAAAAATTTCATTAAAAAAAAACAAAATGATTTAGCCAACTGAGGGCTGCTCTGTGGGCAAGAGCGATGGCACTGGCAGAAGGGTCAAAACCAAAGACCCTGGAGGCTGCTACAAGTCAGTTGAATCCAACTTCAACTCCGATACCAGCGACTCAAGTGATGCCATCGGAACTGACCCCTCGGACCCAACTTCCCATTTCCAAAGGCTTTGGAAATCGATGGCAAAACCTTTGGAAATCGATTTCGCCCATGAGGCATCGAGCCTGTCGAACTCTGCCTGGAGCTGGAAGTGTGGCTCAGACTTAGCTTCACTATCTCGATTGGAACCAGCAGGCTCTTGGAGCCAGCATTCAGAACCGAGGGACTTGGCTTCCCCTCCACAGGCACAGTCGGAACTGGCCAACCCTTTGGCTCTGACTTCGAGTGAACCACTCAGGAAGAAGAGAGCCAAGTTGAAGCACCGATCAAAGGAACTGGCAAAGCCTGCATCTGAAGAGCTTGTCATCCCACCTAGAATCCCATCACCTGGGCTTGGATCCCCGTCATCTTCCTCGCAGGAAGAAGGAGAGATCCTGAGGGAATGCACATCTAGGAAGAGCTGTTGCTCAGAGCACTCCGGTAGATGCTGTTCTCATGGGTGCTCCCCATGGTACGATCACTGTTTTCCAAGTCATTATGACATCGATGTAGGGGAACCCTTTCATACAGAGTCCCTCTTTTTGGCAAGTGCTTGCTCAGGCAATGTCAGGAGATCCCACTCCATCCATGGATCAGTGATGGCTTTCCAGCTCCAAGATCCAGATCAAGGGGAGGACAGCCGAAGTGGCCCCTTGGAACCATCTCCTGACGAGGCTCTTGGTGACACTGGGGAGGTTTCACCAAACAATGATTTTCGCTCGTATTCGGAGCAGCTCTTGTGTATGGCAAAGGCTTTGGAAATTGAGTCTACACCAACTGACCCTAAGCCTAGGGATAAGATCTTACAGTATATTTATTCTGGCAATTCACCCAGCATCACCTTCTTGGTTATCGAGGGGTTGGCAGATCTGATGACATCTCTCTGCAAGAAACCTGCCTCTAACGTGCCAGTGTCGAAGAAGGCAGACTCTCTCTACAAGATTAGGGATGAGTCGTGTCCCTTCCTGTCAGTTCACCCCCCTCTCTCTTCCCTTGTGACTGAGGAAATGCAGTCAAGACAGTGACAGGGCTCCCACACCACCCTGTCAGACAAGGAGGGGAAGAAGTTGGATTCCATAGGTAGAAAGATCTATGCCTCTGCAGCCTTAGGAATTAAAATTGCCAACTATACAGCCATGATAAGCGCTTATCAAATCTTCCTATGCAATAAGGTGGCTGCCTTTCATGAGTTGCTTCCAGGGGATAAGAAACCTCTGGCGAAGGTTATCAGAGAGGAAGCGCTGTGCCTCGCTCGCCATCAGATCAATGCAGGCAGGAATTCAGTGGATGCAGCTACCAGGGTATTGATGTCTGCAATAGTTCTGCGATGCCACGTGTGGCTCAGGTCCACCTCCCTACCACTGCAAAGTAGAAGACCTTCCGTTTGAGGGCAAAACACTGTTCTCCAAGAAAACAGATGAATACTTATCACAGAAGTGGAAGGATTGCCTGACGGTGAAGTCATACAGAGTCCTTCCATTGACTTTGCAAGGAACTGACAGGCAGCAGTACAAGCAGCAGTATTACAAGGGGAAGCAGTACCGCTTCCACTCCTACCAGACTTATCAGCATCTGCAAAGCCATTCTTATCATGCTAGTCAGGGGTCCTTTTCCAAGCAAAAGGGATCACATGGATCCAAACATGGTGCTCATCCTCAACTTGGGAAGGAGCAACAATCAGAAGCAGTTCTGACTAGATCTGAATAGGGGGGAAGCCCTTGGGTGACAGGTTCTCTGCTTACGTTACGGCCTGGTGTAGTATTACTTCTGATACTTGGGTGTTAGATATAATTCATTTTGGTTATAAAATTGAATTTGATTACTTACCGTGTCCTCACCTTCCTGTTAAATCTGTTTCTCAGGCAGAGTTTTTGGGGGAACTGCAAGCTCTGGTTGACAAGGGAGCTGTCCAATTGGGCCCAGCACAGGATGAGCAGCTGGGATTTTATTCTAAATTCTTCCTGGTGGAAAAGAAAGATGGAAGGTTTAGGCCTATATTAGACTTAAGAGGTCTGAATGAACACATACGGTTACAGAAGTTCAGGATGACTACGTTAAATGTAGTGATGATGGTTTTGCCCCCTGGGTCTCAGTCCGCAGTGATGGACATGAGAGATGCGTATTTTCACCTCTCTATCTACCCTTCTCACAGGAAATACCTGTGATTCACATGCACTGGTAACACATATCAGTACCGGGCACTGCCCTTTGGGCTTTCCACACCCCCTCGGGTATTTATGAAGTGAGTGGCAGTGGTAGTAGTGCACCTAAGGACCCTGGGTTGTTCCATATACCCGTACTTGGACGATTGGTTATTGTCAGCTCTCTCATGGGATGATCTACTTCAACAAGTGAATTTGACTTTGAGGACTTGCTCAGAGTTAGGTCTCATTATAAATTACAAGAAGTCAAAGATCGCTCCCACTAGGAGTGTTCCTTTCATAGGTGCCATCCTGGATGGCTCCCTTAATAAGGCATTTTTCCATTCCCAGGAGAGGAAATTCTCAGTCCCCAGAACAGTGCTTAAGACTTTACACTGGTGGATAAAAGATGCAAACTTATTTCAGGGCATTTAGTTTGGTGTCACTTGCTCTGATGTTACCATGACTACAGATGCTTCCTCCCAGGGATGGGGGGCACATTGTGGGGATATTACCACTCAGGGCATTTGGGAGAATGTGGAACTTGATCTCCACATTAATGTGTTGGAACTGAGGACAGTGTTTTATGCCTTAATCTCCTTTTCACATATAGTCAGTGGAAAACATGTTACTGTGCTTACAGACAATTGAACGGCAATGTGCTACATCAACAGACAAGGGGGGCAACTTCATGGTCTTTATGTCATGAGGCCATAGTGTTATGGGAGTGAGCTGTCAGCCGTAATGTACACTTGCAGGCAGTTCACATACCCGGACCAGAAAATGTCATTGCAGACAAACTGAGCAGAGTGGGCACGAAAACGCACAAATGGTCTTTCAATGATCGGTACCTTGGTCACATCTTTCAGGACTGACATCAACTGGAAGTAGATTTATTTGCCTTAAAAGAAAACAGAAAGGCGTCCCCTCTTTTGCTCAAGGGGGAGCCTTGAGCCCACCTCCCTGGGAGATGCGTTCCAGATTGAGTGGTCAGGAAGTTTCTTTTACACGCTTCCCCCCATACCCCTGATTTCCAGGGTTTTAGGGAAGATGCAGATGGAAGGGACAACTACCATTCAGATGTCCAACCAGACTTTCCATCGTCTCCCTCAGGAGCCAGATCTCCTATTGTGGAAAGGGGTATTTCAGCATGCAATCAACAGACTCAAATTGGCAGCATGGCTCATTCAACAGTAGGTCCTCTCTCAACGGAGGTGGCAGAAGTACTGCTTAATGCCAAAAGACTATCTATTAGGCAATCTTATGCCTACCTTCTTCAGGGTCTGTTGTGTGTGTGTACTGTAACTAAGGAAAAACTTGGTGGATCGATTATTTAGAGGGAATTGTTGATGGGTTTTTTGGTTTACAGTGAAAATAACTGCTCCAGAACCTCTTTTCCCCAACTGTCCTTGAAAAGAACAGTGTGTGCACGTGTGCATTCCCAACCCTCATCTTCCTCAAGCATTTTTCGGGATCTGTAAACATCAAACCCTGTTGTTGTTTGTGCTCAAACTCAGTGGTTTAATGGTTTAGAGGGAGTGGGACTAATGGTCAATGGGTTTTTTTAAAATTAAGAGCCAAAATAAGTGTCCCAGGGCCTCCCCCCCCACTCCTTTGAAAAGAACCATGTGCACATAAGCAGCCATCTTGATACCTTTCCTGAGCATTCTTTGGGGTCTATAAACACAAAACCCTGTTTTTGTATGTGAGTCAATGGTTTAGAGGAGGAACATGTTCTGTGTGATTTTGGTGCCATTAACTGTAAAAACAGCTGCCCCAAATAGCCTGGAAACCCATATTCCAAAGAACAGGGCTGAAACTGATCATAATACAAACACCCAAATGTTCCACTAATGTTCCACTCAGAAAAAAAGAAAACCCCAGATTTGAAATGGAAATGGAAATTTTTTTCAGTGTATGCCCCTAGCAGCTAATGCTGAAAACAGTTAGTGTGGAAGAGTTAAGGCATTCTTGCATGGGTTCACTGTGCTGCACATTCTGTTCCACCTCTTTTCTGGTTTAACTTGAAAAATTTCTAAAATTAATTTCAGAATTGGCACTTACACAGCTTGCCACAATTGTTCCATCTTTTTTAATCTTAGAAATTACTGACACACCAGCATAGGTATGCATTGATTAAATCATGGTGCAGAAAGGAATCTCTGAGTGATTGAGATCAGGATTCTTTTTTACCTTGTGATTTATACTGCAGTCCTACAAAAAGTTGTGCTATTCTAAGTTCATTGATTTCAAATGGCTTAGACTGGAATAACTATGCATAGGATGACATAGCCAGTGGACATTTGACCTGATGCATGTTCATAACCTGTAGGAGAAAAAGACATGAATGGAAAGCCGTGCCCGACCACAAGTATCAGGACAAAGTCTGCAAATAAAAAAAAAAGCAGAATGGCAACTTGCTACTGCATTGATGGCACTCTAAAGTATCAAAATTCATCTAAACCTGGGCAGATGGGAAGAATTTCACTGCACTCCTAGCTTGAGTACCTTCTCCTAACTTCACTCCACTTCCCATTCTTGATATTAACAGCTCTTTGATTAATACACGCTGCTAGTAAGAGGATCTCTGTAGCTCAAACACATTCACGAGTATTATTAGATGACTCATCATAATCATAACTTCAGATAATTTTCTTCCTCTGTGTCTTTTAACCTGTCTACAATCCATTCAAATGATCGATTCGGTAGTTATTAGGGGATAAATGGATTGCATACCACATTATTTTCCACTTGATGGGTAACGTTTTCATACGATAAGCAGTATCTGTGATGGTTGTTTCACAAACCAGGCAATTGGCTTGATGTGCCTTAGGGTTAGGAAGAGGCTTTCTTGCCTTAAACAGAAGCATGAATTGGAAGACCAACGGGCCCCTTTTTGTCCACATCACACTTTTTTTGACAGCTATGCATTCTACGCTTTAATTTGGCACCTCATTCATATATCTGTAACTATGATAAGTTTCTGAATAGCTCATCCATTCAGCAGCTCTTAAAAATCATTATTATGAAATATGATAGGGTGGCAGATTTATAATTAATAGGCACTGCTAAATGTTATAGTCAAGACAGTGACTGCCTTCATAAGATCTCTGTATGTAGTCATACTTTCGTATGATGAGATTCAAAGTGCAATCTTCAGCAGCATTAAGCCTGTCCAAGTCCAATGGTTTCAATGGATTTAGAAGGGTATAACTCTGTTAAGGATTTCACTATTAATCTGGCATCTCTTGAGACTGTACTGTGATTTCCCTCTAAGACCCCCTCCCCCTTTTTTTGAAGCAGAGATGGCCTAATGGGGAAATGGAATTTCAGTTGGAGATATATTTATACTTACTTGGAAGTCCTACTGAGTTCATTTCTCCTCAATGTATGTATGCCTATGTATTGTCGAAGGCTTTCACGGCCGGAGAATGATGGTTGTTGTGGGTTTTCCGGGCTGTATTGCCCTGCTCTTGGCATTGTAGTTCCTGACATTTCGCCAGCAGCTGTGGCTGGCATCTTCAGAGGTGTAGCACCAAAAGAGAGAGATCTCTCAGTGTCACAGTGCGGAAAAGATGTAGGTCATTTGTATCTACTCAGGAGGGGTGGGGTTGAGCTGAGTCATCCTGTAAGAGTTTCCCAGGGTGTGGAATGCTAATGGCGGGAGGCTTCACTGTATCCTGAGGAGGTTCTTTTGCATATGGATTGGTACTTAATGTGCTAATCTTCTCTGCAGGGCTATTGTCGGGGATAGAATGTTTTGTTAGCCTGGTGTTTTTCAGAACTGGAAACCATGCTCTGTTCATTCTTAAGGTTTCTTCTTTCCTGTTGAAGTTTTGCTTATGCTTGTGAATTTCAATGGCTTCCCTGTGCAGTCTGACAAAGTAGTTGGAAGTGTTGTCCAGTATTTTGGTGTCCTGGAATAAGATACTGTGCCCTGTTTGCGTTAGGCTATGTTCAGCCACTGCTGATTTTTCAGGTTGTCCAAGTCTGCAGTGTCTTTCATGTTCTTTTATTCTTGTCTGGATGCTACGCTTTGTGGTCCCGATGTAAACTTGTCCACAGCTGCAGGGTATACGGTATACTCCTGCAGAGGTGAGGGGGTCTCTACTGTCTTTTGCTGATCGTAGCATCTGTTGTATTTTTCGGGTGGGTCTGAATACTGCTTGAAGGTTATGCTTTTTCATAAGCTTTCCCATCTGATCAGTAATTCCTTTGATATATGGCAAAAACACTTTTCCTGTAGGAGACTGTTTTTCCTTGGTTGTTTGATTCATCCTGGGTTTGATTGCTCTTCGGATTTCATTTCTGGAGTAGCCATTTGCCTGAAGTGTGTGGTTTAGATGATTAATTTCCTCATTGAGAAAGTGCGGCTCACATATCCGTCTTGCACGATCCACTAATGTTTTCATTATGCCTCTTTTCTGTCGGGGGTGGTGATTGGAGTTTTTGTGTAAGTACCGATCAGTGTGAGTTGGTTTCCTGTAGAACTTGTGACCTAACTGAAATTTTGCTTTGCGGATGACCAAGGTATCCAGGAATGGGAGTTTTCCCTCGATTTCTTTCTCCATTGTGAATTGTATGTTCAGGTGGATGTTGTTGAGATGATTCAAAAACCCCATCAATTCTTCCTCCCCATGGCTCCAAATGATAAATGTATCATCCAGAAACCGGAACCATACACTAGGTTTGTGGGGTGCTGATTCTAGAGCTGTTTTTTCAAAATGTTCCATGTAGAAGTTTGCTATAACTGGGCTGAGTGGGCTCCCCATGGCCACCCCATCCATCTGTTCATAGAATTCATTGTCCCATTGGAAGTAACTGGTTGTCAGACAATTGTGGAATAAGGCTGTTACATCCTCTGGGAAAATCGGATTAATAAGTGCAATAGTGTCTTTTACTGGAACCTTGGTAAACAGGGATACAACATCAAAACTGACAAGTATGTCTTGTGGATTGAGTTTCAGAGAACTGATTTTGTTGATGAAATCTGCTGAATCTTTGATGTAAGACGAGGTTTTCCCGATGTGGTCCTGCAGGAGATCTGCCAGATGTCTAGCTAATTCATATGTTGGTGAACCAATGGCACTCACAATGGGTAGGAGTGGGACTGAATCCTTATGTATTTTGGGGAGTCCATATAGTCTAGGTGGCTGTGCTTCAGTCTTGCATAGTTTTCTGTGCGTGTCGAGATGTAGTGTACATCCCGACACGCACAGAAAACTATGCAAGACTGAAGCATAGATTCAGTCTATGCTTCATCCAAATGACACAACTGTATGTGAACATTCAGCTTCTCTGCAATCTTCATCAGCCTGAATGTTACCAAAAAGGAGGAGGGGGAGGGTTGGGGTTGGGAAAGGAAAATTCCTCAGTATGTGAGTCCTAGTCAAGGCCACCTTATGTGTTAGCTGCAGAGCTGTTTTGAATGGTAATAGTTTCAAGTTTCACCCACCTTTTTAAGGCAAATGACAATAAATCAGATCTACTACATTCCATAGGAAAAAGCAAAGACTGATGCAAAGTTCTGGATACCCTGAAACTGTTCAGATTGTTATGCATTGTTGGTTGGTCCTAATAAAAGGTATTGCGTGATTGTGTTCTGGCCTTTTCTCTCTAATGAATGGGGGGAAGGAGTGTCTCAAAAATCATAGATATCTAGGATGACAAAAACCCTTGAGCTAGCCCTTCAGACATTTCTCAAGAAGCAGATATATGTAAATTGTACAGCAATCTTGGGTGCCCTCACCTGGATAGCCCAGGCAAGCCTGATCTCGTCAGATCTCAGAAGCTAAGCAGTAACAGTAACCAAGCACTACCTTGGTTAGTACTTGGATGGGAGACCTTCAACAAAGACCAGGGCTGCAAAGGCAGGCAATGGCAAATCACCACTGTTAGTCTCTTGCCATGAAAACCCCACCAGGGGTCGCCATAAGTCAGCTATGACTTGACAGCAGTCTCCACCACCACCATAGCAATATTATTTGAATGGTGTCTGATATTTTCTCTAGTGAGGCAAATAATCTGCTACTAAGAAAAACCACACAGATAAAAGAGGAACTCCTTCCTCCCAGACTGAATTTTAATCCTAAATTGGCTCACTAGAACTACCACCAAAGTTGATAGTATCACTTCAAAAACATGGAATATCTGTTCCTAGAACTCCCATGAGCTTCTCCCATTTGGCCCTAACTAAACCCTACATAAGAAATGAGGAAAGAATTTTCATGTGCTTTATTTCCTCCCAATTTTTGACTTTTGATGTAGTAAGGCTTGCTTGCTCGAAAACTGCATTTTTAGCTGTAATGACTTCTGGCTTGAAATGCCTGGTGGTTTTGTTTTCTGCTTGCAGCTGTTGTGTTAGTCAAGAGAATCCTGCCATAAAACAGGGCAGATGTATTTCAGTGTCCTTCTAGTCCTGTGATTCTACTTGAGAAAGACACTATATGATTCTTTACAAGTTCTTTATTGACTGGAACAAATCCATTGACAACTAGATTGATGAAGAGGAACTGTAGCTCAGTGGCAGAGCATCTGCGTTACATGCAGAAGGTCCTAGGTTCAATCCCTGACATTTCCAGTTAAAAGAATCAGATAGTAGATAATGTGAAAGACCTCCACTTGAGACCTTGGAGAGCTGGGCCATTTTCACACTACTTACCTGCTCCTGGAATGTTGCGAAACATCGTGCAAAACTCTCGCGAGAAGATGCTATCTTCCGTGGTTTTTGCGTGATGTTTCGCAATGTTCCGGGAGCAGGTAAGTAGTGTGAAAATGGCCCTGCTTTCAGACAGAGTAGACAATACTGATCTTGATGGACCTATGGTCTGATTCAGTATAAGGCAGCTTCATGTATTTGTGTACCAGTTTGCACCTTTATATAGGACCAAAATATTTTTTCAATAACTTTCTTATATATGAATGAATCTCTTGATTTCTTACATTTTATTAGTCCCAGTTGCTTTGCTGAGATACACAGGCGGCCACTAGGTAGTACCTGTGCCCTAGAGGCAATGATCTCTACACCACTGGATAAATTAAATGGAGTGACTTATAGGTTTCTAAGTAGCTCTTCCAAGCCCTATTTATTGTTTAGTGAAAGAATTATGGAATGTTTGGTTAGAAGATCTTCCTTTAAGCTTTCATCCTTCATCTTTTATGTCCCCTTTATTTCCATCCTCTCCTCTGTGTGCATTATCTTGCCAATGATTAGATAATTTAACTCTGGCTCCTCTTCCACTCTCTCTGCTTCCTTATCTGTGTCTGCCTCAATTAGGTCCTGGTACTTTGACTCACTCTCTCGGCTTCCAATTTCTCTGTTGCCAGTGACCTCCTTGAACACTAATTCCATCTAAATCCTAATAAAAAACAATCAGGAGGTTACACAGCCCATTAGGCTAGCCTCAAAGTTATAATCTATGTTTTATTCATGGGAAATGTTCCAGCCCTTGCCTCCCATTCATAAAGACAGTTCAACTGGCTGGAACTGTGTGTGTTCCTTTAATGCTTGTTGTCTACATCCATAATCATTGTGCTTGTTCCTACTAATACACAGGAAATACCATGTTCAGACTGTCCTTAATTTTGCAAATAAATCTTGAAATAGAAGTCCGGGGAAATAGCTCATAGATGTTGCCCTTCATGTACTCCTTGTGAATTCAGGGATAAGAGAGAAACAATACAGCCCATGCATGCAACTGATTTTGTGTCGCTATGTGTCAAGCACAATAGAGTATCATGTGGCTTTTCTTTGACTTCTGTAAAGGGTTGTAAAGGTCTATAACCCCTTTTAAAAAGGCCATCAGTGGGATTGTCTTACCCTGCTACATGTACTGGTGTGGTTATTGTCCCTAATCATAATTTTCCAGCGGGGCATCTATCCCCTGTCCAGTTTGGAAATACAATGAGGGTGTCAGCAGAGCGGGGGGGGGGGAGAGAACAGATGACATTACAGCAAATGTCTCAATTTATAATTAGGGATGTGTAGCAACTGCTGTGTCAGAAACAACATTCTCCTCATTCTTGTTTGTTAAAAAGCCCCTCTACTCAAAGCTGCCTGTATGGGTAGCTTTCTTTCTCTTTTTCTTTTTCTCTTTTTTTCTTCTCTTGCTGATGGCTATGTTAAGGAAGAGGATAGGGGAAGGGTGGGTTATAGGACTACATGTTTTTGTTCTTGTGTGATATTTACTATCCTGTGGGAGAAACAATAAAAAAATCTTCATGAGAAAAAAGGAATGGCTTAAGTGTGCTGTTTAATCTTGGCTGGTACCTCAATAGACCTGAAAACACATGTCCTTGTACTCTGTAATGAGGGCCTTAAAGGTAGCACCAGAACCTTTAGACTGGGAGCAAATTGATAACTCATATTGTTCAGTCAAAATCAATGTTTTGTGTTCCATGTAGCTAACACAAGAAATCCATTTGCACTAGACCAATGATACCTTCCAAATAGTTTTCAAGGGCAGCCCCACATAACACACCAGATTAAATAGTGGTAAACCCTGAGCATAAGAATTTCATGTTGTCTGAGGGCCAAGCTACAAGTGATGAATGACACTTGAACAGCAAGTGTATTTCTCCCTGTTCACGTGCCCTCCACTTGAGCTCCACTCGATCCACTTGCCGTTCAAGTGTCATTTGTCACTTGTAGCTTGGCCCTCAGTGTTATAGTATCTGCCTATTTTCTAGTTTTATAATTTAACACTAGTGATTTCTAGTAGTGCTACTTGGTTATATTAGCACTTTAATTTTAGTGGTATATAAAATACCCACAAACCGTTAACAACATTGCGGTCATTATAGCTCACATAATTTTTGCCCATTTTTGGTAGCATTTCCCCAGATTTCTAATTTATTTCCTAAATATGAATAATCTTGATTCAATCTCTGATCTTAAATCTGTTTCTGCTGAACACAGTAGCATTTATGTTGATGGGCTTGAAGAACAGCAAGCTGACTGTCCGTTTACTCTTTTATAGTTGTTTCCATGCATCGTCTCCAATTACTTTGTCAGCAATGCAGAGAAGTTAGCCGTGTTAGTCTGTGGTAGCAAAATCAAAAAGAGTCCAGTAGCACCTTTAAGACTAACCAATTTTATTTTAGCATAAGCTTTCGAGAATCAAGTTCTCTTCGTCAGATGCCTGATACAGAGACTGGACAAACACAGAAGAGCAGAGGGAAGAGGCAATTAGGGGGGGAGGGGGAGGGAGCAATCAAAACATTCCTTTGCTAGTATATGTAAACATCTCCTTTTGGTGTGTGTATCAGTTGGCTTCAAAGGAGTTTGCCCTGTTAGTTTGTAGAAGCCAAACAGCTAGACCATCCAATTCCAATGCAGTATGGGCCTTCGATAATCACAGCTCTCCCTGCCAGATGCATCTGACAAAGAGATCTGTGGTTCCCGAAAGCCCACGCCAGGTACCACTGAGCTCCCCCAGACCCCACCTCTGTAAAGGAAATCTGTTACCTGTGGTAATGTGATAACCATTCATAGTCCCTATTCAGTCCCAGCTTGACAGAGTCAAATTTGCATATGAATTCCAGTTCAGCAGCCTCCCGTTGGATTTTGTTTTTGAAAGGTTTCTGTTGAACTACAGTGACCTTTAAGTCTTTGATGGAATGTCCTGGTAGGTTGAAGTGTTCTCCCACTGGTTTCTGGACGTTTCCATTTCTAATGCCAGATTTGTGTCCATTTATTCTTTTGCGTAGAGGTTGGCTGGTTTGTCCAATGTACAGAGCAGAAGGACATTGTTGGCACATGAGGGCATATATCAGATTGGAGGATGAGCAGCTGTAAGAGCCAGAGACAGTGTAGTTGATGCCATTGGGTCCTGTAATTGTATTCCCTGGGTAGATATAGGGGCAGAGCTGGCATCTGGGTCTGTTGCAGGGCCTGGTACCTGTGCTGGTGACTCTGCTGGCTGATTCATGGTTGTGAGTGAGAAGTCGTTTAAGGTTGGGGGGCTGTCTGTAGGCAAGGAAAGGTCTTCCACCCAGGGCTTCTGAGAGAGAGGTATCATTTTCCAGGATGGGTTGTAGCTCACTGATGATACGTTGGATGGGTTTGAGCTGGGAGCTATAGGTGACAACCAGTGGTGTTCTGTTGTTAGTTCCTTTAGGTTTGTCCTGGAGTAGGCTGTTTCTGGGTACTAGTCTGGCCCTGTTGATTTGTTTCTTCACTTCATTTGGTGGGTACTGTAGTCCCAAAAATGCTTGTTGTAAATCTCTTAAGTGTGAGTCTCCAACTGATACACACACCAAAAGGAGATGTTTACATATACTAGCAAAGGAATGTTTTGATTGCTCCCTCCCCCTCCCCCCCTAATTGCCTCTTCCCTCTGCTCTTCTGTGTTTGTCCAGTCTCTGTATCAGGCA
Source organism: Eublepharis macularius (assembly GCF_028583425.1). NCBI lineage: Eukaryota > Metazoa > Chordata > Lepidosauria > Squamata > Eublepharidae > Eublepharis > Eublepharis macularius. The sequence goes on from NC_072795.1 coordinate 70,408,026, forward strand.
TCTGACGAAGAGAACTTGATTCTCGAAAGCTTATGCTAAAATAAAATTGGTTAGTCTTAAAGGTGCTACTGGACTCTTTTTGATTTTGTCAGCAATGGTCCTCCTGGATTTCGAGGGAATGTGAGTGGTTGAAATGAAAGGAAATGATTGGAACAAAGGTGGTACTTGGCTTGCACCAAAGCTGACAAATTGCAACATGGATCATTTTTAAAAAGACACTGCCATGGTGGAGGCAGTAAAAATAAATCCTTTCCCTCTCCTGCCATTGCATCTACAAATTGTCATCTAGCAGGGCTATTCCAGGTGGTAAATGACCTAGTGAACCCAGGCTGCTTCTGCCTGGAGAGTGAGCTATCTAATGCCTGCTGTGATTAGTTTGCTTCCCTCTTGGCAGACGAAATTGCTTGGATTCAGTTCAGTTTGAGAGCTGCCATTTCAAATATAATGTCAGAGTTTAAAGTATTGGAGGCTCAAGTTGTGTCGTGTTTATTAGGGTCAATTTCAGTTGGACTCACCCAGCACAAATAGGGTTCATTTGGACCATTGGGGCTACCACTTGCAAGCTGGACCAAAGCCATACTGTCAACCAAGGGGGAGAAAGTGGGCCGACAGGGTTATTAATACTTCATTTAGGAAAGGAGAGTGTTGGACAGTTTTAAATCTGTCATTGTTTGGCCCCTTTTCAAAAATCTATCTGCTTACTACTTGTCTGTTATAAAGCTTCTTTCGAGCATAGTTGCACAACTCAGGCTTTCCCTTAAACTCCAGAAACCAATTGTGCCTTTTGTCAATGATCTTCACTACTAACCAGTAGAAGAAATTGTACCCTATTGGCCATGATAATGCTTTCTGCAGTCTGTGATAACATGGATTCATGACCTGAGATTAGGGATGGATGAACTTGTATAATTTCAGTTGTTTTGGACTTTTTCAGCATGTGAATATTTTAACTCTCAGTCTCCCTTTATTCTGTTTTCTAAAATTTGGCATGTGATGATTCTTCTGTGTTAGTTTGGTGTCTGGTCTACATTTGTTTGTGTGGGTTTTTTTTAACATCTTTTAAAATATCTTTTTGTCAACTCTTTTTTTTAATCAATAGATATGCTCTCTGTTCAGGGATGCTGAGGACTTCAAAAAAGCATGATCAATACCTGAAATTTATCTTGTTTGAAATGTATGACTTTTTTGTCCCTCTTTTGAACATCTCTTAAGTTTGTTTTCAAGCAGAATTGTAAGCTGCATTCAGCATGGTGGCCAAGTAACTGTTGCTTATGCGTATTTGATTACTGTGCCTTTGATGTGTCTTTTCAAGTGTATTTTACTTTATTATTACTCTGCATTTTTCTCAGATGGGGACCCAACATGGCCTACAACATACTCCCCTCATAATCACCATGTGAGGTATGTTAGGTTGAGAATATGTGACTAGCTCAAGGTCACCAAGCAAGTTTCCATGTCAGAGTGGGGCTTTGAAGTTGGGTCCCCAAGATCCTAGTTCAACAGTTGAACTACTACACCATGCTGGCTCCCAGCCAGTGCTTCTGCACTTATACAGTTGGTAGCATTCCTCTCTCTCCTATTCTCTCCTTGCTCTTCATAACAAGGAGTCATCACTGCCTTTCTATATTTTGGGAGGTTTTTACTAAGAAAACTTTGATCAATTTCACTTGAAGTTCTTGTGCTCCAGGAATACACCACACGGCCTGTTGAAACTAGGGAGGCCTGAACACCAATCAGTTTGGTTCACATGCTTTTCACCGGTTGCAAAAAAGGACTTTCATCTGACTTTCATCTTTGTTTTTTTGTGTAGTCCCACATGCACAGGCCAGCTGCTCTGAAAAGTTTCTCTTGCTTCTTTAAACTTTTGTTAGAGGCGGCTTCTCCTCAAGCATATAAGATCCTGATTTCCTACCTAAAAGGTCACATGCTCTGGCAGAGGAGTGACCCCCTTTCCTCAGTTCTCTCTTAGCTGCTATGAAGAAAAGGACGTTCTTTCTGAGCTCCATGTCTGTGTTTGATTCTCTTCAACTCCACCTAATTGTCATCTTGGGCTGTGAGTTTTACTTATACAATAATGTCTCAAAGGGCATTATTTAAAAAATGCTCCAAGTGCAGGGTGAAAATGATCCACACAGATGAACATGAGCAACGACTCCTGTGCCTGGGTGAAGGCTAGCCTACAACGTATCAGCCTGCAAACATTGCCAGAAATTCACCAGATATGAAAAGGGCCCTAAAGCTAAAGGCTGCATTGTGGAATAGGTGTTTACAGACTTCAGCTGTGAAGTCATCAGCCACTAAGGAGCTGAACAGCATAATTCAACTTCAAATCAGATACCGTCAACATCTATCACTCAGACCTATGTGCCTCCACTTCACAACTCACAACTAGAGTGCCACTCTAGCATTGATTCCAAGGAGGAAGAACAACCAGGGAGCCAAGACATCACCTCTGAGACAGCCTCAGCTCTATCCCCTGTCCACAGAATGGGGTTTCAGGCTCTTACTATGAGGATCTTTGGGTGTTCACTGAACAAATGATGAAGATGGCTCAAGCACTTGAGCTAGATGTGTCATTCATGGATCTGAAGACCAAAAACAAGATCTTACGGTGCCTGTATGCTGACATGCCACCTGTGGTTGCATTCCCTATTTTGAAAGGCTTGGGTGATATGATCAATAGCACGTGGGAGAAACCTGCAGGTTTGCCAACTATTTCCAGAAAGATAGAACTATTATACAAGATAAAGCAGGATACTTGGTCTGCTCTGTCAACTCTCCCTTCATCATTTTTGGTGACTGACGAGATCCAGTCAAGACAAAGAAAGCAGGAAGATCCAACGAAAGCAGGAAGATAGAATCCTTGGGCAGGAGGCAATACTCTGCCTCTGCTCTAAATTGTAGGACAGGCAACTACCAGACCATCATAGGTGTCTGTTAGCTGTACAGTGGGGGTAACTTTCACCCTACACAAACTCACTACTAGAGGATAAGGAAGTAAATTTTCAACAATCTGAGGCTATATGTCTGTCCCAGCAACAGATGAACGCTGGACATCACATTGTTGAGATGTTTGTAAAAGGCATGGCAGGCTCTATCCTCATCAGGTGGTACCCTTGGCTATATTCCACAGCACTGCTTCCAGATACCAGGACAAAGGTTGAAGAACTTCCCTTTTAGGGTATCTCACTGTTTTCCTTTAAGACAGATAAGATGCTGTCATAAAAGCAGAAAAACTGACCAATTGCAAAGTCTTGGGAGTCACACCTTCAGAACAACATACCCACAAACCATGTTACTTCCCATGTCACCAGTACCAATGAGGTCTCAGAGATACTATCAGCCACATGGTCACAACTTTCATCAGTGTCCTTATAGTGCTCTGCCATCAGCCCAACCCAGATGGAGGACTCCATCAAGGTCCAAAACTTCTCAGCTGCCACAACAACACATGGACCGATAGGGCCCCTCAAAACAGTTCTGACTATAGCTTGAGCTCCTCTGATACTGCCAAATAGCTGGTCAGATTGTCGCCTCATGGGCTGTAACACCTGACACTTGGGTCTTAGCCATAGGGAAACTAGGCTACAGTCTGGGATTTAAGGACTTGCTTTGTTGTCTGTTATCTGACACTGCTATTAATAATACGATGCCTCTGATAGCAGATGAGATTCAATCCCTTCTTACTGAGTAGTTCAAAGTGTTCCTGAAGAGGATCCACAATATGGTTTCTTTTCCAGGTTTTGCTTGGATTCCCAAAAAGATGGTGGCCTTAGGCCAATTTTAGATCTCAGAAATCTCAACTCCTTTAGAGGGTATCCAGATTCCATATGGTTACTCTCTCGAGTAATTGCCAACCTCTTGTTGGAGGTTGGCAATTAGTTTGTGGTCCTGGATCTCCAGGATGCCTATTTTCATGTGGCCATCCATAAAAAATACAGAAAGTACTTTCGCTTTAGATATAATGGTTCAATATTCCAATATACTGTGTTACCCTTTGGTATCTCCACTGCCCCAGGGTGTTTAAAAATGTATGGCTCCTGTAGTTGCACACCTCAGGTCCCTGGGATGCTCTGTTTTTCCATATCTGGATGATTGGCTTATCTCAGCATCCTCAAAGGACCAACTATTACAGCACGCAGAGTTGGTAGTGAAGACATTTAAAGCACTGGGATTGGCTAACAATGTTAAGAAATTCAAACTGGCCATACAAGATGGGTGGTCATCCCCTGAAAAAGCCCTGTACATTATTGTTCTAGAACTAAGAGCCATATGCTGTGCTCTTGTATCCTTTGTTCCTATTCTCCAGGGCAGAGAAATGCAGGTGCAAACAGACAACACTACAATAGTGTATTATATTAACAAACTTTACTTCTTACTCTTTTTACAATCTTAGAGCCAGTTTGGTGTAGTGGTTAAGACTGTGCGACTCTAATCTGGAGAGCTGAGTTTGATTCCCCATTCCTCCACTTGAAGTCAGCTGGGTAACCTTGGGCTAGTCACGGCTCTCTGGAGCTCTCTCAGCCCCACCCACCTCACAGGCTGTTTTGTTGTGGGGATAATAATAACATACTTTGTAAACCACTCTGAATGGGCATTAAGTTATCCTGAAGGGTGGTATATAAATTGAATGTTGTTGTTGTTGTTGTTGTTAAGTCATAGCAACCCTCATCTCATGAATGGAAAACCTAGAAGTTAATTATTATATAACTTATAACTGCTGCCAAGAATTTCAGCGCACACAAAATAGTTTGTTTATCATTGTCACTGAGTAGCCAGAATGATTTCACTTCTGGGGACAGAGACTTCTGATTAAATAATGGGCAGATCAAATCAGTTTTTAGTTCTAAAAATTTAGGGCAATTGAAGAAAAATATGATCTACAGAGTCAATTTTATTACTGCTACAATTTCAGAGTCTCTCTGAATATGGAATTCCACTGAATCTTCCTAGCATCACTGCTGAAGGTAGGGTATTCAAACGTGCTAACATAAAAGCCTACTCAAGAAATGGGGGGGGGCACTGCCTCCCTGACACTTTATGCAGAGGCCACTGCCATTTGGAATTGGGCAATTTTTAATAATGCCAACCTTCAGGCCATCCATATAGCCAACTCGCAGAGACAATGTCTCGAGCGGAGTAATGGATTCCAAGCACAAGTGGGCACTGAGAAACGTGTATTATACAACTCATGTTTCTGGAATGGGATTTAGCGGATATTGATTTATTTGCAACAACAGACAATAGCAAAGTTCAGATCTTTTGCTCCATGGCAGGGAGTGATTCACAGTCCATAGGGGATGTCTTCTAACACACCTGAACAAGCCCTTATTTTATACTTTCCCACCAATTCCAATCCTAGCAAAGGTTGTTTGCAAAATAGAGAGGGACAACACAAACTATATTCCAATAGCACCATTCTGGACAAGACAAATTTGTTTCTTCATTGTCCAAACAGAATTACATTGCTCTCCCTCAGGTTCCAGACCTGTTTCACAAGGATGTGATACTTCACCATGACCCCCAAACATTACACTTCACAGCATGGCTCATTCAATGTCCACTTTAGTATTTTCTGAACAAGTCCAAAATGTTCTATTGAATGCCAGAAGACCTTCCACTAGGAGGTCTTATTCTTCTAAATGGGCACACTTTACAGAGGGGGTCACTCATAAGGGTTTTGAGCCTCAGAACTGCCCTCCGTCCCTCATTCTCAAATATCTCCTTGAACTTCAAATGAGCAGCTTGGCCACATCTTCCCTGAAAGTACATTTGGCAGGTATTTTTGCCTTTCATGAACAAGTTGAGGGCAGATTGGTGTTTTCTCACTATGCTTCCCATCAGTTCCTTAAGAGGATGTACAATTTGTGCCCCCTTCAATTACTTCAATTACTCCAGAGTGGTTTCTGTTATTGGTGCTGTCCCATCTTATGCTGGTATCCCTTTGAACCACCATGCCCATTAGAGATGCTATCACTTAAAATGAGTTTTCTTATTGCCATCAAATCAGCCAGGAGGGTCAGTGAACTAGTGGCCCTTAGAGATTCACCCCACCTCCATTGTGTGTAGCTTGGTAATCTCCTCGTGTGGAAGTGCACAGAAGAACAAAGATGAAAACAGGGTTGCATTTACTTGTAACCATTATCCATCGAGTTCTTCTGTGCAGGCACACTTTCCTTCCCTCCTGCCCCACTGTGAACTGTCTAGTGTGAACTATCCAGACTGAGCTTGCAGCACATGTGACTGTTTAGGTGGGAAAACAGGCTCCTTTATGCTTAGAGAGAAGCAGTTCTTAACTGAGCTTTAAAGAAGCAAGATAGACTTTTCCAAACCTATGATGGCACAGTCCCAATGTATGCCTGCTCAGAAGAAGTCAATGAACAATGCTTACAGGAAGTGCAACCTGGCTATGACTGGTTGGTTCATCATCTTGTTTGTGGCTGTTCATCAGGCTGCTTCACTGCAATCCTTCTTAGCTATGCAGAACAGTGCAAATGACATTTCTTGCACTGCATTTCCACACAGACCAATTGAGTTCTCCTACCCCTTTGTCTGTGCTGTGTAACTGCTCTGTATAGCAAGCAACATTTTAAATATACAATTAAATTAGCCATGAACAAATTCAGTATTTTTTAAAAAGAACCTACTCTTCAGTATTCCTCTAAATAATCCTGAGGACACAGTTCAAATGGATTGGAAAAACACAATGCAAACCTATTTGACAGGTCCTTGTGGATGTGCAGTCCCAACAGCCAGAGGCCACATCACCCTGGGGAAGGGTCATCTTTTCTCAGCGTTGTTAGAGCTGAGGCAACATGCTAGAACAGTGAGGTTTGCATTTTAATTGTTTGGCTTCTTTACAATGCCAGTTTCAGAGGTTAACCACCACCCTGTAGCCCAACCAATTCACAATGATTCCTCATTTCCACCTGTCCATACTTCAATGTTAGCTTCACATCTTGATGCCAGCCTGAGTCTTTCTCCAAATTCCTTAATCTCCTGTCCTAGTACTGCACTCTTCCTGCAGGTTTAAGCCAGGGGGGTAGCCTCTTTGCCTGAGTCAGGTGGGAAAAGTTCCTCCTGGCTTCCCTGGGGGCCAGGAATGCCAACTTCCGAGGCTCTAAGTAGAGTGGTTAGTTCTTGCCTACAAAGGTCCCAAGCCTATCTGCCCACAGCCCAGTCTCAGCCTCCAGCCAGCTGCCTCCTCCACTTGGGGCCTTTTATCCCTCTTCCACTGATCACTCCCAGTTACTGCTTCTCTTTTTCTACTCCTGAGTAAGCCTTTTTCATGTGATGGCCTTTAATGCTAAGGAGGCCTTTCCTTCATAGGGTCCTAGTACTAGTTGGTCTTCTCTCCTCTTTTCCTCCCTTACTCTTGGAGGGCCAAACTGGCTGTTTCCTCAGCTCCGTAATGGGATGCTGCCTTTTTTTAGGGCAGTCCCCCCTCTTCTCCAGGAGTAATATTTCCAGTTACTGTGACTAAGGGTATGCACCAGAAAAAAAGCGTATTCCAGATCAGGGTTTTGGTGGTGGGGGCAGGGGGACCCGCAATCCCTGAAATCCATATCAGATTCTGTGATCCGAGTTAAAGCCTGAATCCTGGATTTAACTGTCCATAATTCCCTGTAAGGAAAAATGTCCAGGGGTGGGACTGAGGGCATTTTTAAAGCTAACTCCACAAAAATTGCAGGAAACCCACTTCTGATAGCCCCCTAAACACTTGCCAAGTTTCAAGAGAATTTGACTCCAGGGTCCAATTCTATGGGCCCCTGAACAAGCTACCCCAGCCACCATTGTTTCCTTAGGAGAGTGTTTTTTAAACCCTGAAGCTAGCCTCTCCCTCCTCAGTTTGAGATGCTTGCTTGCTTGGGATTCTCTGGTTTGACATTACTCCCTTGCAAGCTTGGAGAATCCCAATGTTGAACCAGAGAATCCTATTAAGAATCTCTGAAGCAAGGGGAAAGTGAGGCTTGCCAAGCCATGGAGTTTAAAAGGTGACTGGTGGTAGCAGCAGCTTGAAGGGGTTCTTTTGGAGCTCAGAGAGTCAGAATGGGATGGGAATACATTCTGCCTGATGCAACCTCCTCCACCCTCCAAGCCTCGTGCTGCTCTCCTGCATTGGTGCAGAGCTTGGCTCCATCTCCATGCATACCACTGCCTGTCCTCTTGCTGCTACTGCCTTCTTGCTCATTACTGTAGCTGCTGGCAGGGGCAGCTTGAAGGGGCTCATTTGGAGCTGGGACAGGGGGAGAGGCAGAATGGGATAAGCATTCATGCTGCTATAGCAGCTGCTTATACCTGAATATTTCGGTCCTATGAGTCTGGGTGCCCAGATCCAATCTGGAGTTCACCCAGGGAAACCGGGGAAGTCAGATTTAGCTGTATTGGCATAAATCCACCCACCCATTCCTGGATCTGGATTGCACACACTTAGCAGTGACACTGGTGATTGACTCACTTCCTACCAACATCTCTGAACATGATAAGTTCAACCGTGGCAGTATCCCTAATTGAAAAGGGCATTGCTGCTTAAAACTTTGGTCAATTTCATCTACAATTTGGTCAATTTCATCTACAAAAAAACACTGGATGTATGCTCTTAATATATTTTTTAACCTCTGTTTACAGATGGAGAGGGAAGGTGACTGTATCAGTAAATGCAGGGACTCTGCAGGAAAGCAGCATGGGGGCATGCATGTGCAAATGTCTTTTTTCACAATTGTGGACATATGTGAGCTAAACAGTTTATAAAATGTTCAGCTGTGGATAGATTGTGAATCATTTCCTTTTAATTTCAACCACTCACATCCTCTTGAAATGGAATTATTTATTTACAAAATCGATATCCTGCCTTTAGACTAAGTTTCACTCTCTGGAGTGAAAAAGAGATTGTCTGTGAAACTTGTGACTAAGGGCCTAATTAGATTTTCCCCCCAACTGTATTAGTTGCTGTCTTGATTCCCCTTGGAGATTAATTTAAGAGGGTGGGTGCAACTGCCAGTACAATGGACCTGCCCCCTCCCACCAAGAAGCTACAGCTGATACGCCATGCTTTTTGGCACACAGCACTGGCCCCTTGCCACACTACTGGCCTGGCTCCCTGGGATGTGCAACCTCTCCCCTCCCCCAGTGATAGCTCCTTGAGAGATCCTTAATAAGCTTATTTTATTGGTTTGTATAAAACAGGCTCCCAAGGTGATGAACATTAAAACATTTAAGCTACATTTACAATAAAGTGTGTGTGTGTGTATATATATATATATATATATATATATATATGTATGTATATATATATAAAAAGTATACTTTATATATATACTTTATATATATATACTTTATATATATAAAATATTTAAACCATTCAATAAAAAGAATATGGACATACAAATATGCATAACAACACAAGCAGGATGTAGGGCTAAAAGGAAAAGGTAGTCCCCTGTGCAAGCACCGAGTCATTACTGACCCATGGGGGGATGTCACATCATGACGTTTTCTTGGCAGACTTTTGTTACGAGGTGGTTTGCCATTGCCTTCCCCAGTCATCTACACTTTACCTCCAGGAAACTGGGTACTCATTTTACCAACCTCGGAAGGATGGAAAGCTGAGTCAACCTTGAGTTGGCTACTTGAACCCAGCTTCCGCCAGGATCGAATGCAGGTTGTGAGCAGAGCTTGGGCTGCAGTACTGCAGTTTACCACTCTGTGCCATGAGGCTCTTCTGGTGGAGGGCTAATAAGAGTTTATTGAGGGTACGCCAAATGAAAAGAAAAATCATCATTCGCAGGCAGAAGACAATGACCAAGGGAGACAGACAAATCTCCCTGGTGAGGGAGTTCCAAAGTTTCAGTGCCATGACAAAAAATGGCCTTTCTTGGGCTGCCACCCAATTAGCCTCAGATAGTGGGAGCACCTGAAGGGGGCACCTGAAGCAAGGCTAAAGTGCACAGGGAGGTTCATATGGGAGAAATTGGTCCTTGAAGTATGCTGGTCCCAAGCTGTATAGGGTTTAAAAGTCAATACCAGCACCTTAAATTGGATTAAGAGCAAACTTGGAAGACAGTGTAGATGGAAGAAGACTGGAGTGATATGGTCCCTGGGACCAACTCCAGTCAACAATCAGGCCACAGCATTCTGTCCAACTGTAGCTTCCAGACACTCTTCAGGGACAGCCCCATGTAGAGTGCATGTCAGTAGTCTAATTGTTACCGGGGCACACACCTAAGCGGTGAGATCTTTTCCACTCAGGAGCTGGTGGCAACCTGACCATTGTTGCCACCTGCCAGCAGCACCCTCAAGCCTACCAGAAAACAGTCCACATGGAAGTCAGCAGTCTCCTTCTGGTCCTCGTAACTAGAGATGGGCACGATTGGAATCACGATGTGACCCCCCCCCCCCCGATAATGGTGTTTGCGCCATCGGAACTCAGCTAATCGGTTCCGTCCACAGCAACCGATCCAGCGTCCGGGGGGGGGGGCTTGATCGGGGGGGGGGCATTGTGATCTAATCAGAGAGCCAGACACTCAGGCACCAATAATCTATTCCCCTAGCAACAGAGCCAGGGGAATGCCTGAGCTGTGTTTGCCCTCCTTCTGTCACTCTGGAAAACCGAATGGAAGCCCCGCTTTCCTTGATTAGCAGGCTTCCTTCCAACCACGGAGCAGCAACCCAGGGGAGGGAGGGGGAAGGGGGTGTTCTGAAGCCATGGGCACAAAGGTTTTTTGCTTTTTAAAAAAACGGGGGTTTGTAGGAGGAATGGGTGTTTTTCTGTCTGTCACTCTCTGCAAAAGGCAGCGCAGGTGGCTGGGAGGCTGCCCGCACCATTCATCTTTCCCCAGAACAAGGGGCGCATGGGCAAGCCAGCCACCCCTTGTCCTGGGGAAAGGCAAAAGGCAGCGTGGGTGGCTGGGAGGCCGCCCGCGCCGTTCATCTTTCCCCAGGACAAGGGGCGTGCGAGCAAGTTGGCTGCCCCTTGTCCTGGGGAAAGGCAAAAGGCAGCACGAGAGGCTGGGAGGCCGCCTGCGCCATTCGCCTTTCCCCAGGACAAGGGGTGCGTGGGCAAGCCAGCTGCCCCTTGTCTTGCGGGGCAGGTGAACGACGCAGGCAGCCTCCAAGCCACTCACGCTGCCACCAGCTCTGCAGCGCACTGGCACAGCCGGCTTGCTGCGTGGGCGGGGGGGCGACCCATTAGCACGCGCACACACAAGAGCCTGACTATGGTTGCCCTGGGCACTGGCAACCGTAGATCTGGCCCTGGTGTGAATGTTCCCTGCCTGAGGGGAGGCGGCTCATTGCCAGGTTAAAAACTCCCCCCCTGCTCTAAGTGTGTGTGTATGTGTGTGTGTGTGTGAATGTCCCCTCCCTCCCTGAGGGGAGGCGGCTCATCGCCGCCTCCCCGTGCCTGCCAGGCCTGACGGCTGCTGCCACCAACCACCATTCCTATATTGCTGGAAACAGCGGGGCGCCCTCCCGCTTTGGCCTCCCCGATTCCCGATTCTGGATCGGAAACGGGACTTGATCGGTTAGAATCGGTGGCCTGGGTTTGGCAGTGGCCTGGATCCATGATCGGCTTGATCGGTATTTTGGGGGGGATCGTGTCCACATCTACTTGTAACCAGGGATATCACCTCTGTCCAGTGCAGTGCTTTCCAGTCTTGGAAAGCTCCACTCAGGATCCAGGAAACTGATAACAGTACATCTTGCCCTTTCATAGTTTTCCAGCTTCCTCTACCATCAAGGCTCCAGTAGCTGCCTGAGCTGGATCGAGGAAGCAGTGGTACAGGAGGGTCCACTGGACAATAGGCCATTTTAGGACTATGATGATTTCCTGAAAGGTAGTGAGGTATGTCCTTGGATACTCCATGGACTTCAGTTCTATTTTTTGCAGTGTAGCATGGCCTCCTGAGACTTGGCCTAGTTGACTCTCCCTGTGCATGCTAGGATCTTCATGCCCTACAGTTCTGAGATTAGCAGTGCAATCCTATGGACAGTTACTCCAGTCTAAGCCTATTGAAGTCAATGGGATTAGACTGGAGTAACTCTCCATAGGATTGCACTGTAAGAGTCTCAGTCTATAGCAAGGCTTACGGCTGTTCTCCTGTTCTACCACTTCTCCCTCAGCGCCCAGAGATGTGACAGTCTTACTTTGAAAAAAAAATTAGGAATCCTGTTAAACAGAGGAATCAAATAGGCAAAGAAATGACAATTCTCTATTACCATTAGATTACAGCACACAGTAAAACAACACACTAAATAATACCCAACAAGGTTACCTGATCAGATTTATATTGCATTTGTAAATTATTGTGTATTTTAAAAATTAATGAAAGATTTAATTATAGCAGCATTGCTGGTGACCTTTTTGAAATGACTTCTTCATAAATCTGCAGGCAATTCGGACTGCTTTTCCAAGTTTGTGTTAAAAATTGCTCATAAATTAACACCATCCATCCTCGACTAATTTTTGTAGAAGCCTAAAAGTTTAGGTTCACTACTGGGGTGACAGAGATGATTTTATGATTTATTTGGGATGCTCAAAGTGTTGAACAATTTACTTTGAGGAATTTAAAAACTGGCATATTCTTGGGCTGTAAATAATATTTAAAATATATTTAATAGTGCATGACAATAAAAATTATGATTTAACATATTTATTTTACAGCCCAAAGAGGAGAAAATTTGCTAAAAGCACACTTTTCCTGGAAGGTGACTCTGTCCAAGTGGTGTCTAGGCCTCCATATTATTATTTCTCAATGGTTTTCAGTTCAGTTTTGTTTAGGTGGAGGACTGGGGATGTGACACAAGATTGGAGAAGACCAAATGTTATCCCAATCTTTAAGAAAGGGAAGAAGGATGACCCGGGAAACTACAGGCCAGTCAGTCTGACTTCTGTTGCTGGGAAGATATTAGAACAGATTTTCAAGGGATCAATCTGTAAGCATCTGAAGAACCGCTCAGTGATCCGGGGAAGTCAGCATGGTTTTGTTCCTAACAGATTTTGCCAGACCAACCTGGTTTCCTTCTTTGATTGAGTGACCAGCTTACTGGATCGGGGGAACTCTGTTGATGTGATTTATCTGGATTTCAGTAAAGCTTTTGATAAGGTCCCCCATGACATTCTGATGGGCAAACTGGAAGACTGTGGAGTGGACTATAGGACAGTTCGGTGGATAGGGAACTGGTTAGAAGACCGCACTCAAAGAGTGGTGGTCAACGGCATTTCATCAGATTGGAGGGAGGTGTCCAGTGGGGTGCCGCAGGGCTCGGTTTTGGGCCCGGTACTTTTCAATATTTTTATCAATGATCTGGATGAAGGAGTGGAAGGGCTGCTCATTAAATTTGCTGATGATACCAAATTGGGAGGAGTAGCAAACACCCAAGAAGATAGAATTAAAATTCAACAAGACCTGAATACTCTGGAGAAGTGGGCAGCTGTGAATAGGATGCAATTCAACAAAGACAAGTGCACAGTATTACATCTGGGCCATTAAAATGGGAAGCACAAATACTGGATGGGGGATACACTTCTGGGCAGTAGTATATGTGAAAGGGATCTTGGGGTAAGAGTGGACTGTAAACTAAATATGAGCAGTCAGTGTGATGCGGTGGCAAAAAAGGCGAATTCAGTCCTGGGTTGTATCAAAGGGGCCATAGCATCGAAATCGCAGGAGGTCATAGCCCCTCACTATACTGCCTTGGTCAGGCCACACCTGGAGTATTGTGTGCAGTTCTGGAGGCCTCACTAAAAAAGGATGTGGACAAAATTGAGAGGGTGCAGAGGAGAGTGACGAGGATGATCAGGGGTCTGGAGACGGAGCCCTACGATGAAAGGCTAAGGGCCTTGGGAGTGTTTAGTTTGGAGAAGAGGAGATTGAGGTGGGACATGATTGCTCTCTTTAAGTATTTGAAAGGCTGTCATTTGGAGGCGGGCAAGGAGCTGTTCCAGTTGGCAGCAGAGGGTAGGACCCAAAGCAATAGGCTTAAATTACATGCACAAAGGTACCGGCTGGATATTAGGAAAAACTTTTTCACGGTCAGAGTAGTTCAAAAGTGGAATCAGCTGCCTAGGGAGGTGGTGAGCCCCCCCTCACTGGCAGTTTGCAAGAAGAGGCTGGATGAATACTTGTCAGAGATGCTTTAGGCTGATCCTGCACTGGGTAGGGGGTTGGACTAGATGGTCTCTATGGAACCTTCGAATTCTATGAGCCAAGAAATTAAATTGTGACTTTTCATATTGACTTTTTAGACTTGTACCATGAAAACACTGCTGCATTCCTCTGTCACTGTCAGTAGTTATAAGATGCCAGTTAGATCCTGGTCTAATTGACCACATAACTGATGATACTGTTGAATTCCGAGTAAGTAAGTAAATTTACAGTGGTCGTGAAACTGGCTGTGATCATATCAGCATAGAGTTCACAGGGCTGAGTGCTTAACGAGAAAATTTCATAAAATATAGCAAGAGGGTACAGAGTAATTTGGGTGCAAACATATTCATTCCTTATAGTAATCTGAACGTGCAGTATGTCTTATTTGTTTTTACTTCATTAGCAAAAAACTTAGTTTGCAGAAATAGCTTTACTGAGTTAGTCCATGCAGAGTGGTGTTTGCTAGTTTGTATGAAAAAGAATGTATCCTTGAGGAGCGTTTTTTTTTTAAATCCAAACCACTGGTATGGGGACATGGCTAGCATATCATGTGAACCTAATGCAATCTGCCCCCCCCCCCATCCTAACATAATATTGCCAGAAGATCTGTGGTGCTCAAACAGGATCTATACTTCTCACCTGTAAATAGTCAGATGGAGGCTTGTTTTCTTATTAGCCACACAGGGCTTCTTATACGCCCACAGCAGGGAAGTAAAGAATATCCTTATAGAAAGAGCTGTTACTATTGTCAAATATCTAGAAGTCTTCAGAGAGCAAATAGGTGTGATGTTTCATTAGTGGTGAAGATAGTTTCAGATGGCATGACTATAACTGATGCCCGCAGTAAGCATAGTTTTTGTCTGATTACAACTGTTAAGTGAGAAAATCAGTACAGAAGAATACAAGTGGTTGTTTAGTGGACTGGTCAGTATTTATCACTAAGATTCTTTGAGCACTTAGTGCAGGACTTGGCTGCTAAATGAATTTCCTGCACCTTACTGGAGTATTGTTCTTCATGTAGTGTTATGTTATTGAAAAACTGGGTTGTTGCTGAAATTGCACATTAGGAAAGACAATATGGCTTGTATCCAGTAGATTTCTGTAAACAAAAAGGGGGCAATTTGTGAGGTGCTGTGGGATTTGGGAAGTGAGAAAGTCACTCTCCAAATCCCTTCTATCAATGGAATTTACTATTGGATCCAAGCTGGTAGGGTTTTGCTTGTGGGACAGATCTTTCCCACTTCCTCTTTCTGAGCATTGGTGGTCAATACATCAGTACAAAGGGGGTGATGGAACTGAAGTCTTCTTGTTCCTTTGTGCAACTGAAGGGGAAGAGAGTTGTTGTTCCTACTGGCAAGACTGGGTAAGGGGTTTTATTTCCATGGCATATAACTGGGGAGTAAAAGAGTAAAGCCTAGAGTATGCAGGATACTTTCTTTTTCCTTAAAACATCTCATGAATCACCCAAAGAGACTCGCCCAGAACAAAGTTGGTTGGGTTTTCCAGAGCAATTTCTGTGAGTTTGCTGATTTCTCCTCCAAGTCCAAAGTATGAATAATTTGCATGATCGTTAATCTAAATATTCAGATTTTTCTATTACTAAAATGGAAAAAAATGTAGTGCTTTACTACAGAAAGAAGTTGACCCAAAACTATTTCTACAGCTAAAAGGAAAGCATCCTTTGCAGTTCCTACTGTTTTAATTACATTTAGCATGCTATTGTTTCCATTTAAATTATAGTAATTAAATATACACATCTTCTTTGAAATCATTTAATTGAAGACTCGCTTAGTACCCTATGGCTTTTGGGATGCTAATGTATTTGCTTTCACTCAGACATTTTTTTCTTACCTTCACCACTTCAGTCAGTCATTTTTTTCTGTACATGTTTTTCAAAATACGAGGAGTTTTAACAAGTTTTTAACAAGTACACACACAATGTAGCCTTATACAGAATCAGACAATCAGTCCATCCATCTCAGTGTTATCTACTCTGACTATCACAACTCTCTGAAATCTTAGGTAGAAAAAGTCTTTCTTAATACCTGTAGACCTGAACACTTGAACGGGAGATGCCAGAGGCTGAACCTGGGGCCTTTTGTATGCAAATAAAGTATGCGTTGTGCCAGTGATAGCCTCTCCACGCCAAAGTGCAAGAATGAAAACAGCATCTTTCCGTTGACTGATGATGAGGGCAATGCTTGAGGCCTTTCATGAAATCTCCTTGTTCCTGTACTCCTTGCCCAGCCAGACAGAATTAGATTTTTTTAGAACCTGATGATGAAATAGTAAATTAGATGTAGCAGACCATATTTACATCTGGCATTAATTCTGCAAAGGAACTGGTGGAACTGCATTGATTTGTGCCAGCTGTATGTTTGGCTGCTAAATAAAATGATGTTCAAATCACGTTATGCTAAATCGAGTGTGATCAAAGTTTTCTGAAGCTGCAGGGTATGTAATTACATATCTTAAAGAGATAGTCGGGAAACCAGGAAGATCTCAGCTTTCTCATTCTTGCCCTTTCAACCCCAAAATCCCTATTTTGATGTCTCATTTGAGTAAATCAAATCCATTCTTTTTTAGTGTTGCAGCATTTAGCAGTTCCTTGACCATATTTTACCTATCAAATGCACACACTTGATGTTATTTGTGTATCAATAAACCTTATAGTATACAAGTGTGGGAACCACAGTGGTAGAGGAGATTTTCCTTACCCTCTCCTGAACACACATACCCCTTTTATTCCCTTTCTGTTCCTTCACTCTGGCCCTACTATTCCTCTCCACACCTTTAGGCAGTCACTCTTTCTTCTCCTGCTTTTCCTGACAGTCCACTACTTCTTCCCCCCACCCACTCACTTCCTTCGATTTCAAAGTGAAATAAATGATAACTGATAACTTGTGAGTTAGTCATGATCCTGGCAGCCATTTTAAGCAACGTCTTCTGTGATTGCCTAGGTAATCCACAAGATGAGTTTCCTGAGATCACAGTGCTATGTTTTGATCTGCAGGGTAGGGCCACTCATGGGTATTAGATATATAATTATAAGTGGTAAACATTGAATGTAGAAATACTGCATAGGGCAATAGCAAGAAGCACAGAACTGAAACTGCTGGCAAAAATATAGATATAAAAAGAAATGGAATAGGGAATATTGTTCACCCTAGTTACATCAGCATGTCAATTTCACATTGTCCATTAAGTAAAAACAAGATGCCAGCTGAGGCTGAAGCAGCTGCTGTATGTGGGCAGTAGGGTGAACCTCTATTCACCACTAGCATTCATCATGACTGCTTCTAAAATGCAGCTAATGATGATGTGACTACCAGAGCCTGGTCATGCCATTCTGCTGTCAGTCAAGTCATGGGTCATCCTCATGGTGGTTTATGACTGAGTGATCCCCCCCCCTTTTTTTCCTTTTCCTTTATTTCCAGCATCATACAAAATACAGAATATTTGTAGATTATCATATGGTTTGGCACATAGAAAAAAAAATCTTCTTCTAAACCAACAGCTAAATATCACACTGTTAGGCTGTTTAATTGGGTGATTAAGTTGGCTTAGCATTAAAAAATGGACACTGATCATCAAAACAATAAAAAAACTGGTTTCTTGATGGCTTCATCTGAGGCTCTCAAGCTCCCCATTGTATATTTAAACACATTTATTAGTTTCATCCTATTTCTCCCTATTTCTCATCTCCATGGGAGATATTGTCAAGCTTTGTTTACATTTCTTAAAATGGCCACCAGTCCTCATTTGCTCTTGCCACCCACCCCTTTGGAATGTTGGTTCCAGCTGATTGAAGAGCTCTTCCTTACAGAGAAAATAACCAGCAACTTGATGAATAACAAGCAGTTACCAGATCAAAATGCAGTTCCCTACAGCTAGACCAATGAAAGGAGCTTTTTGTCTGGATACCTGGGGTAATTATTAATTAAAGGTTTTTTGTTGTGGTTTTCTCTTCCATCATTTCAAAGGCATCAGCTCTGTACAAGCAGAATTTTCAAAGCTATATCAACAAGCAATTGATTTATATTGTTCCTGCATACTTCAAATTTACCCAGTTTTCTATTTTCATGAAGTTCTGTTGAGGGAGCAGGAAGATATTCACTGTTTCCCAGCTGCTGCAGCTGCTTGGGCCCCAACTTATTTTTTAACCAGAAAGTTCATGGTTCCAACCAATCAAGGATCCTATTTGGATTTGGCTGGTCCTTTTAGTTGCCTGAACATTGGTTCAAAGGGTAGGAGAATTTAGGAACATCTTGCCTTCCTTCTCCTGAATGTCTTGCCTTCCTAGGGACTGGCTTGCCTGGATGATTTACTCTTAGATGAAGAAGCAGAGCTGGTATGCTTGAGAAACACATGGCTGAATGATTCTGATAATGTTATTCTGTCACAACTGGTCCCAGGTATGCAGTCCTTCAGTCCTGAGTAGACATGGGCACAAACCGCATTACAAACTAAAAAAACCCATGAACCGCCTGATCGTCTGTTCACGAGCCAGCGGTTCATGAGGGTCCATGGCCAACAAACCAGCATTCGTTGGAAGCCTGGTTCATTGCGTTTGCCCACGATTCGTGAAGCCAGACAGTCAGGCACCATCAATCAATTCCCTTGGAAACGTAGCTGGGGGAATGCCTGAACTCTGTCTGCACTCCTTCTGTCACCCTGGAAACCCGAATCGAAGCCCAGCTTACCTTGATCGGCAGGTCTTCCTTCCAACCATGGAACTGCAAAATGGTTACATGGGAGAATACACCCGGGGGGAGGGAGGGGGAAGGGGGGTGTTCTGTAGCCATGGGCACTCCAATCTCATCCCTGCAAACCCTGATAGGCAGTTCTGATGGCCACCCCCTTGTACACTGGGCCAGCGTCAACTGGTGGCTCTAATTGTATTGAATAGGAGTTTCTGGGGGCCTCGGATTGGAGAGGGTATAACTCCAAGATCCCTATTGCAATCTTGACCAAACTTGGGTGCTGGCTGGAGGAGAGCCTGCTAAACACTCCCTGGGAATATGGGCTCTCTAAGGCCAACAGGGTCCATTCTGATGCCCACGAATCACAAACCTCGAACCAGTTCATCAGCGGGAAATGTTCGTTTTGGTTTGTTAGTTCGGGTTTGTCGGCAGCACCGAACCACAAACCGCTAGTTCATTAAATTTTTTTTGTTCGTGCCCATGGCTAGTCCTGAGCAAGGAAGATGAGAGAGAGTGTTTCCGAAATCCTCCACGAGTCTTTCTCCTTTTGCAGATTCCTGATACATACACTGGCCAGTTTTGAAAGTTTGTACCTTATTGTTGGATACCAGGTGCAGATTAAGGCTCCTGATGATTTGCTGTCTATCAAACTTAGCAGAAGACAACCCCCCCCCCCATCGGATTTATTTTATTTAATTTATTTACCTTATAGTTTGCCTTTCTCACTGAGACTTAAGACAGATTACACAGTATAAGTCAATACAGTCATCAAATGGGCATTTTGATAAACAAGACATTATTGGTAAGGATAACAGAAATTTGGAAACAAGTAGAAATCTGATACAGAGCTAGAAAAATGGCTAAAACAAGGCATTTTCATTGATATGACATATTAAACAGTGCAGAACTATCGAGTAGGAGCATACTTGCAACCAGCAGTACACGGAAGTATACAATATCTCTCTGAACAATTTCCCTGATCTTGGACTTGGTACTGAAGATTTCCACATTTATTGTCCTGTGGAACTTCTGTATCCATGCTGAGGTGGCCTTGTGTGGCCAAACTCAGGACTTCATAGTGTCTCATTGATCCAATTAGCATTGAGAAAGTCTTGGGTATTTTAGAGACTGACCATTGATATGGTCAAGGCATTGGTTGGGGCATAGAATTCTGGGCTATTCAAGGTTATAAAACAGGGTCACTCAACAGTATCCTCTCATTCCCCCATTGGATTTTAGCTGCACTGTTTACCAGAAGGTTAGAGCGTATGAAGAGTCTGAGGAAATGATTCAAGTGACAGTAAGGAAAAACTTGTGCTGAGTCAGACACAGCACATCAATCCCATTTGAAGGTCTATGAGGGGACAGTAATAAGAGGAAAGAAGGTTTTCTTCTCCACTTCCATTGTATGAGCTGAATCACATTTGGCACAGTTATCTAGGGTGATTCAAAGTCATTAGAACAAGCAGCATTACAAATGGATAGTGAATTGGCAATCAGCTGTGATGATTTTGCTTGTTTCTTTGCTGATAAAATTGCTCTGAGCCAGTCCAACGCCCAATTTGAATGCAGTTAGCCTACCATAGGCTTTGGAAGCACAGTTTGGTCAAATATGTCTACATAGTTTTGGTTTGATCTTCTTGAGGAATGTTGACAGGACCCATAGAGTTGGGATGGCCATCACCTATAAATTAGATCCTTGTCCTAGCTCATTGCTTAATGCATGTTAAGATAAGATAAATGGCACATATTGTGAATGTTTTAAATACATCTATGGCTAAGGTCATTTTTCCAAAACATATTAAGAAGGTTGTGTATCGCTGCTAAAAAAAAATCTGCAAAGATATTTTGTCCAATTATATGTATCCAATTTTCCCTTTCTAGACGAGCAAGTGATGTTAAGGCTTTCTGGCTGACACATTATTACCCCTTGACTCATTTCAGTCAGCCTTCATACTAGGCAATAAAACTGGAATGGTTTTAGTTGCTCTGGGGGATAATCTATATTTTAAAGAACAAGGGAAATACATACCTCTTATTCTTGCTGCCTAACTAACCATTCTTAGAACACTGATATCACTCATTCCATGTCTTGGATTTCCCTTTAAAGTTCTACAAGGATTATTAGTATCACTGATGAAACAACTTTATAAGCTTCTTTAAATATGCTTCTGGAAGTGACCTTTTTGTCTTAAGCTAGTGGTCAAGTGGAGGAGGGCTAAAACTAATGCTAAAACCAAATCCAGATAATATGGAAGTGATGCTGGTTAGTAAGCATGAAGATTTGGAATGGACTGTGCTGCCTATTTTAGATGATGTTAGGGTCTGCCCCACTGATTCAACTTTTATTATCCTCCTTTGTTCCTGGAGAAATGCATTTAGATGGTTCAGAGAGGGCTTTCTTTCAGTTACATCAGCAATTATCTTTCCTTCTGAACTCAGCCTACCTAGGTACGCTGACCCATTCTACTGTAACCTCAGTGCTAGACTACTGCAATTTATTGTGTGGTGTGACTAAAAGATAGCAACTGCTCTTGGAGCAAAATATGAGAGATCAACTTTTGATTAAATTTAGAAGATTTGGATGCACATCTGTTCTTAAACATCTTCATTCGATTTCTACTTGTTTTTGAGTTCAATTTAAAGAGCTGGTTCTTTAGAACCTCCATGAGGACTCACATATTTGAAAGGCCATTGTTTCCCTGTATAGTCCTGTATGACAACCGTGTTCCTCCTAGCAATTCTCCTTACCTACCAAACATTCCTGTTTAATACAGTTTCTTTTACTGAAGCCACAAGAAGGCACTTTTGCTGTCCAAATAGGAGAAATTTTAGCCAAGGAATCATAATTTTTTGTCAAGGAAGACCATGTACCAATGTTTAGATTTGTTTATTTTGAACATTTATGAGTTACTTTGTGTTTTGTGTGCATTTCATTTAAATGCCTAAAAATCTGTACTTGTGCTTTTCACAGTGGAACCTGCTATGCAACATCCCATCCCATCCATAGATGAAACAGATTAAGAGGAGGTTTAGACTCTGAGGACCTGAATTATGATGATGATCTTTTTTAGTTCCATAAAAACTGTTGGGATCAACATTAATACAAAGTTACAAACATGTTAATGGGTGTTTTCCACTAACAAAAAGTAATTCTAGTCTCATAATAGCTTTATACAGGAACTGAAAGCATCGTACTTGAATTTCTGCAGGGGGGACTGCTTAGTGGTAGCTATCTTGCATTTTTCACATAGAAAATTGTCATCAGATTTTTTGAACACTCATATGGGGTTGGGGGGTGTCTTGCATGCATCTATCGAGGGTGGCAAGACTGCTGTGACAGCATCATGGAGACTGGCTAAAGGGGGGGGGGATAGGTGTGCATGACTCTCCAGCACTATTTGAGCAGTTTGATGCCTTACCCTTCAACCACTTTGGTGTGCAAGATTAGCTAGTTTCCTCAGTACTTCATGACTTTTTCCTGTCTATTCATATTGATCAAGATCTATGGAGGATTTCTCCTATGCTGCATTACCTAAGAGACATTGAAGTTAATTATTAGAGACATTAGAAGTTAAATATATCACAACATTAAGCAGCTCTGTGGGGGTTAACAATATAGCTAATCTAAGTAAGGATCACAAACTGTTACTTAGAGGGTGGAGGCTTCCTTAGACCAACTTCTCAGGGCTTCACACTCAAGTGAAAACTGGGATGGGCACCACATTGAGGCCTAACTTTCTTATCTTCCCAGAATGAAGAGGCTCAGAGGGGTGTGTGACTTGGAAAGGCCTCCATCAGTACATTGGATTTAGTATTGTAAAGAGCAAGGAGCAAGTTTGCTTGCTTAAATAGGTGGAGAAATGAAGTCTTAGCTGCCCACTCCAAGTAGGTTGGAATGTGGAACGTTAACTAAGTTAACAGAGTTTTCCTATTACTATTTCTTTAAATATTAGTAAAGATGTATGTGATCTAGTAAGCTGGGAAGGCCATATTAAGAGTGCAATGGCAGATGCCAGAAATTTTAACATAGAAGAGGCCAGCCCAAACTGGGACCCAGAGAAGACTCTGGAGAAGCTCACCCAGGCCAGGCTTCAGAGAATGCCAGTGGTGCAGGTGTAGACTTGATCGAATCATCTGGGGCAGGACTGGAGAACATTTACAGCTATCTTGGGAGGCAATTCCACTAGGGTGCTGGTGTGTGTGTGGGGGGGGGGCAGCAATGAAAGAGAATGTCCAGTTATTGTAATAGTTCTTAAGGGTAGTGGCTGAGCTGGTAGCAATCAGGGAAGGAAGGAGGAGGCCTTAAGCAGAGCAGTGGGGAGAGGATCAACTTCCTCCCTTGGTGAGATTGCCCATTGGTGGATAATGAAGGTGTTGGAACAAAGAAGACAGTCTCTGAAGCCTTTTTCGTAAATTGATAAGATGGACAAGTGGCAGCCTCTCAGTTTGCTGTGTCTTTCAGTGCTCACAGTGTGACTGTCCAACCCTACTTGAACCTACTCTGCCACATTGTTGCCCCTTTAAGCAGATCGGCTTGGGTGTGACACATTACCTTAGGCAATGGACTAAGGTAAGGAGAGTCTCCTGATGACCCAACCCACATCTGGAATTGATTGCTGTTCTTGAAGGAGGTGACCTTGTATTAGATTTTTGGTTGTGACAAGTCAGATGTGGGATCTTAAGATCGAGTCACTGATTCCCTGTTGTTCCAGTGTGTGCCCCTCTTTCACACTACCACCCACCATTAACCTCCCTTCTCAGCTTTTGGTGCTTCATAGGCAGATAAGGGCAGAAAGCCTTGACCCAAATCCACACCAGATCCAGAGGGTCCACCAAACAGACAGACAGTTGCCTATATTTACTTCCCCTCACCTAGCTACTGCCCAGGGCTATTGGGGAAAGGGAACTTAGTGTTAACTTTCCCTACATACACTGCCACCATTTAATTATATTTGGCTCATTCATCATAACCAGAGTGAGTTTTGTGTGTGTGTTTTATTTCCTCTCAGCCAACAACTTCAAGCTAGCCATGGAGTTAAACCAGAGAATAACAATAACTTTATGATATAGAACACTGGAGTGAATGATTTTAAAATGCATACATATATTGTGGTTAAACAAGAAATGGTTACTATGTATCAGGATAGGTGTTAACAGCTAGCTATATCTCTGCTGCTGCTTCTTAGCAGCTTCAAAACCCTCTGTCTCTCAGAAATTGCATTAACTGATCTTCCAGTGGACTAGTCACAGTTGAGTGAATAGTCCCATCATCCTGACAGCTATCACTGGTTATTTCCCGGAGAGGTGGATCTGGAACCAGTCTTGTTCATCACACAAGGTTTGGTCATCTTGTTTGTTTTGAGTAGCCTTGGTTGGATGGGTATAGTGGCAGTGCTCTCCCCCAAAGCCAGAGTGGTACACTAGTTAGTTGTGCAGGGATTGTTATAGGATCTTTTTTGTGAAAGTAAACACAGTTTGACAGGTGGGAACTTGTGATGATTATATTCTTCCATGCATCTACAATCAGAGCATGACTTATGATGATATCACTAGATATGACTGGAGTAATAGATGATGGATGGCCCATTAGGTAGTAGTCCATCCTACGAACTCAAACAAAAGAACCTGCTTGAGTTCTTATAAAATAAATTGTAAAAACGGTGTTATTTTTATATGCATAAAGGCAGGATATTAGACTGGATCTGTAGAAACTGGGGGATGCTACCATTCCCAATGAACCCCTACTTTGCCTTAGCAACGTTTTCTGTCTATAAGATAAGACATAGCCTGCCTTATGTTAGCTGAAGGCAAAAGAATGTAATACTTATGAAGATACTTTTACTATTGCTTATTTTGATATAGTTTGATGTTCTTTTTAAAATCACAATTCAGCAAAAGAATTAAAAGTTGCCTAGGGTCATCAGAATATCTTTTTCTGTATAGAGAATAGTGAAATGTATAAGAATGAAAAAAACCACCAAATTAACATTATTTTTGTGCAGATATATCAGTTTTGATAACCATTGTTGTCCTTTTCAATTCTCCTACTCTGGGTTTCTTCAGGAATACATAACAAGGGCAGTCTAATCTATATTTCAGAGTATGTGAAAGATCAAGAAAGTTTATTCCAATGTCTTCTGGAATTCTATGTTTCTTCCCGTCTTCCCGATGATTCAGCACAAACATTGTGTATAAGGAATATTTACTAATAGGATTAATGATGTGACTTCCTCTCCTTTCCCTCCCCCCAACAATGTTCAGAATCTTTGGACATTTCAGTCTCCGCTCAGAATGGCAACTAGTAAAAGTGGACTACAAATCCATCTTTAGCCGGAGGTGCACCAAAGATGACTTCCAGACATGGCACCTACATAACCAGGTACTGCTAAATTGAAAGATATTTCCTTTTGCTGTACATGAGGCTTCTTACCTAGCTTTGAGTGCTATTATAAAGAAATAAGTCTCTTTGATTCCCTGTAATTGAAAAATGCCATGGCCTGGATGGCCTAGGCAAGCACTATCTTGTCAGATCTCAGAAGCTAAGAAGAGTCGGCCTTGGTTAGTAATTGGATGGTAGACCTCCAAAGAAGACCAGAGTTGCAGAGACAAGCATTTCCAAACCACTTCTGTCACTCTCTTTCCTTGAAAACCCCAACGGAGGTTTTCAGCTGTGGCTTGACAGCACTTTCTACCACCAATTGAAAGATGGGCAGGAGAGATGTCTGAATAGGGAGAATCCCACATAAGCTAAAGGGAGAAAAAAAATCTAGCTAGTAAGCACCAAATGCTAGAAGACAAACAGTTTGGTTGTGCTTTAACCCCCAAGCTTTCATGTTAAGAGAAGCAAAGATATGAGTGAGTCAAAAGCAGGTTAGAGGAAGACTAGAACAAGAATAAACGAAGAACACAAAGGGAAGAAAAAAACTGGGAATTTTTATATTCAGTACTTGTACAAACAGTAATTTTGATTAAACACATTGTAGCTGTTATGAGTTGATTAATGACAAGATACACTAGGAATTGAATTGTAATTGTGGCAGAAGGCAGACTTAATCATCTGAGTCAAGATTTAATGTTGAAATCACAAGCTGAGTTCAGAAGTTGGAAAGCTATTCCAGAAGATAAGATCAGGTCACAAAAATGGTTAGTGGTTATTATCTTGGATTGTTCTTTCTTCTAAGTCTGAATGGAAGGGAGAATATAAAGAATCCAACTGAGAATGTATTGAATGCCTTCCCCACCCAACATCTCGATGCCCTTTTCATGTCTCCATTCTATGTAGTTTTGGAAGTAGCCATTTAGCCAGCAGACTAGAGATGTGCACAGGAAAAAAAATCAGTAAATTTGGGTTTGGTAATAGTAAACGGGGGGGGGGGGGGGATTGGAATTCCCTGAATACTGAATTGATTCTCCAGTTCAGTTTTACAGAGCAAATTTGGTAACATTTGGCCATTGTTTCCTAAGGGAAACACAATTTGGGTTTTTGACCAAATTTCACTAAATTTGCAGGGGACCTACTTCTAACTATCTTCTACCTATCCCCCAAGTTTCATAAAGATTAGACCTTGGGGGTCCATTTTATGCCCCCTCCCCAAAGAAGGTGCCCCCAGCCACCTCTAATCTCCAATATTCCCTAAGAAGGTTATCCAGAGGGCTGGGAGTGGCATTTTGCAAACAAAATTTACCAGACTTGCAGGAGACCTACTCCTAACTTTCCTCTACAGATCCCGCAGCAAGTTTCAGGGAGATTAGAGGGTCCAGTTCTGTGGACACCTGAACAAGATGCCCCCAGCCACTCCATTTGTTCCTATAGTAGGAAAAACCTCCAAGCTGACTCCCAGTGCAGAGACACATAGACTAAGGCTGCTGTGGCCACAAGCACACTCCCAAATACAAGCTCCACAACAGACAGTCCAACAAAACCAAACTGATGCCCTCCTTAAAACCCCAGCACCCCCAGAGCAGGCTGCCAGCTACTCTCCATTGTTCCCAATGATGTGAACTTTTACAAGTTCATTCCCAGGGCCACATACACTCAGAGCAAGAATGCCACAGCCAAGGTGCACTCCTAAATGCAAGTTCATCCCTGGGGAAGCCCAGTAGAACCAAACTGACACCCCCTTCCCAAAATACTCCAGCATCTCCTGAGCAGGCTGACCAGCCACTCCCCATTGTTCCCTGTGAGGACCAACATCAGACCAGAGAATCACCCAAACCAAACTGAAGCAAGCAAGCACAGTTGCATAAGATGAATCCCACCCACATGGCCTCAGGCTGAAATGGATAGCACTCTCCATGCTCATCAGAGGGCATGAGAGGAACTTCTGAGCCTCGAGAGAGAGGTCCAGCCAGACCTTATCTTTCTTGGCCCAGTCACTCAGCAGATCAGTGGAAAGCAACTCACAGGGGTCTGAAAAGTAGTCCCTGACTATTGCGTCCACAGAATCCCAGCTCATGCGCCTCATGTTCCCAGAGGATCTGAGGGCACATTGGAGTGTCTTCATTTCCATGGACATCCCAGCGCTGGCTGTGGGGGGAGCTTGCTGAGAAGGGGCGGGAGGAGGACCAGCAGAGCTGGGTCCCTTCCCCATTCCCTCTGCTGGTAGGAGGCCCCTCTTGGTATTCCTACACCTCACCCACAAAGAAAGGGCATCTCTCACACTGATGAGGGGGTTGCACATGGTCTCAACACGTACAACTCACTCTCGGTGAGTGGCTGCAGCCAGGATGTAATGCCCTGTTGCAGCCTCCTCACAAGCACATGCACTCCAGGAACAAAATGCATGTTCTGTGCCTGGATCCAGGAAGGAGGTAATAGTACTCTGAAGTGTGTGCACCAGAGGAATGACTAGACCCAGGTCACCATATCAGATGATACCACAAAGGTGAACTCCTTGATGGGTCTCCTGACCACCACTGTTTGGGAAATGGTGAGCCAATCCTCTGGGCTGGACTTGCCCTGCCCCCTCCAAATGTCACTCTCTGAGAGTCACACTATGAGGGTGGCCTGCTGCTTCACCAAATGCTCGAGCATGGCACAAGTGGTGTTCTGGTGAGTGACAACATCAGAGATCAGGAGATGCTCTATTATGCCTGTTCTGGCCTGCTTCTGGCACAATTGATGAGTAAACGCCACCACAACAGGATAAAATAGAACAGGAGAACAACAAAATAAACACTAACTATAAAAAGTAAAAGCCAAATCAAAACACTCCCCCCCACACACAAAGCACCCCTTCATATAGCAACCCCCCATTTTTAAAATGCAAAGTAAAAAAACCCCATTCCCCTCCCTCCCAACCCTGTCTCTTCCAGACATCAGGCCAATCCTCTCCCCCTAAATTAATAAAATAACCCAGTATGTCTATGACTCTCAAACTAGGCAGCAGCAGAAGTCCTGCAGGTGCAGAAGTTCTCCAAGTGCAGCAGTAGCAGAAATCCTCCAGGGGCAGGTTTTAGCAGGCAGCAGCAGGAAGGAATCCACTGGGCAGCGGGATACAGTCACAATCCAGATCAAGTCCGAAGCAGGCCAGGCCAGATCCTGGAGAGTCCACAACCAGCAGGAGGCAGGGTCTCAGATCTCTCCAGGCAGTCAGAGCACACAAAATGGATGCTGCTCTGAGGCAAGCCAGACTATTTAACTCTTTGCAGGGCAGTTTAAAATAGGCATTCTCCTTCTAGAGAATCTCATTGTCCAGAGCTCCTGAAAGGACTGACTACTCACTCCCCTTCCCTTCCATCTTCCCTCTCCCTTCTGCCTCTGCCTCATTCCCCCCTCCCTTCTTCCCCTCCCATCTGGTAAAAAGGCAGGAAACAGTGTTTCTTTGCTTTTCCTTAGCAAAGGAACAACAAAGGAACAGCCCAGCCATTATTACTGAAGGTTACCAAATTAACCCAAATTAGTTTGGCAAACTTGAGTTCAGGAATCCCAAATCTGATTTGGTATTCCCTTTGAGTTTGGTAATACCAAATTTTACTGACTCAGGTAAAATTTGGTGCTTTTAAGGAATACTGAACTTGAATTGCACACCCCTACAGCAGACATAAGAGAAGTAGTGTTCTAGGTTTTCTGTTGTTTTTAAATGTTGTTTTCAGGGATTGAAGACTAGAAATGAAGGGTCAAGGGTCCGATGTAATTCATGCCTCTCTTTTCTAAGCTCTAATTGTGTGGCTTTCTGGAAGGATTGAGCTTCTGTTCCTCTGTTACAAATTAAGCAACTCAGACAGAAGTGTAGAATTTATCAGCATTCCTGACTTTATTCTAACTCACCTTTGTTCTGCTCCAAAGGGTGAACCTTGTGTTATGGGAGAGAGGAAGATCTATAAAAAACGTAAGGCAGGGGCATGGTGTGCACTGAATAGAGACTATTCGAGAACAGTTGTCTCCGAACCTTGCATCTGCGCCGAATGGGACTTTGAATGGTAAACAACATTGTCCTTTCTTGAGTGCTTATTTGTGTCTGGTTAACTCTCTTTGCCAGAGTCTGTGGAATTCCAAAGGCGATGAAAAGTAATATAACCTTGTTCTTTGTTGATAACTCTGATAGAAATGCAGTAAAGCAGGAATAAGGAACTTTCTCCCATGCAAATGTGCTTCATGAGTTCTTTGTACCCAAAATTCAGACAATCTACCTATTTAACTTGGAGGATTTCTCCAATTCATTTTAGAAGTTGGTTCCTGTATATGATAATTCTTTGTTATTATGTGATCAATCCTTGTGTGCACTGGAAAAATAACAGCACAAAAACAATTCTTTTTCACCCTGTCTTATCAGTTTGTATATGTGATATACATATGCATAAGCCAATTTAAAGGGAGGAGGAGTATTCTCTGCAAATTGCAGCCATCTGGGTGAAGTCTGCAAATCAAAGTCTGCAGATCGGAGCTGATCTGGAAAGTTGGAACTACAAAATGCAGGGAGTAGGAATGGGTGGGGGGAGCAAGCAAGAGCTTCCTTCTACACTTTACTATGAATGAGATCCAACTGTTGTCTTCTTCCCAGGACTGGTCTTGTGTCCAGTTTTCCCTAATCCCAACTGGTAACTTTGGGAAGATTTTTTAGCTTCCCACCTCCAAAGAAAGAAAGAAGTCATCTGGTTAAACTTGCAACTAAGTTTGCCCAGCAATTTTCCCCTTTCCCATTTTGGGGAGATAACATTCCAAAAGTGAGAATGAGAATGCACATAAATACAGCTGAAAATAATGTATATTTTTCTTTCTCCTTGCAGAAAAACGAATGCTGAATTTGTATTAGAATACTTGCTTGATATTTCTTTTCTTTAGCTCTTTATTTACCCTTGTCAAGAAAGCTTTTCCAAGCAAGGCGGAGAAGCAGCTGGACTTGATGATTTTTCTAACATGCAAACCCTGGGGCTTTTGAGTGGGAAGGTGGGCAGCGAGTGTGTTTTTAATATACATTTACCAGAAGTTAATGAATGAGTCTGCAGCCTTCAGGGCATTCACCAATGTTGTCTTTAATTTTATTAAATATTAATGCGGCTCTTTCTTTCTTTTGGGCAGCACGTGGCTCCTTCTGAACATTTTTAATTACCAAGTCACTACCAGGCATTATTTTTTTAAAAAAAAATGCAGGGCTGGCCTGCTGAGAATGATTAAATTTGAACATCAAGAAGAAAAGTATTAGGAAATCTTTGATCCTCTTTAAACTGTTCAAAAATGTTTGCCCTCCAAAGAATATTCAGAATTCAACACGTTTTATGGGCTATGCTTGACCCCTCAGTTATGCTACTTTCTGAATCCTTAGAAGGCTTTGGGAAAGTCAGAGCCAAACAACATGATTTGAACACCAAATGTTTGATTTTTGCCATTAAAAACAGAAGAGTAGGTCATTTGGAAGATCAGAGCATGGTACTACAGAAGGGGGTAGTACTTCTCCCCTGTTTCCCTGATAGAAAATCCCCATCCTCTCAGCGACTTTCCAGAGTCCCTTCTGCATGAAGCCTATATATTTTCCTATACATTACAGTCTATAACACTTATTTTACAAATAGTAGATTGTGTGTATAGGAGTCAATGTGAATTTGCGTGTGTGTGTGTACCCAGGGTTGTCATACAGGGACCTTTGAATTCAGTCACAGGCCACATCCCTCCCTTCCCCATGTTCATAGAATACCTGAGAAAGGAAGCACTTTGTGTAAACCAGGTCTTCATTGGCTCTTGGTTAAATATTTTTTTGTGCTCTCCTATTGAAATGCTATTTTACACAGTCACCAGCATTGTCTCAAATGTTAGGATTCCGGTTATTGTTCAGTCAGGTATTGACCACATTGGTGATATTTATTCCATTGTTAATTTTTTGGGAATTGCGGTACATGTACTGAAGGGTCTAGAGAGGTCAAAAGATTGTGGAAGGGGGAAAATATGTTTAAAAAATTAAACCTATAATGCCATGATAGGACTGCATTGGATTCAAGTACTATGATCAAGGGTCAAGTTCTGCATATCTCCATTCTTGGCTACCAGTGTGCTAAGATGCGTATCTGAACTATACACTTGCCTGATCTCTGTGCTTCATTAAAATTATTTGTCTTATCTTGTTGTTGTTGTTGTTGATGATGATGATGATGATGATGATGCTAACAACAACAACATTGTATTTATATACTGCCCTTCAGGACAACCTAACACTCACTCACAGTGGTTTATAAATGTTATTATTATGCTCACAATAATTACTCTGTGAGGTGGGTGGGGCTGAGAAAACTCCCAAGAGTGTGACTGACCCAAGGTCACCCAGCTGGCTTCAAGTGGAGGAGTGGGGAATCAAACCTAGTTATCCAGATTAGAGTCCTGCTGCTCTTAAATACTACACCAAACTGGCTCTGCAAGAACATCCCATTGTCAGCACTGAATTAAAGCATGCAATATTGTACTTACTTCCTGGAGGGACAATATGTCTCCTGCCTTGACCAACCAACCCCCAATTTGGCACGTCTCCTACAGGGCTGTTTCCAGACAGCTTACCTTCTGCCACTCCATGCCGCAACGTTGCAGCTTGTGCCGGAGAAAACGCGAAATAGCACGTTTTCTCGTGCGAGTTTTGCGCAACATGGCGCAAAACTCGCACGAGAAAACGCGATATTTCGCGTTCGCCCCGGCATGAGCTGTGACGTTGCGGCATGGAGCGGCAGAAGGTAAGCCATCTGGAAATGGCCCAGGTAGTAAATGCCAATGAGTTGCAAAAATGGCTTTTCTCCTACACGAATGAAGATTGCAATTGCCTGGACTGGGAAGGACCTCTGTCAGAAATTTTGGAGAGCAGATGATGGTTAGGTTGGACTTTTACAGAGCAGGGGTAGTCTTAGCCACAGGGCATCTGGGGTGGCTGTCCTGGGCCCTGTGGTGAGGGGGGCTGCACTGGGAACACCCCCCCCCCTCATCCTGCAGTAAGCTGCTCTGGTTGCCTGTGTTGCTGCCAGTTGCCTCAGCTTCCTCAGGATGCCAGAAGTGATGGTGAGAGGTCCTGAGACTGGAGGCAGAGAGACAGGGAGTGCCAAGGAGCAGACAGTTCCAAAGGGGCAAAGATAAGAGGGGAGCTCAAGGGTTAAAATAGAAACCAAGTAAAAAATAAAGAGGCGATAAAGAAATTAACATTAGGGCCTGACTGTGAGAGGTGGGTTGGTGGAAGACAAACTGTAGCTATTCCATCGTCCCCAATGCAGGAGAATATGAAGCTCCCCCTCTTCAAGCAACAGATTGATTTCTTCCCTCCTCCAGCAACCTCCCGCCAGACAACCCCAGATAAAGTAGAAGCAGAGCTGTTGCTCCACTGGGGGTAGGGAATGTGCTGGTACAGTTTTATTGCACATGTGCTGAGGAAGACTGGACAGTTTTGTGGCGCTTTTTCATGCTGCAATGTGGGGAGTTAACCTTTGCTCATTTATGGGTTTTTCCCCCTTTCCCCTTCTCATTTGGCAAGCTGCATTGTCTGCCCTGCCTGAAAGCTGGCTGCCTCTTCTTGGCTCCCATCTGGGAAAATCAGATCACTTCTCCTCCTCTCTCTCTGAGCATGAGGCAGCCACAAAAAAGCTGGTGGGGAAAAGGGGTGAGACAGCTTAGAGCAGAACCACAAGTGACAAAAGGCACAGATTGGACACTTGTCTGCTTCCCTCAAGTTTTGATGGGAAATGTAGGCATCCTGGTCTCGCAGCTTCACTCTCTAACTGCTGTCCAATGGACTTTTCAACTGTCACTTGTCCAACATTCCGCCAAGCTGCCTACATTTCCCATCAAAACTTGAGGGAAGCAGACAAGTGTCCAATCTGTGCCTTTTGTCACTTGTGGTTCTGCTCTTAGTTTGCCAGCCTGTGGTAGCAGAATCCATGAAGGAATGTAATCTTAGCATTATGCCATATAGATCAACCAAAGTGGCATTCCTGACTGATTGGACAGTGGGGGAGGGGGTTGTCACTGTTCTAGTAGTAGCGCAGTAGTTCCCAAAACGACTTCAGAGGGCATTTTCACCTCTGAAAACTAGTCTTGTTTTTTTTATCATTCCCCTCATTGCTTTCCTTCCTCCCTTGGCAATCAGCTGTGGTAGCTTCTCCCTTGAAGCCCCTGCCTCCATAGCTCTAGAGGTGACAAGGATGTGGGATGAAGATGAGGGGAGTGTACATATTTTACTATTTATTTACTTCCTGTATACCCCATTTTTCTCCCTAATGGGAACTCAGAGTGGCTTAAAACATTATCCCCTAATTCATTTTATTCTCATAGCAACCCGGTGTTATAGATGAAAATTAGGGGATTGGGTAGGAATGAAGGCAGTGTCTCTGGTTTGTGTGTGGAAGGCCCATCTATAACTTTTCCCAGGGGTCCCTCAATCACTTAGCACACCCTATCCCTCAGAGACAGAGCTTGTCCTCCCAAGACCAGTTTCCTGGATTCTCTTATCAGAAACACCATTTGAAGCTGGGGGCAGGTGGGGAGAAGAAGGAGGTTTGCAGATATTTGAGAAAAGGAGGATTGCCAACAGGCCTGACAGAAAAGCCCAGCACCTTAATGTATAAAAATGGACAGCTGAAGCTCTTCATGGCCTGGTGGTAAATAACATCACACCTCTACCTTTTCTTCCTCTCTTGTTTTACGTGAATCTTCTTGCTCACATGCTTTGATTTCATGTACACATCGGTCTGTCTGCCTCTTTGTAGACTTAAATACAATGTTTGATTATTCCAGGACAATGTGGATTTTAATCTCTGCTGAACTATGAAGCTCTTTTTTGGCCATGGAAAAATAGAGATTTTCCAGTTTAATTTACAGAGTTATTATAAGAATAAAGTGGAGAAAACCACATACATGTTTGAGTTGCAGATATGATCCATAAAAGTACTTACTCACCATAAATTAACACCACTGTTTCTATTTTGTTTCCTTAGTGACTATGGCTACGAAAGACACAGTAATAATCAATGTATCCCAGCATTCTGGTTCAACCCATCTTTCCAGCTGCAAGACTGCAGCCTTGGACAGAGCTACCTGAACAGCACTGGGTGAGCTCTCCGCCTGGAAACTCGTAGTGTCTGTTTTGCCTACCTTGCCATTTTCTACGATTACTTGCAAATAGTAATACAGATACTTTTTCAGAAAACAAAAGTAATATTGGTGGACCATATCCTTGTGAGGAGAAATACCAGCTATGCCACTAAAATTAAATACAAACAAGAGCAATCTATTGTTGGTGTAATTATCAATATAATTCAGTTCTCCATCATCACAGGAACTTATCCTTCTATGGGTTGCGCCTCCTCTATGGGCATGGTATACACACATTTTTGCAAAGGCTTCTACTATTCCTTGGACCCCCCCCCCGCCCCTGGCAAGTCCATGCCCTGTCCACTCCATGGATACATCTCCCTTTCCCAGTTAGGAAAAAGCAGGAGAAAATGCCAAAACACCCTGAAAAAATCAGCAGTGGACCCCCTCTGCCTCTAACTCTCTAGCAGCAGCAGGAGCAAAGAAGACATGGTCTTGGATGGAACACCCCCATAGCAGCAACTAACACCAAGCTGCTGCATGAGGACAGCATGGCTACTTTGTCCTCCAAGGCTCTAGGATAAGCCTCTGGGACAACTCATTGTCAGCTACTATACTCCCCTGTCAAAGCACAGAGAGCAGACAGCAGGCGCTCATCAGCAGAGTCACCTGCAGCTCATCTGAGTTGGTACCTCTTACCTCATTGACTACACAAGGCCAGGAGACCCTAGCAAGGACCAATGCCAAGAGGACACTCCCCCTACCAGCCTTAGCTTCAGGAAGGGGTCCCCAATGCAACACAGGAAGGCAACGGGATCCTCATTTACCTTCCTTCACCCACTATTATCATCGATGGCACTTCTTTCTCCCTGGACCTTCATGTCTACTTCACTAAAAAGGTAGTGAAATATGTCAAATAGGATCTGAAGGGGGAAAGGTGCTGAAAGAGGAGACACCATAGAAAAAGGACAAGGATTCCTCCTCTCCATCTCCCAATTGTTCCTAACCCCATCCCCACCACCCTGCCATCTCAGAGGAGATGAAAAAAGGGGTCCAGTTAGGGTTGATAAAGGAAATTCTCTTAATTCCTCTTTATCTACTTTCTCTCCGAAATCCCACAATCCTTTTATTTTTCTCTTTTTGGGAATTTGGAGTCAATTTCTAACCAATTCCTTTTTGATCAAAGAGAAATTTGAAGAGAAGTGGGAAAGGAAAAGAGGCTCTGCAAAATTTCAGAATTTCACTCTGTAGATGCTCAGAGGCAGGCAATGATTTCCCAAGCCTTCCCTTAACTTAAAATTGCAAGGGCTACAGTTACAAAAAAGTGCCTTGATCCCTCTTTGAAGGGATCACATTGCAAATTTACAATGGCTAATGGAGCATACCAGGGAACTTCAGAACAAAAATCAGATTACAGCTTTTAACTGTGTGGATCATGAAAAGCTATAGATGGTGTTAAAAGAAATGGGTTTGTTATCACATTTGTTTTGATGTCCAATCTGTACTGTGGGCATGAGGCTATTGTTGGAATGGAATATGGGGAAACAGAATTGTTTCTAATTAGCAAAGGTGTCTGACAAGGATGTATATTATCTCCCTATCTATTCAACCAGTATGCAGAACACATCATTTTTATTTATATTATTGATAGTCTGCTTTTCTCACTGAGACTCAAGGTGGATTACATAGTGTGAGATTAGTACAACCAGTATCAAGAGCATAAGGAAAGATGGATTAGATCTAGAAGAAGGTGAAGTGAAAATTGGTGGAAGGAACATTAACAATTTGAGGTATGCAGATGATTCTATATTACTGGCAGAAAACAGTGAAAACTTGGGACAACTACCAATGAGGGTTAAAGAAGAAAGTGCCAAAGCAGGATTACAACCGAACATCAAGAAGACAAAAGTAATGACTACAGAGGAACTGGGCAGTTTTAAGGTTAACAATGAAGAAATTGAAATTATTCAAGATTTTCTATTCCTTGGCTCATTCATCAATCAAAAGGGACACTGCACCAAAGAAATCATACTCACAGTAGATGCCATGTTTATTGGTCTTGTTTCAGGGGCAATTGTCCTATAAGAAGAGATCAAAGTGCCTGAGATCAAAGTGACAGGAAGAAAAAAATATCCCTCAAGAAAGCCCACGAGACCTTATCCCACACCATCACAGCAAGTGCAGCCTCTTTTCCAGAACCTCCATCTCTGGGCAGAGGAACTCTTAACAGAATTCATCCGCTGACACAGTCAGGCTCAATCAAAACCTTCTTAAAATCAAGAGACCTTCTGAATTTTCTGCAGACATCAGTTTAAATGGAGCCAAAGGTGACCTATCTCATGCTACTTTTCTTCCAACAGATGATAGAGCATTTTCATGGCCTCATCGTCATTGACAAAAATCCATGTCAACTATCAAGTAGGCAGGAGAATGCCCTCCCTCCAGTGAGAAGTGACTCTTCTATTCTAGTGGACAGAGTTCCATCTTGCCTCTCTTTGAGCCCATCTCCAAGGTATCTACAACTTCAAAGAAGACTGGCTCAGTTGGCAGGACCTCTTTGCATCCCCAATCAACAAGGTATTGAGATTCCTATCCAGATTTCCATTCGAGGGAATGGAGGGGACAGATTGCCTTGCATCCCACTGACTAAAGGGAGTCCTCTACTCCCCTCCTCCCATGGTCATAACCAAGGCACTCAACAGAATTCAGAGAAGGGCAGCGGTCATCTTCATCACATACCTCTCTAGCCAAGGAGACCTTGGTTCTCCAACTCAATGGTGATGGCACAGCAACTACCATGGATCATCCTGATGGCCCACAACATTCTCTTACAGGGTACTCTGTTCCATCCCAATCTAGGTTGGCTCCACTTCTCTGTATGGAAATTGAAAGGAGGGCATTACTGCATCATAACTACCCCCCCCAAGGCTATTAAATATTGATATCTATCTAGGAGACCCTCTGCCCACAGAATCTGTGAAGCCACTTAGAAAGCTTTCTATAAATGGTGCACAGAAAGAAAATCAGCACATCTAGAGCAGGTGCATTAGAGGTCCTTTGCTTCCGTAAGGATGGTCTGGACCAGGTTCTCAAACCCAACACTCTTTGATACCAGGTGGGTGCCATTTCATCAGTACATCTCATCACAGGACAACCTTCATCCAGACTCAGCTACTTCCTAAAGGGAGAAGCATTATCTCATCCTCCCATTCAGCATTGTTTCCATGCATGGGACCTCCACAAGTTGTTGAGTGTTCTACATAAACCTCCATTTGAACACTTGAAGTCAGTTCCTCTCGTAATTCTATCTTTCTTCAATTCCTCTCAGAATTCTGTCTTTAATAGTATCTTTTCTTATAGTTATTTCAGACAAGAGGATTTCAGGGCTCATTGCCTTTTCAATCAGAGACCAGCTGTATTCTTTTCAAGTGGATTTGATGACCCTGCACACTGTCCCTTCCTTTATGACAAAGGTTTTCCTTCATTCTGTCCTCATCCTAGGCATCTTAGAGAATATGACTAGCATCATTTAGATCTCTGGAGAGTCCTCTGGCTCTGTATTAAGAGGACAGTGGTATTCTGAGAGCCACTTTGGTGTAGTGGTTAAGAACATGGGACTCGAATTTGGAGAACCGGGTTTGATTCCTTACTCCTCCACTTGAAGCCAGCTGGTTGACCTTGGGCTAGTCACAGCTCTCTGGAGCTCTTTCAGCCTCACCCACCGCACAGGGTGTTTTGTTGTGGGGATAATAGTAACATACTTTGTAAACCACTCTGAGTGGGTATTAAGTCATCCTGAAGGGCAGTATATAAATTATTATTATTATGTTATTATTATTCAGATTGTTGGAATCCTTGTTTGTCTCCTTATTACCTAGTACCTATCATGGGGGAGAAAGTATTGTTGTCAACCATATCCAAGTGCATCAATGCTCAAATTTTGCTGGTTTACAACATTCTGCATTTTCCACCCCTCTTAGAAGTCATTGCCCATCCTTCAAGATTGACCACTATTTTTGCAACCCATTCCACCAATGCATCTGTTACAGAAATCTGTAAGGCAGCTGTCTGGATATCAGCCTGTACCTTTGTAAGGCACTACAGAATAGATATGTTTGCCTTGGTCAAGGAGGCATTGGGCAGAAGAGTCCTTCAAAAGGTAGTTCCTCAATAATTCT
Source organism: Eublepharis macularius (assembly GCF_028583425.1). NCBI lineage: Eukaryota > Metazoa > Chordata > Lepidosauria > Squamata > Eublepharidae > Eublepharis > Eublepharis macularius. The sequence goes on from NC_072795.1 coordinate 70,446,553, forward strand.
TCTCACTTTTTCCCACCTGACCCAGGATATTAGAACTGTTCAACATCCCATACAAGGATACTATCCTCCACTAAATGAGAATGAAATTGGACTTACTGTGAGGGTTTCTTCTCATCAGTGGATTGGAAGGTATCCTTCCCTACCTTAGGTAGTGGAGGAGGAATTGGAGAGGAACTCCTTAGGTTTACACGGAGTCTGTCTGAGGTTTCTCTAGTCTATAATCAGCCTAATCTCCAGTTACTGGTCTCCAGGAAGAAATAATCCTTCATTTATGAACTGAAGTCGAGCACCTCCTCAGGACAGCGGAAACCTTTGCAAAAAGTTTGCACATGCCCTGCTTATGGAGGAGGCACAACCCATACAACAATACCTTTCAATCCACTGATGAGAAGAAACCCTCATTGTAATTCCAATGTTTCATTCTCCATGGTTTTCAGATTCAGAGATCTTCAAATACGAAAACACTTTTTAAAATATATATTTTATTTTATTTTATCAAAGTAAATAAAGGGATACAAAAAGAAAGAAGGGGGGAGGGAAAAGTTAATAAGGTCAAGAAGATTTTGCGACTTATCACTGCAAGAATTCTTAGAATACAGAGTGCACAAAAACTTAATCTTAAATACAAAAACACTTATTGATAAAAAAACTTCTTTATTCTGGAACTCTTTGGTTGGGGAATGGGATTTCTTTTTTAAATGTTTTTGTCTAAGAGGATGTCATTGCTATCTAAAAATGGATGAAAATCAAAATATATAAAATACTTTTAAAAAATAAACGGAAAAGGAGAAAAGAATAAGCTAAGATACTTCTAAATATATTTGATACATGATATTCTATCACACAATATTTGGTATTATTTTCACTATTTAGCTTAACTGTTAGCCTATTTTAGTATCAGTTGTTCATTCTAAAGTTAGTAGATTAACCTATAATATGTATAAGGAAATAAGAACAAATATGCAAAAATAATATTTAGAAAAAAGAAAAAAGGTAAGTTTCTTTAACCTGATATATAAACCACATTAATTGTAAGCAGGACTTTTTTTCTGGGAAAAGAGAAGGTGGAGCTCAGTGGTGGAGCTCAGGACCGCACAATGACGTCACTTTGGGTCAGCTGGAACAAGAGGGGAGTTATTTTAAGTTTAAATCGCCCTCGGCAAAAATGGTCACATGGCCGGTGGCCCCGCCCCCTGATCTCCAGACAGAGGGGAGTTTAGGTTGCCCTCCATGCCGCAATCTAAACTCCCCTCTGTCTGGCAATCAGGGGGTGGGGCCACCAGCCATGTGACCATTTTCAAGAGGTGCCGGAACTCCGTTCCACTGCGTTCCAGCTGAAAAAAAGCCCTGATTGTAAGTAACAGAATATGTGAGCTTTTATGTAGTTCAATTTATTATTATATATTATACATACTCTTTTAGATGTATCTTTCAGTACTTTGTACAAGGTTCTATGAATTCTCAATTGTTATCTTCATTTCCTTTTCTCTTCTAAAAAAATTATGATAAAAAAATGAATGAAAATGTTGCCCCCCTCCATATCCTGTTTGTTTGTTTTGTTCTGTAGTGCTTTCCGAACCACTCCTCAGTGAAATCCACCTTTATTTTGAATCCAAACCCAGAATGAAGACATGGAACACCAAAAATGCAATCCTAAGAAGAGTTATGCCAGTCTAAACCCATTAAAATAAATTGGCTTAGATTGGAGTAACTCTCTTAGGATTGCACTGCAAGTGTACGCATTAAACAAGTCTTTATAGAATTGCTGATCTACACCAACAAAATATTCCCCTAGATTTTTACTGTAAGGTGCTGCTAACAGGCATTGTATTATTCTACCAATATTGTTGGCAATCCCACTGTGGCTTCAACTTGGTCAATGTTACTACTGACTTAATTTATCCTAGCCTGTACATCAAATTGTACTGACAGGCGCAAAGTCTCATTTCCCCCCTTCCAGTAGATAAGGGGTTTGATTGATAATGCTAATCACTAAAGGGTGTTCCCTCTCTAACCCACTTGGTCACATAAGCCGGTGATATGCTTGTAGAGAATGGCTTTTCATCCTTGGATGTCTCACCGGGTAACCTTATATATGCCATAATAACACTGAACTCCAGGAGATAATTTCTGATTAAAGACATTCTTACGACAGAATCTTATATCAGCAGAAGTGGTTTCCAGTTGGTTTCATTCAGAACATACAAAGTCTTCTGATATAGAATTTCTATGGAGATCCATACATATAAGCTGTTTTTTTATTTTTCACCTCTATTTCTTTGCAAAATAACCTTTCAGAATAAGAAATGTCCATATGAATATATGTAATAGAAAATCTAATACATAGATGTGAAAATGCCTTTTTAAATAATAAGGAAAGGCTGCTTAAGGAGGTGTAAAAAGGCTCAACTGTGTAACTAACACAGTCCCATTGGAATACATCCTACAAATTCCTTTCTGCATTGCCCTGAAAGAAGGAGCCTTTTCCCTCTAGGGCAATCTTGCACAAGTGTCATTTTGACACAAGAAACAAGAACAAGATTTCTTGTGTCAAAATGACACTTGTGTAAAAATTGCAGCTTTTAAAAAGAAGTGTTTAATGTGTGTTCTGCTAATGCTCAAAGGCTTACTTTCGTATGGCCTCCCCAGCTTCAGATTAAGGTTGCCATTCCCCCTCCAGGGGTGGGGGATCCTCAGATCCCACCCTTCCCCCCTGTGCCCACTTACCTGGCTGGCAGGGGGGGCACAGCCTGGGGTGCCCCCTCCCCAGGTGGTGTGGTGTGCCCCCAGGCAAGGAGCACACTCCTGCACCATGAGAGCGGGCGGCGGCAGCAGCAAGACCAGGCTGCTCTTGCTGCCACTGCTGCCACTGGCTCTTGCTGCCACCACCACCACCTCTCACCACTGTTTCCTCTCCCCACCACGGCCCCTGTGCGCCAAATGAGAGTGGGTCATGGTTGTGGCAAGTGGCGGTGGCAGCAAAAGCGAGCAGCTGCACTTGCAGCAAGAGTTAGCGGTGTCAGCAGCAAGAGCAGGCTGCTCTCACCACCACTGCCACCACTGGCTCTCGCTGCCACTGCTGCTACCTCTCGCCGCTGCTGCCTCTTGTCGCCGCAGCCCCTGTGCACCTGGGCTGAGACTGGGTCACGGTCATGGTGGTGGCAAGCGGTAGTGGTGGCAAAAGCAAGTGGCCGTGCTTGCATCAAGAGCCGGTGGCAGCAACAAGGGCCCCCTTTGATGTGGGGCACCCTTTGACCCCGCATGATGACATCACTCACGGAAGTGACGCCATCATGTTAGCTAGGAGTGTGCGCACGCTGCATGCACGCACAGAGAAAGGAAGTCAGGGTAAGTACCAGCTCCCAATCCCCCGCCGGGAGACTACAGAGACTTGAGGATCCCCTGATGAGGAACTCCATGTCCCTGGCAACCCTACTTCAGATCCAGTTTATCTAGTTAGGCTTCAGCTTACCTGGCTACAAGAACAATAGTTGGTGTTAATGCCAAATAGCCAGCGGGCAATGCAAGAGACTCACAGAAATCTGATGCATCCCAAAGGGGTGGAAAGAATGCATTCAATAGGGATAACATTCCAGGATCATGAACTCAGAGATTTTGAGGAGGGGGATGAAAGGTCAGCTTGTGCTTTTTTTGTTTTGGGCTTGTTTTGGCTGTTAATCTGATTGCAGAATAAGAAGAGAGACTGGACCTAGCTGAAGAGAAAGTGGCTTCATTAGATGGCCTGGTCAGAACCAGTAGAAAAAAGTGGAATTAATTTGGTAATTAAGATTATTTCTCCTTTTTCTTAATTAAAAATCACAGGAAAATATTTCAGGCTTAGGAAAAGAGGATTGCATTTACCAGCTTTTTAATTTTTTTCTTTACCTTGTAGTTAAATAATTTTTGGCTACCGTTTTTTTTCCCTTTTCTATAATGAATGGCTTTAATTATAAGTAAACTATTTCTAATGATTTTTTTTTTACTGTGGTCATTCTTTTTATGTACAAAGCATAACTTTGTCTATGCTAACCAGGAAACAAGGAATGTGGCCAAGCAATGCTGGGTTTGTTTGTTTGTTTTTAATTTAAAGATGAGTCTTTGAAGATATTGTATAGTTTCAAGATGAAGCAAACTGATAACTCTCTACAAGCTTCTGGTGGTGAATGTATCTCTCCCCCCCTTTTTTGGGGGGGTAGTGAAATGATGCTAGAGAACTGAATTCTTTTTAGAGTCTTACAGAATTGCCAACTCTAGGAAATTCTTAGAGATAAGGGAGTGGAATCTGGGGATGGTGGGGTTTGGGCCAGGGCATAATGGCATAGACTCCATACTCCAAAGCAGTAATTTTTTTCCACAGAAATTGATATCTGTAGTCTGGATTAGAGATGGGCCCAAACAGCAATACGAACAAAAAAACCTCACGAACAGCCCAATCTGCTGTTTGTGAACAAGCTGTTTGTGAGGCCCCATTCTAAATGAACAGGTGGTCATTGCAAGCCTCGTTCTTTGCTGTTCGTCTTGCTGTTCGTCAAGCCAGACAGTCTGGCACCTGCAATCAATTCCCTTGGCCACTTAGGTAGGGATTGTCTGAACTCTGTCTGAACTCCTGCTGTTGCCCTGGAAACCCCGATCTAAGCCCAACTTAGTTTGATAGGCAGGTCTTCCTTTCAAGTGTGGAGCTCCAAATTTGTTACAAGGGAGCAAAGACCAGGGGTGAGGAGAGCTCCCAGCTCTGACTTTGCAGACAGTGAAGAGGGAGAGAGACAGTTGCTGTTGGCATTTTGATAGAGTGCATTGGAGCTTGAATTTTCTTTGTGTGTGGTGGGATAGGGATCTACCCCTTCAAGTTCCAGGGCTGCTGCCAGGCTCTGGGGCCAAGCTATTATTTATTATTGGTACCTTTCCTGGTGCCTGCTCAGGTCAGGTTTCTGGGAGTGGTGCAGTAGGGATCTTGACCAAACTTGGAAGATGGCTGGAGGAGAGCCTGCTGGCCCCCACGAACAGCCAACCATGAACTTGTTCATGAACAGAGCCATGTTCGTGGTTGTTCATGAGTCCCTGTTCGTGGATAGCAACAAAAAATGAACATCATGTTCAGGGGTTTTTTTTTGTCCATGCCCATCTCTAGTCTGGATATCAGTTATAATTCTGAGGAATTTCCTGCCCCTACCTAGAGATTTGCAACCCTATCTACTAATGTAGGACCTTAGCCAGTTGGATAAATTCTATATCCTCTTGGTGGAAAAGAGGTGCTTGAGAGATCTATTCTATCATATCCCACACTTAGTGAAAAGAAGTGATTGATTTCAACCCATCATCACTCAGCAAACTGCAGACACCCAAATATCAAACTGTAAATCTGAAAGAAAATGAAAATCCTAGTGCGTGAAGAAAAGCGTATTAGGTGTAAATATCTAAAATTCAACAGTTTGATAAAAATTCAGCAATGCACTTTGTAGTAAAATGACAGTGTCTCAGGATACAGTTTTTAGTTTAGGCACTATGTCTAAGTAAATGTCTGCATTTTAGAGAAAATAACAATTGACTCTTTTTGTTCGCTCTCCCACTCCATCCCAATATCCCATTTTAGCATTTAATGCTAATATGATATGGGATTAATAGTTGGGAAAATAAGCTATTCAATAAGTTTTGTCTCAAGTTTGTGGGGCAACATTAATGAATTTATAGGGGAAAATATTTGTATGCAGGTATTTTTATAGCCAAAGTTAGCAATTTAAGAAAAAGGGATTTTGACGGCCTTAAGTAGAACCAAAATGATTCTGAGATTAACTGCCTCAGCAATTGCTAGAATTAGCAAGACAGAGTTATGGGGAAATAATATTTTCTAAGGATTTTCTAGGTGTGTGTGAGGACTAGAGATGGGCACGATCCAAAAAAAATTGCCGATCCAGCTGATCGTGGATTGGCGCCAGTGATGATCCCAACTAAACGATCCACACCGGTCATCTCCCGTTCCCGATCCGTGGATCGTGGAGGCCAAAGCGGGGCGCGCTGCTATTTCCAGCTATGTGGGAAGGTGGGTGTTGGTGGTGGCCACTGGGCCCAACGGGCCCGGGGAGATGGCGACGAACCGCCTCCCCTCAGGGGGCAGGGGGTCTGGCCGCTCGCCAGCGGCACCCCCCATGTGCCCGCCCGCCAGGCCAAAAAGGAGCGCGCTGGCGAGAAAAGAATGGTGGGTGATGCTGGTGGCATCTGTGTTTGTGTTTGGCCATCTTTGTTTGGCCGTCAGAGCTGCCTATCAGGGTTTGCAGGGATGAGATTGGAGTGCCCATGACTACAGAACACCCCCTTCCCCCTCCCTCCCCTGGGTGTCTTCTCCCAGCTGGTGACTGCTTTGCTGCTCTGTGGTTGGAAGGAAGTCCTGCTGATCAAGGAAGGCTGGGCTTCCATTTGGGTTTCCAGGGAGACAGAAGGAGGGGAAACACAGCTCAGGCATTCCCCTGTCTCTGTTGTCCCGGGAATAGATTGCTGGCGCCTGAGTGTCTGGCTTCCCAATCCGAGCATGATCCAGCCCCAATCCAGCCCTGATCCAGCCCCCTCCCGATCCCTGGATCGTTGGCCATGGCCGATCACAATCTGCTGAGTCACGATCACGCGATCGCCATTATCGTGGGGTTTTTTGGATCGTAATGCGGATCGTGCCCATCTCTAGTGAGGACACACTTTTTTTGGACATAACTTAAAGCAAACATATTTTTTATGAACAAATGCTGCCGATAATAAAACAGTAAGAGAAACGGGAAACTAACAAAAGTATTGAAGCTAGCAATGAGAGCTTAATGGTCTTTCCTGTTTTAACTTTTACTTTGGTAAAGCTCTCTAGATTAGTAAGAAGTCAGTCTTTCCTGAGTTCAGAAAAAAAATTGAAATAAATTTAATATTGTCTGCTATGTGCAATGAATTAGCTTTAGATTTCATTAAACTTCCTTTTAGCAAGTAGTGTATGTATTCTGTCAGACTCTAGTCTTATACTTCAAACACAGATGAAATTTTATATAAACAACTCAATGCAACACAAACTGTAAAATCCCACAGGTATCGGCGGATCGTTTCTAACAACTGCACGGATGGACTGAGGGAAAGGTATGCAGCCAAACCTGAACAGTGCCCAGGCAAAGCTCCCCGGGGTCTGCATATACTCACATCTAATGGAAAGCTGGTAGCAGAGCAAGGATACAACACTACCTTTATAATCCTCATGGAAGAGGTAGGATTTTCACCCCCATTGGATAACACTATCTCTTTTCTTCTCCTTCCTGCCTCTCATTTCTGTGTATTCAGTATACACTAAGTATTACACATTATGGAGGGAAAGACTCTGAGCTAAAATTGTACGGTATTTCAGTATTTATTAATAATATTTGCATTTTTGAATCCTGTAAAATTTTCACATTATAACTGGATCTCCTAAAAACCTTTAAGCTGAGTATGCTTGCTTTGAGGAAGTGAAGATTTTTTTAATAGAGAAAATCAATTACTCTATGATATAAATATATAAGTGGAGACTGACAAAGATTTCAGGGGGCATCTCATTTTCTACTCACCCACTGTTTCCTCTTTCCCTTCCTTGGCACCCCCAGCCCGCCTCTTCCCCTTTTCTGCTTCCTTCTTTCCTTATCATGCACCAGCCTACCTACTTATATTTGCATGTCTATCTTTAGCTTTCCTTCCTTCCCTTGTTGTAGCAACCTCTCCCTGGGAAAACTCTGACCAAGTTATGTGTGCCAGCTGAGCCAGACCCTGTTACATAGTGGGGAACCTGCAAGGGCTTATGAGGTATAACTTACTATTTCCTGTATCCCTTCACACATTGTTTCCTTTTTCCTTCTCCTAGCAGCTCCTCTCCCCCTCTCCTGATTCTTTATCTCCTTCCTTCCTACCAGCCAACCTGACTTTATCTGTCCCCCTGTCTCAAGCTTTCTCTTTCCCTCCCTCTGGCAGACTCTCCCCGGAAAGACTCTAGTTGAATTAGGCTTACCAGGTCCTCCTGTCCTCCTGGTGGGGCCCTGGTACCTACCTGCTTTGGTGCCTGTCACATGTGTGCAAAGTGCATGTGCACTCCCAGGCCCACGTGATTATGTCATTTCTGGGAAGTGATGTCATTGCGCAGTCCAGTGGATGGTTTTTAGTTGATCTTTGCGTAGGCAATCTGAGAGGGGACTGGCTTGGCTGGCGAAGAGTGGCACAAACTTGCCATAGTAGCCCACCAAGGTGAGGAAGCGTCACATTTTTGTTTTGGTTGTGGCAGGGGGCTTTGTTCTAAGGTTGTCACCTTGTCCGTCACTGGTCGCAGTTGTCCCCAGCCCATGATATACCCCAGGTAGGTGAGTTCTCGGAAGCCAATTTTGCTTTTCTGTGGATTGGCTTGCAACCCAGCCTCTGCCAGCTCCCGCAATACCTGTTTGAGATGATGTGAGTGTGTCAGCCAATCAGGGCTGAAGATAACAATATCATCAATATAAGCACTGGCAAAGCCCTGACAATGTGCCAGACCCTGTTGACTAATCTCTGGAAGGTTGTGGCCACCCCGTGCAAGCCAAATGGCATAACTGTAAATTGAAAGAGCCCTGGGGGGGGGGAAGGCTGTCTTTCCCCAGTTGGTTGGCTCCATGGGTACTTGCTTCTACCCTTTTGTGTGGACAGGTACTGAGCCGTGCCAAGCTGGTCTATCAGGAGGTCCACCCTTGGCATAGGGTAGGCATCAAATTTAGCTAATGTTTTGACTTGGCGGTAGTCCACGCAAAACTGTACACTCCCATCTGGTTTAGGGATGAGGATGATCGGGCTCCGCCATGCGCTGTGGGAGGGTTTTATGACCCCAAGTTGGAGCATTTCGGCTACTTCCTTGTTCACCACGTCCAAGCACTTGCAGGGAAGTGGCCTCCATGGGGTATGGGCTACCTGGCTTGTGAGGGTGTCGATAGCATGGGTTATGAGCATAGCACGGTGAGGTTGCCGTGAGAACACCTGGGGGTTCTGTTAGAGAAGGGCCTGTACTTCAGCTTGTTTATTGGTAGAGAGGCCAGCATTGAGTATTGGGTCCTTGGGGTCCCCCACATCGGTGCACCGGGAAGTTCCCCTATGGGGAGATCCAAGGGATCCTCTGCTAGGTTGCAGGGTATGCCCTGTTGATCCTTCCATTCTTTAAGGTCATTCACGTGTAGGCGCTTCTGCTGGAATGGGTGAGGGCCACACTGCACATCATAGGAGACTGGGCCTAAAACCAGTACACGGTCTCCGGCCTGGAGGGTGTGCTTCTTGGCCCCCTGGTCATAGCTGGCCTTCTGGGCCTGCTGAGCAACCTCCAGGTTCCGTCTGGCCTCTTCCCGGGCTCCTTCCAGCCTAGCCCACAAGTCTTGTACATATTCTGGAACCAGACGGGGTTCTGCCTCCTTGGGCGGGTTCCAGCCTTCCTCCATCAGTTGGAGGATTCCATGGGGCCACTGCCCATATAACAACTCGAAATGGTTCAGCTGCACTGGGGAGGGGAGGGCTTGGGCTGAGTCCAGTGGAAAGGGCAGTGCCGGACAATAAAGTTATGCTTTAAGCCATCAGGACCTCACAACTTAGCAAAAGATCGTGTTCCCTCCCACTCATGTACCAAGCAGCTTCTCTTTTACCTCATCTGTTCTGATTTCATATGATTGTAAACATGCTTGTCCATGGGCATTCAGGAAAGACTAAAAAAACTAGGAAGCTAATAGCAATTCATTAAAGAGCTTGAGGAGAATTTCTACCCATATAGAATAATGCATATGAGGCAGGTAAGATAAATTGCAGGGGCATTATCTTGAGCAGAAAACTGAGGAATTGATAGACATGATGGAGGAAATGTTGATTGTTTATACAATAGTATAAACAATTTCATACCACTTTTATTTATGATCGTGTTTTTCTTTGTGGTGTATCAATCAGATGGCCTTTGTGCCTGTTTATGGGAATAAGATAGGTTTTTAAAAATTATTTTAGAAGTTAAAGTTCGAAGCAGAAATGTATGCTCTTTGAATGTCATGATACTTTCTAAATAATTCACTTTTTTGTTTTACTGAGAGAAATTGCTGAAAATGTAACTTGAAAGGGAAGAATAACAAGGGGAGGAGGAGGGGGGGACCTTTTAACCCTTTCCTTGCCAAGAGCTGGAACTGGCTGCCCTCATGTGCCCATTGCTCTTGTTGGTGGCATAGCCTTAAAGCTCTCCACCACATGCATGCCTGAGTGTGGCAGGCCTGGGTCCTGCTCTGCCTCTTAGATGGGAGGAGGAGAAAAAGGGGAGGATGAGCGAGTAGGAAGCAGGCCACTATGACCACCTACCTTGAGGGAGAAGCAGCTCTGAGGACGCCTCCTCCGTGTGCCTGCAAGCCACACATTGCTGAAGGACCTTACCTGATAGGGCACACCGTTGACCAGCAGAGAGGTATGTTCAAAACAACCAAAATTTATTAGCAAAGAGATATGGAGATGGCATTCATGCTCCACCACCACCCATAAGCTTCTAGGCAGCTTGCTATCTGCCACCACAACTCGCTGCCGCATGGGCAAGTAGAGAGGGATGGATTGTTGCACTTTGGTCAAATCCACATTCACCCATTACCCACATGTTTATCGGATTCCGTTTGCCTTCAATCCACGATTTTTTCCTCTTCGTTCACATTCCTGCTTCCAATCCATCTTTCTTGCAAGTCCCTCCAGTCACACGGCCACTCGAAAACCGCTTTTTTGGGCGGGACCTTTTTTCCCGCCCATTTTTAAAAAAATTTTTGAGCGCACTTTTCCATTATTTCGATCTTGCCTTATAAATAAACATCATTGAAGATAATGATGCCTCTCTTCCCCCCACTGACAGCACTGACGGCTCTCTCCCATTTCTTTTTTGGAAATTTGGAAGCATGTGGGAAGCTTTCGTGGGCATTTCCTATGCAGACTACATATGCAGTGCCTGAATTTTACTGAAGTTTCACTTCCTTGGAGTGTCATTATTTCGATATTTCGTAATTTCAATATTACAGTAATATAAAATTAAAAAAATAAAAAACAGGTAAAAAGGAAGTTTCGCGAGTCCGTTCTGAGGATGGATTCACCCCAAAATGATTTTTCAAACTACCAGATTTGATTCAGAAACAGCATAATCAATAAATCCAATGCTATGAAGTCAAAAACAGTCTTTTGCAGACTACAGGGCACTTGCAAGTTGAATCAGCCAATAGGAACTCTCAGAACGGCCGGAGGAACAGGAAGGGGGGTGGTTTTTTAAAAAACCATGTAAATTGCGCATTGGCCCATTCACGGCCACCGTGAAACTCCCGTTGAAAGCCTGTGACCACATATTCGGGAGAAATGTGAATGAAATGCATCTGTTTAATGAGGTAATGTGACCGGCACTCGGGATTGCGTGGGGAATGCGGGGAACATGCAACTTAGAATGAGTAATATGGATTTGACCTTTGTCACCACAGTACTCCATCGCCGTTTTGGCCTCTTGCTGCTCTGCTGCTTCCGCTGCTGCACCCAGCAACCAGCTGCAGAAAACTAAACTTTTTCCACTGTCTGGTGGACCAAAGAGAAGTCTGTGCTGCTCAGAACTTCCGGCTAGGTCTGCCCCCAGCCTCGCCAGCCCTGATTGGCTGGCTATGCTGTTTGAAATCTACTGGCTGTCACGCAGCCACACAAAGCCTCAGGGAAGCACCCAGGTCTGAGTGCCTCAACAGAAGCCTTCACCATGCCATCTACCCCTACGGCCCACAAACCAGGGCCTCGGTGAGTTGGGAGGGCCATGGCATATTAAGGTTAGCACCAACAAGTTAGGAGTTGCATGTGATGTTCCCTTCTCTTGCAAGTCAGGAACAGAGTACTCATTTGGGTTAGGTTTACATAGCAGAGAGGTATGTTCAAAACAACCAAAATTTATTAACAAAGAGATACAGAGATGGGAATAACTTGTTTCTGGACAAGATAGAATAACTTGTTTCAGGACAAGAGATTTATGCAGTCTAAAATTCTAACTGACAAACAGAATAACTCAGCAGGGACTCAACCTCATGAGACTAAACCAATGCACACAAATATCAGAGAGGCGATGCAGACTGTTCCATTGAAATGCATATAATCAATACAGCAGAATAGAGTCATAGACTCTGTGCTTAAATGATCCTCCAAATACTATGGTTTCCCCCCCATTCTTGGGACTTCTTAAAAGGTTGAATTGAATACAGAAGATTCTCTAATTAGATCTGAATCACCCTTGTTTTTCATCCTCTTAGATTTATACCAGAGCTATCCTATGCAGAGTTACTCTAGTGTGAGTCCACTGAAGTCAATAGGTTTAGTCTGGAATAACTGAGCATAGGACTGCATTGTAAGTTGTATAATTTCCTTTTAAACTCTTTGTTTAGTATGTATAATTTTGTCTATTCTTCTAGATTATATAAAAAGTAGTCTTTAAATAAAATGCCTGTTAATCTAAGGTACTAATTTGACTTTTCCATTGTAGATTCCTTGGAAATCCCCTAGACATTTTTTACAGGTCACCATTTACGTGCCTTTCCAAGGTGCCTTACAAGTAACTTACTTACCCTATACTCATCTATTGTCAACCACACTCAGTTTACAGACTTGTGAGCTTTACAGCACACCATTATCACATTTCCATTTGATATTTTATAGGACTAGTGCTATAAAAAATATCCAGAGAGCAGTGATTGTTATCCATTTGAAATGCCTCCACTTCATTTCAACTTTAATTTATATTCATAAACTTGGGGATAGCTGACATTGCATGTGTCGTGGATGAAACCTTTTGCTATTTTATATACTGGAAATACAGTTCAGAGCAAGGGATTAGCAGATCACTGCAATGTAGAGCATGTTAGTAAGAGTGTGGAAATAGGATCTACTGCAGTTTAGATATGAGAACTCAATTATTTTCCTCTTTGAAGAATCAACAGTGGAGGGACTGGATAGGAAATTATGCTCAGAACATAAGGATATACAAGTAAGTTTTCATGCTGGGTCAGGAAGACCATTTTCATCCTGCCTAATTTATTTATCAGATGTCCCATTTTTTGGTGTTTCTTTCACATCCGGCTGGTTTCACTGCAAAGTTTCCACTTGCACTAGAGCTCTTGCGCAGCTGGAATCACAAGAAAAAAAGATTGATAGCTGCTTGCACTAACTCAAATGTATTGTATCCCCACATGAACTTGTGCATGTCCAAGATCTGGTGCAGCCAATGCCTGGGCACTATAATATATAGGGAGGTAAGTGTTAGGTGTTGCACAAGGTCTTGTGCAAGCAGAACTGCAGTGAGTTGAGTGCCTTTGTGTTTCCACTTCCGTATCTCTGGATCCAAGCCATAATTAATTCACATTTTTTGTTCCATTTATGTATGATTTATACCCAATTTATAAACAATTTATGCACAATTAACAAAAGCAGGCACTAATTTTAATGACAGTATTTCTATTGAATTTTGTAAATATACTTGAGGAAAGGGATGATCACAGTTTTGTCTCAATAAGCAGAAAAGAAACTTGATATTTCTAGCCAAACCAGAGTTGTCACAAAATTCAACAATACTGAATAGTTCATTATTGCTTAAAATTTTCACGATACAAGACATCGTTTCACTCTTTAATCGCAGCTCTCAGGACTAAGGCCACTACCAATGGACCAAATCCCATGTCAATTTCTTTTTACTGTATCCGAAGTCCTTAGGGGAGGGATAGAAGTTGTGACTGAATGAAGAATGGAAGAATTTCCCTCCTGTGATTTTTGTTTTTGTTTGTATTGTTTGATCTTGACTCTAAAACAATTAAACAACAGCTGGAGGAGAAGACTACAACTTCTCTTGGTTTCATGTTATGTGTCTGAAATTACATCATTATGAGGCTTGCTAGCTTACTAATTTTGCCTTGATATCTTCAAGTATGCTTCAAGTATGATTCTACTGGGTAGTAATATGTTGTCTAATGTCAGGCCTAGAATTGCTTACGCCGTTTCAGCATTTTTTTCAACTCAGTATTGGATTGTTTATGGAAATGTCCTTGATATTGACTGTACTAATCTTGCACTTTGTAATCCGCCTTGAGTCTCAGTGAGAAAGGCGGACTATAAATGACATAAATAAATAAATATCTGCAGTTTGTGTCCCTAGGCAGAGAAAACTTCACACATACTGTTCTGTAGGGCAGTGGCTGATGTAGAATTTAACTGTGGGGAGAAGCTCCGTTATCCACTTTTAAGTGATTGATGCACTTGTTTTAGTAGGCACCTTAGGGCAGCACCGTCACAGGGCCAAACTAAAACTGATGGCATCCTTGTGGACACTATGAGGATGATGTTGCCATTTTAAAGTGATTTTTAAATGCTGTGAGGGCTAAATTGGGCCTGTTGTGTGGAGGCTTCCCCCCCCCCCTGTATCTTTTCAATCACTGAAACACCCCGCATGGCTGGTTTGGTGGTTGAAAATACATGGAGGGGGGAAGCTCTGCACTACAGGATCAGGCCCTCAAGGCATTTAAAAAATCCCTTTAAAATGGCAGGTGTCCTTGTGGCAGCCGTGAGAGTGCCATCATGTTTAGTTTGGCCCACAGTGCCTGTCATATGTTAGGCAATTGCAAGGGGGTACCAGAATCTGCTAAACATTTCTCCCCGGCGACTATTTGCTCATGATGAACATATGGAAGGGACAAGCTGAGAGCAAGAGTGCATCTTTCCTCTGTGTTCACTCAGCATACCTGAACTACTTTTGATATCATTTTAGACATATATGTGCTTGTTATTTCAGTTTATATTAAAACATGTTCATTTTTAAAGTGGGAAAGTTCTCCTTCATGACAAATGAAGATGGGGTAATTTTTTTGGCGTGGGCTACAGAAAACATTCGCTGACTTTATGTATGTCCTTTATCTCTTTGCAACAGATTATAACATCTTGTACTTCTTAATGATTGGTTTGTACTCTTTTTTGTAGATTGATTAGGATATCACTGTAGCTTTATGAATAAGACAGATCCCAGAATGGGTGATAAACTGGCATCACATTGGAGTGCAGTGTTATGAATGTATCGCATAGTTCTTTACAGATTTATGAAGTTACAGTGTCTACGTGGAACACTTTGCATTGAATGTATCTTGCTGTTCTGTAAACTTTTGTATACCATTTTCACCTCTAGCTTTTAAGACAGTGGTGCTCATCTGTGCATGGTGGGCACAGCACAATGGCAACAACTCACCTTATCTTCCCTTTTATTTGGCATGACTGCCCTGCTTCTGATGCTACCCACTGCCCATGTTGAATGCCATAATGTTCAAATATTATGTCCGGTCATAAAGTCTACTGTACATATACTGGGATTAAGTAGTCAAGATAAAACTCAGGAACTGATTGCAGGATCTTACCCTATGCTTTTTAGAGTGTATGTTATAATAACCCTATTAAAATATTGTGCTCCCACTTGGACAGCTGATGACATCTGAAATGAGGAAAGAGAGCTGGTTTAGCAAGCAGGTGAGGCTTGGCCTTGCCCTCACATCCACTCTTCAGCACACATAACAGAGTGTGTATTATCCATGCCAGTCCTGTCATTACAGAGTGTCAAATTTTGTGCCCAGGTTTACCTATTGTTACAGCATACAACATTTCTATCTCGAGGATAACACAGTCTTCTGGGGATTCAGGTGGGAATCAAGTTACCTGTAAGTGCCTTTTAGAATTTTGTAATAAAGTCTGTATCTTTTAAGGGCTTGTAAACAAAATTTTAAATGAGCAATAATCTTGTATAAAGGAAGTCAATATAAGTTATATATGGAGAGCCCAATCCTTACAGCTAAATTAACAATTCAGTTTATCTTTAGTGAGTGCTTTGAAGCCAATGAAGCTAAATTGTTTTAAACACAATCTGTTAAGTGTAAAAATCTGCTTGTAGGTGTCGTATTTAAAATACGCTGATTGGTGTGACTGCTGCATGGAACTTGCCAGGTGTCATTAATCCATTGTGTTCAGGGGGTAGCATATATGGTTGGTTTATAACACCTATTTTAATGTATCTGGAGTAAGCCAGGAAGCCAAATTGCAAATCTGCTGTTTTCTTCATACTACCAATATGGCTGTCTCTGCACTTCTTCACACACACATTCATTCCTGCACATGTCAGGGTCAGGGCTGCACACTCATACCCAACATGCTTGCACTGATCTTGTCTGGCTCCAACTTGTCAACTCTTAGGGCCTGATTTTTTTCTCTGTTCTTCAGCCATGGTTGTTCCAATGGGGAAGCAGGATTTTCTTCCTTGGCCCTTGTTCACCTGCCTTAGAGTGCTGCACACTATGCACATTTTCTGAGTGTCATCTAATGAGATTCTCACCTCTTGCAAGAGGATGAGGGGATTACAACTGCTGGTGTCTTGGTGTGGATACCTACCAGCCACACCGCCTCATTCTTGCCCAGCTTTGGAGAGGGGCAACAGACACATTAAGGTTCTGTTTTGCCACACTAGACTCAGCAACATCTGGGACCTTCGGACTTCAGCCTGTAGTTTCCACTGGGTCTTCCTGTGCTATGTTTTCCCCATGTTTCTCTTCTCATAAGATTGATTTTTTTTCCTTTTTGTAGATTGGATGATATAAATTTGCCCACCATTTTAAAACATACAGTCTGCACATATACTCTACTAGGTAAAGGTACTCCCCTGTGCATGCACCAAGTCATTACTGACCCATGCGGGGACGTTGCATCACGATGTTTTCTTGGCAGACTTTTGTTACGGGGAGGTTTGTCATTGCCTTCTCCAGTCATCTACACTTTATCCCCAGGAAAATGGGTACTCATTTTACTGACCTCAGAAGGATGGAAGGCTGAGTCAACCTTGAGCCAGCTACCTGTCCTGAGCCCAGCTTCCTCCAGGATCAAACTCAGATCGTATACTTTACTACAGCCTACTTATTTTTGAAGAGGCATAAATAGGAAAGAAGCAGAGATTTGGCCCACCTTAATCCAGGTTGGAACCATAACTTCAGGGAGAGGCAAGAGTACTTCTAGAGGAAGCTGAAGGCATGTTCCTTTCCAGCAGGTTCTCCACCTGCTCTGGAAATACATGAAGGCTTTCAGTATAGGAAGCATCTCCTCCCCACAGAGGATTTTGGGCGCATACCTCTAACCCTTCGAGAATGATTTTTCATAAAAATCTTAAATACAAGAGACCTGCCTCATACTAGAGCTATGATTCACCTCAGTGATGCCTTTTCATCTAGGAAGCAGAGGATACTGCACCTCCTGAGGCTGCATGTCTGTATTAGAGCATTGGGTTGGTAAAAACATGGTCTCCTTGTTGGGTAGTAAATTGTTGAAGTGATTCATCATCAAGAGGTTTTGGAAGCATGGAATTGTTCCTGAAGCTTCACAGAGCAAAATTCTACTGTCTGTCTGCTATGGTTTTATTTTGCTTTACTTAGGTTCACTAACACCTGATTTATACATGGGGAAGAATTAGGTGGCAGAGAGGTAACTGAGTCCCAAGATGATAGAATCCACAGTACCATTTCAGGTTGCATTTCTTAATGCTGCCCTAAATGCAAAACTTGCTGAAACTAGAAAATTAGTGCCACGGGGAACAGGGTGGAGTAGAATTTCTTTTCCTGATATGCTATCTTTATTTTTCTTGTAGAATTTTAAAAACATGATGGAACATTACCAAGACATTCTCAGACCCATAACTTATAATGTAACCTTCTGCTACACCAAGTCAGGAAGATTCAGTCATCTATTCTATTGCATGTGTAAGCTAGGCCTATGATTCCATTTGAGAACTGGAGTAATAGATCCAAATCCGAACACTTCTCATTGATTCATCAGCTTTCATGAACGGAAAATGTAAATCAAACCCAAATCATGTGAAGCAATCCCTGACATTCAGCTAGCCCACCTGGTCCTGGCCTGTTCTGTTTTTAGGAAAGAATGCACAATGTATTCAACTGTAGTTTATTGCATTTCAGGAAGAGCTGCTGAGAATCGGCCACGTTCATGCTAATAAGGTTATACTGACTGTATAAATCACCCTTATCAGTCACATTCCTAAACCTCAATGTTGTTCACTCTTGCAGGGTGATCTTCAGAGGACAAATATTCAGCTAGATTTTGGAGATGGTACTGCTGTGTCCTATGCTAATTTCAGCCCCATAGAAGATGGCATCCGACACATCTATAAGAGCACTGGAATATTCCAAGTAACAGCTTATGCAGAAAACAACCTGGGTTCTGATCTGGCAGCACTCTTCCTGCATGTGGTCTGTAAGTAGTTACCTACAGTGAGCTTTGAAATGGCCCACCATGGACTGTATGCATGGATCATAGTTCTAGAAGATTCAGTCTTTAACTTCTAATTTCCATAAACATTTATTCATTTTTAGCATACAGAATGCTTTATAATCTTATTCTTCATCTTAACAACGACTGTATAGTGTAGTTCCTTAATGTTCCCGTTTTTCACAGAGTGAACAGAGAGGATGATGTACCTAGGCTTTTCCAATCCTGTCCTGTGAACCATACTTGCTATCTTTAAATCCCTTTACCCTCCCTTTCTTTTCTGTCTCTTATGTAAAATGAGCCACAAATCACATTTAACAGGCCACTAAGGACATTCACAGCTTTTGGCTTTACTTTGGATCTTTACTTAACAAAATGAATTGCTAGCCAGTTCTTCAGAAATATTAATTTTTCATACAAAAACGTTCTTTGGCAGTGACTAAAAAGAGTGGGAATTTGTGTAGCTTTTTTGCATCTCTCTGCCCTTCACAAATACTAATAACAAATCTATCTGATTCAAAGTATAGCAGAAACTTGTAGTGATACATGAAGCATGCTTAGGACTCTGCTTAGGACTGCATTATAAACTGAGATTAAATGTTTGCTACTGCACAGGCAGAAATAAATATGTCAGACAACATGTTGGGTTAAGCTAGTTTTTTGAAAACTTTAAGCTGAACTGCTAACAATTTAAGTGTAATGGTTATAAAGCTGTCCCCCTAAACAGCTTCCCAAAAGGATAGCCATATTTGGGCAGATATGACCTTGCTCCAGTCTTAACTTGGTGCCCTCACCATGCCTTGCTTGGTCTTGCCAGGGCATCAAACCTGTGCCAAAAGATGTGTATCAATTTCATTCCCTTGCAGTGGTCAGCATGCAGATTCATCAATAACATTTAGCTATCAAGCCCCCACCCCCAACCAGGGCAGTGTAAAGCAAGTGGAAGAAAGAGACTCTCTTGGCAAACTTGGGTGAATCCCATCCAGAATTCCTGCTTAGCTCTGACCAACTTATCCCACACAACTCTGAATGGAGGGGAGGGGAGTCAAGCTGCTCTGGCAGCTGGTATGAGCAACAGCCACAGAAGATTTTACGCCTCTGCTTGCTCAGCTCTGTTTGGCTATGCTGAGCCCCTGGCTCATAAGGTGGCATCTTTTGTTTCAAAATTGGTAGTAGCAGAAATTAATAGATCCTACTAAACTGAGATCCTATTTATTTTAAGATAATACTTTGTAAACATCAGGAATGTCTTTTATTTGAAAAAATTGAAACACTATTCATTTTAAAAAAAAATAATTCTTAAAATAATTTATTTTAAATTTGTCCTCAGTTTTGGATAGTTTTGGAAGTGTCATGCTTCCCTATCACATCAAAGAGCAATGTAACTTCAAAATTAATTTAATTTTTTTTGTAATCTCGTAAGTACTTTTATAAGTAAATGTACACATTTCACTCATATTAAATCTGTCAGTTTTTCAAGTAGGAAGTTTTTTGTTTGCCACAA
This sequence comes from Eublepharis macularius, assembly GCF_028583425.1. Classification (NCBI taxonomy): domain Eukaryota; kingdom Metazoa; phylum Chordata; class Lepidosauria; order Squamata; family Eublepharidae; genus Eublepharis; species Eublepharis macularius. The sequence continues at coordinate 70,466,375 of NC_072795.1, forward strand.
ATATAGCAAGAGTAATTTTTTACAGTGGGCTTCGAAGAACTTTAGGTACTATATAGTGCCATTTGGTGACTTTATGTATATATCTTTTTACATTTTGGCAGCAAACTATTGGGGTTTTTTTACAGTTGATTTCCAATCACTGCAAGTTTATGAATAGGACATATAGAAATGGAAAGCAAGCTGCCATAACACTGGAACCTAGTACAAAGAATATTATCACTCAGTCTTCCACAAATTTATGAATTTACATTGTTTTCTTGGAAAGTTGCTTTTCTTTGAAAATTTGTGCTATAGGCATATACAGATTTTAAGACATTGATATCTCCTATAGGATCTAGTATCAATGAACTATTTGTTGTTGTTATTTTGCCATTTTTAAATTATACTAAGAAAATAGTACACTCCTGTTACATATGCAGCTGTGATATGCTACATGCAATTACAGCAAAGTGCTGACTTCCTTACAGCAATTAGGGTGGAGATGTGCCTTCTGTGCAACACCCCTTCCATCTTCTGAATGGGATATAAAGGCTCAAGAATAGACATGGGCATGAACCAAAAAAAATTAATGAACTAGTGGTTCGTGGTTCAGTGCCACTTATGAACCCAAACTAATGAACCAAAACGAACATTTCCCACTGACGAACCAGTTTGAGGTTCGTGGATTGTGGGCATCAGAACAGCCCCCATTGGACTTAGAGAGCCCATATTCCCAGGGAGTGTTTAGCAGGCTCTCCTCCAGCCAGCACCCAAGTTTGGTCAAGATTGCAATAGGGATCTTGGAGTTATACCCTCTCCAATCCAAGGCCCCCAGGAAACTCCCATTCGATACAGTTAGAGCCACCAGTTGATGTTGGCCCAGTGTACAAGGGGTTGGCCATCAGAACTGCCTATCAGGGTTTGTAGGGATGAGATTGGAGTGCCTGTGGCTACAGAACGCCCCCCTCCCCCTCCCTCCCCCGGTTGTCTTCTCCCATGTAACCAATTGTAACCAATTTGCAGCTCCATGGTTGGAAGAAAGACCTGCTGATCAAGGTAAGCTGGGCTTCAATTCGGGTTTCCAGGGTGACAGAAGGAGTGCAGACAGAGTTCCGGCATTCCCCTAGTTCCGTTTCCAAGGGAATTGGTTGATGGTATCCGACTGTCTGGCTTCACGAACCACAAGCGAACGTAACAAACCGGGCTTCCAATGAATGCTGGTTCGTTGGCCATGGACCCTCACGAACTGCCAGTTCATGAACAGATGATCAGGCGGTTTGTGGGTTTTTTTAGTTCGTAATGCGGTTCATGCCCATGTCTACTCAAGAATCCCCATTCCTACTTGTATCTGACACTCAAAAGCTTATACACTGGAAATGTTGATGGTCTTTAAGATTCTACTGGACTTAAATCTAGCTGTTCTGAGAAGGTTTTAGTAGTGAAAATGTCACAAAATAGATGGTTAAACTGATGGGTTGTTCTTATTTGTTCTTTTGTATTCCATTCAGTTCTAGAGCAGAAGATGTTTTAGGAAGTACTTGGAAGCCACAGTCAGGTATCAGACAGCAGTATATATCCTGAAGCCCCAACCCCTATTTTAGGCACTGACCTAATATAAGCCAAGAGGCAAAAAATGATGTAATATTGTTGCCACTTCACTAACTGTGTTTTGATGACCTCCTAGGAAACAGTCAATGAGAAATTACTGTAAGATGGAAGCTTTGGGAAAGGGCAGAAAGTCTTCTACTTCTATGTCCTGGGGAATTTGAGGACCAAGTACTGTAATAATTTTCTGAGCCATCAACCACCATCTGCATGATTTAAAATACCTGCAGCTTTTTAGAAAGAAAGCATGATTTTGTTTTAATAAATTTGGCAGAAAATGCAGATGCCTTCTTGCCGATGGGGAAAAATTTCCTCTGTCAGGCAGCAATCCTAAGAACACTTTCCTGTGATTAAGCCCCACTGAATAAAATTGGACTTACATCTGCGTAGACCTGCTTAGTATAGTTCCTTCAGAAAAAATATTTCTTCTTTAGAGAAAGTCGTTCTCTATCCAAGGGCAGTCATTGGTTCCAACTGTATGGATGTGAATCATTGGATTCCAACTATACGTTTCCACCAGCTTTGAATTTTATTGTAGTAACAGAGCTGACCTAAGCTTCTACTATTTGGGTTTTTTATAGCACATATATTCATGATTCTTAGTAAGGAAGATTTGAGTCACATGAATTGAGTCACATGGAAAAGTCAATACATGAGTGTGAGGAAATGGAAGTTAACAGTGCCTAGGTAATAATCTTCGAAGTTCTTTTGAAGGTTTTCGAATGTGGAGAGCCCAAATAATTTCTAATAACATTAAGGATTAGGAAACCAGCCAGAAAACTTTTTAAAGAAATCAATTCATTTTATCTGAAGACTGGACAATAGCTACATTTTGAAAAGAGAATAGTAATAAGGAAATAGGTAATAGCAATCCCATTTGGCATGCAGAGCATGTAAGGTTTCTGAATAAATATTAGAGGGGGGAAACCAAAGATAATGAAAAGGAAAACCATATAGGTTCAGCAAACGTAGACTGTACCAAGCTTAACTGATACCATTTTTAAATAACAAACCTGATGATCTGAATAAAGAATATTTTCATGTCATCAGTCTTTCTTTAACTTCTCTTACCTGGGATAAAATGTGTTTGTTTGAGGGGTACGGTTTTGCGGGGGTGGGGGACATATGGAAACAGGGACAACTTTTAATATTCACAGAGTGTTGGGCAGAGGCAGATATTGCTGAGAGAACCAGATTGGCTGAAATTAGCAGAAGGGAATGTCAAGTCAGTAAATAGTAAAATGGCTATCGTCCAGGATATAGTTCTGGATGAAAAAGTAACCTGGCATATATTATTGAGATCTGGCTACTTAAGGAGCTGAAGTATGATTGTCTGAACTATGCCTACTAGATTTCTTGGTAAACAGCAGACATGAACAGGAGGCTGCACTATTAAACAGCTACACAAAACCGCTGGGAGAAATCATCTGGAGATATATGAAGTTGTCAACAATATACAGGTGACAGTCAGCTCTCTCTCTCCATCTAATTTCAGGGAAGCAGTAGAAGTGCTTAAGTTATGTATGGAGCCAGTAAGACTGAATGCAGATGAAGAAACTGAAACTTAAGTCATGCAAAACTGAAGGCAAAACTGGCCCTGGAATTGATGTACAAACAGCTGTAGATAGTTGTAGTCTCATGGAAAGGGTAAGCGCCCCATTTGGGGACCTTCTGGATCATCAGTTTTTGCCATTCCTAGAGAAAGTGAATCTGACTTCAGTTGCATATGCATTAGTAACATCCAGGTTGGATTACTTTGAGGCTACTTTTGATGATGAGTGCTAACTGAGGCATACCACAATAAGCATGTAACATGTGCCAACTACATTGGCTCCAATCTGTTTGTTCCAGGCTGAACACAAAGCCCTAAATGGCCTGGGTCCGAAGTACCTGAAGGATCACCTCCACCTATACGTGGCTGCCTATACTTTTGAATAATTTGAAGAGTCAGTATTGCAGGAACCCACATTTGCAGAAGTACATTTGTGGAGGTACCCTTGCAAATACTTTCTCAGCAGCCACCCCATAGCCTTCCTTGAAGAAGTATGCTTGGCATCTTCAAATATGCTTGAAGAAGTATTCTTGGCTTCATTTTGCAGGTCTTCCAATACAAGTTGAAAACTTTTTTTTAATTAGAAAACTTGATGAGAATTTTATCACTGGTTTAGTAATAGTGGTTTAATTTTTAATGTTTTTAATTATTTAAAATAATATATGTTAGCTATAGTTATATCTATGATTTTTGTTTCTTTTGTGAGCTACTTTGAAGATTTTTAATGGAAAGATAACATATAAGTAAATTGAATAAATAAATAAAGTAAATGTTGGAAATAGTTTCTAATTAATTAGAATTGACATAGCAAAAATCAGGACAATCTTTTAGCCACACCAGGGGAAAAGAAAGGAAGGGTCAAAGGGAGCCTGGCTCTTCTTATACCTATAAGATTGCATGTGACAGTTACCCACCTGATACCTTATGAACACTGGGCACAAACCTGCATGATCTAATACAGGAAACAAACTCTTTTGATTATAAATGTCTACCTGACATCCTATGGCACCAGAAAATGGGCACATGAAATATGGACTATGTTTGAATTATATTTAGACTTGCTGCTTATGTCCCATTTAAATGCATCTGTTGTGGTCACAGGAGATTTCAATGATAGACTTGGACATGCAGATGAATCTTTATATACCTTCTTAAACTCAGCACCACCAGCAAAAGATTTCTTGAATACTCTCCCTCGTAGGACAGCAAGTTAAACTGGAAAGGTTATCACCTACTACAACTTGCATCTAAGTTAGACCTTCTTATTCTTAATGGGGCTACCCTAGGAGATATCCCCAGGGAGTATACATACTGGTCTGAGTGTGGTACAAATACCATAGACTTTATTCTGACATCCTACAATTTGTTTTGTTGCAACATACACCTCGAAGTAAAGTCTTGACAAGTCAGTGACCATCTCCCAATCATTTTGGAGCTCAACATCCATTATGCACCAGAGCACATCTCTGAACAACTCGATGAACTAGAACCTGTGACAAGCTAAAGAAGGTTAATCTGGTCTGAGAAAGTGGATCATCAATACCAAAAACATTTTACCTCAGACAAAGTATCTCAGCTTTGAAACACTATGGTCTCAGTGAATGCCACAGACACAGTGATTATATCATATCAACAACTCATTCGTGGGTGGACACAAACTGTCCTAAGGAGACCTCATGACCAAAACACCTAACCAACAAGGAAAAATAAATCAAACAGCTGGTTCAATGCAGACTGCCACACAGCAAAAAAAAAAAATCTAGTGGTCAAATTCCAGCTGTACAGACTAAGCAATGTATCTAAAATCCCCCCAGAGCTTAAAATCTTAAAGCAGCACTATAAAAACCTTCTAGCAGAGAAAAAACAAAGAGCACAAAGAGACTCCTTGAATTGGATTATCCAAGCTTCTAATTCAAATAAATCAGCAACCTTTTGGCACTTAATCAGGGACAAGCTCCATACAGAGCCCCCAAGGATAAGTTGCAATATCGCTCCCCAGCTTTGGGAATCTCACTTCTGTGCACTCTACTAGTCTGAAACAGACCCACACACCTCCTTGGAAATCCAATTTAAAAATTTCCCAGTGTGGCCACCAGTAATGGTTAATAAAGTTTAAAAAACTAATAAACCAATTGAGATCTGACAAGGCTCCTGGAAACGATATGGTATCTCCCAGGGATGATAAAGTACAACATTAATTGGTGAGTCCAAACACTTGTTGCACTCTTTACCCACAGTAACCCGTCAGCCTGCATCTATATAGCTCCAATCTTGTCAACTTTAGCAGGAAGATCTGAACAACATTGTCTCCCTCGTTCTTGCAGACTCTTCCCAGGAGATAACAAAGTTGCCAAATTTTGCCTTCGGGCATGTGGGATACACAAGCAGTTGACTGAGCCTCAATAACTTACTTCTTTGTCAGAGGAAGTTATCATCTCTCTGTCCCCACAACAACCTGCGCCCACAGTTCTGTGCTTGTTGCACTGCATGTGCCCTCCCTATTCTTATTTGTATTGGTTTTTATTCTATTCTTCTTTTACTTTCCAGAGCTGTTTCTGTATTGAAATTGATTGATTGATTGAAAGTAAATGTTGGAAATAGCTCCTAATTAATTAGAATTTACATAACAAAATCAGAATTTGCGGGGAACTTTTCTCCTAAGCAGTTGGTAATTTTTGCTTTGGTGTTTTGCTGTGCTTACTTGCTTACTTGAAGTGACCTATTCATATTCCCAATGAACAACAAATCTGTCCCACAGATAATGACAAACTATTGCAGATACCAAGAGATTGTAATCTGTCCTACTTCTAGGGTTCCCAGATCCCTATACACTCGCAGCTGTTGTGGGGAGACCCAATACTTACTGGTAATCTCCCCCTTGTGCGTGCACACTCCCAGCACCAACATAATGATGTCACTTCTGGAAGTGATGTCATCATACCCATCAGTGCAACAACATCACTTCTGGAAGTGATGTCATCACAGCTGCTGGGAGCGTGCATGGCATGTGGCTTCCCAGGGAGCCTGCTGATGGCAGGTGATCTCTGGGCAACCTGAAACTGCCAAGAGATTACTCTCCACGGGTAGGCACCTGGGATCTGTAAATACTTCCCATTATGAATATTCATTGAAGCCTTTAAAGGTAAAGAGTGCCTACAAGAGAAATAACTTCTTTACACTCTGAGAACTAATATTCTCTGTCTCTCTTACTGTATTTGAATGGACTGATGTGGTGTTCTCATAAATCCAAAAATGTGATGCAGGACATCCTTTGTTGCTATCTTGAACACACCAAAGTTGTTTTATTGTTTCCCTAATTTCCATGTAGACAGCCAGCTATTGCTCATGTTGTGTGTATTTGGCTTTTAACAATTCTACACTGTCTGTTCATTTCTTTAATTCTTTAAATACATGGTCTTATAAGGAAATCTTCATTGATACAGAAATCTGAATTATTAGTTTGATGATACAATAGGTACTTCCCATTACAGTTTATCCTATCCAGAACAATTGGATAACTAGCAGATGTTGTTGAATGTCTCGTTCAAAGTATCATCAACTGAGGAGGATTTCAAAAATGTCTCATCTGTTTTAACCCCAAAATCTCCATTTCAATTTTCTTTCTCCCTTGTGTAAATTGTTCTTTATTTTAATAGCATTTTCTGTTTCCTCACACCAGCCTTTCTCACAAATATGTGTTTTTCACAATTATATGTGCACCACTGCACCAGTAAATCAGCATCACACATTATAGGTACAAATGACATATATCGTAAATTTATAAATTTTTGTAAAATGCATAAAGCATGCATACACAATACAAACCAATGCTGAGGACTGAAAACATCAGTAAATACATTAAACAAAATATAAAAAGAAATTGAGCACCAGGCAACATTAGCTTGTCTTTAACTGAAAATAGCTCACATGGTATTTCTTGGGTAAGTAGAAGAGAGGTCACAATGGGCAAAGAACGTGAAGTCAGATTCAGATTCCCATTATTTTTCTTAATGTTCATTTCTCCCCCAAAAGATTTCATGATACAGATAATACCTATAACCGAGAGAACATGTTTCACTCACTCAGTGCAATCCTAAACAGAGTTATTCCAGTCTAATCTCATTGAAATCGTAAAGTATATAGTTAGTGAGGCAGAGCTGCAATTCTTCTGTTCTTACTCACAACTGACCTATCTCTCCCCCCGCAGTCCCATCATCTCATTGACAACTTGGGGTGAAACACAATAGGAATAACCAAGGGAAGTAAAGGTTCCCCACTATCTCCACATCCCCTTACCTGAACCTAGCGGGAGTGATCCATTAAGATGCCATCATGGCTGAGACATCTAGATGTCTATCTCTAGAATACTCCCCCCCCCCCCAACCATACAGGCAATACAGTAATATGCAGCAAACATCTTTCAGCTAATGTTTTTGTGCTCTCACTAAGCACTTGTCCATTTATGTATTTCCATAATAAGTCAGGATTTATTGAACCATACATGGATTGAAAGGGGTTGCATTTTTTAAAACTGCTTTTAGTCAAAAGAATTATAGAGGCAATTGACAAGTTGCCTAAAGATTATAACAAATTGGCTGCAAAGCATTCCCAGATGTAGCTCAGTAACCTAACTAAAGCAATTTTATACACAAGTGTCTTATTAGGTTGTTTCATGTCTTTTCCAGCTTCACTAATCTTCCTGCAATTCTATACAGATGCATGTTTTCACAATTACAATGTTGGTATCACTGGGAACAGTCATTACCTGAATAGGTGGTCTCCTTGTGAGTTGGGGGAATTAGCATACAAGGAAAAGCAATGTGTGTGTGTGTGTGTGTGTGTGTGTGTGTGTGTGTGTGTGTGTGTAGGGGGTAACTAAGTGAGATTTCTGCACCAATATATATGAGAATTGTTCCTCTAAAGAACTCATAATAAACACAGGCAAATGTTCAACAAGAATGGTTTTATTGAAGGGGTAGCAAAAGCAATCACGCAGGAAATTGCATGCAGTATACACACACAGCTAACTAGAAAACAGGGAGGACAATAGAGAGGAGAGCAGGGTCAGGTTTTATTTACCAGTCTAGAAGATAGGGGATGTCTGTGAGATAGCAGCTTGAGCTACCAGAGCTTTGTGGCAGAAAGAGAGAGGCTCAGACATGTGTCTGAGAGTAGTTGTCAGATCCATGAACATGCATACAAAACTATGGCAGAGAGTAGCTCAGTTATATTTTGGAATGTACCCTGGGCCAAGATGGCATCTTCTGCCCCATAACAATAGCTTAATGGCTGACTCCAGAGGTGAGACAATAAAATGGGAAAGGTTTGGTTAAACCTTCCTGGGTGTTACTGCAGGTAAAAAAAAAAGCTGATTGATGACCAGTAATGGCTGGATGGGTGGGGCTTATCAGATCCTTGAATAGCCCAGATTGGGAGAGTGGATAAAGAAAGATCAGCAGAGTGTGAGTGTGATTAATTCAGGAACTTCTGGAACACCCTTTCTCTTTAGGTCTTTGGACATCTCCGGGGGTGTGGGGCTGATAGCCAGTTTTTCCTGTGACTCACATGCCAATAATTTTCCAACTCCTAGCTGGGTTTGGCAACTGTTTCCTGCTTTGTCAGGCAGCATTTCTGTGTTTAACACACATAAGGAGAGGGGCTTATGGTAGAGCCATATTCATAAGCTTCCCTATTTGTGTGAGGGTCAGGGTCGACTGATAACAGGATAAATTTTATTTAGTCTTTCTGACGTTAGATACTGGAAAAGTATTTCAGAGAAATTCTCGTTCAAACTTGTAATGCCAGAAGAGTTTGACCCTTGAGAGTGCACACATTGCCACTATCATTAGCTTTATTGTGTAGAACTCTTCCCACATCAGTTTGTATATCACGGTTTTTTAAAATGTGTTGAAGAATAATTCAGAAAGTCATCTTATGGATGTAAAACATTGTATTAGAACTGGGCCCTGAGAATAAAAATGTGTTGATTAGCCATGAGATCTCCCACCTGCTTGCAATTAGAGCAGTTTACCTGACTGTAATACATAAGCAACCACAAGAAACAATCAGTTATTCTGATCATTCTTGCAGCACAACAATGACCAATTAAAATTCAGTTCTACACAAAGATGTTCACACAAACAATGGGGGAAAGCAGATGGAGAGAAAATGAAAGTTTCAGCTAAAAACTTCAGAGTTTTCCATATTTTTCCTTCTTTTCTCTTGTCTCTCCTATTGATGACAAACTGAATTCCTGATTTCTTGATATGGAAGTGTTAGAGTGATCTCATACCATCTGCTGCTTTAGTCTAAGGGCACTGGAATAAGTTTGATTACCTGTACACTTTCTTTCCCTTAGCCTAAACAAAATATTGAGCCAAGAGGTGTTAAACTTCACATCCTCCCCCACTGTGTAGCTTAAGTGACTAAGGGTTGGTTGATTCTCATCAGCACCAAGATAATCCTCTTTCCTAGCACCCAGTCCTCCAGCCACACAAGCAGATGAAGGGCTGACTTGGTAAGTTCCTTTCATCCATAGATACCTGGGGCTGCTCACCAATCAGCCTACCTATGCACTAGTAATCCATACTATTTATGCCATCCCTAATTAGAGTCTAACTAGTCCTCATACCAGGTCTAATTATTAAAAACCCAAACCCAACACAGTACATTGCAGAGAAAATTAAAGAAAAAGGCCTCCGTTCAAAATCAATCTGGAGAAGATCCTGACAATTCTTACTTGGCCACAAGAGCAACCAACCAGCCCCATGTTATTCCATAAGGTGGGTGGGTGGGTAGGCAGCTGTTGCATCTCAGGAACAGGGCAGGCTTATATGGCCCTCCCATTCTTGCCTTCTCTGTGCTGGGCTACATGAGGTACATGGCTCAGCCTTGCCCCTTTTGAAGGCTGTATTCATTGAAGAAGGATGTGGGTGTATCCCACCTTTATCCTACAACATGTACTGAATGACCTTTTGATTATATTTTAGGATGAAAAATCAAAAAGAGTCCAGTAGCACCTTTAAGACTAACCAATTTTATTGTAGCATAAGCTTTCGAGAATCAAGTTCTCTTTGTCAGATGCATGGTACAGAAACTGGTCAAATATAGAAGAGGAGGGGGGAGGAGGGGGGAGGAGAGAGAAGATGCAATTAGGGGGGGAGAGGGAGGATGCAACCAAAACATTCCTTTGCTAGTAAATGTAAACATCTCCTTTTGGTATGGAGATTAATTGGCTTGTGTGAGGCTTCAAAGGAGTTTGCCGTGTTGGTTTGTAGCAGCAAAACAACCAGACCATCCAATTCCAATGTAGTATAAGCCTTCGATAACCACAGCTCTCCCCGTCAGATGCATCTGACAAAGAGAACTGTGGTCCCCGAAAGCCCATGCCAGGTGCCACTGGGCTCCCCCAGACCCCGCCTCTGTAAAGGAAATCTGTTACCTGTGATAATGTGATAACCATTCATAGTCCCTATTCAGTCCCAGCTTGACAGAGTCAAATTTGCATATGAATTCCAGTTCAGCAGCCTCCCGTTGGATTTTGTTTTTGAAAGGTTTCTGTTGAACTACAGCGACCTTTAAGTCTTTGATGGAATGTCCTGGTAGATTGAAGTGTTCTCCCACTGGTTTCTGGATGTTTCAATTTCTAATGTCAGATTTGTGTCCATTTATTCTTTTGTGTAGAGGTTGGCTGGTTTGTCCAATGTACAGAGCAGAAGGACATTGTTGGCACATGAGGGCATATAGATTGGAGGATGAGCAGCTGTAAGAGCCAGAGACAGTGTAGTTGATGCCATTGGGTCCTGTAATTGTATTCCCTGGGTAGATATAGGGGCAGAGCTGGCATCTGGGTCTGTTGCAGGTCCTGGTACCTGTGCTGGTGACTCTGCTGGCCGATTCATGATTGTGAGTGAGAAGTCGTTTAAGGTTGGGGGGTTGTCTGTAGGCAAGGAAAGGTCTTCCACCCAGAGCTTCTGAGAGAGAGGTATCATTTTCCAGGATGGGTTGTAGCTCACTGATGATACGTTGGATGGGTTTGAGCTGGGAGCTATAGGTGACAACCAGTGGTGTTCTGTTGTTAGTTCCTTTAGGTTTGTCCTGGAGCAGACTGTTTCTGGGTACTAGTCTGGCCCTGTTGATTTGTTTCTTCACTTCATTTGGTGGGTACTGATGAAGAACTGATAAAGGTGGAGGCACACTTAATTTTAAAAAGTTTAGGAACCAGAGAACTGGACATTGTCTATTTGATTGTACCTTGTAAATAAGTGCAATTGGACACACTGCACACTCTTTTGTACCTCCTCCAAGCTGGCATACCTGCCTCAAGCTGACAGGCAAAGTGGCATTCTGCTTTCAACATTTTAGAATGTATTTATTTCATTTATAACCTGACTTTTTTCATCATGGAACTCTAGGTGGCATACATAGTTTCCCAAGAGTTCTCCTATCCAGGCACTGATTAGGCCCACAGCCTAGACTGCTGCATCGTCTCTTCTTCCAATTATACCCTGAACTCAAACATGGATATGAAAGATTGCTGTAAATACCAACAGGTTCTCTTCTTACAGGTCCTGTGGAACGTGTCCATTTGAGTGTCCCCTTTGTAGCCATCAGGAATAAGGAAGTCAATCTCACTGCTGTGGTTTGGCCGAGTCAGTCGGGTACCCTCACATACTTCTGGTGGTTTGGCAACAACACAAAGGTTTGATCTCTCGCACTTTTTCTTTTTAAAAAATCTTGCTTATTTCTTTTGAAAGGGTTAATCTTTGGATTATTTTTATATGTATTGATATTGTGTTATTGGTGTTTATACAGGGATTCCAAATTGTGTAAGTTGTTGTAAAAGCAGTATATTTTGTCTTTGCTATCTAACAAGGCACATTTGCTTTCTGAACTTTAATCCTTTTCTCTTTCTCACTCTCCTCTGACCCCATTGTTGTTTGCCAGCATTCCTACAATGTGCAGTTGGTTATTATTGAAACACTGTGTTTAGAAGCCATTGTTATTACCAGAATTCAAAATTATACACTACCATATGCTGGATAATGTTGGGTTTTCTGCTCAGCATTTAAAAGCGGCTGGTGATCAAATAAGCATCAGCATTTCCAATATGAAAGCCATAATGTCCTTATAATGTTAGACTCCAACCCGATATTTTAAAGCCATTGGGGACAAAATAACTTTTTACATCTGGGAATTCAAGCTAAGATCACAAACAACTTCCTTGTTTGTCCATGCTGTTTGGGAACGTGTCAAAAATACATGGGAAGTTGCTGTTGAATGCTGAGTGACAGTCACTCATTCCATAAGTGCAGCTAGCATATATCCTTGAGATATTAAAGTGTTATAAAGTTCCTTGTGATTGTGACCAGAGTCCAGTGGCCTATAAGAGATAAATGGCACAGGACTTCCTTATTGAAAGGATTTCCTCAAATTACCCTTGTTTCGCCAATAGGATATATGTCTGTCATCTGAGAAGAAGCAGCTTAGAGGCAATTCTGCCTAGAATTGGTGTTCAACTAGTCCTAATTTGCCATAGTTAATATAATAGTGGGTGATAGGGGCATGCACTAAAAAAAATTAGGATTTCCACTCAGAAAAAAAATTCAGGAAAACACAGATCCTGAAGTGATTTTCTGCTTTGGCTTCGGGTATTTAAACTGCTTTGGGATTATTAGGTAAGAGTTGGCCATTATTTCCAATGAGAAATGGTGTTCCCAGATATCTGGGGGACTTGGGGGGTATTTTCTTACCTAATAATTCCAAATTTTCAGGGGACCCTCTAGTAACCCTCCTCTCATTACCACCCATGTTTCAGGGAGATTGGATTTGGGGGGGATGTTATGCTCCCCTCAAAAAAGGTACCCCATCCACAGTCAATCTCCCTATGAGGACCGACCTTCACATCAGAGAATCACGCTAAGAAAAAATTAATTTAAAATACACAAAACCATATGAAGCAAGGGGCACTGTTACAACTAGAAATAAACTACCCCCCCCTCCATATAACCAAACTTATGCAAGGAGAACAACTTCACACCAGAGAATCACATCCATTCCACCCAAACTAAGGGACACTCTTGCAACTTAGCCTAACAGAATCAGAGTCATTCACTGAAGCCAGGCAGTGAATTCAGCCAGTGGGGAAACACCACAGAACAGAACCTAACACTAACAATACCCATCCACAAGTGGCCAGAATAACAATCTAAATCAAAGCAACTATGAAACAGCAAGAGAAGCCCACAAAACCACAGGATAAAACAGAAGCCCCTCTCAGCAGAATAACTAACAGTAAGTGAAAGCTAAGTAAAGCACACATCCCACAACACCCCCAAAACAAGCCAAACAATGCACCCCCACACAGCAAAACAATTCAGCAAGCAAGCAGCAAAAATCAGAACATTTAAAATGCAAACTAATAGTACTTTTTCCTTCCCTCATCCCGCCAAGACAACCCCCTTCCCCCAAAGAGAAAAAAATCACTCTCAAACCAGTCTCCTGCAGGTGCAGTCATCAAGTCCAGTCAAGTCTAGGTCCATTTTGCTTACAAAATGCCACCCCCCAGCCATCTAGAAAGCCCACCTAGTTTTCCCCTGCAGCATTTAAAAAAATACACATTCCTCCCAGAGAATCCCCACTGAAGGATACCTGCTGCTGCAGGGATTGGCCACTCTCTCACAGCCCCTTTCCTTTCCCTGACCCCCTCTCTCCTCCCCCTTCTGCCTCTTACTCCAACCCCCTCATCCCCCTCCCATCGGCCCAAAAAGGCACAGCTGGCAGCACTTTTTTCTCTTGCCGTTCCTTGCTGGCAAGGAATTGCTGCCGCACTACCTGAAGCTTACTGAAGCTTTGGGTTAGCTTTGCTTTGACATTCCCAAATTTCTTCAGCAATGCTGAGGTGGATTCGGGAATGTGAAAACATCCCGAATCAGACCCAATCTGGCTTAAAAATTCAGATGCTGAACCTGAAGCACACATTCCTAGTGGATGATACTGATTTAATATTCACTGAGCAGTTCATTGGTTCCCTACCACATTCATTGCATTAGATGGTAAAATTATGTTTCCATGTTGCTTGTTTTTTGGATAAGATAGGATCATAGGAAAGTTTTCCTTTAATTTTAGGTGTAAGAATACTTGCATCTTCTTGGTTTGCCCCTTCTTACATTATAGACATATAAATTGATTTAGGATTAAATTCAGGGTGTTTAAATAAATTTGGAACAAGATGTTTGCTGTGAAGGTTCTTGTCTCAGTTTTAGAGAGCTTAAAGTAACCTGATTTTTTGACTCCTTGCAACATAACATCGATATTTCTAGAACATTATAGTCACACACACACACACAATTTCCCCCCTTTAGCTGGAAATTGCAAATAGGGGTAATTGTGATTATAGTTTTCTGCCTGCAATTTTAAATCTTATGTCTCTGATTCATGGGTGCAATCACAAACATAAGCTCTTCAAACTGCAGACACAAAATGGCACAAAAATAGGGGCAGTTTAAAGCTTGTAAGGATATTTGGCTTTGCAAAATGGCAATAATCATGGGAAGATGGAACAGAATGCTAAGCAGGGTTGGGAGACCCCTTTCTCATTCTGACAGCTTGTATTAGGATTTTCTAATATTTTCCACTGAGTTCAAAAATGGCTTAAAACAACTATGATTCTGTTATTCTTCCCAGGCTTATCTGCTCTTCGTGTCTCCTGGGTTCTACTGTTCTGAGTGGTTATGATTCCCTGACCTCAATTTATGTGTTTGGGGAGTAAAACAAAAAAAGTTAGGGATTGTTTGCCTGAGCATCATGAGTCAGTGGAGCTTGGGGAGCAGACCTAGAACTCTTCACATGAATACTGATCTGTAACTGCAATGTCTAAAATTCTATGCTTATGTCTCCCAGTTTCTATGAGCAACTTTCCCCCACCCACTGCTCCCCCCACACACATTCCTGTAACATTCCTGTTTAAAGGCAAAATAATTTCTGGACACTGAACTTCTAAATGCATGCCCTTGGATTATTTGCTTGTAGGACTGAAGATTTTAATTTTCAGGTTTAGCTATAGACTACTGCAATATTGCAAGTAGTCTGCAGATTGCTATATGATTTTTTTGGCATTCTTTAATTTTAAACAAAAACAAAAACAATGACTTATAAATTTCTGAATATAGTGGCATGTAGTGGTGCTTTCCAATATGCAAAGGCTAGGCACATTTGCTAACCTTAAAACATAATGTTTATAGTTACGTTATATGGAAAAAAGCAGTTCAGATCTGGGAGGGTCAGTACACACAAGTAAAGAAGGGCTTTCCTAGCTCACCTCTGCTTTTGCTGTTGTAGGATAATGTGGAATCTGCTCACCCAAGTTATCTCTTTGATAAAGGGCTGAGCCACTCAGCAGCAAGCTTGAAAAATCAACTGGCTTTGTGACAAAATGAGACCAGTATTTCATTGTCCTGCTAGCTATACTATTAATTGAACTTACTGTGCAGGTGAAGCTGATTTTGATGTGAATCTTCCAACCCCTGCCACAAGGAGAGTGTTGCAGACATCCATGACATTTTAGACTGTTTGTACTCATGGCTTCTCTGCTTGATGGATACTGCTGCAATGTGCATTTCTATTTTATACACATTCTATACAAGGACTCTAATTTCTTTTTCTAGATAGAGCTATTGTAGTGAAGTGCTGGTCTACTGCTTCAGCAATATACCTAAAGGCCAATTTTCTTGGATTAACACAGGTCCAGTTTAATAAATGTGTCTGACTGTCTAATAGGTTTTGAACAAATGAACCTTAAACTCCTTGATTTAATTTAGAGTTAGTCTGCAGACTTTGGTGCATGAATTAAATCTAAGGAACTAGCTGAATTTTAAAACTGAATGATGGAGATGAAAACAGCCATGATAATAAGACATCCATCATGAAAAAGACAAAAAAGGATAATATTTGAAATAAAATTGGCATCTGCTATCTCTCTTGGCTTGGAGAGAGCCCTCAGTTGTTTCATCATCTAATGGATTGATTGTAGCTGGTAGGGGTGTGCACACTGAAAAAATTTGGGTTTCCCGCTTTGGACTTTCTGAAGTGGGGAAAAAATTGGAATCAAGTGAAATCGCAATTCTGGGCATGTCGGGTATGATTAGGAATGATTCAGCCATTGATTTCAATGGAGAGTCAGCTCCCAGCTTTCCAGGAGCCTGGGGGTGGCATCTTCTTTTCAAATCATACCAAACTTGGTTAGGGCCTTCTTCTAACTCTCCTCTAATGACTCACTAAGTTTCAGAATGAATAGAGCTCGGGGAGCCATGTTGTGGTCCCCCAAATAATGTCCACCTTCACTCTCCATTGTTCCCTATGGGGGAAAACAGGGTTTTTTTCTAGGTGGCTTGGAGTGGCATTTTGCATGAAAAATGCACCAAATTTTCAGGGGACCTGCTCTTACCTATCCCCTAAAACATTCCCAGGTTTCAGGGAGATTGGGCTGTGAGGAGCCATTTTATGTCCCCTGCCAAATGTGGTGCCCCATCCTCCTCTACTCACCATTATTCCCTACGGGAAAACAAGGGGTCTTTCTAGGTGGTTTGGGGTGGCATTTTGCATGCAAAATGCACCAAATGTTAGAGGACTTGCTCGTACTTGTACTATCATGTCCTCCCCAAGTTTCAGGGAGATTGGACTTTGGGAAGCCATGTTACAGCCCCCCAAAGGTGGTTCCCTCACCACACCATTTATTTCTACTGTGGGGAAGACTCCCACACAGCAGAAACACATGGATTGTGGCTGCCAATGTCTGCAGCCACAATCCAGCTATACTACACCCCAAGCAGCCTATCAGAACCAAACTTAACCCACCCCCCCAAAAAAACTAAACTCCCCTGCAGTAACTAGCCAGCCACTCTCCGTTGGTTCCTGTTATGGGAAAATCCAGACTCCCACAGTGGTACCACATGGAACGTGGCATCCATGGCCACAGGCAGAATCCTCCTTTCAATCTACCCCCCCAATAGCCCCATAGACCCAAGGACACACACTCCAAAATTCCCCACCACCCCCAGAGCAGGCCGGCCAGCCTCTCTCCATAGTTCTCTGTGTCAAGAACTTTTAAAATGTCTTTCCCAGGGGCACTTATGCATAGGCCAGGGGTGCCACAGCAGACGGCACACACCAGAATGCAAGCTCATCCCTGGGAAAGCACAACTGAACCAAAGACACACACCGCAAAATTCCCTACCACCCCAGAGCAGGCTGGCCAGCCTCTCTCCATAGTTCTGGATGAAGACAAACCAGAGAATCACACACACACACACACACACACACACACACACACAAAGAGAATTAATTTCAAAAAAAAATTTTTTTTGCTTTCACTTATAGCATTAAAGGCACATGATAGTGCTAGTATCACATTACAACAGTCTCCTAAATATAATACAACAGCTACCCTCACACCAAAGAATCACACACAGAGAGATTTAATTGCAAAACCATTTTATTTCTTGAATTTTCTGCCTGCCCTCCCCACAAGTGGGCTGAGGGTGGGAAACAGCATACAACAACAGTAGTACAACATTTATCAACCCCCCCCCCCTAGAACCATAATGACTCAACGGGACCCACACCATAGTATCACACATCCATTCCACCCAAACCAAACTGAATTAGGGGACACTCTTGCAACTCAGTCCAGCAGAACCATTGTCATTTCCTGCAGCTGGGCTCTGGGTTCAGCCAGTGGGGAAACACCACAGAGCAGAACTGGACAGTACCTAGCCATAAGCACAACACAATGGCATTCACGGAGCACAGTTGCAGAGGAGCCCCCTGCCCCCCAGCTTCAGGCTGAACTGGAAAATGCCTGTGAGACACTGTTGGGATCTGGCCTTCATCATCAGCTGGCACCCACCCACACCATTCCTCCCCGCCCCACTCCTCCCACCCCTTCAATGAGAACATTTTAACTTTAACAGCAACAACATTTAACAACATTTAAAACATTTAACAACAGCAACATGATCCTCAGCAGCATAGCTTAGTTTGGCTGCTTCTCTGGGTTTCCTGTTCTGTGAGTCCCTAACCTAACCTGTCTCTCCCTCCTGTGGCAATCAACATTCCTGGGGCCTGTTTTCTCAATCATCAGAATACATTTGCGCCCAAAGGGACTGGGAGAGTTTTGTTTTGTATTTCCTGTTGGGAGGGGAGGCCAGATTGCAGGGTGCATTCCCTTTACCACTGAGTTCCACCCTCCTCCTCCTGGTTTTCTACTTCTAACTAAGTTTACTTTAGGGAAGAGTGCTATTCCCCAGGTCCTAGACTTACAGAGGATGCAGACTACAAGGAGGGCTCACCTCAGTCGCTCTGGAAGTTCACTCTTGAGAAATCGGAAGAGCCGCATGTTCACCTTCAGGAAGACTGACTGCTCAACTCTCCATGGGAGAAGGCGAGTGCGATGTGAGCTGACAATGTCGCCTGCATAAGAAAAGATGCGTTCACTCTCCATGTTCGTCAGAGGGCATGAGAGGAGCCACTGCGCCTCGAGGGAGAGGTCTGGCCAGACCACCTCCTTCTTGTCTCAGTAGCTCAGTGTATTTTGTGGACAGCAACTGGCAAGGGTCTCCAAGGTAGTCCCTGACCATTGCCTCCGCTGAATCCTGTCTCACACAATTCACGATCCCAGAGGGACCAAGGGCACGCCAGAGCATCTCCATCTCCATGGACATCCCGGTGGTGGCTGTTGGGGGAGCCTGCTCAGAAGGAGCATGAGAGGGACCCGCAGGGCTGGCCCCCCCTTCCCCCAATGACAGGTGGCCCCTCTTGGCCTGCCTATGCCTGAGCCTGCTTGCAGGGAGGGTGGGCTAAAAATCTAATAAATCAGTCAAATCAATCACCATGCATAGAGGGCATTTCTGGCTAGGGTGAGGTTCCCATCCCGCTCAGCAGAAGTGCCCTTAATGTGCGGGTCACACATGGTCACCAACATGTACAACTCCTTCTCCATGAGAGGCTTTAGCTTGGCAGCTATGCCCTGCTGCAGCCTTTTAACGAGTGCACGCACTCCTGGAACCAAGGCTGTATGTGGTGCATCTGGGTCCACAAAGGAGGCCATTGAACTCTGGAGTGTGTGCACCAGAGGAATGACTAGACCCAGGGTCACTGTGTCACACAATACCACCACAGTGAAGTCCTTGAAGGGCTTCAGGACATCCATTGTCTGGGAGATGGTGAGTCAATCCTCTTGGCTGAACTCACCCTCCTGCCTCCAAATGTCGCTCTCGGACAACCAAGCCTTGAGGGCTGCCTGCTGCTCCACAAAGTGCTCAAGCATGGCACAAGCGGAGTTCCAGTGAGGGACAATGTAAGAGATCAGGCAGTGCTCCAGCATGCCTGCCCTGGCCTGCTTCTGGTGCAGATTGTGAGTGGACTTCACGCTGCGTTAGAAGTGACTTGTGAGTCTCTGACATTTCTGCAGGAGACACTGGAGCTCATGAGTTGCGGAGTCCTGGGGTTCCCTGAGGGAGCCCAAACCAAGCACAGACTTTACCATGAGGTTAAATTTGTGGGCCGCACAGTAAATGTGTTTACAGCCCAACAGCGCTGCTGCCCTCATGTTGTCGCCACCATCTATCAGCATGCATCCCATGGTCATCCAGCTCCCTCCTCAAGGTGGCCACGATGTTCTCCACCATGTGCACCACATCAAGAATCTCAGCATGGAGCAAAGCTTTGCAGTAGCCAGCCCAGCAGTCTCCCGTCCATCCCTACCTAACACTGGGCACCCCACCGCCACCCTGAAGACCTTTGGGTTGCCACCAGTGAGCAGTAAGTGACAGATACGCATGCTGCACATTAGAGCAGATACAGATGTCAGACTTGAAATGAAAAGTTCTGGCAGCGCAGGACAACTGTGTCTTCATGTGGTCCCTGGCAGCCCTGTAAAATGAGGGCACCATGGTCCTGCTCAATGTTGTGTAAGCAGGGATCGCGTACCAGGGAGCGAGATCCTGGAGCAGCTCCTGGAAGCTGAGTTGATCTACTAGGGAGAATGGCTGGCCATCATGGGCAATCACCTTGACAATATGAAACATCATGCACCTGCTTGCCTTCTGGATCCCCCCTTTGGGCACACTAGTGCCCTACAGGATCCTGTGGGGGGAAAGCACCAGAGGAGCCTGCCTCCTTTTGGCTAGCTGGCATCCGTGTGGGGCCACTAGAACTCTCCCCCCCCCAAAGAAGCATCACCTCATGTTGCCTCTTCATGTGGTTCCTCATGCCAGACATGGAGAAATGGTTCACATCCCTCCCACGACTGATCCGTTGCCTACAATGCCTGCACTGGGAAAACTGGGGATCCTCCGTTCTCTGGAAGTGCTCCTAGATATCGGAGGTAATGGGGCGGGGGATCCATGCCACACAGAGGATGTGCTTATGGGCCCCCCAGGAGGCACCTCCTGTGAGGTGCTTGGGGCAGACACACCATGCTTTGGCTGGGCAGTCACAGATGAATGAGGATGAAAGGGCAGAGATGTGGGCTCTTCTACCACACACTCTTCCTCTTCCTCCAGCATCCTCTCTTCCTGCACAGCTGTGAGAGGCCTGCTGCTGGCTTCAGAGAAAACAGGGGAGGACCCCTCAATTGGGAGGGTTCTTCCTGCAGTTCCTCCAACATCCTACGTGTCCCTGGGGTGAGCGTGAAAGACGGAAAAGTCACATGTCCCATGTCCATCCCAGGAGACACCATATGCTGCCCCTCCTCCAGCTGCTGAGCTCAACAGCTGGAGAAGGGGGAGCCACAGCAGCACCCCCTGCTCAATGCCAGCTCCTGCCTCAAACACCTGTGTTGGGGGTGGCCCTCCAGCAGCTGCCTCAGGAAAGAGGGCCTTGAAAACCCTCTTTTTGTTACCAGAAGCCAGGCTGGTGAATGGCAGCAGCGCAGAGGACGGCCTCCTATGCTCAGATGAAGGGGATAGCCACAGCACTCCACCTCCCCTCCCCCCTCTAGTCTTGGCCCTAGCCTTTGCCCCGGAGCCCCTCTCAGCTTTTCTATCACTCATTCTGTTCCCCTCTTGAACCTACACCAACTTCCAGCTATTAAGTTTATTTTTAAAAAAAAAAACCAAAACCTTGCCAAAAGTTAGAATTTAGTTTCAAAACCTATCTACCTATTTCTAAATCTTTGTTTTTTGTGTCTCCGTTACTGGAGATGGTCACTTAAATATCTTTTTAAATGGCCCTATTTATTTTTGTGAACCTAAACCCACACCATCAAGCAGCTGAATACCTTTTCAGGAATCAAGCTGGCCCTAAACCCCAATATAAAGGGAAGCCTATTACAAAAAAAAGTGCCTGGCCTGGCTCCAAGAGTGACAGAGGTGGGCAAGGAAACCCTAGTTAAGGGAGAACTAATGGGCAGCCTATTTATATGAATATAACTTGAACAGAACCTTACCTAACTCTCACTAATTCTTCAAGGAGAGGTCTTCCACCCAGGGCTTGTGAGAGTGAGGCATCATTTTCCAGGAAGGGTTGTAGGTCACTGATGATACATTGGATGGGTTTGAGCTGGGAAATGTAGGTGACAACCAGTGGTGTTCTGTTGTTAGTTCCTTTAGGTTTGTCCTGGAGCAGGCTGTTTCTGGGTACTAGTCTGGCCCTGTTGATTTGTTTCCTCACTTCATTAGGTGGGTACTATAGCCCCCAAAATGCTCATTGTAAATCTCTTAAGTGGGAGTCCCGATCAAGAGCATTGGAGCAGACACGATTGTAACGTAAGGCTTGGCTGGAGACAATTGACTGAGTGGTATATTTAGGGTGGTAGCTAGAGGCATGTAGATATGAGTATCAGTCGGTGGGTTTCTGGTATAAGGTGGTATTTATCTGTCCATTATGTAGTTGTACAAATCAAGCAAAGAAAATAGAAAATCAGAACCCCAGGCAAGCAAGCCCCCCCCTTAAGCCCACCTACACTTCTCCAACACACTCACAGCACAAACCTGTAGCAAAGAAGCAAAACCCAAATTAAACTGAAATTAAAGAACTCAGGCCCACCAACTGAAGCTCAGCAAAGAAAACCAGAACCCCCAAGGAAGCAGCCCCCCCCTAGCCCACCTACACCTCCCTAACACACACATTCACACAACAGAAATGAATGGCTAGGAAGCAGAACCAAAATTAAACTGAAATTAAAGAATTCAGACCCACCCACTGAAGCTCAGCAAAGAAAACCAGAACCCCCAAGCAAGCAGCCCCACTTCAAGCCCACCTACACCTCCCCAACACACACAGCCCCCCCTACAACTGGAAAATGAAACCCCAAAAGCAATAGCTTTAAAACACTAACAGCACCCCCCACCAACAACTGGAAAACAAAAGACCAACAACAATAACTTTAAAACACTAACAGCAGCCCCCCCCCACACAAATGAAAACTGTAACTCCAGCAGCAATAACTTTAATACACTAACAGAAGCCCGCCCCCCCCCCCCGGACTGGAAACTGTAACCTCAATAGTAATAGCTTTAAAACAATGACAGCAGCCCCCCACCAACTGGAAACTGAAACCCCAACAGCAATAACTTTAAAACAGTAACAGCAGCCCCTGCCCACAACAGGAAATTTAAACCCCAACAGCAATAGTAAATTGGAGTGGGTTACAAATAATCACAAGCTTAAAAATTTAATGCTTGGGAACAAATTTTATGATATGGATATGCCTAATGGTCATAAAGTTAGACATGAGCCTGTACTTTTTTTTGCTTGACTAGGTTCTTGGGGAGCCCTGCTTCATCCTTTCACCCAAAACCTCATTTCAGATTTTTTTTTACATCAATATGGCATTTGCTTTATGATTGATTTTTGACCATCTGCTTTTTAATCAGATAAACACCAGACTCACTTGGGGGGCCAGGTTGCAGGCTGCATGGGGGAGGGGAGTGGGGGAGGTGCGTGGTGACCACTATGTTTGGAGAGGTGGCGGAGGCTCCCAGCAGCCTTTACAGAGCAATCCATGCTGCTGCAGATGCAAGCCAAGGCCAGCCAATAAGAACGGGCTAGCCTGGGCAGTGAGAGGTAGAGAAGGGCTGTGGACCTGGGAGGTGCGGTGCTGGTAGATGGGTCAGCTAATGCTGGGATCCATGCCCTATGCAGCGCCAATACTCCACAATCTATAAATCAATAAAGTTGTGGCCACTTTTAACCCCATTGCTGTTGTCTGGCGGGTTTTGTTGCTTTACCCGCTTCCTCCGGCTCTCCTCCCCCATTTGGCACTGGCCTGCAAAATGTGTTTCTGGATGGGAAATGTGAAAAAACAACTGCATATCTTTATTTTCACTTTCATAGAGGCATTTTCACTGCCCAGAGCCCCTGAGGATGGGCAGTTTATAAATTGAAATAATAAATAAAAAAAATAAAAAATAAATGGGCTGGCATTATCCTCTATTGTTTAGCTTTACCTTTCTAGGGCAAACTCAACTTTTGTCTTCTATTATGTACTTTTTCTACTCTTTTCTGCTCTTGGTGCCAGTGGATATTATTTCTTTCAAGCAAACTGAGCCTCCCTGCCCATAATGAATGTTTCATGTTATTCTTTCTCTTTTTTCATTTTTTCAAAGATATCTACCCATTTTTAAAAAAAAAAATCGACCCAGTTGTTATTAACTGCTTTTGGTATGTCCTAATCTTTTAGTTCCAGGCAGGAAACAAAAGATTTACATTGACAGCATCACCTGATTATCTTTTCCTTAAAACTTTGTTGTAATCAATAGTTGTAATTATGATGAATTGCCTTTTGAAACCACTGTTTATGTTATAAAATAATCCAGGTGATATAGTAGTATAAAATAGAATCATTTAAAGCAAAGAATTTCTTTTACATCCCTATTTCAAATAAAGTTTAAATTGAAAGTGCGTATGGAAAGCCATACAGGCTATTTCATATCAGAGCCTGCCTAGGTTGTTGAGGCACCATGGAAAGTGCCAAGTTCTGTATGTACCCCTGGCTTGATTGTCAACACCAGCATAACACTTAGAAGGCAGAAGGGTTGGATGGGGTGAAAAAAGCGAAAGGCAGTTAGGAGAGATGCTCTTACAGCTGAAAATGTGACTCTTCCCCCTGTTCTTCTAATAATCCCAGATGGTTTTATTCCTTCCCCTAGAACAGAAAGCCACCAGTAACAAACTAATCTAGGAGTAGTTGTAGACCATCATGCAATGATGGAATGTTCATTTATTAGTACTGCAAAATTGTTGTATGTTACCTAGGAGTTTTTCAGTGGAGTACAAACCATGTTAAGTGAAAATCTCAGATTGTCCTGGACTGTAGCAGTTGCTTTGGGTGGAGGTGGAAGAATCTGACTGAGGTGCCAGGGTAGCCAGGTAATTGATATCCTCTGAATTTGTCTTATGGGCCAGCCATTCTCTATCAATTAATCCTCTTAATTAATTAATCCAATTAATCAAATAATCCTTCATCATGCATCTGACGAAGAGAGCTGTGGCTCTTGAAAGCTTATTCTACAATAAACTTGGTTAGTCTTAAAGATGCTACTGGACTCTTTGCCTCTTACAAAGTGAGCATGACACAGAAAGTGGCTAACAGAGCAATCCTAAGCAGAGTTACTCTAGTCTAAGCCCATTGAAATCAACTCTGGAGCAACTCTGCTTAGGATTGCACTGCAAACAACTTTCTGTAGCTTTGGTCATATGATCCAGAATGTCCATGTGTGTGTAAGCATACATCTGTGTGTAAATTCTATTTTTAAATATATTTTATAAACTTAAAGTTGATATTGAATAGTTAGTTGAATGCATATAGAATAAACGGGGTTGACGCTGGCTATATTTAATTTTTGCAGCCATTCATCACCTTGGACAACAGCATCTCCTATACCTTTATTAACGAAGGAATGAATACCATCACAGTACAGGTCTCAGCTGGTAGCATTCTTATCCAGGACACCAAGGACATTGCTGTACATGGTAAGTGGGTAGAAGATGATTCCAGTTTATTGTTTGCAACATTCAATATCACTGTTTTTTAAACAACCACGAACAACAAACAACAAACATGGACGAACATGAACTGTTCCCGGACATGTTCGTTGTTCATGGGGGCCAGAACACCCCCACCCTTCAACCCCCCCACTTAGTCCCCCTCCCCTCAAACCCACTTACCTGGCCCTTTAAAGATCCCTTTAAACTATCAGCTGGCAGACAGCCGGGGGGGGGGGAATCCCCCCTGCCACCGTCCAGCGGATAGTTTAAAGGTCCCTATCCTGGCAAAAACAGCAGTGTCTTCTGGCAGCTAGTTTGAGGGGTTATAAAAGTGACCTTTCCAGTGTCCAATACCCACCAAATTTGCAGGGGACATAGTCCTCACTGTCCTCTGAAGATCCCCCAAGTTTCAGAGAGATTGCACCCCGGGAAAGGCATGATCTCCCCGTTGGCATGGTCTCCCCGTTGGCTGTCATTTTCTCTTCACAGTGGCAAAAACGGGACTCTCTGCTGGAAGTACTTTGAAGGGTTAAAGCTAGAAGGAAAGCCAGAAAGAGTTCAGACAGAGTTCAGGCCCTCCCTGACTCTAGTTGCCAAGGGGATTGATTGCAGGTGCCAGACTGTCTGGCTTGATGAACAGCTGCTGAAGGCAAGGAAGGAGGCTTGCAACGATCACCTGTTCGTTTAGGATGGGGCCTCATTAACAGCTTGTTCGAGAACAGCAGATTAGGCTGTTCGTGGGTTTTTTCTGTTCGTAATGCTGTTTGTGCCCATGTCTAATTAGGATGACATGATTGTTGGGGAGCCGTTCATGGGCATGGGAATATGATAATAGTATGTGTGATTTCCCAAATGCTAGCAGATGTTGATAAGGGTGTGCTATCCATCAGTTCCAGTGTAGGAATGTCTTTGAAGATCAGAAAGCACAAATATGTAATTCTGTTCTGAGTCTTCTAATAAAACATTGGAAGGTTTTGCTATATGATCTCTAAATCCTGATGTTTTCCTTTATTCTCCTCCTTTTCCCTCTTCCTCCAATTTCTTATTCTCCGAACCACACCACTGATTTGGAGCTTGTCAAGAGTTGGGAGGATATTAGGGGAATGGTGCGGTCTAGCGGGAAGTGTCTAAAGAGAGTTTCCATTTACCACCTTCATAATCAAGTGTTTTCTGTCCATTTATACTGGTAAAAACTTTAAAACTTCTTGACTGACTTGCATCAGCCCATGGCATGCTGCCAGTATTACAATTCTGAGGTCTCTAATAATCTAATGGTAGCCACGCCATTCAGCATCTCTGGCCCCAGGCTGACCAGCTCCTCTGTGACATCTAAACATCTAAACCAATGGCACCTTGAGACACTCCAACACCCCTGTCTTCAAAGCTCAAGAGTGATATCAAATGACATCAAGGTAGAGAATACAAAGCTCAAGTTTGTTAAAGTGAGAGAAACTGATTAGATTAAAACCATCCGCAAGGATGAGTGACAAGACTCACAGTCCATCTTACAGCTTTGCTTTACTAATATCATGATGAGTCTCTCTGCCCAATGGCCAAGAGATTTTGTGGTAGGCCAGAGAAAAAGTCCAGCTCTGTGAATTTATAAAGTGCCTTACCGTTGAAATTAGCCTTGCTTCCCTGCTGTAAGTTAATTAGGAAGTAATTTCTGAGAGCCTCATGAATCGCAGTACCCTGATTCGCCTGTCATTAGCACAATTGGTATCTGATTTGTTATGCATTAACCACTCATAGCTGCACATGGGGCTAACAAACAGATAATTCCTGCTTTTGGAAAACAGATTACTTACTGTAAGTATGTGCTCAGTGGAAGACAGAACATGCCAAGAGCATTAGAAAAACTGATTTTCGAATGCAGTCTCCTGTTAGTTGCAACTTGCAAGCAATGTTAGGTTATATTGTCGAAGGCTTTAGTGACACTGAGAGATCTTGGTCTTTTGGTGCTACACCTCTGAAGATGCCAGTCACAGCTGCCGGCGAAACGTCAAGAACTACAATGCCAAGACCACGGCTATACAGCCTGAAAAATCCACAACAACCAATGTTAGGTTAGACTGCCAAGCAAGCAGCATACCTTACATCAGGAAGGAAGACTATCTTACTTGGTTATTCTTTTCTTCCTGTATTCATTCAGTTGATTTCCTGATGCAAAATGCCTTAAGATGGGAAAAAATCCTAGATAGAAAGGAGTCTAATAATCTGTGTTCTTGCTTCTTTCATGCATTTCGTTTCACTGATCCAGAGGAGTTAGACACGTTAGTCTGTAGTTGCAAAATAGTAAAGAGTCCAGTAGCACCTTTAAGACTAACCAACTTTATTGTAGCATAAGCTTTCGAGAACCACAGCTCTCTTTGTCAGATGTGCATCTGATGAAGAGAGCTGTGGTTCTTGAAAGCTTACGCTATAATAAAGTTGGTTAGTCTTAAAGGTGCTACTGGACTCTTTACTATTATGTTTCACTGTTTCCCTGAATCTCCTTTTCCAAGCAGAGACTTTATTTTCAGTTTTTATTTTACCAGGAGAAAAACAATTGGACCCCAACTGTAGTTTTTAAAATTTATTTCAGTGGTGTTTAGATTCGTTCTAGTGTATTTTATCTACCATTATAGAATTGTTTCTCTCTGTTCTCCTAAAACTTGTTAGTCTCTACCTAACATTTCATATTCTGATTAGAATGCTTCTATCACAACTGGCTATATATCACAATGTGATTGATTGGGCTAAAAAAAAATAAAAGTAAACTTAGGTTACATTTCTTTTGATTCATTTTCACTAGGCAGGTGCTTGAAATGGTATATGTCATGGCTGATGTCTGACATCTCAAGTCAAAGTTCCCTCAAATGGATATTTTCAGCACTGGGAAATTAATTTTGAAAATCATATTTTTGGAGCAAGAATGGTTGTAGGATTTTTTTCTGTGTGTTCAGAGAACAGATATGTTTCACTTTATTGGATTTTTAAAATGTATTTTAAATTTCTGAAAAGATCTGCTTCAGCTCACCAGTCTCAGGCTAGACACAGAATTGTCTTACATGCCATAAAAATGATGTGAATTAACCCCCATCCCCCATTGTAAAGGTGTTGAATGGCTTATAGTGGACCTTGACTGTGGCCCTCTTTTGACAGAGTATTTCCAGTCTCAGTTATTATCATTCTCTCCTAATTTGGATTATCACAACCCTGACATCCCTGAGTGGAGAGAAGACATCAGCAGAGTCATCAAGAGAGCCCTGGTGCAGGTGAGTACCCAGCCCAATTGAATAATGGGGATTATGTTCTTAAATTCTGAGTTAAATAATAGTTCACAATTGTCAAGGGCATCAGCAGCAGCTACAGCTCTACACAAAATCATGCAGTTATTGCTATTGATATTTTTGGATCATTTGTCAAAGCCTGAAGAACAATTCTAGAAAATCCAGTCAAGTTCACTTCATCTGCAGATAAAGGGACATATTAAACATCTTGTTATTGTACAAAATTTCCACTCTGTTGCACCCATTCTCTAGTACCCTGGCTGGAAGACTTATTATTATCATTCTATATATAGTGAACTGTGGAAACAGTGTGATATAATGGTTAATCTAATGGTTAGACTCTCATAGGGGACAACTGGGTTCCAATACTCATTTACCACAAAGCTCACTGGATGACCTTGGGCAGTCAAATTCTCTCAGCCTGACCTACCTAACAGAGTTGCAAGGATAAAATGTATGCTGTCATAAACTCTGCTCTTTCTGAATAGAATAAAAACATGAAACGTAAATAGATATATAAATAAGAAATGTGACCAGAACTTCTTATTGTATCTGTGATTTCTCAGAGCCTTTACATTTACATTTTATTTATTTTTCTGCTTGGCTCAAAGTGCTTTTCCTCATTCTAAGTCAACATCTTTCCCCATACCACACTGAACTACACATGGTACTCAATTTATGAAAGGCTGTCTATGGATCTCATCTGTATATTCTTTTCTAAAATTGTGTCCTATAGAGTCCACCTTAGAAAATACTGCACTGCAAGAGTTAAAACATGGTGAATTCACTGGACCTGCACCCCCCTACAAGCATGGCACTTTGGATTTGTTTTATGATGGAAATCCACATGAGCCTAATCTTGTGTTGGCTGATTACCCTTTTAATTACCCAATTCCTAAAACTCCACACACATTATACAATATAAACAGAAGAATGTCCAAATAAAAATCAAGTTAAATTTATAACTAACACTATAATTTCATTTTCAAGTAAATGCTTAATTCTAGTTGGCAAAAGTATATACAAATAAAAAGTCTGTTACTTTGGACAGCAACTGAATTGCAGAATTTGAAGAGTCTCTGATGAAAGAAAGTTCTGTAGCTTCTGCTCTTCTAGTGTATCCTGAATTTGTTGAACACTGCTCTTCTATAATATGTGTAATACAGGGCTCAAAAACTGGATATGGTGTTTGCTCATATGAATGAACATGCTTATAAGGGCTGGTTTCATGGGAATCTCTATTGAAAGATGACCCCCAATTTGTGACAGACAACCAAAGAAAGATAAACATGCTTAGGCAGTAGTGAACTCAATAGATGTATATCCAGAGGAGTTAGCCGTGTTAGTCTATAGTAGCAAAATAGTAAAGAGTCCAGTAGCACCTTTAAGATTAACCAACTTTATTGTAGCATAAGCTTTCTCTTTTTTTTTATATATATTTATTTATTTTTTTAATAACTACAATAACAGTAACTATAAAAGACTACAATAACACAAGGGAAGGGAAAGAAGGGAGAAAAAAAAGAAAAAGGGAGGGGGGTGGAGAAAAGGGGAAGGTAACCTACAAACACTAGACGCTACATTTCAATGCTTTCCCTTCATACTGCCATAATAAAAAAATAGCTTAATAAAGTAATGACGGAGTGGTTGATCATACAAATTACAAATTACAGTTCAAATTAAATCTTTTTCCCTCCCCTGGGCCTCGGACGCAATTCCCTCTGCGCAGCTACCGCCGGAGCGCTCATTGCCTCCCCCCTCCCTTCAGGCTTCGGATCCTCTTCTTTTTGCTTGGTGTCTGGTCCAAATTCTGGATTTTTATCCACAAAATCCCTTAGCTGATCTTCCGAATTAATCTTGTAAGCTTGATCTTTATAACTAAACCCGATTCCTTCCGGGAGTAGCCATTTGTACTTTATGTCACATTCCCTCAAAAGAGCAGCCAATTTCTTGTACTTAAATCTTCTCTTCCGAACTAAAAATGGAACGTCCTTCAATATCTTGACTTTATTTCCCAGAAAGTCCAATTCCGTATTGTATGAGTTATATAGGATACTGTCCCGGACCCTCCTAGATGAAAACTCGATAACAATCTCGCGAGGCAGCTGCCGTTTTATTGCATATTTTGAAGATGCCCGATGGGCTCCCAAAATGGCGCTTTTCACTTCTTTAGTTGCCCTCGCGGGTGTCGCTAAAAGTTCCGAGGCGAGATCCCACAAAACTTCGTTTTCCTCCTCTTTAACATTCTGGAGACGCAAAATGGTTTGTGTTCGCTCCACTTGCAGTCCGATCAGCTGGTTTTCCACCAACTTTAATTCCCTGTTCGTTGCTCTCGTAAGTGACGCACTTTCCCGGGCAGACTTCTCTGCCCCCCCCCCCGCTGCTTCTTTAATGGCTTTCACATCGCTTTCAATTAAGCCCACCCTTTGATCTGTTTCATTCAGCTTGTCAACAAAGGGTTTTATGGCTTCCATAACTGCTCTTTTAACCAGTTCCTCAAGCGTCTCACCCCTCTGCAAGGCCGCCGTAACTGACTTGCCAAGCGCAGGACTCTGCTTTTTCGCTGCCATTTTAGGGGGGGGGAACCGCCAATCTTCCGAGACTTTATGAGGGGGGGGAAATCCGAGTCTTCTAACCTTCAGACCCCACCACTCCTCATATACGCTTGTAGTAACAGAAGGGAATCGCTTACTTGCAGGCTTTCGCCTAATCCTGTTCCTTGCCGTTTTCCATAGCCCGGCAGCACACTAGGTGCCGCGCTCGTCTGCCGGCCTCCATAGGGACAAACGGGCGATTTACCCCCTGCCTCGATCTGTCAGAGGGCTCTTCCCGCTGCGCCCCGGACTCAGACTCCCTGCCTGAGAGTCTAACCTTTGCAGATCAGCCACCCGGCCAGGTGGCTCGGCCACTTCTTCTCGGACCTGCCGAGAGGAGCGTCCGACATGGCTGCGAAAACGAAAACGAATCACCGTAGCATAAGCTTTCAAGAGCCACAGCTCTCTTCATCAGATGCATGGAGGGTATGCTCCATGCATCTGATGAATAGTATAACACTGTTACATATTTGTGAGGACTCTTACTGAACACTTCAAAATTTTCAGTGAGGATATGTGAATGTTTGAGATTCAAAATGCACACATATACATACAAACACACACACAAACTTACATACGTCCTTGCTACCAGCTGCTCAATCACTACCCATTGTCCTCATTGTCAAAGCATATATCCTATTTTTCTGAAGATATGGGGAATAATCTGTCATGAGGTGGTTCTTTAAGTAAAGAATAGGTTCCAGTGAGGGCTTATCTTTTCTGTCAATTACTCTTTCTCATCTTCCCCAACATGATGGGATTTATAGTTTTCACAGCTTTCTGAATTTAAACAGAAGTCTGGAGAGACTACAGTTTCTGTCAACACTTGGAATTCAGTAAGTTCTGCACCAACTGTGCAAGAGCAAATACAATGAAAATATTTTAGAGTGTGAACTGAAGCTTACTACAAGCATCTGGGGTGTTCAGGTCAAGAGAATATAGGCATTGCAAGCAAGGTAAATTTCTTTTTAAAATATTTTATTTTACAAACATACCAAAGATCCACAAGAATACATAAAAGGATGATATATGCAAGAAGAATAAACAATACTATTATTATATTCCATTAAATAGTAGAGACAAAAATTTACAATTAACACCTACTACACCAACAAGCTGTCTTAAGTGCAAAGTAGAATGCCGGACATTAGGAGAACGGTTTGTTTGGTTCTAATAAAAAAAAATTGTTCTGCAAACATTTCTTGCCTAAAACATTTATTTGCTCTTAAATTCTTAGTCACTGTTATTTTATTCATTAACATTAGATACCATAATTTCTGAAACCATTCATAACTGGTAAAGTTTCCCCCCCCCCCCCAAAACTGAGGGATTAAGCTTCTCACTGCTGCAAGCATATTTAACAGTAATGGTCTGAGTTTGTAAGGGATTGCTAGAGAAAAGAATCCTAGAAGTGCCAGACTTGGATTTCTTTTTTATCTGCTTACTCAGAATCTTACCTATATGCTCAAATTTCTTGTCCCAATATATCTGAATGTTTGGGCAGTTCCACCAAATATGCAGGAATTTTTTACCCTGCTGTTTGTGGGGATTGCAGCATCGTTCACTATGTTGAGAAAACAGCTTGCTATGTTAGATAGATGGAGAGCAGCAAATGGTTCTCTGCATGTCACTGTTTTATCATTTCATGGAAGGTGGAAGCAGGCACAGGATCCAACAGTAATGCTACAGCTCTGCGCTGCTTCTCCCAAACAATTAGCAGCTGAGCAAATGGGACAAAAAGGTGTCTCAGTTCCACTGGTCAAATAATCAAACACACATGCCAGTTTACAGTGTTTATAAGCAATAATTAGATAGGACTCTGCTTGAATGAGCTTGCCATTTAAACAGACAATGCAATAAAGGACAGAGGGCAGGGAGAGCTAAGGGTAACAAGGGATGAACATGAGCAAGGTTAGTGCTTGCAGACTTGGTTACACTTCTCAGTGAAGATTAAGAAGTTAAAACTATTTATGCTGTTGTGGCGCAGACCAAGATCCCACCCCCCCTTTGAGGAAGCAGAATGGTGATATCCACCCTCCTCCCCCTGCACCACAGGGAGGCAGGAGAGATGAGACTATGCTGCCCATCCAGTGGTGGAGGGCACTAGCACCCATCCTCCTCAACAGGTGGTGCTCAACCTCCTGCCCCGTCATCTCAATTTCTGATGGAAGGAGGGAGCAGGTACCCCCCCAGATGGCTGTCTGTTGGGATCAGGGGGCTCTTCCTTGAGGCTGCAGCTGGGTGGGAGCTGGGGAGAAGCTAGTGTGTCCACTACCACTCCATGGCTGTCACCCTAGGCAATTGCCTAGGGCTGCCTAGAGGATGAGCTGCCCCTGGCAAAAGTATACTTCACTTTTTCTAGAGCTGTGTAAAATATTAGTAGAGCATGCAGAATTACTACGGAATATAACAAATATAAATGACTGAAAGGAATGTATGGAAGACAGAGATAATGAAACTATATATGAATACAACTGAATTTGACCAGAATATTTTAAACATGCCTCATGGAATTTTCACAAAATGCGTATGTGAGAGATGGAGGGCAAGATCAGTTTTCAAAAGAAGAGATCCATGGTGACTGAACATACATGGGGATGAGGAAGTGGCATCATATGTCAAGCTTCTCCCCTCGAAGATGTGCTAATGGTCCTATGTGAGTACAATTTAAATATTTAGGACTTGAAACCTTTTATTGGGAACCCTGCCATTTCAGGGTTGTGAGGAATCTACATATGCACATTTGCACATTCACCCATGTATATTCAGTCTCCACTGATGTGTTGTGTGGAAAAGGCTAGAGAGATATAGCATGTAATACAATTGTCATAGCAAGCAAACAAGCAGTCCTTTATTGGCATAGGAATATATAAAGTGAAACAATTGTCATATACAGAGTAATTCCTGTTGAAGGGTTCACATCTTTGTGCTTTTGTCTCAAATTTATTTTCCATTCATTGTTTCTCTTCACTGCAGGTGGCATATATTTATGTTGCCAATATTTGCTTGGCATATTGGATTTTTTCACTTGAAACTCAGTGTCAAAATTAGCAATTTTGACCACAGTGCAAAATCTTGTTTGGCATTATTTAATTATAACTATGTATTCTTGTTTGAGCTTGATTTTCAGTATTTTGAGAATAATGTTGCAAGATGTACATACATTGTTAAAATAAATCTCTTTTGAAATACAGTTGTTGTACCTTGAGACTGAATATTCAGCTCTAGCCTGATTGCAGAGTTCCTTTTCACATGGAGTGTTATTAACAGCTGTTTATGGTGTAGAAGAGCCATATGGCTCTTCATAACTAGAAATATATCATGTTCATGCAAAGTGGAAGTATACCTGTTTTGGGAGATAGAGTAAATTGCATTTTCAGATTGTTTTACCATTAGAATAAAGTACAGTGTAACCAGTTTATGAAAACACAGAGGTGAACTAGAATATGGGAGAGAGGGAGTTAGACCTGGAATCTGTTTCCAACATATTCTCAAATGAACTCTGACCCCCCCAGAGTCCAGCTTGATTCAAAAGATGTAATTTCAAGGTGAGGATATTCAAGAGAATGGGTTCAGTAGAGCTTCATTGCCTTGATTGTGTGAGGATCCTGGAGAGACCTGGAAACATCGTTATTGGCATTTATGGTTGTTACCATGCTTGCTCTTAACAACATCCAAGGGCAGAAGTTCCTGTGATCCCTCTTCAACATCCTCTACATCAGTAATGGTAAAGGTGGCGGGCTGAAGGGAGGTATGGTAGACACATGCTCAGGGTACTTTTAGGCTGCTTTAAGCTGCTAATGTTATCACAAAGAGCATAATGGGTTGTACAGCCCACACCAATTTACAATTTACAAATGGGTTGTTCAGCCCACCAATTTACAATGGATCTGATACAGAATTTTGAACATCTGGTTGGCATCTCCATAATTAGTCTATTTTAGTTAATCTTTTTCCTTCATATAGGTGGTACCTGTCCATATCTAAATCAGATTACTTAAGTAATACACATTTGATTCTTGTAAGTAAAATAAATCACGTTTCTTAGGTAATACACACTCACACAAGTTGGATGCCTGAGAATTGCAGGTGAGATAAACAACTGGGACCATCCTCCAATAGCACAAAAATTGAAGTTTCTAATTACTGGTAACTTTAGCAGTTTAGTACTCAGTGCATAATGCAAATACATAATTATAGAATGGGGGAGACTTGTCTTGGCATTAGCATGTGCAAAAAGGATCTAAGGGTCTTAGTAGACTATGCACTGAACATGAGTCAACAGTGTGATGTGGTAGCTTAAAAGGCAAATGCAATTTTGGACTGTATCAACAGAACTATAGTGTCCAGATCATGCAAAGTTATGGTATTATTCTACTTTGCTCTGGTTAGACCTCACCCAGAGTATTGTGTTCAGTTTAGGGCACCACAATTTAAGAAGGATATAGACAAGCTGGAAAGTATCTAGAGGAGGACAACAAAGATGGTG
Organism: Eublepharis macularius; assembly: GCF_028583425.1. Classification (NCBI taxonomy): domain Eukaryota; kingdom Metazoa; phylum Chordata; class Lepidosauria; order Squamata; family Eublepharidae; genus Eublepharis; species Eublepharis macularius. Next base: position 70,501,853 of record NC_072795.1, read on the forward strand.
AGGGGTCTGGAGTTCGGTATGTTTAGCCTGGAGAGGAGATGACTGAGAGTTGATATGATAACCATCTTCAAGTACTTGTCATATAGAGGATGGTGTGGAGTTGTTTTTTGTCGCCCCGGAAAGTTGGATCAGATCCAATGAGTTGAGATTAAATCAAAAGAGTTTTCAGCTAAACATTAGGAAGAACTCCTGACAGTTTTTTACCTCTTCTTTCCCATGCAATGTGGAAAAAGGCTTTTATGAGGTTGGGTGGATTTCTGTGCCTTGGGGTATGCTTCCCTGATTTGGATGTACATCATGTCGCCACTCCTTCCTAGGATATTAAAAATGATTAGCAGTTCTGTCCACTTGCAGATTGAGTCCTTAAGCATTTGTCCACTGAACCTAATTAATCCCCCAGCAATCTGAACTCTTTTAGCTGCATAGTACCCATAGCCATTAAGTTTAGCATTATTGACTGAAGAGGTTACGGGGTATGGGTTGAGTCCCTGAGGGCATTCAGGCCCATCTTTAATTCTCCGCCCCCCAGACATTATTTTACTTTTTCAAGAGATGTCCAATTATTGTCAACCTTCCATGGTTTCTGGAAGACAGTACCTGCCCATATCTAAATCAAGACACTTTTTTACTTTTTCAAGAGATGCCCAATTATTGTCAACTCCTCAGACTGTCTGGGTGGAGGGTCTTCTTTTTAATTTGCAAATATTTCCCTTCATATGTCAATATGCAAAAAGCCAGAACAAGTTGTGAATGGTTCCATTTCTCTGTCTTTCCAATGGGCATCAGGTGTGCTTAGTTGTGGGGAATGTTCTTTATTTTGTTTCTTTTTTGTATAGTTGTGTATTTTTGGTTTTGAGTCTTTGCTTTCCACTTTTAGATTTGCAGATTTCTTTTTTATTTTGTTTGCATGATATATGGTTTTTGTTTGCAATTTATACAGCTTATGTAATTTATGTTTACAACAATGCATAGTTCTGATTTATTAACTCACAAATAACATTCAAAGATGGATATATATATTATGGGGACGTTCTATGTAAGGAAAAAGAAAATGATATGAAAATAATTACTAGTTTGACTCGCAACCCAGTAGCAAAAAGGAGTAGCAAAACTGTAACAGAGATTTTTTGTTGAAACAGCAGAGATGAGAAATTTGAAATCATTCAAATCTTATCAGGACAAATTATTCTCTTTTAATGTTTCTTTTAAGTAACTAGTCTGGTAATTGTGTAATCAAGTACTTCTCCAATGTAAGAATTCAAACAAATTCTTTTGAATTAAAATTTGTCATCTACCTGAGAAAACATTTCAGTTTAAAAATACTTAAAATGAGTTTTATGGTTCAAACAGACAAGATAGGCACTTGGTTTCTGAAAGATAGGGGAAGTGGAGCAGTATAAAGCATACATTTTGGATACCCCAAAATACTTTATACATATACAGTGATATATCATATATTGGAATGCATAATGGAGCTTTCCACTCTTTTTACACACTAGACTTGTACAAGAAGATAAACAAAGAACTATTTTTATTACTACTAATCCTCCCACTCTTCCTCTTCTTTAGGTGACTGGTATCCCTGAAGAACAAGTTCTCGTGGCAGTATTCCCTGGCTTGCCCACCTCTGCTGAGCTGTTTATCCTGCCCCATCAAAACATGTCAGAGAGGAGGAAAGGTAGTGAAGGTGACCTGGAACAGGTAAGGCAAGGCTACTCTGTGTGGGCATTACAGAGCACAGAAAGAGAAAAAAATCATACAGTATAGGACAGTGAATAAACAATGCAATAGGGCTAGGAGTACAAAATTGAATGATAATGCAAGCAACACAGTGAACATACTGTATAAGATATACAATGAACAACGCAAATGAACAATGCAATAGGACTAGGAATACGGAATTGACTGACAATATGAACAGCAGATTTTGTTGGCTGGCATAGTGCATAGAATGTGGAATTACAAATCAAAATACAAACCACAATCCATGCAATAACCTTTATTAGGACCAACCAAAAAGAAACAAAATAGCGTAGAAGCTTTGGAGTGCTCCAGCACTTTTCCTCAGGCTGGACATAAAAATATATATCATCTACCACCTGCACTGTTTATGTTTGCTGAGTAATCCATATGGTTGCACTGGCTTTATCCCACAAGTTTTTTTTTCAGAGTTATAAATGGGATATGGCATATAGAAATAATAATAGAATCAAGGTACAAGATTGGAAAATGCTCAGTTGTCAAGTAATTGAGGCAGGAGGGAGTACTCAGCCACCTCTGCTGAGTAACAACTGGATGCTAACACCAGCATGCTCTGCTGAGTGTGCTAGCCATTCATCAATCAGGCACCTGCCCAATCTCCCCGTCATCAGTGCCACCACTTCACACTTGCTGGTAAAATTACAGGATCCCTCTTCTCCTCAGCTGCTACTCAGTGGTGGAAGAAATGGAAAACTTTTAGGCAAGTGTCCAAAAAGAAATTGATCATGCACCTAAGCAAGGCAGGCTGATAATCATAGGTGACTGGAACACAAACGCAGAATCAAACATTGTTGGAAAATTTGGACTAGGATTATGAAATGAAGCACGAGACCAACTCATAGAATTTTGTGAAACCAACAATTCGTTCATTGCTAACCCATGCCTCAAGCAACCAAAAATATGATTTTATATGTGGAAATTACTGGGTGGCCAATACAGGAATCAAATAGACTACATAATTGAAAGCAGAAGATGGAGAAGCTCTATTCTCTCTGCTAAAACAAGACCAGGAGTTGATAGTGATATAGATCTCAAGTTGCTAATATGAAAAATTAGAGTAAAGCTGAAGAGAAACACTAAAAGAATCATAGTGCCAAAATACAATCTAAATAATATTCCTGAAGAATTTAAAGACCAGGTAAAGAACAGATTTGCAATGCTAAGTTTAATTGATCATGAGCCAGAAGAACTATGGGCTGAAATCAGAGATATTATCAAAGAAGAATGTACAAAGGCTATTTCTGTAACCAAGAGAAAGGAGAAGCCTAAATGGATGACTGAGGAAACTCTTAAAATTGGTAAAGACAGATGAGAAGCAAAAGCAAAAAGTGACAGAAATAGACTCAGAATTCTAAATGCAGCTTCTCAGCGACTTGCACGCAGAAACAAAGAAATCTATTATAACAACTGGTGCAAAGAAATAGAAGACAGTAACAAAAGAGGAAGAACAAGAGATCTGTTCCATAAGATCCAGGAAATCCAAGGGAAATTCAAGCCACAGCTCAGGATGCCTAAAGATCAACACAGAAAGACAGTATCTGATCAGGACAAAATAAAGGAAAGATAGAAACAATACACTGAAGAACTATATAGAAGAGATGGAAGGATGACAGATGACTTTGAAGAAGAATCTTTTGACGAAGAACCAGAAATCTTAGAAAGTGAAGTAAAAGCTGCACTCAAAGCAATTGGGAGAAACAAAGCACCTGGAGTAGATGGAATACCAACAGAGCTATTTTGAGGTACAGAAACTGAATCCATTAAAATCTTAACCAGAATATGTTGACAAATATAGAAAACAAAACAATGGCCCACAGACTGGAAACACTCAGTCAACATTCCAATTAAAAAAAAAGGGGGGGCTGCCATAGAGTGCAGCAACTATTGGACTATTGCATTGATTTCCCATGCAAGCAAAGTGATGCTCAAAATTTTACAGCTCAAGCTGGATTCAGAAAAGGAAGAGGCACTTGACATCACATTGAAAATCTACAATGGATAATGGAACAAACTAGGGAATTTCAGAAGAAAGCCTATGTTTTATAGATTACAGCAAAGCTTTTGACTGTGTGGACCATGAAAGGCTATGGATAGTGTTAAAAGTAATACGGGTGCCACAACATCTGATTATTTTGATGCACAACTTGTACTCTCAAAAGAAATCCTTCTTCCACTAAAGAACTGAAGGAGTTCAAGATCGGTGAAAATACCATCTCAGAACAGGACTAATTTCTGTACTCGGGGTTGATGCCTTGCAGCATTTACAGAGCTACTGACTAGGAGGATATACTCTCTTTTTTTTTTGTAAAATTTTTATTGGGTTAGAACATTAATATTTTTACATTACATTGCATTCAATTATCCCCTAATTTTTCGTTTCTAACCCCCTCCCTTTCCCCCCCTTTTGTTGACTTCCAACAGCTTTCCCACCCTCTGTCCCTTTTCCCTTACTTCTATTAATTTCCTCTATCTAAAACAAATATATATTCTCCATTATATTAAGCAGTACATCTTTAACTCTTTTACTTACTAAACATCCAAACTATACTTCTTTAGATAAACAATTTATCCCATTTTCCAGTTTTGAATATTTCTGTATGTCATAAACCATAAAAATTTCCCACATTTAAATCAAACAATTTGATTTGTTCTCTCTATATTAATCATTTCTTCTTTTTATAGTATTTCTATATAACTCATCACATAGTCAGTCATTTTAACTCTTCTATACATTCAGTTTGGTGCATATAAGTCTTATCAAGTAAAAAAAAATATTGTTAATTACTCAATCCTCATGTTTAAACCGTTAATTATTCTCTATCAATATTCTATCAATTAACCTTTACATATCTATATATATCTCAATCAATTAATTAATCTAACTGCTTATAAATTCACATTTCTCTTCCTCCCCCGGTAAAGTCACCCCTCTCTTTTATACTTTTATTGTACTTCAGTAGTTCTCAAACTGCCACAGTTTTCCTCCCACCTCCCACTTCTTCTCCAGATATTGTTTCAGCTTCTCCCAGTCTGTGTTAAACTGCCCTGAGTCCAGATCTCTCAGTTTTCTTGTCATCTTGTCCATTTCAGCCATATACAGCAATTTGTAGATCCAATCTTCAATAGTTGGCACTTCTTGTACTTTCCATTTCTGCACATACAAAAGTCTAGCTGCTGCAGTCATATAAAATATCAACGTCCTATGGTGGGCTGGGATTCCCTCCATTCCCAAGTTTAGCAGCAGGAGTTCTGGGTTCTTATTTATTTGAAACTGTAAAATTTCACTCATTTCTCTTATTATTTCCCCCCAGAACTGCCTAGCTACCTCACACGACCACCACATATGATAGAGGGAGCCCTCATGCTTTCTACATTTCCAGCATTTATTAGAAGTGTTCAAGTTTCCTAGCGCAATCTTCTTTGGTGTCATGTACCAACGATAGATCATTTTGAAAATGTTCTCTTTAATATTAATACATGTCGTTGTCTTCATTGTAGTTTTCCACAAGTATTCCCATGCCTCCATTGTTATTTCTTTATTAAAATTTATAGCCCATTTCACCATTTGTGTTTTAACTGTCTCATCCTCGGTATACCATTTCAACAGTACTTGGTATACCTTGGATATTCTTTTCTTGTCCTCTTTAAAAAGGGTCTGCTCTAGTTCCGAATTCTCTGTTCGTATACCTCCCTTTACAGAGTCCGAGTTATACAAATCTCTGATCTGTCTATACTGGAACCAATCGTAGTTCGGTGATGGTTCCTCTTGCGTCTTTATTCTAAGTTTAGACACTTCAGTTTTAGTTATTTCTTTGTACGTTAAACATTGTTGTTCATTATCAACAGCTCTCGGATCTATCACCTCGTATGGAACCACCCACAAAGGGGTTCCTTCTTGTAGGTAAATTCTGTACTTCTTCCAGATTGTATATAAACTTCTCCTTACAAAATGATGCAGGAACATCGAGTTGACCTTTACTTTGTCATGCCATAGGTATGCGTGCCATCCAAAAATTTTTTTATATCCCTCTAGGGCTAATAGTTTCTTATTCTTTAATGTCATCCACTCTTTTAACCAAACTAGGCAGATTGCATCATGGTAAAGTCTCAGGTTGGGCAGTTGCATTCCGCCTCTTTCCTTTGCATCTTGTAGAACTTTTACTTTCACTCGAGGCTTCTTGCCTGCCCAAACAAAATCTGATATTTTCCTCTGCCATTTTTCAAATTGTTTAGAGTCTCTGATGATTGGTATTGTCTGTAGCAAAAACATTACTCTTGGTAACACATTCATCTTAACTGCTGCAATCCTGCCCAACCATGACAAATTCAGTCTATTCCATTTGATCAAGTCTCTCTCTATCTGAGTCCATAATTTTTCATAATTATTCTTGAACAAATCTATATTTTTTGCAGTCAGCTCAACTCCCAAATATTTCACCTTACTAGTTACTTCACAGTCCGTTGTTTCCATTAACAATTGTTGTTTCTGCTTAGTCATGTTTTTACATAATATCTTTGACTTCTTTTTGTTAATGAAGAAACCTGCCAAGTCACCAAACTCTTTGATCTTGTCTATCACTTTTGGCATGTTCTCCAATGGATCTTCTACAATTAACATTATGTCATCTGCAAATGCTCTAACCTTGTATGAATAGTCCTTTATTTTTATTCCTCGTATTTCCTCGTCTTGTCGTATTTGTATCATCAGAATCTCCAATACTAAAATGAACAACAATGGAGATAACGGGCAACCTTGTCTTGTTCCTTTACTAATCGTCAATTTCTTGGTCAGTTCATCATTCACTACAATTGCTGCAGTCTGGTCTCTATAAATTTCTTTAATTGCTCTGATGAATCTTTCTCCCAATTGTAGCTTTTCCATAGTGGCCAACAAAAAATCCCAGTTTAAATTGTCAAACGCTTTTTCAGCGTCTACAAAGAAGAAACCAACCTCTTTGTCACAACGCTTATCATAATATTCAATAGCATTGATCACTGTCCTTAAATTGTCTCTTATTTGTCTGTCTGGCAAAAAGCCTGCTTGTTCCTCCTCTATGACTTCCGAGAGCCACCCCTTCAGTCTCTCCGCCAATATCTTCGTAAAAATTTTATAATCATTGTTAAGTAGTGATATAGGTCTGTAATTTTTCACGTTAGTCAAATCTTGGCCCTCTTTTGGGATCAATGATATATTCGCTTCGCTCCAAGTGTCTGGAATTCTTTGATCCCTAAAAACTCCGTTCATCACCTCTTTTAGGAATGGTGCCAGTTCGTTGGCCATTGTCTTATAAAATTTAGCCGTAAGTCCATCTGGCCCTGGCGCCTTTCCTAGATTTGCAGATTGTATTGCCTTACTTATTTCCTCATCAGTTACTTCACTATTCAACTTATTTCTCCAAGCTTCCGAGATCTCTGGAAGTTTGGTTTTCTCCAAATATGATGCTATTGATTCTTTGGTTACTTCTTTTTTATTATACAGCTTAGCATAAAATTTATAAAAGGCTCTACTAATGGTAGTCTGCTCCAGGTACGTTTTATTTTCTTCACAGATTTTATTTATTATTTTCTTTTCCCTTTTCTTCTTCAATTGCCATGCCAAATATTTCCCAGGTTTATTAGCACCCTCAAAAGCTTTTTGATTCAGTCTTTTAAGGTTCCACTCCAATTCTTTATTACTCATTGCTGTTAACTGTTCTTGAAGAATTTTAATTTCCTGATGTATTTTCTTTTTCCCTGGTCTCTTTTTTAACTGTATTTCTTTGGCCTTTATTTTCTCCTCAATCTCTTGTCTTTTCTCCTCTTTCTTTTTCCTTGCTCTGCCATTTAAGTCCATTAGTATGCCCCTTACAACCGCCTTGTACGCGTCCCAAACTTTACTGGTTGGTACTTCTTTATTCACGTTATATTGTATAAAAAACTTTGTCTCTCTTCTCAATATTTCCATATTTTCACTTTCCTGTAGCAAGTCCTCATTTATTCTCCAGGCTTTCCTTTTTCTCCTTTTTCCAAATTTCCACATAATTGGATTGTGATCTGAGCCTACCATCGGCATTATTTCTACCTCCTTAGTCCATAACGCTAAGTCCTTTGAGGCCCAGATCATATCAATTCTTGATAATGTAAGATGCCTTGCAGAATAAAAAGTAAACTGTTTGGTTTTAGGATATTCTCTCCTCCATACATCTTCGAGAGTCTCTTGTTGAATCAACTCAAAAAAAAGCTTTGGCAATAGTCCTCTTTTCTTTTGTGCTGTTGTAGTCTTTTTATCTAGTTCCAAATCTGTCACTCCATTAAAATCTCCAGCAAGAATTATCTGGTCATATACAAGATCGTCTAAATGCTTCCTTAAATCCTCAAAGAAGCTTTCCTTTGCACCGTTAGGTGCATAAAGTCCGACTACCAACACTCTCTTTAAATTCCAATTACATTCCACCGCTACAAATCTAGCTTCCACATCTCTCATAACAAATTTTGGCTGCAGCTCCTCTTTTATGTACAACACCACTCCTCTTTTTTTCTTGTTAGAGGCCGCTACAAATTCTTTGCCCAATTTTCCAGATTTTAAATATTTTACATCCTGTTTTCTAATATGGGTCTCCTGCAAACAAACAATATCACATTTTTGTTTTAGTAGCCAATGAAAAATATTTTTCCTCTTATTCGGTGAGTTTAGTCCATTTACATTCCAAGATAATACATTACACTCCATATTCATGGTTTTGTTGGTAAGTCTTTTTCATTGTCCTTGATAAATCTCTCCATCTCCCGCTCAGATCTGATGCGTTTTTTTGCCCCTCCAAACTCAAAGGACACTCCTTCCGGTAACTCCCATCTGTATCTGATATTCATGTCCTTCAAAGTTTGAATTAGCACTCTATATTTTTTCCTGTCCAGTAACACTGATCTGGGCAGTTCCTTCATTATGATAATCGTCTTGCCATCAATCTCCAATGGATCTTGAAATTGTTTTGTCACAATCCTCTCTTTCATGTTTCTAGTTGTAAACTGCACAATCACATCCCTTGGTAGTTTCCTCTGGGTTGCAATTCTCGAGTTCACACGGTACGCCACATCTAGGATAGCCACAATTTCCTCCTCCTCCTTCCCCAGGTAATCAGCCAACACCTCAGTCATCTGTTCTTGCGCTGACTTCCCTTCCACTTCTGGCAGACCACGAAAACGAAGCTGCTTCTCCATGTGTTTAGTTTCTGCAACTGACATCCTCCCCTTCACCAGTCTCATCTCTGTTTGTTGCGTTTCTATTAAATTCTCCATCGCGTCTTCTACTGTTTTAACTCTCTGCTGCGTTCCTTGTAGTTCACTACTAATCGTTTCCACGCCTTTTTTCACTTCTGACAGCTCCGACTTTACTGTCTGTGTAACTTCTTTGACCTCTTTAATAAGCTCCAATTTCGTGTCCTTAAGTTCTTTCATCATGTCTATAAGCTTTTTGTCCAAATTTTCTATTGCCGATTGCCACTCTTTTTTCGACATCGTGGGGCTTGCTTTAGCTCGCTCCCACGAATCTGCTCTCTTCCTTAGCTCCGTGGCGTATGTTTAAACGTTTTCCTTTTTTTCAAATGTCCCAATCTTTGCCAAAATTAATTTTTTGTATCCAAAATGTCGGGCGTCTTTTCTCTATGGTTTCTCTATGTTATTGTAATCCAAGATGGCCTACTTCCTCTTCCGCTGAAGCCGCGACCCTTCCCTTTTCAAAAATGGCGATTCCCTACTTCCTGTCCGTCGGCAAGGGCCGCTTCCCTCCAGCCACTCTATTGTTGTTACGCACTTCCTGTCTCCCGTCTTCCCACAGCAGGTCTCGCGATGGTGTCTTTTTCCCACAGCTCCAAAACCACAGGTATTCAAAACAATAGTCCGATTTTTGCAATAACTTCTTTAAATTTAGTCTCTTTTAAAATACAACTCCTGCCGAGTCTTCACCTCCTTTTCACTAGTCTGTTGCAGTTTAAAAATCTACTTTCTTTCCTCTCTGTTTTTATCAATCTGTCCCGTTTCAAGAGATAGCGATCTTTACCTTCTCTTCAACTTTCTCGGGTTGTAATCGCTGTTTCGATCTTAAATTCTCCTCTCGACTTCCCTCCCCGATCGAAGCTTGGGTATGTAGGTCTTATGCCAGCCGAATTGGCCCCAGAACTGCCGCAGAGATTATAGCCGACCCGTCGCAAGGTGGGACCTCAAGGATTGGGGGGGAGACTCCTTGAGTAGAGCCCCCCCTCATCCGAGATCTAGCTCACCCTAGGGTCTTGAGCGTTCTTTGCCTGCTCCCCGCCTGAGAGCAGTCGGCCGCGGGTTATTTTCACCCCTCCGGCCGGTTAAAACGGCAGTCCGGTCAGCTCCGCAAATGGAGCTGCGTTAGACCTCCATGAATCCCAAACCGGAAGTCTAGGAGGATATACTCTCATTGTCCCATTTGATCAGCCGATTTAATCAATATATTGGTCATTAACTGATTTTTTTCCTCCTCTCCCCATACCTCCAAGCAGACCAATGATTGGATTTATTGCCTAGCTGGAAGAGGCAGCAATGGCGTCATTAGCCAAGTCTCTTGCTTCCAGGGAAGGCTTCTTCTTTGAGACAAATTTACAACCCATTGACTCACCATCGAGTTAGTTTGTGGGATGGGTGGGGGGTGAGGGGGAGCTGTGGAGGCCCTGTGCTGCGGCCTGGCCCAGGTGGCTCTGGCCAGCCCCATGTGATGACATGGGAGCCAATAGTCAGGCAGGTTCCAGCCAGTCAATCACGTGCCAGGGCCAGTGGCGTGCAAGGGCAGGTGGACCTGGATGGTGCGGGATCACATTAAGTCCTTCCTGCGAGCCCTTAAAGCGTAGATGCCTAGCTCCCACCCCCAGTGTTTCACCGCACTCCAGCAATCCACACCCAGCCCACCCTCACTTCCCTGTTTGAGAGTTTTTGCTTTATTTTGTGTGCAGCACAACATTGGGTTTGTTTCTGTCAGCTACTTGTCACAACTTTTGGGGGCAGTTTGGCATTTGGCACAAATCCTTTGGGGGTTAACACAGTCTGCGTGTTCTGTCTCCCCATAGCAGGAGATCCCCTTATGGGATCTTGAGAGTGATGCAAGACCTCCCAAAGGGGAAGTGAAATTGACAGAGCCTTAGGGATGTGAAGAGGAAATGAACAAACCCTCTGAAGAGCAATCTCTGCCAGCTCCCTCTTTTTAAACTAACCTGGTGTAGAGAGGTGAAACTGATAGAGCCTTTGGCTCTTTTTAAACTACACTTCTTGGCTAACATTGCATCTCCCTTCACTTGAATCTTGTGTAGAGAGACTTTCGGTATGTTGATAATACTACATGTATATAAAATGGCCTGGAATTCCTCCACATAGTAATTTTACGTTAAATTTCTTTCTAATGTTCAAACTCTCCTTTCTTTGAAATGTAGAACAACACTGCATCCAAATGGACTCTTCTGTCCTTTCTATGGATTTTATATCCAGGGATTACTGCATCCTATTCATTCTTAGTACACCACCGGGTTTCAGATATGCCTACTATGTCTGTATTCTCTTTTAACACCAGACACTTTCTGTAACAGGACTTGCAGATTCAACACAGGACATTGATAAAGCTCCACATACCAAAATTTGAATTCAAGAAAACTTTTAAAAGTACAGATTCCCTGTTCTCCTCTGCCTATTAAGGCATGCAATCTAGCAGTTCCTCCAATTGAGTGGATTTTCCATCTGCAAAGGTGTGTGTGTATGGGGGGTAATTGTATCCATTTTACCCTTTCCAGTCTGTCCTTTATACTTTCTTTGGGCCCATCAACGTGAAGGAGCACAATTTTTTGGAGCACTGAGAGGGAGGAAACAGAACAGTTGTTGCTGTCTGTACTGCTTAGGATCCAAGCCTTGGCTTCTAGTACCAGTTTAAAGTCCATTTTTGTGTGTGATTTTTTCAAAGACATTGTGCAGCCTGATCCTATAAATATTTACTTGGAAACTCATCTTACAGTAATTTGTGTGGTTTACTCCAAGTCAGTACGCATAGATTGGCAACCATGCATCATACTCTAATGCATGTTTATTCAGAACTAAGCACAACAGAATGCCACAGTCTTATGCAAATGTGTATATATTAAAATACATGAATGAGACAAATCTGTGTTTGAACCACATCTGTCATACAAGCCCCCACTTCAGATAACTAGGATTGGCTGCAGATCTCCCTCAAATACTTGTTCAGAGTCTTACTAGAGGACTATCACTGGATCTTTCAAAAAATTTTAAAAAGAAAAATACAGCCCCTTTATAGGCCCATGAGGACCCAGTTCTGATTGGGGTTGTGCAGACTGAGAGCAGAGGAATCTTAACTCTTCCATTCCTACATGGTTTTGCAAATCTAAATGATCTCTCTGCCGTTCTTCTATTAGCACCTAGTTTTTGTCTGTTTTATATTTTCTATCAGACCGCGAGGAGGGGGAACTTGCATGGCTTGGCCAGCTGAAACTGATCCCTCCATGTAAGACTCTTCTCTCCCTTTCCCCTTTGTAGCCCCAAGTCAGGGCTCTGCATGCCACTATTTCTAGTATTTAAAAATGCCTTAAAGATCCTATCACAGATCTTCCAACATCTTGTCTACTTAGGCACATACTGAGTGAGGAAATAGAGGGCAGACTGTATCTGGAAATTCCAATATCCATTCACTTAAATAAATAGGTAATTACAGTGATGAATAGCAGCTGTGATAATACTGCAAGATTAGAGTTGAGAACAATAGCACAAGCTTGCTAAAACTTCCATGAAGAATGTAACTAGTGATTAAATCAGCTGTATCAGTTCTGAAGCCTTGGTAGGTGATCCAGTGGGGAAATGAAAAGACTTCCCTGAAAAACCTGCCCTTGTTGATAGTTTCTTTTTTAAACTGCAGATATAAACTCTTTAATGATTCTTAGCATTTATATTGTGCTTTAGATGTCCATAGGACTTCTGGGAAAACCTGACTACAACCACATATTGTTATCATCTCCAAGTTGCAGATGGAGGGCTTTTAATGAAAGACAGAGCTTCCCTGACAGGGCTTAACTGCACATTATATGTAGCATTACCAACCTCAAGGTGGGGCCTGAAGTTGTCCTGGAACTACAACTGATCTTCAGACTACAGAGATCAGTTTCAGAGGTTGGATTCCATGGCATCCTATCTCTTCTGAGCTTCCTCTCCAAACTCCATCCTCCCCAGGCACTGCCTCGAATCTCAAGAAATTTCCTAACTCGGAGTTGGCAACCCTATGTTACATTGCCTTCGACAACCCTGTGTTACAAGCCTTCGACAATACCTATGCTACATTGTTTCCAGTTCCTCCTTGGGCTCCGGCAAACTAGATATGTGCTGAGTATTCCATGTTGTAACATGTATTTTAACTGTCTTAAGGCCTGTCACAGAGGCAAAAATCAGGAATAACTCAGTCTCTTACTTTACACCAGCTATTACACAATCAACCCAGAATCCCTTCATGCTATGACAAAGCTTTAAAGTATATACAGATCACTAAAATATTTTAGTCCAGATAGAGCTACTAACATATACTACTAATAGTAAGAATATGTGGCAAGAATCTTGGTGGCACATTTTTAGAATGCAGCATTCTTATATATTTAGACTGTGAAACCTAATATTAAATTTAATTTTGAAGTTTCAGAGAATATTTGAATTCCTCTTAGCTGTAGATTTAAGCTTGAAAGGGTACAGATAGTTACTCCATTAGTTAAAAATTTAATTTCGAAATTAAACATATGGAAAGGGGTTAACTGCATGCAGGTTGTCTGGATATATATCATGTGAATAACAAAGTGAGACATGGTTAAAAAGACAGGGTTAAAAATAACCCTGGAGCTGCATCTGTGTGATTTTTGTTTTCTTAGGCCTACAAATGCATCCCCTAATAGACGGTTCATTCTAATATTCTCTGTGGCAATACATTAACTGCCATGAGATGCCATGAGATGCCATAATATTCCCTGTGGCAATACATTAACTGCCATGAGATACTAGAAATAGTGGCATGCAGAGCCCTGACTTGGGGCTACAAAGGGGAAAGGGAGAGAAGAGTCTTACATGGAGGGATCAGTTTCAGCTGGCCAAGCCATGCAAGTTCCCCCTCCTCACGGTGAGAGGATCTGTGAGAGGATCTGTGTAGCTATGTGACCGTCTTTAATGAACAGAGTAGGAAAAGTCTATGAGATTGAAAATGGACAACTCAGTACCAGGAGCCAACTGTGCTTCTGTGGGAGTTACAGAGGCCTTAATTTAGGGTTATTAACTCCTGGTTGGGAAATTCTTGGAGATTTGGGGGTGGAGCCTAGAAACAATGGAATTTTTGGAGGGTGGAGGCAGCTCAATGGGAACATGATTGTGTGGAAGTTGGACTTAATGCATAAGATTCCAGCAAGGATGACTGAACATTGGTTCAGTGTGGGTCAATGCAGTAAGTGTTTGTTTGTGGGCCCAGGCCTAGCTGAAAGATGCTGGCTCAGCTAATCAGCAATACCTGAAAGTGGTCTCTGAGTCGCTAGTGAAATGACCTTGAAGACCAGACTCAGAGAGTTCTATCTATCCTCCCTGAATGTTCTCATAGCAGTTATGCTGATTAGTTGTTTTCCCTCACTCCCTTGTAGACATGGGCATGAACAGAAAAAAAAACAACAACGAACATGGTGTTTGTTGTTTGTTGCATCCACAAACAATGAACAATGAACACTGACGAACATGATCCTGTTCATGAACATGTTCATTGTTCATTGTTCGTGGGGGCCAGCAGGCTCTCCTCCAGTCATCAAGATCCCTACTGCGCCACTCCCAGAAACCCTACCTGAGCAGGCAGCAGGAAAGGTACCAATAATAAATAATAGCTTGGCCCCAGAGCCTGGCAGCAGCCCTGGAACCTGAAGGGGTAGATCCCTATCCCACCACACACAAAGAAAATTCAAGCTCTAATGCACTCACCCTGTCTCTCTAACAGCAGCTGTCCCTCCCTGAAAGCCAGAGCTGGGAGCCCCCCTCCCCCCTGTCCTTTTCCTCTTATAACAAATTTGGAGCTCCAGTCCACACTTGGAAGGAAGACCTGCCTATCAAGCTAAATTGGGCTTAGATTGGGGTTTCCAGGGCAACTGCACGAGTTCAGACAGAGTTCAGACAATGGCTGCCTGAGTTGCCATGGGAATTGATTGCAGGTGTCAGACGGTCTGTCTTGACAAACAGCAACGAATGAGGCTTTTCAATGACCACCTGTTCATTTAGAATGGAGCCTTATGAACAGCTTGTTTGTGAACAGCCGAACAGGCTGTTTGAGGGCTTTTTTGCATTCGTAATGCTGTTCGTGCCCATCTCTACTCCCATGTTGCCTGGTGATATGCTGAGGTTTAGAAAAGATGGATTCTGAGTACACATTAGACACCAACCATTCTTTATTCTTCACCTTGGCAAGACCTCATGCTGCACCAACTCAGCATGGAGAGGGCCTACTTGCTTCCAGATGGGTGAGATGAACAGCTGTTTGATGTCAACCAGAAAAGCTTAAGTTAGCAAGTTTTAGATAGATTTTAGTTTAGCAACAATAAGGTTGTTTTCTATCTGTTGCCTGTTTTGTTTGAGTGCTTCCATGCTTTGCAACACTCTCTAAAAGCTAATAAAATATATTTTATTAAAGCAGTGTTTGGATTTACTGACTGAGATGTGATGATGAGTACGCTCCAAAGACGAACCCAGGGGTTGGAGAATCAAGGCCTCGGTGAAAGCCCAAATTAAGTAAAAGGTTTACACTCCAGTCTTGCTGGACTGTCAATGTGGCTGTTTTCAGCTCCTGAAGTAGGAGCTGAGGGAGCTTAAACCCTACAATAATGCTGCAGAGTCCACCGCCAAAAGCTGCCATCTTCTCCAGGGGAACTGATCTCTGCAGTCCATTAGAACTCCAGGCCCATCTGGAGGATGGCAACTCTACTTCAACTAGACCCATAAATTCTCAAATGAAAAGGCATGTTCATTAATATGCAGTTATAAACAAGTACAAAGGTGAAAATAGGAGGGCATCAAAACCATTCATGTTACTTAGAATAAGGAATAATCACCCATTGTCTTGCTTCCCTTCCCCACGAAGACCTTCACAGCCCTTATTTCCTGGGCTGAGCATTTCAGTGAATACAAAATAAAGGTTCACTTTCTTCTTACCCTGACCTGGATAGCCCAGGCAAGCCTGATGTCATCAGATCTCGAAAGCTAAGCAGCATCGGTATTGATTAGTAATTGGATGGAAGACCTCCAAAGAAGACCAGAGTTGCAGAGGCAGTCGATGGCAAACCAGTTCTGTTAGTCTCTTGCCTTGAAAACCTCAGCGGGGGGGGGGGGGTTCCACCATAAGTCAGCTATGACTTGGTGGCACTTTCCACCATCACCTTCTTCTTGGTGTGAGGACATGAAGAAGCTTTGAATTTCACAGAACTCTTCATGTTCCTGACCAAGTTTTAAGTTGTTTCATTCAAAAGCTTTAGAAGAGAGCAATACAGATAGGCAGAGATCTGGAAAACAAGTGCCATGAGGCAAGCTTGAAGGAACTGGGTATGCTTTGCTTAAAGAAAAAAAACTGAAGAGGGATATGATGGCTGTCTTCAAATATCAGAAGGGCTGTCACAGGAGAAAAGAGCAAAGGTCTCGGCTTTTGAAGCAGTTGAGAACAAGATGATTTCTAGGGAGCTTAAATGACAAGAGGCAAGATATAAGTGAAACATTAGGAGAAATTTCCTAATGATGAAAGTAGTAAGACAGCCGATTACTTCATTTGGTGGTGAGCTCTCTTGTTGTAAATTGTGAAGCAAAGGCTTGGCATCCATTTGTCAGGGTAGCTGTTGATTTGTATTTCCTACGCTACATAGGAGAGTAGAGAAGATGGCCTACAAGACCTCTCCCAACTCTGTGAAGCTATGACATTAAACCAACAGCCACTGTTCAAATAAAATAAGTCATCCTATCCATTTTATATCACTGTATTTGGGAATCAAACGTGTAATGCCTAGCTGTATCAAGTAGGAATATATTTGGTATTCTTTAATGAAAAAAATGCATCGCTCTATGCATAAAATGAAGTCATTTGAATATGTCTATATGAGAATGCTTTTAACTTTAATAGTGATGTTTTTTAAGAATTTTAAATTGTTTCATCAGGCTGTTGAAATCCTCTTCAATGCTTTGAACCAGAACTTGGTCCAGTTTGAGTTGAAGCCTGCTGTGGAAGTAATTGTGTATGTCACCCAACTAACATTAGGTAAGCTGACAAAGGCAATAAGATATATGGTAAGGAATACCTGGATATCTTTGCATGAAAAAAGTGTGAAGAATTCTTTTCCTTTTGGTCTTGGCCACTGGACAAGTGAAAGCTTCACGTTCAGAGCATTCTCGCAGCTGGAAGTCTCTGAGATATGCAAAATATCAGGAAACCAAAACCAAAGTGAGGGCAAGTTCTGAACTGCTTCTTGAAAACTTAAGCTTCATTCTTACTGTATGACTGTAACATCTCCCACAACCTCTTATTGTAAATATTACACTAGGGTAGCTTACACATGGGTCTCTGCTGCATGATGAACTTTACATTGGGCTTTCTACATATTCAATTCATGAGGATCAGATCCGATTTATTCATCAATTCTGACCTCATACTGCTTCGATTCTTTAATTCTACATTTTGAGGGAGTTGAACTGAAGTGATGTCTGTTTTTTATTTCTGCACTAGAAAAATGCCCTGCTTTTGCTGCCAGGTTTGAGGACAGGTCAGTTTCCTCAGTTGATTCTTGAGGGAACTTACAAGGTGTTTTTTTGTCCTTGGCCATTTTCACACTCAGACTTTAAAGCATTTCAGTATCTGTTCTGCTTCCCATGTTTGCAGGAGTTTCACACTTGCAAGGTAGTCATGGGATGCAGTACTGATGTTTGTCTGCAATATCTCTGATTTCCCCCCCTGTGGACATACTGCCATGTTATTTTGAAGCTGCTGCTGAGTTGCAGCTGGCATGATTAATGTCAGTTAATGTCACTAACCTTCTCCTCCCTCTCCTTTTCCCCGGGAGCTAATTGGTCTATGCAGAATTAACTACTCCCACCCTCCTCAACTCTGTGAACTCCTTTTCCGCCATTTTTTTCAGTAAAGCAAGGTAAGGGTCCTAAGACTGCTTCTCCGTTGGCTTCCTTCCTCCCAGGTATGCACACACTCTCTTATTTTTTTTTTCAAAGCCAGGAACCATTCCTAACCTTGCTGCTTATTCCCTGCTGGCTTTAAAAGCCAGGAAAGGGTTAAATGGCTGCTTTCCCCCTTCCTCCCTCTATAGTATTCTCTTTTTCTTTCTCTCTCTCACTCTCTTTTTTAAAGCCAGGAATGATTTGTAACATTGCTGTGTTGAAACGTTACTGCTTATTCTTGAAAACTTAAGCTTCATTCTTACTGTATGACTGTAACATCTCCCACAACCTCTTATTGTAAATATTACACTAGGGTAGCTTACACATGGGGTTAAATGGCTGCTTTCCCCTTCCTCTCTTAGTAGTATGAGCACACTCTTTTTTTTCAAAGCTAGGAAAGTGTTGTAAGGTTACTCCTCATTTCTCCTGGCTTTAAAAGCCAGGTAAGGGTTAAAAGGCTGCTTTTGCCTCCCTCCAAGTGCCTTCTGCCAATGTAAAAAAAAAAGCATTTTGCACAGCCCTTTGCAAATCAAAGCAGCAGGGAGGGAAAGAAGCAACAGCATTTTAAACCTTTCCTGGTTTGGTTTTTTTTAAAAAAATGAGAATGGTACATGTTCCCCCCCAGAACTCTGCCACCAATTGCCTCTCCCTGTGGACATGGGACAGCCCAATCAGCAAATACAGGGGACGATGGGTTTCAACATTGCAATGTTACTATGCATGCTCAAAGTAAAAATAATAATAATAATAATACAATTGTGATGTTAATTGCAAAGCTCCAAAAGCCCAAAACTGCACTGAGGCTTCAAAGCCAGTCTAAAATGAAAAACAAGATGCCAAATCAAAATTGCCTCAGACTGGGTGAAACGTGAGAGTGCCATGCCAAAGCCACTGCGATCAAGGCAAATGCTCATAATGGCGGTTTAAACCATAAGTGCAAAAAGGACCTTTTTTTAAAGGCACCGAGGTTGCATTGCTGCTGTTCAAATTTTTTTTAAAAGCCAAAAAAGAATGGACTAAAAAGTATAGAGAGCAAAAGGGAAAACTTTAAAATATCAAGTGAGATTCAGGGCTCTCTGCAGAGTTTTTGTGTTAGCCATATTTCAGCATCCCCCCACCCACCCCCAACAGTTGCAAAGGTTTTTTTTCCCTTTAAGGTACCAATGCTGCAATGTTGCTATTTAATTTTTTTTAAAAAATCAGGAAAAAAACCTGGATTGGTTTCTGTTCAACCAATCATGATGCAGGGGAATAAAGGGGAGGGTGAAAGGCAGGGCTTCACACTGAAGAAAGCATTTTATACTTTAAAAAAAAGCCCTGATTTGACTTTACTGGGAAAAAAACCATCGAGATATGTGTGTAGGGAGAAAAGCTGCAGAACAGCCAGGGAAAGGTTGATTCTGTGGAAGATGCAGCCTTTCTCCATGTGGAGCACATAAAAGTCTGGAAAGTGGTTTGGAGAGAGACAGTGAAGCCCAAAACAGAGTTACTACAGTCTAAGCCCATTGATTTCAATGGGCTTAAACTGGAGTAACTCTGCATAGGATTGCACTGTAATTTGGGGTATTTTGACTGTGTGTGCAGAATTCTGGAAATAAATCGATACAGTTTGGGGCCAGAACCAATGAAAAAGCCCCATGCAGAAAAGACCATGGCTAAATTTATATATCCTCTAGATTATCACTGTAATCCATCTGTTACAAAAAATGGATGGCTTGTGCCAACAGAGATATATATGACAAAATAATATATATTAATATATGCTGAAAATATGAGAATTTCTATATGCAGTGGGAAAAAAGGTGTGTGTAGAAATCCAAGACTCCTTCCAGTGCTTCACCACATGTTATATCTATACAGTTGGGTAATTTATATCTCTGCTCACTCCTATAGCTGAACTGCCTTAGTGGTAAAATAAAATAAATTGTCCAAGTGATCTATTGGTCCTTTCCTGTTCTGCACTTTATGAGCAACAATGTTGGAGGGTATTCATAATCACTGAGCAAATATCTGAGGTATATCACCTGAATCTGTTCCATTCTAAGGTTGTTGTTTGATTTTATACATGTTAAGCAAATAAACATGGCAGAAATCTGGAATAAATAATGCATCTGTACATTAAGAACTGGGCTGGGAACTTTGAGAGGACAAGCAGTACGAGCAGTACAAAGATCAGGGCTAGTTCTTTGAATTATTGTTTTGAGCAGAGAGTCAAACAAAAGAAATAAAGCAACCAAATATAAAGAGGGAGTAATGGGGCCCAGGACATAAGTTCTAAATCAGGAAATTGGTCCTTGAAGGCATTTGAAGTAGGGTGGAGATCAACTGATGAGAAATTCACGGTGTAAATGCTTTTATGCAACCAGTACAAGTTTCACAGCCACCACCAAAGTAAATAACGAGGTCAGTTTCACTAGTGGCTCCAGCCTATTTCCTTCCCTAACACCTACGGACAAGTATTATTCAAAGCAGAGGTGAGAGAGCTATAACTTTTTTCCCACTGTGCTTGATGACCACCTTTTCCAATTAACTTGCAAGTTCTTGTTGTGGCCTGTTCTCTTCATTAAGAGTAATTGGGGCCTCTGTTCCTGCTGTACAGGTGTTTATCACATACAATAATGAGTCTCTCAGTCCCCATCTTGAAACTTTTGTAGAGTCAAGAACTGGGTTAGTCAGAGGCGTCTTACTCTTTCACAATTAGTGGCTCTGTGTTGCTCAGAGCTGGAAAGGTTGATCTATCTCAGAAAAGATATCAATAGGCTTGCCAAGTTATAGAAAAAAGTGACTACAGATTAGAGCATATTTCATAGGAGGTACACGATAAAAGTTTACCAAATTATGAATGGTATTGGGGGGGGAAGGGTTCTCCTCTTTTATAACTGTAGCCTCAACTTCATCCTGTGAACTGAATTATCATTAAGTTCAAAACAGAGTAAAGCAAATACCAGTATTTAATAAATGTATAGTTAACAGGACATTTACTGCCACAAAGTGTGATGATGTTCACTAGCTTAGATGTCTTTTTAAAAGGGTTAAACAAATCCACAGAAAAGAGATTTGTCAATAGTTTTTAGCTACGACTGCTAAATGGAACGTCCACTGTCCAAGGAAGTATACCTGTGAATACCAGATGATGACGATATATAGAAAGGTGGTGCCTTCTTGCTCGGCATGCAGGCTTTCTGGAAACATCTGGCTGTGCAACAGGAGGGTGGACCAGACGGACCCTTGCTGTGATGCAGGAGGCCTCTTCTTGTGTTCTCTGCTGGTGGTTAAGGACAAATGTTAAGGAGAAGTTTACTGCTTTCTGAAATAATGCGTGAAATCAGACAAGGCAAAACAAAATGTCTTGCAAAAAAAGGCTCGTAGTTGGAGAATGACAAAAATGAGGAATTTCTTTCTGTAGACAAGCCCCTGCATTCTAAAACCCATTTTAACAATCAGACTTTGGTTTAGAAAAGTATTGTCATGCCTGTAGTCTGCCTTTCAGGAGAAATGACAGAGCAATTACGCATATATAGCTATAGCTATAGCTATAGATATAGATCCTCTTATACAAATTACTTATTTATTGTCATTATTATTTTATCTCACCCTTCATCTAAGGGACTCAAAATGGCACTTTATAACTACCTATTTCAGTTTTATCTTATTCTTCCCCCGCAGAGGTCAGGGCGGAAAACAATATTATCCACTTTGCCATTTTATCCTCTGTTCAACCATATGAGGTGGACTAGGCTAACTGGCAAAGGGTCACCCCATAAGCTTCATGGAAAAGTAGTGATTTTAGTCTAGATCTACAAGACTGTAACAGTCCAAACTGTATCCACTACATTCCCACTACATGCAATGAGCTCTCATAAAATACATAATGAAAAACAAAATGTTTCATGAGTCAGTGTAGCACAATGTATAGTGCAGGCGGGAGATCCAGATAATTACTCAGACTTGAACCTCTCCAGGTTCAATTTTTAAGAGGAGAAGTGCCTGGAAGCAATGCTGTCCTAGCTGCAGACATGTCAATGAATTAATGCAAAGTGGTAAGCTGCAGTACTGCAGCCCAAGCTCTGCTCACGAGTCACGACCTGAGTTCAATCCTGGCGGAAGCCGGGTTCAGGTAGCTGACTCAAGGTTGACTCAGCCTTTCATCCTTCTGAGGTTGGTAAAATGAGTACCCAGTTTCCTGGGGGTAAAGTGTAGATGACTGGAGAAGGCAATGGGAAACCACCCCATAACAAAAGTCTGCCAAGAAAACGTCGTGATGCAACGCCCCCCCATGGGTCAGGAATGACTTGGTGCTTGCACAGGGGACTACCTTTACCTTTTTTTTTCTATGTTACTTTGGTGCACCAGAACAGGATTTTCACATTAACCAAACTTCCTGTTCCTCTGCAATGATGTCTTATCTGAAAGACAGGTTTCATAATTCCTCTCCTAGGAGATGTACAAATAGGGTTGAGAGAATAGAGTAATGTAAGAACAATCCTGCGGTATCAAATCAATGGCCCATCTAGTCCAGCATCCTGTTTCCCACAGTGGCCAACCAGATGCCACAGAAATCTCAGAAAAAGGAAACATTTCTCAGGGCCAAATTTGAAATCTGATGTAGAAGAACAATTCAATGAACTTACACATCTCATTCCTGCTCAGCAACTTAATGTCCTTAATAGGGGTTTGCAGCCAATGACACCCCCCCCCCCAACTCCCAAATTCTATGAATAATGAAAGTTTAGCTCCCAGAATTTCAGGAATTTTATGGGGGCCATTAAAGAGAGGAAGCCGGTGGGCCAAACTGCTGTTTGGTGGAGTCTCCGTCTCTTTAACTGTTAAGTATCTATTGTTTTCTCTGGAAAAATCTGGCATATAAAATCTAAAATAATGTCCCCATTATTTCCTATAGGTAGACCTGGCATCTCTACTTTCCATAAGAAATAATGGCACCATTATTTCTGATGGGTGGTAAATATAACTTCTGAGGCTATATCTACATAATCAGCTGTTAGTCTGCATCTCAAGAACCTTTAAATTTTAGGAGGCCATTATTTTCTAGGAGGTTAGGTCTTCCTGTAGAGGACAATGGGCCTTTAAAATTTAAAGAGAGGAAGATGCCTCCTAACAGCTGTTTGGGAAGACCAGCTTCATCTCCTTCCATCAATGCTCCTGATGCCTCTGAGGGTGGGGGATGGGGAGGCAATTGCAAAAATGGAGGGAGCAATTTCACCCTCCCCCGCAAAACCCAAAACAATCCTGAAATGTTAAGGGAAGACAGGAAAATTCTGATAATGAAAAGTATTCCCTCCCCAAATCCAGATTTGAAATTAATCCCAAAATATCTGATGTGCACACCTCATCCTAAACTCAATTTTGACATGAAAACAGTGCTCTGTAAATGTAAAGATGCCAACATCATTAGAGGCAGCCATCTGCCAAGTTTTCTCAATTGCGGCAATCCACCTGGGAGCTACAGTGTGTGGGCCTGAGGGAGATAAGGCGAGAGAGGGGTGAGACAGCCGCGTTGAGCTGAGGATGGAGGAAAAAATTGAACAGATAACTGAAGGAGTATAGACCCTGTACTGCATAACAAGGGGAATACAGACTTTTCCATGTTGATCTCATTTTCAGTTGAATTGAGAGACATATGAAATACCTCAGTACTGCAAGGACTATTTGGCTATATAAGATATTTTTCCTCACTGAAATTATACATGTACTGAAGAATGTTCCCCTTGTTTCTGCTGGTTCCTCATTAAGTAAAATCTGGGCTCTCCAGTCCTGGTGGCGGGGACAGGGATGGGGGTGCGTGCTTCCCTGAAAAGATGGCAGACCCAAGAGATGTCATGGGACAATCTTCCTGCAGTTTGTCTGTGCATGGCCTGCCGCTTCCTTTTCATTATGGTGCTGTCTGGAAATTGCAGCCTTGTGTTCAAAGGGAGTGAGATCAATTCCTTCCATATAAGTTGTGTTTTCTCTCACAGCATGTACCACATGTCCGCAATAATAAAGAGGCTGCAAAGAAAAGAGAGCCATACCTTGCCTCCCTCCCCACCCCCGCAGTTAATGACTTGCCAATGTAACATGATGTTCTTCCCTTTCCCAGCGCCTCTCGTTGACTCTGGAGCTGGACACAGCAGTTCAGCAATGCTGATGTTGTTGTCAGTGGTCTTCGTGGGCTTGGCTGTTTTTTTAATCTACAAATTTAAAAGGTATGTTGGTCTGTTTATGTTTTGGTTTAACGTTTGAAAGAGGAAAGATGTAGAAAGAAATATTTCTATAATGTGAAATCAGACTCAGTTCCTGGTGTGGGCAATTAGTACAACTGTCCCAATTCTCATGTATTGAAAAGGGTTGGAGGTCACACAATATCCTTATCCCTCTCAAATGTGTGAAGTAGGATTTTATGTTATCTATCTATCATCTATCTATCTATCATCTACCTTTCTTATTGAGACTCAAGGTGCATTGCACAGTGTAGGTCAATACACTCAACGGCTGGGACATTCAATAAAAATTCAGCAAAGAATAGAATATGATAAGGATTTTAAAACAAGCAGAAATCTAGTACAAGGCTGAAAACCATGTTGAAAATAGAAATATAAGCAATTTGACATGACAAATTACATGTCACGGAACTATCCAGTAGAAGCACACTTACAGCAGCAAACAGTTCTATACTATACTGTAGTATAGCATAGGGGCTGTTCTATAGTCTACAGTCCCTATCCCATTCCTGCACATCTCTTTGAACCACTTCTTTACACCACAGTCATATTACCTATGTAAAAAAGCCCTCCTGAATAATTCAGTTCTGCATAGTTTGTGAAAAACCAGGAGAGTGAGAACTTTCCCGACATCTTCAGGCAGGCCATTCCATAATGCAGAGAATGGGCAAGGAATGGGCAGCTGTTGATTTTGCCTATGTGTGGGGTGACATCTGCAGAAGGCCCTGTTCAACTGAGTTAAGCTGCAGTGGCGAAACACAGGGAGAGATGCAGTTTTGCAGATATGAGGGACTAGGACATGAATGACCTTGAACTGAGTATGACAACTGATGGGTAGCCAACAGAGTGACTACAGAATGAGAGTGATATGCATGCCCTATTTAGCTCCCAAAAGTAAATGAGTTGCAGTGTTTTGCACAAGCTGAAGTCTTGAGTTGACTTTAAGATGAGACCTATGTAGAGTGTATTACAGTAGTCTTGATGTTTCCGTGGCATAAATCCAGGTGGCCAGATCAGACATGTCAAGGTAAGGGGCTATTTTCCAGGTTAGCCTCAGTTTGGGGAAGGCATTTTTGCAGCTGCCTTAACTTGCTTCTCTAGCAGCAATGCTGAATCCCGTATAACCCTTGGGCTCTTAACTGAGTCTCCAAGGATCAACTGAATGCCATCGAAAGTGGCAAGCACAATGTCCTTTAAGATGTCAGCACCACCTCCATCTTGTCTGGGTTCATTTCCAGTTTGTTTGCTTTCAGCTATTTGACTACTGCTGTCAGGCAGCAGCTTACGACCTCTACTATATCACCATGGAATTTGGATGGTGAGGCAAAAAGCTGGGTATCTTCTGCATATTGATGACATCCAGTTTCAAAGCTATGAATTATTTCTCCTAAAGGCTTTACACAGAGGTTGAATTACATGGGGAATAAAATTACACCCTGTGAAATTTCCAAAATGAAGATGGCTGGTCTCCAACAGCAACTCTTTGACTATGTTCCATGAGAAATGATTTAAACCAATCCCAGCTACAACCTCTGATACCTACATCTGCCTCCAAACACCTCAACAGGATGTCATGATCTACTGTATCATATATCCAAGATACATCTGAATGTTTTTGTCTACATTCAGATGGAAGTCATCAGCTAAAGCTGCCTGGGCCATCTCCATCCCATAGCCCAGCCTGAAACCAGACTGAAAAGTGTCTTGAGTGCCAGAGTTATCCAAAAAGATTTGGAGTTGGTTTGCTACTACTCTCTTAATCACTTTTCCTAGAAAGGGTAGATTAGAGGCAGGATGACGAGTAGCCAACTTATTTTTATCTAGGGATCATTTTTTAAGTAGTGGGTGGATAATTGCCTCTTTGAGTAGTTGAGAGAAGGTGTCTTGAGTAGAGATGGGCATGAACAGCAATATGATAAAAAAAAGCCATGAACAGCCCAATCTGCTGTTCGCGAACAAGCTGTTCTTGAGGCCCCATTCTAAACAAACAGGTGGTCATTGCAAGCCTCATTCGTTGCTGTCCATTGCTGTTCGTCAAGCCAGACAGTCTGGCACCTGCAATCAATTCCCTTGGCAACTTAGGCAGGGATTGTCTGAACTCTGTCTGAACTCCTGCTGTTGCCCTGGAAACCCCAATCTAAGCCCAATTTAGCTTGATAGGCAGGTCTTCTTTTCAAGTGTGGAGCTCCAAATTTGTTACAAGGGAGGCTCTGGTTTTGCAGACAATGGACAGGGAGAGACAGGTCCTGTTGGCATTTTGATAGAGAGAGTGCATTGGAGCTTGAATTTTCTTTGTGTGCGGTGGGATAGGGATCTACTCCTTCAAGTTCCAGAGCTGCTGCCGGGCTCTGTGCCAAGCTATTATTTATTATTGGTACATTTCCTGCTGCCTGATCAGGTCAGGTTTCTGGAAGTGGTGCGGTAGGGATCTACCCCTTCAAGTTCCAGGGCTGCTGCCAGGCTCTGGGGCCAAGCTATTATTTATTATTGGTACCTTTCCTGGTGCCTGCTCAGGTCAAGTTTCTGGGAGTGATGCAATAGGGATCTTGACTTGGATGATGGCTGGAGGAGAGCCTGCTGGCCCCCACGAACAGCCAACCATGGACATGTTCATGAACAGGGCCATGTTCGTGGTTATTCATGAGTCCTTGTTCATGGATGGCAATGAACAATGAACATCATGTTCGGTTTTTTTTCTGTTTGTGCTCATCTCTAGTCCTGAATCAGTGACTGATTTATGATAGATATCAAGGGTTCATTTACGTAGTCTTTATGTGATTTTAGCAGCCAAGGTGGGCCAGGATACAGTGCACAAGTAATGGTCTTCACAGATCACAGAATCCTGTCAATATTTCTCACTGTAACTCAGTCAAAATGGTTCATATGCAGATCAGATTGTGTATTAAGCAGTGGCATTGCTTCTACTGTTCCTGTATTACAGCTGGCATCCAGATGAGAATGTCTCTGTCGCATGCTATATCTGATTCAGTGCAATTTTTCTGCCAATGGTATTCTAGATATCTTCTAGCCCTCTTCAGGTCACCTGGCTACATGGTGAATCATGGGGCTGGCTTGCACCGCAAGAGCAGGAGAGGTTGTCAAAGAGCAATTTTGTCAATGGCTTCAAAAGAGCTTCACATTGCAAGCTCTTACCACAGACACAGTAGAGAATGTGTTGGGAAATCTAAAACCCTCCATAGAATTTTGAAATCCAGAAGAATCAATGAGCCTCTTTGGGTGGATCTTCTTAACCCCCTCCCTCTTTGTGGGTAGTGGGGGCCATATTTACCCTTACCTTCCGTAGATAATTGTCAAATCATAGTTCAGGCTGAATCTCAAATCCTAAAAGAAGTCCTCCCTTCAAAGGCTCAGTGGAAAATATTAAGTTCAAGATGTGGCCTCCTTCATGTGTCTGTCCTATTATTTGAGAGCCCCGTGGTGCAGAGTGGTAAGCTGCAGTACTGCAGTCCAAGCTCTGCTCACAACCTGAGTTCGATCCTGGCAGAAGCCAGGTTCAACCAGCATGCTCAAGGTTGACTCAGCCTTCCATCCTTCCGAGGTTGGTAAAATGAGTACTCAGTTTCCTGGGGGTAAAGTGATGTCCCCCCATGTGTCAGTATTGACTCGGTGCTTGCACAGGGGACTACCTTTACCTTTACTTTATTTGAGAAAAGTCCATCACAAAAAAAGGCTATAACACCTTGGGCCAACCCTGACAAAGAGCATTCAGCATGGATGTTGAAGTCACTCCGAACAATAAGTCTTGGTGTCTTCAGTACCACATCTAAGAGCACCTCTTGTCAACTCAGAAAGGGTACTAACTGGGGAACTAGGCAGCCAGTGGACAAGCAGAATATCTAATGTATCCTTAGTTCTCAATGTGAGGAGCATACAGTCAATGTTGGCTATACTGGGAGTCTTTGGAAATTGAAGGGGTCATGGAGGATAATAGCAACCCCTCCTCTTTGGCCATCTGTGTGGAGTTGGTGGGGGACTGCATAACCAGGTGGAGTTAGTTGGGAAAAGCACAGCACATCGTTTTCTTCCAAACATGTCACTGTAATGCAAACCAGGTCAATTTTCTCCTCTTGCAACAACCCAGTGAAGTGTGCAGTTTTGTTCCTCATTGTCAACTCTAGGAATGCTACAGAGATTAATTAGGTGGGTAGCTGTGTTGGTCTGCAGTAGAACAGCAGGGTTTTAGTCCAGTGGCACCTTAGAGACCAACAACATTTTCTGAGTGTAAGCTTTTGAGTCAGAACTTCTGAAGGTGTCTGATGAAGGGAGCTCTGACTCTTGAAAGCTTACCCTCTGAAAATCTTGTTGGTCTCTAAGTTGCCACTAAACTCAAATCCTGCTACAGAGATTAGTTAGGCAGGGAACATCCTTGCCTGATAATGACCATCTGTGATAAATCCCACCCACATATTTACCAGCTCCCATCTGCACTGGAATAGTATATACACCATACATTTTGCTCAAGGTAGAGATTGTGCCCCCTCAAACACCAAAGATACATCAGAAATACCTCACTATCAACATGCTTGCAACCACAGACAACCATGCAACAGTCTAGGCCTATAGTCGTAATGTATTGATGTTAGTGTTGTCCAACAGATGGTGTTTCTATGCTAGCTATTCTTGGTCTTCTGGTGTGTAACTGGTTGAGCTCTTCCTCTACCACTCATTGCATGTTATAGCTGGGCCCTGGCTACCTGTCCCAGGTTAAGAGCTCTTTTGGCTCATGACTATGGCAAGGGATGGGCTCTTTGTAGCTGAAGAAACTGCAATAACTTTCTCACCGTAGCAAATGCAAAACAAGAGATGGCAGGAGCCAAAAGTTGAGACAGGCAACAGAAAGCAGTAGGGTTGTTACATGGGGTAGAATTTCCTTTTTTAAGATATAGAAATTGGTTTCTCTTATTCTCTTTTCCTCTTTCAACAGAGGGAATTGTCTTTCATTTCTCATTAATTTATCTTTGAGGATTTTTTAACCATGTGGTAGTATAAATTTCCTCACCTGTGGATTTCTACCTGTTGTTGTGTCACTGTTATATAATACAAAGGGTAAAAGCCAACTGATGCATCAAAGATATATTCAGACAAGTCGTGGTTTGTGTTTAATTATTTGTTTAATGGCTCAACTTGTTCTTAATTGTTCAACTATGTTCATAGAATATATATATAAATAAAAACATTGTCTTAGAGATTTAAATAGAATCTTCCTCTTCATGAAAGAGGAACTGATTTGAAACTGACTCAGTTTGCTAAAAAGAGGAATAGAATGAATTGCTGAATTTTAGGGAGAAATTCAGCAAAGAGAAAATAAGAGAATTCCACAACCCTAGAAAGCTATAAGGATGATCTTTCCTTCTTTTCCCCTTTGCAAGGGGGGAGTTCCAAAGCTTGAGATAGGGCTAAATTAATCATTCTGCTTTGTTCAGGAGAAGCAGATGATATTTCCTTGACCTCTCCCCCAAAGTATATAAAAATTCAGCCAGGAAATCTTTGTGTGAATTCCATCATGAATGTTTTAAGTGTAGATGCTCTGTGTAAGGAGGAAATGGAGGTGGCAAGGTTAAAAGATTAAGTGTGAATCCCATCATAAAAAGAGAATTAGCAATTACACATAATGAATGATAAAAGAAGTCAGAGAATATAGGTGTCCTATTTCTTTAGCAGCCTCCTGAGGGCAGAAGTTCATTAGGTGAAGTGACAATCCAATTTCTGTCATAGTGCCAATCCAATTTCTGTCATAGCCCAACCAAACCCCTTTTCTTCAAGGAGTTGAAATAAAGCACAGCTGCACTCACCCACCTAGAACTTTCAAGAAGACCAGGTGCATAAAAAAATAATGCTCCCCCTACAAAACATATCAGGGACCCACTGCTGCCTGGGCAAAAATGGAGGGCTGCACTTTAGGTGGAACACAAACCTATGGAAGAGCCTGAGGCCTAATGAGTCTTTCTGAAGAGGGGAAGGGGATGACAATGATGAAACTGGTAGCATGAGCAGCTGGTGGCTTAGGCTCAATCTGTTGCATCTCCCCAATGGGCCAGAAAAAAGCCCTTGTTCACTCAGTACTCAAAGGGAGTGTTGGGAGGGAAAGAAACAGCATCCAGTTTCCTTTCCACTCTGCTTTCATCAAATAAAAGGGCAGCAGGGGGCAGGGCAGTTGCCCTTTTCTCTGTCTCTACATGCTATAGGAAGGACATATGGAGCCACAGAAAAGGGGCAAAAAGACCCACATTCTGATGGCAGAAGTGGGGTAAGAGAGAAACTGGAGTCTCCCTCTTCCCCCTTACCATGCTCCCTCTCAGCACTGAGTGAACGAGTGCTTTTTAAGGTGAGTTCCTCCAATCTACATCTGACCTCAAGTCTAGTCATACAATGTAACTCAGCACATGTTGGCGTATCATATAGTTATGTTCTAAGGAATAGGTTAATGCTGATCAGCACCAAGGAAGTCCCCTCTAGTCACCAACCTTTAAAAGCTCGTAATGTAATTATATCACCTTGGGAATTTTGTTGAGATTGTGGTATAAAAGTATACTCAATAAATAAAGAAGGGTCAAGGGGGACAGCCAGAATACCATCTTTCCTAGACATGGCACTGCCTGCAGTACTTCAAATTATGCCTTGAATGTGTAGTAGATACATAGTAGGTGTGAAGATAACTTGTTTGGTGAGATTCAGATTAGCTTTATTACTAGCCACTCCCACTCATCCCCACAGTGAGAGAAATGTGGGATCTTTGCAATAGGATCTATGTGGAATGAAGTTATTTATGTTGTCATTTTTGTTTATTGGAAATGTGATGAACTCTAGCATTGCCTTGCTTTCATAAGCAGGGGTGGATTGGCCACTAAGGCTACTGACGAAAGTCCTGGTGGGCCAATGGCCTGGGGCCAACCAGACTTCTGGATGACCCAGTGGGAGGTGCACCATGAATTGCTGACCCTGCATTGCAGCCCCATCATGGTCCTCAACTCACAGCCCCCACATCCTTAGAGCCAGCAGTCACTGTCATGCACCAACCACAGGAACTGTCACTCCAGCAAGGCAGACACAAGCCACAGCTGCTACAAGATGGCCATAACCTGACTCTAGCACAAAGTGGATGGAGATTCTGCCAAAATAAGCTGCTGGTGTGACCCCCCCCCCAATAAAGTGGGTGTTTGTGAGCTAGGCAAGACTCACAGTGACCCTGTTCCATCCCTCTCAGTCAGGAGGATGGTGCCAAAGACACAAAGACTCACCTTTACTCTCCTCCCTCCTCCCTCTGGTGCGAGGCAGAACTCCAGGTGATCCAAGGGGTGGGGCCTTTTTAGGGAAAATATTCACAGCCTATGCACACCATACCAATGCTGATCTCTGCTCATGACTGCAAGTAAGAAAAGGGCTTTGGTGACTTCTCACCTTTGGAATGTCTTTCCTCTTCAGTCATGCCTGGTTCCAGTTTTCCCTTCCCTTATCTGCCAGTCCGACACATTTATTAAAAGCTGGAAGTTTAACCAAGGGGCTCCATCTTTTAAAGCTGTTTTCATGGTTTGCTCCCAGCCTGAGGACACTTTTATCAATACCATTTTAGACTTTTCCATTTTATGTACATTTATGTGGCTTGCTTTTATTGGTTGTTTTATTGCCATTTTTAAATTAACTTGTTTTATTAACTTGTTTTTATTAGTATGATGTGTTTTAACTGTGTGAGTTGCTTTGAGCAGGTCTGAACATGCAACATATCAAATTTTCTAAAAAAAAATACAATTTGTCATTTTTATATAGACCAGGGTCAAATCCACATTCACCCATTACCCGCATGTTTATCGGATATCTTCCGTTTGCCTCCAATCCGCGATTTTTTCCTCTTCGTTCACATTCCTGTTTCCAATCCATCTTTCTCGCATGTCCCTTCAGTCACACGGCCGCTCGAAAACCGCTTTTTTGGGCGGGACCTTTTTTTCCCGCTCATTTTTTAAAAAAAATTTTGAGCGCACTTTTCCGTTATTTCGATCTTGCCTTATAAAGAAACATCATTGAAGATAATGATGCCTCTCTTTCCCCCACTGACAGCACTGATGGCTCTCTCCCGTTTCTTTTTTGGAAATTTGGAAGCATGTGGGAAGCTTTCGTGGGCATTTCCTATGCAGGACAGTTCAGTGCCTGAATTTTACTGAAGTTTCACTTCCTTGGAGTGTCATTATTTCGATATTTCGTAATTTCGATATTACAGTAATATAAAATAAAAAAAATAAAAAACAGTTAAAAAGGAAGTTTCGCGAGTCCGTTCTGAGGATGGATTCACCCCAAAATGATTTTTCAAACTACCAGATTTGATTCAGAAACAGCATAATCAATAAATCCAATGCTATGAAGTCAAAAACAGTCTTTTGCAGACTACGGAGCACTTGCAAGTTGAATCAGCCAATAGGAACTCTCAGAATGGCCGGAGAGACAGGAAGGGGGGTGGTTTTTTAAAAAAACACGTAAATTGCGCATTGGCCCATTCACGGTCATCGTGAAACTCCCATTGAAAACCTGTGACCACATATTCGGGAGAAATGCGAATGAAATGCGTCTGTTTAATGAGGTAATGTGACCGGCACTCGGGATTGCGTGGGGAATGCGGGAAACATGCGACTTAGAATGAGTAATGTATATTTGACCCAGTTTCTTACACATAAGTGACTAGATCAGTGATGAAGAAGCTTATGAAATTTTGTCCATCCAGATTTCTCCTCATGTTTTGGATTCTGTATTACCTGATATTGTTCCCAGAGAAACACCAGTACATTAGCTGTCTGGCATTTCCCCCATTTCTTGTGCCATTCTTCTGCTGTTCACTCAGCCTTGAATCAGTCAATACATTAGTGATCTGCTTTATAGGCTCTGTTCAAGCCACTGCATGTACATAGTTTGCCTCAGTTTTCAATTCATACCTTTTTTCTTGTGTGTAGCCTTCAAGTCAGAGTTGACTTATGGTGACCCCTAGTGGGGTTTTCATGGCAAGAGACTATCAGAAGTGGTTTGCCATTACCTGCCTCTACAACTTTGGTCTTCTTTGGAGGTCTCCCATCCAATTACTAACCAAGGCTGACCCTGCTTAGCTTCTGAGATCTAAATAATACCAAAAGAGAGAGGCGCGGTGCAAACTGCCAAAACAATGTATATAACCGCGCCCAACTAACTATGCAGTAACAATGTAGTATAGATCATAAACTTCAATGAAAGAACTTTAATAACCATTCAATGAATGGTTACTGCATTGTTACTGCATAGTTAGTTGGGCGCGGTTATATACATTGTTTGGTAGCTTCTGAGATCTGACAAGATCAGGCTCACCTGGGCTATGCAGGTCAGGAGGACACTTCTTTTCTTACAGGTTATTTATGCACTTCAGCGCATATTAAATAACAGCAAAAAAGACATCTTGAAATTATCACACTTGAGGATAATCTAAAGTGTGGTTAGCTCACAGCCTATACGCTAGGAGCTGTGCCACGAGAGAGAGAGAGAGAGAGAGAGAGAGAGAGAGAGAGATGATCACACCAGGAATCATTTTTGCATCATGATTCAAGAGTTCACAGAGGCACACATGAAATGGCATGATACAAATTGGAATCCTGATGTGATCATGAAACCACATAATGCCTTGTTGCTGTATAATTTGGTGTTCATATGCACTAGAGTATATCAGTAACCTGCAAGAAAAATAAATAGGCATAAACTAAAAACTGCAGGAAACATTTGCCACTTCAGAAACTGATTCAAGTTAAATTGGAAGGCAGGTACAGTGAAATGCAGAGCAAAGTGAACCTATCTACTTCACCTATAATATCTATGCTTCCACAAAATGCTTCAAGTGTTCTGGGATATATCTCCTTGGCACATTAATAATGACATCAACTGTAGTTGTTAACACACACATGTAGTTATTACTCGCCTTTCTCTCCTATGTTTGGGCAAACTGGTTGTTTTCCGCTGTTTGCAGCTCAGTAGCGCTATGCTGATTTAAAAAAAAAAAACCAAGGAAGAGCTCTAAACAGATGCAAATCTATTTAGGATTTCCAATCCCACAGTCCTTCTCCATGAAGAATAATCTCTGCAACACTTCCAGTAGGTCAGGCAGTCAAAGATGCTGATGCACAAGAACATCTGTTTCCATGAAAAATGCATATGTGGAATAGCTCTGTCAAAGTCTGGCAGCTCCTCTGGAGTGCAACTCCATGAGGCTCTGCCATGTTTGAAGGAATGAGGTTGCTCACCAGAGATCCAGTTGCAATTTCTTATCTTGATTGTTATGATTAATGTCCTAAAAAACAGGCCTAGAGAATGCACATAATTAATCTGGCGCTTTCACAGCTTCCTTCTCATTGCTTTCTACCTATTCAGTTAAATATGGCTTAGATAAAATGGCAACTTAGGCTGCAGCCACATGATAATGAATCTCTGCTGTGAATTCATTGCCATTGCCATTGGGATTTCAGTCATCCACTCATGGCTTCCACTATCCCTCCTGTGCCATAAGATGGCTTTTTGCCAACGGTTTTATAAATAGACTAGCTTGATGCCCGTACTTTGGTACAGTATTTAACTACTTTAAATCCAGTTATAATACTTATGGGTATGTAACATTTTTTGGTTTGTGGGTGTTTTTTTTTAGTTGATTTTGTAGTATAATTGCATAGTACCCAAGTTTCACAAAGGTGTTTGAATAAAGGGAAGTGTGTTGATGCCAAAAACTGATGAAGTGAATTTTGAAATGTAACATTTTTTGAAAAGATTTAAAAGGAAAAGATTGTAGAGCAATAAAGTGAAAAATACGTACAACCGGTTTTTTTTCCTACCGAAGGACCACATTGGTGGTTTTCCCCTCAAGTGCTAGGATCACCAGGCTGCTGAATGAGCTCACTCTGGAGCAGGCCACGTAGAACTGCAGTCCTCCCTCAAGTCAATTTTTGTCACCTTCAGTATCTGCTCTGGGACTTATTGATCGTCATAGCAAAGCAGACCTTGAGGGGGAACTTCAGTCATTTGAAGGGGTTATCTGATGGTATGAATGCTATGCATCTGTCCTTGAACTCTGAAAGTTGGCATTAAGCCATCTCATAGTACCTGCTTGGCCCTGAATGATGTCATGCTGAAGCAGCCATTGTACTTCCGTACAAGGTCCATGAAATGAACGTGGTTGGTGTGGCTGCCCATTACCAGGCTGTAGAGAGGCTGGGGCTGAGCTTTGAAGGGTGGAAGCTGCACCTTGCCATTGCTGCAACACATGCTGAGGGCCTCCTCCTTCCACTTGAAGGCATTGCAGTACTTGCATTTGTGGGTCATGTTACCCAGCAATACAGTGCTGTCTGCCTCATAAGCCACATCAGGATCATATGCCATGTCTGAGTGAGCCTTGGCTTTCCATGGAAGTGAGTGCCTCTCTACTCATCTTCCGGGATTGCTTTGCTCATAGAGAGACTCTGCCGCTCTGTGCACCTTGGGGTGATCTTGCTGGTACTTGGCCACTGCTTCTCGGTGCACCACAGGAGTAGGATGTGCCTATTTCTTTGCCACATCTCTAAGTTGCTTCCTCCTTTTAGCATCGGTTTATCTTGCATGACATCTGCCAGGAGGCTTCTTGGGGGCAGTAAGCGGTGATGGATGCAAGCTGTGTGAGGTGGAGTTGGACTGAGGGAGTGGTGGTGTGGTGGGCACTTTGGCAAGTTCATATGTTTGCATCGAAACAGATCCTAGAAAGGTCATGCTCCATCTCCCCATAAACATCTAAAAACTCATTTGCCATACTGACTTCTAGATAAAAACCTTATTCAGGAGTCTTGTACCATCTTTCTTCAACTGTCTGCAGTTTCTTTTACCTGATTTTTACATCAGAACACAGAGTTCCACAGCTGACTAATCAGAGAGAGGGAGGTGCAAGCAGGCAGGAGCCTGCCAGCAACTCAGGAAAGCCAGGCCCCACAGGGAGATTGGCAACCCTAGTGAACTTTTAGGGGAACTCTGGGAGGTGCACTTTACCTCAGGACACATTCAGTGACTCCCAATAGCAACTGCATACTGTTTAGAATGTGGGGGGTGAGGACCAATCAGACCACATAGGCAAATTATCCGTGTGTTCCAACTGTCTCGGGAGTGGGGAATGAGTTGTAGAATGTTGTGAGCCCCAATCATCTCGTATATGCAAATGACCTTGAAAGGCTGGCCCAATCAGGGAAGAGTGGCTGAGCTGGCAGTGGGAGGTAGTGCAAGCAGGCAGCAGCCTGCCAGCCATACAGGGAAGCTGTATCCCTTTGGGAAAACACATTTTACCCCCTTAGGGGGCAAATTTCTTAAAAACCCTTCTTAGTGGGTGTTTCCATCATGAAAATTGCATTATCCCCGCATTTCATGTTTCTAGTCCAGGGGCTTGGGCTGGGTGTTCATGAATCAGTCAGGACACTTGTCTTTATATATATATATAGATTGATAGAAAGAATATTATGTTTGCCTATGGAACAGTGGGTGGGGTCAGCATCACATGGTAAATGCCTGAATCGTGAAGACAAAGCACCTGCTTAAGGCATTTCAGCAGACCTTTCAATAGGACTTCTAACTCTGCCAATCAGACCTTCTGCCTCATTTAAACAAAAGAGGGCTAGCACCACAGCATGCTTCTATTAGTCATTAGGGGTGTGCATCCTGAAAAGATTCGGGTTTCCAGCTTCGAGTTTACCCGAAGCAGGAAAAAAAATTGGAAATACCAGAATTCTGACACAGCAAGCCGCTTCAGAATTCTGGTATTTACTCGTTTCAGTATACTCTGTAAAGATTTGGAGCATACTGAAGTGAGGGGGAGCAACACCCCCCTGCTCCCACCTCCCACCCCCCCTGGGGCAACTACTCCATCCCCCACCCACTTTCCCTGCCAGCAGGGAGAGGGGAAGGGTGATCAGCTGAGGGGCAGGCTGCGGTGGCGGCAGCATGCACAAGGCTGGGACGGCCCAGAGCTGGATCCTGTGCTGCTGCTGCAGCTCGTGCGAGGCCGAGACGGCCTGGAGCCAGCTTCTCTGCCAGTGCTGTAGTCCGTGCGAGGCCGGGACAGCCTGGACCCAACTCCTTTGCCTCCATACTGCCTCTTCTGGGCCTGCAGGGCTGCAGAGAAGGCTGGAGCTGCCTCCTCCGGCCCTTCTTGCCCCTCAAATGGTTGCTGTGGCGGCCATTTGAAGGGCAGGAAGGGCTTTCTTGATCTCCTCTGCTGCCTCGTGGCCCCACAGGGTGGTGGGGAGGACCAGAGCTACCGCTGACGCTGACGCCACCTCCACCACCAGCGGCAGGGCCAAGGTAAGTAGGGGTGGGGGGCTGGGGCTGGGAGTTGGGGGGATGTTTAAAGGGCCCTGCTGCTTGCAAGAGGCAGGAAAGGGGCCCTTTATACTTGGCCCCAAAGCTTTCCAAAGCATTATGAATGCTTCGGAAAGCTTTGATTCAGGATTTCCGAATTGCTGGCCCCAATTCGGAAATCCTGAATCTTTACAGATTGAGTCTGATTCGGGTATTTTACCCAAATTAGAAACCCAAAGCGCACATCCCTATTAGCCATAAACGAATGTCCCCAGGCCAGTTTGTTTATCTCCTCGTTTATTCCTGATGGGACAAAGGATAGTGCTGGGGGGAGGGGGGTGACTCAGCAATAAATATTCTGGAGACATCTCAGCTTCTGGGGGTTTATTCTGTATGTGAAACCATCCCAAACTGCCACCCAGTTTTGTTCCCATAGTTGTTCCTGGGGAACTTCATTAAAATGGTACATGCTTAACCCTCATCAGAAACTCAAAGTGGGGAAGTAAGTGTCCATTTTTAAACACAATTCTTATAAACATTTTGGAAATTAATAATGCTATCACCTGCCCTTAAAATAATCTGCTTTCTGAAAGAAAGATTTTCATGGTGAGTCTTCTATTGGCTTGAATATATCTCACTCCTTTTGTATTTTTCCATTTGCTTCCATATCAAAGTTTCCTGCCTCTCTGATGAACAGATGAGTACTGTCAGTGCTGCACATGCCCCCTGGGAGTTTAACAATAAAGCTGTATCAGTGCGAGAGATGAGTTTAAATAAAAGATGCCAGGTGCAAGCCCAGATGGGCTCTGTTAACTTTATGGACTTTTATGATGGGGAGAGACTGTTTTTTTGTAAGTGGAATAGTCAGGCAACTACCTGTTGTGTCTGTCTTCCACCCTATTCTAGGAAGCACTGAATAGTGGAGTCAGAATCTCACATATCTCTGCAGATAGAGATTAAGATAGGGTAGCAAGCTCAATTGGGGGGGGGGAGGAGCCTGCCACTGATATTCCAGTTCCCTCCCACCCAAGTAGATATAAACAAACCAAGCAGTAAAAGGTTCAGTTAATAAAGTCTTGGACCAATTAGATTAGAACTCAAATCTTTTGTCATGGATTTACAGTGCAATCCCTAAGCAGAGGCACACCCTTCTAAATCCATTGAAGTCAATAGAATTAAAAGGTTGTGACTCTATTTAGGGATTTTGTACCATTTCACTGAGTATAAAAACTGCTTCTTATCATTAGATTAGCCAAATTGTTCTCTTTATTTAGCTGGAGCATTCATTACCTCCTTTCCAATAAAATAAAATACAATAAAATAATAAAATACTAACATCCATAACAGAATTACAACCATATTAAATAAAACTTGTTTACCTTTTGCCCTAGGTAGACATAATTGTTTGGATGTGGTGCAAAATGTCTGCTTGTGCTAATGCTCTTGCACAAGAGGAAATACACACACACACAGATTGTGACATCCACTTGCTTGAAGGCAAACTTTCTGTATCCTCACTTGTATTTATGCTTGTGCAAGGTCTTGAGCAACCAATTTCTGGACTCTATAACATATAGAAAGGATTGTGCTAGCAGCTGCACAATATCTTCACAAGTGGAACAGCACTACATTTATGTTTTTGTTTGTGCATTACTAGATGCAAGCCTTTATCTATTTTGATGCACAGTAGTGAAAACCTGGAATTTACTGCCTCATCAAGAATGAAAGACTGCACAGCTTCTAATGGCGAATTAGATACAGTGCATGCAGAACTGTCCAGTTTTCCTCTCACCCTGAAGACTATTAGCCATGTGTACTTTCGTTTTAGCTAAAATCTCAATTAGAAGACTGAGCTTCAATTTAGCTAAGTTAGAGAAAACAAGTGTCTGCATGAATTTTTAATTTTTCAGATTGTTAGAATTGGCTGTCTGCTGGCACACACAGGCTGTTTATTAGAGGTCTGCATGATGCAAGATACTCAGGTAACTCATTAGCCACTCATATTAGAAACTGCTGTCCTGTCCTGGAAGCTTGGCTGTACGGAGTTACACATGAAGGAACTCTGTGAGAAAATAGTGGAGGAAAAATTAGCCATATAAGGGAGAATTATTGGTTCTGTTTTGGTTTTCTTTTCTACTTCAGCTAAATAAAGATGTACTGATATGTCTTCATGGACCTTTGTGGGTAATGAGGAACAATATTGGACATATTCAGAGGAGATTACTTTAATGATACTTCTTATTTGGCCAACAGACCTTGAGCATTGCCACTCTAAATCCAACAACAACAATATACAACAAAAACAATAATAATTTAAATTGACCCAACATTTTCCACACTTAGAATCCTTTAAATTTAATTACATAGGCAAAATAATTGGCAAGAGCCAGTATAACTAATTATGGCTGGTATTGACAACCTCTTATTAGCATAAAAATAGAAGTAATCCACAAATCCTAAATATTATGAAAATGTTTGCATTCCAGTAAACAATGCTCCAAAGATTCTATCTATCCAGTAGCACAGTTGCAAAATCTATCAGAATATGGGATCCTTTGCATTTGACCTTGCATTACTTGGGAAGGGATAGAATTTAATCTTGCAGGCATAAATGTACTCCTACATCATGGAACAATTTAAAAATCTAAATATGGTAAAGGTACCTTTGGATAGTCAATCCCAAATATAAAGAAGAACATAAAGAAGAGCATATTGTACAGATTCTTTGCATGGTACTCAAAAAATTCAAAGTATACAAGCATTCATTCTCCAGAGAGCATGCTGCAATTCAAACTCTGCTTTGCTCATGGAATGATCTTTCCTTCCCCTTCAGACTGGAGCTCACTGTTATTTCCAAAAAGCAACTCCTGGGGAATAATACAATATAGGGGTCTGCAATGGGAATGGTGATTGGCAAAAACTGACCTCTTTGATTAAGCAGAAATGCTTTTCTGCTTATGGAATGAAAGCATTGTATCGTACTCTGATTCCCACTAACCTGACCCTTGCTCGCTCGCTCTCCCTCTGTATTCAGTCAATGTCTGGGGCTGTTGTGTTGTCAGCAGGCATGTCAGTTTGAAAAAAGTTACTTAATCCTCAAATCTTGAGTCTCTCTACACAAGACATCTTACATGGGGGCACTCAAGTGACTTACTTTCTGCGTTGTCTTATATTCAAGGGTACTCTGTCTCCCTAGCAATGCATTAGTATCCACAGTAGGAGAACAAGGGTAAGATCTTTCACTGTGTAAGATGTTTTGTGTAGAGAGACTTTTGACTGATGTCAATACTGATTTAAGTGAAGTTTGTAAGTCAGATGTGTTTTGCAGCCACAATTTGTGTCTCAGATTAACCCACCTGAAT
This sequence comes from Eublepharis macularius, assembly GCF_028583425.1. Classification (NCBI taxonomy): domain Eukaryota; kingdom Metazoa; phylum Chordata; class Lepidosauria; order Squamata; family Eublepharidae; genus Eublepharis; species Eublepharis macularius. The sequence continues at coordinate 70,542,726 of NC_072795.1, forward strand.
GATCAAGGTTCAAGTTAAATGATTTAAAGTGACTGGAAATAATTTTCCATCACTACTTAGTATGAGTTCTGCAACAACTTATTTCCTTAGATTTATGGGTTCCTTTTTCTGCCACTGATGTAGGGTTGCCTGACCCTCCAGGCAGGAGGGGGGAACCCGGCACTCACCTATTTGTTGTTTTCACACATACACAAAGCACACACACACTCTCAGTGTGGAACAATAAGGTCACTTCCAGGAGTGATGTCATTGCACAGGCCCCAAGAGTGCTCCCAAATTTCACGCCGGGCTGGCCCAGGCGCAATCTCGGGTAGGGATGCCAGCCTCCAGGGGGTAAGAAAGGACAAGCCCACGGGGAATACAAAGAAACAATGCTTCACAAAGTGTTAAATTTTTAAAGTGTCAGTGCTATATAATTCAAACATTCATACATATTTGTGCAACTCCTTCAGGAACAAGAATGAATCCATCATACAAAAAGTGCATTCATGAATGCATGAATGCAACATGTCCGGGTGTAATAAAGTCAGTACAAATTTAAATCCTTGCATTGGTCTCTTTACTTCTTTCTGATGACCTTTCCATGCACAGAGCAAACACAGAGGTGGGGTAGAGATCACTTCCCCTGGAGAAAATGGCTGCTTTGGAGAGTGGACTCCATGGTATTATACTATTCTGAGGCCCCTCCCCTCCCCAAACCCCACTCTATCCAGGCTCCAACCCCAAAATCTCCAGGAATTTCCCAACCTGGACCTGGCAACCTTATTCTCAGGACCTGCGCAATGACATGATATTGTCATACCATGCTGGGAGTGCATCCTGTGAGGCCCATTCACATGCCTTTTGCCCCTGCAGGCCAGGTGGTGGTGGGTGGAGGAGGCTGGAGCGGGGGTTCCCCTACACTCACTGCCAACCCTACACTGAAGTCCTCTTTAGAACTTGTTGTTCATTACTATCCTTTCTTTAGCCATGGATTGATTTTCTTTGAAACCCTACAGTGTCTTCCACATGGTTATATGCCCTGAATTCATTGCTTTGGGAAGAGTTTTTTCCCCCTTCTTCCCCATAGCATCTTGGTACATTCCATGGCTTTTTTCTGATCTTTCTCAAAACTGCTTTGCTCCGAAACTTTAGGAAAGATTGCAGTGAATCCAGGATGGCTGCTCTCTGTATTCAAAAAATTGGATTTTCTGACCCATATGGGAGCCATTTTCCCTGCCCCCCTCCCTGCGGTAGTTATTTCTTTCCCCTGCCATTTTGGGGATTTTTTTTTTTTAAAGTCAGCACTAGAATATTGTTATATTGATATACCATTGTAACAACAAGTACAGCAGGTTCTCTGAATTTCTAGCTTTCATTTTTAAAAAGTAAGTCTATAGCCCTTTCTCTTATGAAAATATGCCTATGTGGAAATCTGGCATTTGGAAGCCCTGTTGCTGCTGCACTTAATCTGCAGCCACACCAGCAATGAAGAAACCACAAAATCTGATCCCTGTTTGAAAGACACCTGCATCTGTCTAAACTGGAGCTTGTCTTTCTTTTTCTAATCCAGATTTAGTTTTCTGGCAGTCCTAGGCACTTTACTAATAGAGATGTTCAATTAACATTTCTCAACAATACCTTGGGATGCAGTGTAAATTGGACAAAAATAATCCATAAATTCCGAGCCCAAATTTAGAAAATAGTTGAACAGTTGACTGTTCAACTATTCCAAATCCATTTCAGAGTAGCAATCACATAATACTGAGATGTAGGGGATAGGCAAGCAGGGTTTGAGTCCAGTGGCACCTTAAAGATGAACAAGATTTAGGGAGTATAAGCTTTCAAGACTCAAAGCTCCCTTATTCAGAAACAGGGAGGAATGGAGATCCTTGAGCCTTTAGATCCCAGTCAGGAGGTGGGAGAGGTGAAACAAAGAAGGAAGTTAGGATGTAAAAGTACAATGCTGCTTGATTAGAGCAGAAATTAGCATCTGTAGTGAGATAAGAATCCTATGTCTCTGTTCAGTTCCAGAAAGTTCCATTGTTCTGAACTTTTAAATGAACTCAAATTCAGCAATCTCACATTGTAATCTGCCTCTGAAGTATGAAGCTTCTTTGTTTGAGAACAGCTACTTTTAGGTCAGCAATGAAATGTCCTTGAAGATTAAAACATTCTTCCACTGGTTTTTAAGTGCTGTGATTTTTAATGTCAGATATATGTCTATTTATGTTTTTTTGTATAGAGACTGACCTGTTTGTCCAATGTAGAGAGTGGAAGGACATTGCTAACACTTGATAACATATATAACATTGGAAGATGAATGAATGAATAAACCTGAAATGGTATAACTGATGTTGGTTAGGTCCAGTTATTGTGGTGTTGGAGTGAATATGGGGACAGAGTTGGTATCTTGGCTGATTTCACGCCCTGGTCTCACAGTCCAAGTCTGTGTTTGGAAATACATTATTGTGAGTGATAAGTTGTTTGAGATTAGGGGGCTGGCTGTGTGCAATAAAAAGTTTACCTTCCAATGCTTGTGAAAGAAGGGTATCATTGCCCAGAATAGGTTGCAAATTATTAATGATGTATTGGTTTGAGTTGAGAGCTGTATGTGACCACCAGTGGTGCTCTGTTATTATTTCTTGAAAGCTTATACCCTGAAAATCTTGTTGGTCTCTAAGATGTCACTGGACTCAAATCCTGCTGTTCTATTGCAGACCGACACAGCGGCCTACCTGAAATTGTCTTCAGCAATAGGCAAGTTTCCCTTCCCTTGATTTAGAATTGTCTTCAGATTTTGAAGAAGTAGTAGTAGGAAAAAATTTAGAGTGCCACCACACTCTCAACTGAATCACTGAGAAATCACTGGGTCCTTGAAAATGTATGTTGCTGTGGTAGTGGGTTAGACTTGCCAGAGGCCTCTATACAAGGCCTCCATTCCTCCTATACTTCCTTTCTGCTGTCTTGAATACTGTAACAGCAATGTCCCATATGTCAGGGATCCTGGGAAACGACATTCTGAGCTGTTGGCATGAACATTATATGCTCTGGAAACTATATGTAGGACTCTGGGGCCTTCAGCAACTGCATTTTATAGAGTTCCTGCTATCTGGAATTCTGTCCTTATGGTGTTCAAGGTGCTATTTAGGAAGGGGAAAAGCAGGTTGAAATAGAGCCCTCCACAATGTGATCCCACAATCAGGCAAGTAAGAAGAGAAAAGGTGGCTATGCGATGGTGTAGGGAGAGTTTTCTAAGAGGTAGTCTCAAATTTGATAAGCTTTTTAAAAGCTCCAGGGGTCTTTGCCTCCCTGGTCATTCCTTTTAGTGGTTTAAAAAAACAACAACAGAGAGAGGGGGGGAGATTTTTCTTACCATATACCTGGGGAATTGTGTTGGGGAAGGGGTACTATTATTGGTTATGTATTGAGCAGAGGAAGATACCATGGTGGGACATGGTTGAGCCAGGTAAGGAGAGATAAAACAAGTATTGTTTGTTGACTGTTCCCCTGATAGTTTTGTCAACAGTTTATCAGTTCTAAATATTCTGCTGTTGGATGACATATTAGAGATGTTTTATCAAACATCTCTAATCCAACATTTGACCCTGGATGAAAAGGGAAACATGACACGTATCAGATCAAGATGGGTAGCCATGTTAGTCTGTCTGTAGCAGTAGAAAAGAACAAGAGTCCAGTAGCACCTATAAGGCTAACAAAATTTGTTCTAGGGTATGATCTTTCATCACAGCTCACTTCTTCAGATCTGAAAAGCTGTAACTCGCAAAAGCTTATACCCTACCACAAATTTTGTTAGTCTTATAGGTGCTACTGGACTCCTGCTCTTTCCTATGGCATGTATCAGTGTGACTTGGTTGACAAATTGGACAGAGTTAACCATATTAGTGTTGTATCCAGTTCAGCACCAGCCTAGACTAGAGATGGGCACGATCCGCATTATGATCGAAAAAAACCCACGATAATGGCAATCGCACGATCGGGACCTGGCGGATCGTGCTCGGGCATGGCCAATGATCCAGCGGTCGGGAGGGGGGCTGGATCGGGGTGATCATGCTCGGATCGGGAAGCCAGACACTCAGGCGCCAGCAATCTATTGCCCTGGCAATGGAGCCAGGGTAATGCCTGAGCTGTGTTTGCCCTCCTTCTGTCGCCCTGGAAACCCAAATGGAAGCCCAGCTTGCCTTGATCAGCAGGGCTTCCTTCCAACCATGGAGCAGCAAAGCAGTCACCAGCTGGGAGAAGACACCCAAGGGAGGGAGGGGGAAGGGGGTGTTCTGTAGCCATGGGCACTCCAATCTCATCCCTGCAAACCCTGATAGGCAGCTCTGATGGCGAAACATAGACAGCCAAACACAAACACAGAGCAGAACCACAAGTGACAAAAGGCACAGATTGGACACTTGTCTGCTTCCCTCAAGTTTTGATGGGAAATGTAGGCATCCTGGTCTCGCAGCTTCGCTCTCTGACTGCTGTCCAATGGACTTTTCAACTGTCACTTGTCCAACATTCCGCCAAGTTGCCTACATTTCCCATCAAAACTTGAGGGAAGCAGACAAGTGTCCAATCTGTGCCTTTTGTCACTTGTGGTTCTGCTCACAGATGCTGCCAGCATCAGCCACCGTTCCTGTATCACTGGGAACAGCGGAGCGCCCCTCCGCTTTTGCCTCCACGATCCACAGATCAGAAACGGGAGATGATCGGTGTGGATTGTTAATTCGGGATCGTCAGCAGCGCTGATCCACGATCAGCTTGATCGGTATTTGTTTTGGGATTGTGCCCACCTCTAGCCTAGACTCAGAGGTTAGGAAGGGGGAATTGCCATGAACTATCATAAGTGATGTCACCCTCTGTATCAGGCAGGGCACCATTTTTGAATGAATATACCTGGTACTGTGAACGTGAGACAGATTAGGAATTCTGGTTGTGTACCCTTCAATAATATAGTTTCCTTTCCTGAGAGGCTTGAAGTGGAATTATATTTGAACCCAAAATATTTTAGTCCTTGGGAACTTGATTGTCCATGCTACTTTGGCTAGCATGCCACAGATTTCCATTGTTGCCATTACAACTGTGGGCCAGTCCCAGAACAGCCCATCCATGATGTCACACTAATATTAGATGGTCTAAGAGTAGAGAATGTTCAAATGACTCCCTTGTCATGGAGAGACCATTGTGTGATAAGTCTTAGACTAATGGGAAACCAGATTCTCCACTGCTATTATACAATTATTTGTCTAATCTGCCTAGCAAATCTGACTCTGCCCTACTTTCTATTTATTCAGATAATAAAATTCTCTTTCCTGCCAGTATTATCAGAGTGCCACTAAAATGAATCTTTAGTACCTTGGAATTAAGTACGTATTATAACGTTGGAACTGAACCTAAGACAGCCTGGTGTATAAGGAAGAAAGTGTAACCCACTACAGGCTGATGAAAAGAAAGGATCCTATTATTTTGTAATTGATGCAATGTTCATGCAGGAACCATTAATGTTAATGGGGCTGTGCTGCTGTTATCTCACAAAATATATACTTTATTTGATATATCAAACATTGGAGGGGTTAAATTTAAGACAACTCTTCTTGAGATATTTTGTCATGCTCTTTTCTACTGTGCCATGCATGTGAATGGCACAATTTTTTTTCCCCTTTCTGAGAGCTCACCTTAAATTTCATGGCATCCTTTCATAGTTCAGGAAGAAAAAAGAGTTTGCTGGCAGGAGGGATCCATACACAAGTCCCACTAACAAGCTCTGGACATCTCTGTATATCCTTCCCACATATTGTCTTGAAAATGTATCCATTCAGGTCTCCCCTGAAAGATGCACTGATGGAAGCCTGAACTGAGCTGGCATCCCAGAGCTTCATTCTGAAATGGCATCTTTTTGCTTTTATTCAACCTTTTTATACAGTAAAGAAGGACGCTACCTCTGAACTCTTCCAAGGTTTTGAAAGTCCAATGGCCAGAATAGATAGTGAGAGCAGAAGCAGGAAGGAATCCAGCCATGCTTTCCAAGCAATAACAATCTTTAGGATCTATTACTAACATAATTTACATCTACATCATCCAGACATGCACTAGCAGAAAAAGAACTTAGATATTCATTTGAAAGAAACTAGGAGGATTTTAAAGATCTTAGAAGATAAATCATTTGGGGAAAGACCAAAGGAACTGAGTATGGTTAGCCCAGAGAAATAATGATTAAGCACGAATTTGTTGGCCATTTTTCAAGGATGTCAGATACAAGTGGGGAATCAATTGTTCACTCTACTCACTAAGAACAGTGGAGGAATTGCACAAACATTTCCTGAGTGATGACCACTTAAGAATGTACTATGTGGCACTTCAAGGAGTGCCAGTCATCTTTAGCTATTGGTCCCACTAAGGCTGTAATAAATATTCACTCATCTTTGAGATTCCTTTTCATATTGATGCAGCTGAGCACATGAATGAAAAACACTCATAGAATCATAGAATCATAGAGATGGAAGGGGCCATACAGACCATCTAGTCCAACCCCCTGCCCAGTGCAGGATCAGCCTAAAGCATCTCTGACAAATATTCATCCACCCTCTTCTTGAAAACTGCCAGTGAGGGGGAGCTCACCACCTCCCTAGGCAGCTGATTCGACTTTTGAACTACTCTGACTGTGAAAAAGTTTTTCCTAATATCCAGCCAGTACCTTTGTGCATGTAATTTAAGCCCATTGCTTTGGGTCCTACCCTCTGCTGCCAACTGGAACAGCTCCTTACCCCCCTCCAAATGACTGCCTTTCAAATATTTAAAGAGAGCAATCATATCCCCCCTCAATCTCCTCTTCTCCAAACTAAACATTCCCAAGGCCCTCAGCCTTTCCTCGTAGGGCTCAGTCTCCAGACCCCTGATCATCCTTGTCGCTCTCCTCTGCACCCTCTCGATTTTGTCCACATCCTTTTTGAAGTGAGGCCTCCAGAACTGCACACAATACTCCAGGTGTGGCCTGACCAAGGCAGTATAGAGAAGGGCTATGACCTCCTGCGATTTCGATGCTGTGGCCCCTTTGATACAACCCAAGATTGAATTAGCCTTTTTTGCCACTGCATCACACTGACTGCTCATATTTAGTTTACAGTCCACTCTTATCCCAAGATTCCTTTCACATATACTACTGCCCAGAATTGTATCCCCCATCCAGTATTTGTGTTTCCCATTTTGTGGCCCAGATGTAATACTGTGCACTTGTCTTGAATTGCATCCTATTCACAGCTGCCCACTTCTCCAGAGTATTCATGTCTTGTTGAATTTTAATTCTTTCTTCTTGGGTGTTTGCTACTCCTCCCAATTTGGTATCATCAGCAAATTTAATGAGCAGCCCTTCCACTCCTTCATCCAGATCATTGATAAAAATATTGAAAAGTACTGGGCCCAAAACCGAGCCCTGCGGCACCCCACTGGACACCTCCCTCCAATCTGATGAAATGCCGTTTGACCACCACTCTTTGGGTGCAGTCCTCTAACCAGTTCCCTATCCACCAAACTGTCCTATAGTCCAGTCCACAGTCTTCCAGTTTGCCCATCAGAATATCATGAGGGACCTTAATCAAAAACTTTACTGAAATCCAGATAAATCACGTCAATAGAGTTCTCCCGATTCAGTAAGCTGGTCACTTGATCAAAGAAGGAAACCAGGTTGGTCTGGCAAGATCCGTTAGGGACAAAACCATGCTGTTAGGGACAAAACCAATATTTCACCTTTTCTCACTACATAAACATTCACATTCTTTTAATATTGCTTGGTGTCCTTTTGTTTCCACAGCTGTTTTCTCTTCTCAATGCAGTTTCTTTTTTCTTTTAATCTTCTTTTGACTGTCCTTAGCCTCATCTGCCATCATACCCTTTAAGCTGATTGGCTGTGGTGACTCACATGATTTTGTTTACTGACACCTGTGATGTCATCACAAGAGATGAGCACAAACCAAAATACGTACCAAAGTTCGTGATGAACTGGGCTGGATCATGGTTCAGGAACCAGCAGTTCGTCAGAGCCCATTTCTGATGAACTGCCACAAACTTTAGGCTGGTTCATTTGGTTCAGTTTTTGGTTCATCACTGTAGACAGCCTGGTGCCAATCAGTCAGTTTCCTAGGCAACATGGGATGGACTTCCTACAGACCTTCTGCTGACCTGGAAGTGGCCTTCTGCTGGCCCGGAAGTGACTTTCTGCTCACCCAGAAGTGACGATTTGCTGGATGTGAAGTTTTCACAAGCCAAACAAACCTGTCTGCGAACTGGGGCAATTTCATGAAAGTTTGTGGTTCGTGGTTCATGAAATGTGACAAACCATGAACTGCACGGTTCAGGGTTTTTCCGGTTCATGCCCATCTCTAATCACAATGGTTACTTTAATTAGTCAAGAAAAGAAATATGTTGAATTGGATGGCTGCTGGATTCTTTCTAGAGAGTTTTCAAGACAAAGCTAGGGATGCATTGATCTGAGATTATCTGAGGGTTCGAAATGCATAAATGGAGTTCCATGACCACCATCGCTTGTATGTAATGATGAAGAATTTTTAGGTTAAAATTCCTCCATGCCAGGGCTGCAGATTTTCACATTATAACTAGAGTAATGGTTAAACATCATGTGTTTTTAAAATGGTACGGGTGGAATGTTTTGTCCAATATTTCACCCTTTCTCACTTTAAGGCATAATTTGTAAGCATTTTAAATTGGGTTGGATTTTTGTGCCATTGACTCCAGTGGGGAATTAAGCCTTTGTTTTATTTCTCCCTCCCAATGAAATTTAATGAAGTACTTAAAAAAATAATAATCCCAGGTGTGCTTGAGCGAAGTACTAGATTTCAGGCTGCTGGATTTGACCATCCTTTGTACTTTCTTCTTGGGTGTTGACTAACTGGCATAGATTCTCTCCCATGCCATTTTGGGCCCACCATAATGCTTCATACACATTTCTAATAACTGTACAACTATCTCTCTTCCTTCCTTCTTGCTATTGGGTCTGTGTTGTTATAATCTATAAACAGTAAATTATATTACTATAAAAGAGGCAACTGTCACTGTAGCTTAGGCAGGCCATATCCCTGCCTGAATTAATCTTTCCTGCTTTTAATGCAGGAAAATCCCATGGATTAACATCTATGCACAGGTCCAGCATGACAAGGAACAGGAAATGATCGGTTCTGTCAGCCAAGGTGAAAATGCTCCCAAAATCACCCTGAGTGAATTCACAGACCCTGAAGAACTCATGGATAAAGAACTGGACCCACGAGTTATAGGTAAGCTGCACAGATGTTCACTAAATGACTCCTTAACATGACATGGGAATGATGGATTTTTTTTGTTATTTTCCTGCGTGTGTAGTACTGGCATCAGCTGAATCTACATTAGGAAAACGTATATTTTCATGTTATCTCCTTGACTTTCTAAACCATGATAGTGGCTCAGTTTAGATACCTTCACAGGTGAGCTGGAGCTGATGTATTGAACAAATGAGGAAGGAATAGATGGTTATTTTAAGTCACCTCATGGAACATGTATAGTTATGGTATCTTCTAGAGCCTATGAAGTTATGGAGCTGGAGCCCTTCTGCCCTTGTTCTTTTACTTGGTTGTTTATTTGTTTAGGTGTTTATACTCCACCCTTTCATCTCATAGAATTTCCAGGATGGCTTGCAGTTTTTTAAAAATAATATACAAACCTAGCCATTTTCTTGCACTGTTGTAAACTTATAAAATTGGTTAATTAAATTATTTCCAATGATAAATTAGTTAAGCATGCATTATTTTGTACTTTAAAATCCAGCTCTGCAACAACAAGCCTTTCCTACCCATTATTTAGCTGTATTATGCTAAGAGAGACTATTTTCCTGGAATGCAGATTTTTGCTGCAAAGAGTGGTGTGTAGTGATGCTGTGATCCCAGTTGCTGTTATAACTTTAAATAAAGATAGACACCAAAATAATTCAGCATTCAGTCCTTCTTGTATTGACTGAAGTGTGTGGATTGTGGAAAACAAAGAGCCCTAGAGTTTCAAATATAATAGAATTCTTCTTTAGACAGAAAAAAATAGATTACAATCAGATAAGCTGAATAAATATATAGCAGTTGACAGATATGCATACAAAATAATAGGCTCAAGAGAGCTGACTTGCTTGGTGATCAGTTATATTGGGAAAGTGCTAGGGTAGTAGAATTTGTGGTGGCAAATGAGGACACATCCATTAACAGAAGAGGACATTGTAGAATAGGAATAGATAGTGTTCATAAGAAGTTTCTTAAACCATCCTAGTATTTATCTGCTAATTATAAATCACTAAACTTTCTCTTGTAGCTAGGATTGCCATCTGACTAGGAGAAAAACCTTTCCCTTTAATAGAGGCTAACTAGGATTTTATTTATCAGGTGATGCCATGCTGTTTCTACACATCAAAGCAGAACAGGCACCTGCAGTGACCTTCACTGACCTTGTTCTTCTCCTTTTCCTTAGGAAGTATTTCAACGATCTCCAATAGTGAAAGCACAAAGGAAATCCCCAACTGCACTAGTGTTTAATACCAGGGACTCACTTTGACAACTGTATTTCTGAGTTTGTATTTTTAATTAATATTATTATTGTTATTATTATTACAAAGAAAATGATCTGTCATTATTATTATTATTATTATTATTATTATTATTAAAGGGTGCAGGTCATGGGTTCTTTTTCTCCCCGGGGCTACACTCATAAAGTCAAGATCCAGAGGAAAAAAACCCAATCCTGTATCATATAATAATGTAAGGCCAAGGGGAAGCAATGCATAAGGCTGTATTCTATTTTTTATTTCCCTATCCAGCAAAATATTTGGCCTCCTCTGCCACTGGCAGTATCAGAAGGCTATTTAAATGTCTTCATCTTGGACTTGCTCCTGTAGACTGCAGGGCTTTTTCAACACATAATGCCCTGTTGCATTCAGTCAACTGATTGTATTATCTTGTATATCTTCAAAAAAGGAAATTAAGTCTCCTGAGGTTAGCTGTTTGGGTTCTCATGAGGGTGGGCAAAATGCACAAAATGGCCGCAGACAAGCCAAGTTTATGAATGAGGCCCTTACCGGTGCATGTTAATACTGAGGATACTGATGGCATACTGTAAATAATTACTATGTAAATACCTTTTTATTTCTTGGGAAATAATTTAATGTTTAGTAAAAGAGAAATTTAAAATAAATAAACCATGCACTCACCTTCACACACATAAGAAGCAAAACAGTTCACTGAGAATGTGCAGTGAGCAATTGTGTCACACATGGGTTCTGATTGTGTAACAGTTGTCTGTCACATTTAACAAGTTTCTCTTTTGGTTTGGTTTGGTTAACATTTAGCATTAGAAAGTGTGGCTGCATAAATCATAAAGTATGTGTCTGATTTTATTATACTGACATATGAACATCAAACTAGAATTCCTTAGAAAGTAAAGAAAAGCTGCTAACCTCATCTTGTAATGAGTTTAGCAAGAGGCCACAATTTGATTGACAGATTGTGTAGGAAGACTTGCCTAAGTATAAGAAAATCAGATAATGAGACACTTAACAGAAATCAATTTTTAAGATGTATGTTGGCCCCCACAACAGAATATATTGCTCCTTTTTACCACTACTTAATCTTTATTCGTGTATATTTCCCACCACTCCTTCTGCCCAGTAAACATTGTTGGTGGCATGACAGAGAAGGGAGCAAAGCTACTGATATATCTGTGTGGTCAAACCCAGTTTTTGTGGTCCAACTCCTAAGTGGCTGCTTGTAAAGTGTCTGTGAGATCAGAAACATCAGCTGTGTGGCAAACCACCATGAGATGTTGTCTTCACTGCTGAAAAACATCTGAATAGCTATGATAAATAATGGGGCAATATAACTAGTATGCTCAGTTCATGCTGTGTCATGAAGCAAATGACAAATTTATTCATGAGCTAGCAACATTTAATGATCCTAATACAACTGAGTAATACTGTAGTAGATTACTTAGTTACTCTGGAATTATATCCAGGCAGTAAAAATATCCTTAATCAATTCTTAGTCTTAGGACAAATGAGACATGACAATGGTAAAGCCACATAGAAACCTAAGACCACTGCTAAGTCCTTATAAAACAGCCACGTGTGTATTTTAACAACTTAACATGGATGGGTGAGAAGGGACAGCTGAACACTCCTCTTTCCATGCATTTCCCTCCCCCACCAGATCAGTTCTTTTTAAAGCCATTTTCTCCAAGACTAGAAATAACCTTGCCAAAAGAAAAATAGCTAAAAAATGTTTCAGGTGGAAAAACCCAGTTGGGAAGAAGTTTCAACTTCTCTCTCCTACTTCCATGTTGCACTTTAACATCTTTCCACCAACACTTTATAAAGAACTGACAGAGTGAATCCTGCCACTACCATTAGAATATCTTCAAGAGAATAAAGATCACTGCACAGTACCCTATACATCTATTTTATGACATCCAAAAGGCACCATCCACAGTAGGAAGTAATCCACAGTAGTGTCTCTTTTTCCCAAGGCACAGTATTTTTCACTGTATCAACTAATGGATATTTTTTATAAATCTGATAATGCTCAATGACAGGCTGTATCTTCTTTCTGTCAGGGCTCTTGTATCTCCTACAGCTGCATGATAGGCAGAAAATCAACAGCTGAAATTTTTCCTAACTTGGAGATAGAAAGATGGGGAGCATTTCACAAAATGAATTTCTGCCTGATTTGCAGATGTTGCCAGAAAAAAAATGGTGGCCACCTTGATAGTAAGGATTTCTGAGATTGATAAATATAAACGTATGCTCCATTATATCAAAGACAATAAATACCGAAGCAAAAGATGACAACATTAGAAATACAATGAAACTGTATCTAGAATTCTTAGGTTTGTAGAATGAAGCTGGTGGTTTCAAAGGAAGATAATTTCATATGAACAGATTTCATCTTTCTGCTTTCCTTGGTGCCTTAAGATGGATCTTTTCTAAGAACATCTGAATATCGTCAGAAATAGAGATGGGCATGAAATGGGAAAAATCGAAATGACCGTTTCATGTTTCATCACATTCCACGAATCACGAATCATGAACGTTCATGAAATTGTCCTGTTTAACAAAACAATTTGTTAGTTTCATGATTGTCAGAACCCAGGGCACTTCAATGCCCCCCTTCATACCCAGAGATGCCAAACTCGCAGGGAGACTTCAGCAGGCTCTCCTCCACCCACCCTCACCCAACAAGCCAGCAAGAACAAATGCTCTAAATAAGAATATAAGCAAAGAAAATTAAAGAAAAAAAGGTAGGCCTCAGTCATGCTAGGCCCCAGAGCCAGGCAATGCCCTGAGACAGGTTGGGTGAGGTGGAGGAAAGAAGGCACCCTCACCAACGACCTTCCCAGCAAGGCCAAGAGCTGAAAATAAGAAAGAGGCTTTTCAGTCTCTTTTAAAGCAGCAGCAAATCCCACCAAAAGCTCCCAATTCCTCTCTCTTACTACAAATCCCAGCAACAGGTCCTCCCTCTCCCTCTGTCTACTGGAACTGAAAAGCACGAGGCAGAGAGCTGTGCCTTATACAAGAAATGCTCACATAGAGCAGAATAGGAGGTCTCTGGTTGGCAAACAGACCTGCCTAACAGGATTTGGAGGGATGAGATTGGTGTTCCCATGGCTACAGAAGGCCCATCTCCTCATTTGCCTAGAGGATCAACCACCCTGCTCCTTGATGTATAGGGCAGAATGGAATCTCTCCAGTTGGCAGGGAGAGCTGCCTATCAAGATTATGTGGGCTAAGATTGGGGTTCCCAATGGCAACAAAAGGTCTGCAGACATTCCAGGCCTATGTTGCCTAGGGAATCAATGGATCGGCACCAGCCTGTTTGGCATCACGAATTATTCACAAATTGAATGAATTGGCCCGAAAAGTGAATTTCATGAAAACTGTAGCCCCATGAAATGCATTTTGTGAAACACGAATTGGCCCGATTCATTACGAAATTTGATTCGTATTTCAATTTGTGCCCATGTCTAGTCAGAAAGCAAACTAAACTGCAGGTCTATCAGCTTAAAATATATCTGCTCCCAACTCTGACAAGTACCTCTGTATGAAACTATAGTTGTTTTTGCACAGCTGAACACCCCTTATAATATAGCAGGACTCTGTAGAGGCAGCATAAAAATCTCTGAGATAAAACAAATTTATACTATAGTGTTTTCATATAAATCTATCTGTTATCATTGTTTTGTTCCCAGTATTTATTAATGTATTACATACAAGGGAGTTTTATATCCAGTTGTTTGTTGAGAAGATGCCCCTTTTATTTTAATTTTTTTTTCTTTGCAGGGTGCTGAGCACAAAAGCCAGTGATAACCTGAAATTATGTTTCTAAACTCAATAATTTCAATGACAGCACCCTCATTCATTTCAGTCCTACCTAGAGGAATCTCTTAAAATCTACTAGTCTAGATGTTGAGAAAATCTGTGATATTCTGTTGTCAATCAATATATTGTCCAGCCAAAGGACAAATTACAAATGTGCACCAGTATGATTTAGCTCAAAAATAAAATGCCATATAATTGGGGAAAGCAGTTGGAAAATACTATTCATAGTTAAAGATGAAAAGCATTCCTTGTAATTTCTGGCTAACCAACACACAAATCAGCAGAATGTCATGGCTTTAATGTATATGTGTGTGTGTGTACATATACATGCACACACATACATACATTATAGGAGACCAGTTTGAAAAGGAGAACAATTTGAAGAAAAAGAAAGCCATGAATTTTTTTGCAGGATTTTGCTAGGCAATGGGCACTTAAGTCTTTTTCCTTGTTTGGGATAGGACTAAAAAGAAGCTAACAACCCCTAGTTGCAGAGACTATGACCAAACCACTATGTTTGTGCAAAGAACCAAACCCGTATTAGACTGCCATGGGTACACAACCAAACAGCTTCTCATTGACTCCTACATGGAATAAAGATTGGTCAGACTGACTGAACTAAGATTTAAATCTATGGTGAAACTCTTGTAACTAAGACTGTGGGTTTTTGGGTTGATTTTGGAAGGTTTAAATGAGACAGACAACTGCAATACTTAATTTAAATTAAGTAAGAGCAATGCATGAGTCATATATATACATAAGTACATATATACTGTTATTGGTTTTATTGTTCCATTTGAATATTTCTACTGTAAAAAGGCAGTGGTTTTGAAATTGTTGAAAATAAATGTATTTTTGTACATCAGAGCTGCCTGTTTGCATTATTGGGATGGTCCCTATTAAGCGATGAAGTTTCATCTTATAGAGCTGTTTTCCCTGCCTGTGGACACAAGTCTCATGCTGGATCAGATGCTGTTCACCTATACAGCTTATACTTGTATAGGAAAGACTGAAGTCCAAGAAACAGGAAATGATCAGTTCTGTCAGCCAAGGTGAAAATGCTCCCAAACTCATCCTGAGTGAATTCACAGACCCTGAAGAACTCATGGATAAAGAACTGGACTCGCTTTTCTTAGTGGAATGGTAGGATGGGGGAGGAGTCCATTTCACCAATTTTTCATCTTTCAGATCTTTTGACAATTCCAGATTTACATGGTGTCTTGCATGTCGCTTTATGTTAGTACAACTCTCTATAAACAAAAGTTCCATTTATTATGTGAGATTCTGATTGTCCAGTTACAGATAGCTAGATCCCCCCTCCAAGTTGGAATAAAGAAGCAGATACAAGGCTTGGGTACTAAAGGGACACTTTTATTTAAAATACAATGTAACTGTCAATATAGCAAGGGTCTAACTAGCAGTACAGGTCAAGACTTGGGGTCCCCACGAACCTCCACCTTGACCTGTCTGGGTGAGACCCACTGCCACAGGTGTGAGCCATCCACGCACATGACTGGGACCTGGCTGGCCATGCAAATGGTTCCCTCCTAAAAGTTCCAACCACTCTGCCATGAAGCCAATGAGAAGGACTTGTACAGGGGGTTCCCGCCAGCAGTCTGCCCTCTGAGGTAGTCGCCATGAAGCCTATCAGCTGATCCTGACAGACCCCAATTTTCCACCAATGTGTGCCAAGGGTGCTCACCAGCTCCCCTCACTTTTCCCAACTCTATCCTGTCAGTGACCAACCTATTTACAGCTGCACCTTAGCCAATTACCATGACCCATGTGTACAGTGCAAGGTAGGCAAAAAACACCTCTCCTTATTGGCCAATTGGGGAAAGGAGAAAAAATTCCTAACTGGCTCTGACAACCAGCAACCAGCTAAACCTGCACTGCCAACCATGAGGAGCTGACTGAGGGGTCTGAGGGGCGGAGATGTCTTATAAGGTGCTCGGCTCTGCCCCTAGGCAGAAGCCCAGATGACCAGGAAGGGAAATGACATCGCTTTCTCCTTCTGGGGTGGCAAAAGCAGCCCCTGGCCACAGCAGCCTTCATCTGCCAGCCAGGAGGGCTGAATTGTTTAGTGAAATGCAGTTGACTTGAAAGCCCAATCTCATCAGTTCTGTAACATTTTCCACACTTCTGACAATGTAGCAGTTTTGATAGCAAAAAATATTTCCGGTCAACCAACAGGCAGATGAAGCATTTTATATGTGGTGGTAGCAATTTGAGCACACATCCACTCTTCTGGTAGCAAATGTCTCAGCATGCATCCAAGGCATGTTCAAACCACTTTTACCACATTTAAAATGTTCCATCTGTTTTTATTTTTAAATGTCTTAATGGGCAGTTGTACAGGGTCCCTGACTCTTTAATCTGGGCACAGAGAGCTTCAGGTTAGGATCTCAAGGTCACAAATTAGAAAACATCCTACAATGAGAAAGTGAAATAATAATTGTGAGTTGGTTATGAAACTCAGACATGATACGATGGTCCCTTTTTCATTCTGTTTTTCTTGGCATTTTCCCCAGTGAAGTAGTATAGTTATTAAGTATTATCAAAGCACCATTTCTCCGCTGACATAGTATTGTAATACATCAGCCAAGTGCTATTCTATCCACATGTATATTGGTACTACATCATCAAACTGATGGATGACAGAAACAAAAGGTGTCAAGACAAATCTGCTCAGGGCTACATTGCATAGCACTGTTTTTCTATGAGCTAAAGGGGTCACTTTGATGATGAAGACAGAGAGACGGCAACAATAGAGCCCTGCTGTGTTACATCCACAGATCTTAGCAGCAGTGACAAAGAGAAACTCTTCCTTGTACATCAGAAGGATCTAGGTCTAAACCCCAAAGACAGCATAGTGGAAATATCACTACTGTGTGCCAGCACTCTTTGGCTTGCACATCTCACAGTCTTTTAAACAACATCCTGCAAACCGTTCATTGGTTCTGGAGCCATGCAAACCTGCACCAGAACTCCCTATGTGTAGGATCATATTTCAGACAAGGAGGAAGCAGCAACATTACCTCTGATTTCCCCCCCTTCCCTAAAAACTAGACTATGCAAATACATTTATCATTGTTTCCAAAGGTGGTTACTACTCTATATTAGAGTACTGAAATGCACTCTTTGAAGGGCTGCTCTTGAAAACTGTACTGACGTTACAGTTAGTACAGAATGCTGCAGCCAGAATGCTGACTAGAGTGGGCGGTAAGGACCATTTCACTCCAGTCTTGTTCCATCTACAATGGCTCCCAGTTTACTTCTGGGCCCAGTTCAAGGTATTAGAATTGATCTTTAAAGCCATATGTAGCTTGGGTCCAGCATATCTTAAGGGCTGCCATCTCCCATATTCACTCCAATCTTTCAGTCATCACTGTCTGAGATTAGATGAGTGGCAAGAAAGGGCCTTCTTCCTTGTGGCACCAACACTTTGAAACTCATGCCTTCCACTAGTAGATGAAGACTTTTTTGTTTCATTTGGCATAGCCCCAATAACTGTTATTGGCCTTCCTCTCTGTTTTTTGTGTTGTGTGTTTGTGTGAACTTAACCCACTCAGAAATCATGCAGTTAAAGATATAGCATTCCAATGCTATATATCCAATCAAATTACCTACATAATATCATTAAAAGCTACAGGAAATAAGCAAACAAAACTTGATCAAACAGGGAAGTTTAGTTTTTAAAAAAGCTGAGAGGCTCCAAGAAATTAACATAAATAAAACTCTAGAATTCTCACTTTGGGTCTGGCCCTGCTAGTCTCTTATGAGTCTGGGGACCTGACTGGGGCAGGAAAGGAACAGAGAGGACTAAGTAGTATCCAGTGGAAAGTGTGCTATAGTTTCTTCCTCATGTGGTTATGCTAGTATAGAAACTTGGGAGCTATTTCTTGAAACTGCCAACTACTGAAAAATATTGAAAAGGTGAGCACAGCCTTCTTTCTCCACCTTATTTCAACGGAGACAAGAGATTCTGCAGACATGGAGGAAGGCACACATAGTCTTTTTTTAAAAGAGAGAGAGAAAGAAAGATATTGCATTAAAAAAATCTATCAGGGCAATCTTTTCTCTCCTTCGTTTGAATTCAGAGAGCCAGATTAATTCTTAAAGGTCAGAAAATAAGCTCTCTGTTTGCATCATCACCTTTCCTTTGTGCATGACACACCACACATATCTGAGTGCCTTAACTATTCCACTCTGATAGGTCATCATAGGCTCTGATAAGGCACAGTGGGGTAGGACAACCCAGCCAAGAAACAGATATACTGCTTAGAACTGTTGTCTTTCTCTTAAGAATCAGCATCAGTAGGATATGTTACAATTGGACCTCTACAATGCCCCCAAAATAATGGCATACTTGTATACTAGTATATATACTTTCCCTTGTATATTAATCAAAAAGAGTCCAGTAGCACCTTTAAGACTAACCAATTTTATTGTAGCATAAGCTTTTGAGAATCAAGTTCTCTTCGTCAGATGCACCAGTTTCTGTACCATGCATCTGACGAAGAGAACTTGATTCTCGAAAGCTTATGCTACAATAAAATTGGTTAGTCTTAAAGGTGCTACTGGACTCTTTTTGATTTTGCTACTACAGACTAACACGGCTAACTCCTCTGGATCTATGACCTTGTATATTAAGACCGTATCAGTCCAATTTTCTCCACTTTTGAAGCCAGGGCACCTGTTTGTAGCTCTCTTGTGAAGACAAGAGAGAGCTTGATAGGTATGCAGGAGCCAAATTTTGGCAGAAAAGCAAGTGTTCATTTGGTACTTGTTATGAAGAGCCTTGGAAGAAATAAAATGTAAAATGATCTGGCAGGGATCTTTAGATTTTCCAGCTGTTGGAGACTGAAAATCCAAGAAGCTACATATCTGAAGCATCTACTAATTACTAATATAACTGTGTTTCCCGTAATTTAGGTGGGAAGCCAAAGCACGGCTGAGAAACAGGAATGAGACACAACAAAGAAGAGCAGCCATGTTAAAGCCCAGCTGTGTGCTTGAAAACTATGAAAACCAGGAATATTTTGGTTGCCTTTGTCATGGATTGTCCAATTAACATTAAATTTTAAAGGTGAGCATCAGGCTGTGGAATTTCTGTTGAATAAGTTAGCAGCTCACTGAACCATGCTTAATGTCCATCTTGTGGACCACCACACACAACATTGTGTATGATTTCATATTTATTTTCTTTACTTTAAAATGTCTGACATATATTTCTGGCATGATGATATGTGAGGCAGTATACAGCACAATAAAAGTAAGATTTACAAAGGAAACAAGAAAAAGCTAGCAGTGGCTGCAAGTCCACTCTTTTCCATAAAATACCTGCTGGAATAAAATTATCTTTTTAAAAAAAACCAATCTTATTTAAGGTAGATCAAGATAGATAGCCATGCTAGTCTGTCTGTAGCAGTAGAAAAGAGCAAGGGTCCAGTAGCACCTATAAGATTAACAACATTTGTGGTAGGGTATGAGCTTTTGTGAGTCACAGCTCACTTCTTCATATACCTATATCTGAAGGTGACTCACAAAAGTTCATACCCTACCACCCTACCACAAATTTTGTTAGTCTTATAGGTGCTACTGGCCTCTTGCTCTTATTTTTAAAAGGTACATAAATGGGGACTATTATAGATGGATGTAAAGGGGGGTAGATGGATTTATGGTTACTAACCATAGTGACTAAAGAGAACTTCCACATCCAGAGTTATTAAAGCTCTGATTGGCAGCACTAGAGAAACATCACAGAAGGCCTTAGTTTCTATGTTGGCCTCCAGAGCAACTGACTGGCTGCTGTGTGAAACACAGAGCTGAACTAGATGGGAAATTGGTCTGATCCAGAAGGACTCTTTTTAGGAGTGCCATTTGTCTGCTTTGGGCAGGCAACCCCCCACCACTCACCAAAGTGCCACTGTTCTCCACAGGTACTCAATGTACTCATGGGGAAAAATGGTCAGGGCAGCATCAAGAGATGTCATGATGACATGGTGCCATTATTTCTGGGTGTATATTATTTTACCACAGGGTTGTGGGGAAAGCTAAAGAACCCTGCGATGTGGCAATGCAGCCAGAAAAGATGTTGTGGCATCACTGAGCTCTATTCAAGAGTGTATCTGTCTCCCATCTCCTAGGGATTATCAGCCAAGCATAGTTAATATGGTTACCCCTACATACAACAGGCTGTTCTGCTATTGATGAAAGAGTTTTGTAAGGTGAGCAAGTTATGAGGGAGGTATCATAATGGATCAAGCCTAAAAACCTAACTCAAATGTTCACTGTCACCAACGCAAAATGTTCCATCATTGATATATGCTCCTGCAGCCCACAAAAGTTAGCTGTCAGGAAGCTGCATGTTGTGCTAGCTACACTTCCAAACAGTTTGTCTAGGACAGCCTCATGAAGAGCACATTGCAGTAACCATTCATAAACAGACAATCTACTCATTTTTTTCTGCACAAGCTCCATCGGCCTTTGAATAAGTGTACAGATGTATGCCCTCCCAGGAATTGTTATAGTAATATCAATATCAATATCAATATCAATAATAATATCAATAATAATAATAATAATAATAATAAACAACTCTCAGTAGATTTAGCCTATTGTTGGGGAGATGAAAGTGCATGAGAATACATTGTTTTGAAAATGAGTTAAGTGAACTGTTAGTTGGGAAAGACAAAAAATTCAAGATAATTTTTCCAACAATAAAATACTTGTATTCTTTAGTTGGGAGAAAGTTACTGTTATTAAATAGAATGCAAAAGTCACCTAGTGAGAAACTGTAATTATTTAATTGCTTAATGAATCAACTTCCTCTGTTGAATAGCAAGGTGTTTAATTGACTAAAAATCCTTTAATCAATTAATAGCTCTAAGAACAAAGCATCAAATTTTGACCCTTGGCTTCAATTATTTTAATTACTACCATTCTGAAATTTAGCAATGTGGTTGCTCATTTTCACACCAGCAGTTTTGTCTTCTGAATGAATCCATCTTATGTAGGAATTGAAGCAAACATATAAATAACTCTCCCCCAAAGATTTTTTCACCCACTCTTGTGAAGGAATAGATTCTATATTTCTCTCTGTACTGAAAAAGCATATTGAAGGTGATGATTAGGAGTTGAACATTTACCAAGGGGAAAAGGGTCAAGCATCTTCTCACTGTCCACTCATCTCCGTTGCAATTTACAGCTTGTCCAAGGCTGATGCTGGATTTGTTTAAAAAATGGAAGGAAAAAACTACAGAACTTCATGTAACATGTACTTTGAACCCCAGCCTGAACATTTCAAAACAAGCAGGAGTGTAGGAATTAATCAATCTCTGCCAATTTTCACAATTTTTACTCCACACGGTTTCAATTTCTAGCTGGTCAAATTCATTTCCTTGCTAAATACGGGGAAAGCAACTGTTTTGTGCTGTAGGCTTCATTGTGTCATGCTCCATAAGATGGCGAGTTTTTGTTATGCTGTATGATTCCTAATTAGAGACGTTCTTAAGGCTTAGGAAGGCTTGATGGAATGAAGCAGAAATAAAATGCTGTTCCTTTAAGTGCTTAATGATTTTTTGAAGGTTACTTCTACTGTATGTTTTAGAAGGCTATCTTAATGTAAAGAGATCAAACAGAGAGATGTACAGCAGTGGCTTGCAAATTCATATGGCTTCATAAATATGACCCTATTTAACCCCAATTCCTTTTCACATTTTTATGTGCAAATATATCTCTTTAGTCTTTAGCTTCTCCATTTTTGAACAGGAATCGACAAGTCATTTCCATGTGAAATTCTTCTGGGAAATATCCCCAAAGAATTTTTCAAGTCATGTTCATAAGCTGATAAATCTCAGGTCTTCACTTGTGTGGACACATTGAGAAGAGATGGGCAAGCTGGGATGGAAGAAAGGGTGAGAGGTGCCTTCACCTTTTGCATTCTGGTAAGTAACAGGTGGCTTATAGTGCCCAGAACCAGTGTAGATATTATACAAAATGTGCGGTTGTTATAAAAAAGGACAACTGTTCACATAGCTATTTCCTTCTCAGCATATAGCAGAACTTGCTATTTTACTACATCACAATGTTCTGTGTTTCCCTATCCTTTTTAGAGATAGTGGATAACAGGAAAATACAGAATAAATAAATCCTGTTATAGAGTGGAAGTAGGTATGAATCTGCTGTTTTCAGGGTAGCCATGGGGTTTAGCATAATATCTAAAGTGGCCATCAGCATGTGAATACATTGATACATGAATGTGAAATAGATCTAGGTATATGAATCCTGCAGAAATGCTCTTTAATAAACATAGAGATTGGTGAATTCTGTTCCCTATGATCATTCTATTATTATGGCTAATAATGTACAACTTGAAAAAAAAGTAATAGGGAAAGTGTTGTGGGCGCATTTATTTATTTTTTCAGGAAGCAACCCTCCCTCTTTTTAAAAAAGTGTCCTTTCCCCCATGCTTCTTTAAAACATGAGAAAATCTGCAGAAGGGGACAAGGATTAAAATAAAAAAGGACCTGGAATCATTTTGACTGAGAGGATAGAAATATTTGTACATTATTCATTGTGTTCTGGGTTATTCATCAAAAGTTTCATTCTCCAGCTAAAGTCTTTTCCTTATCTTAAAGCCACTGACATGAATACATATCGCCCAAGCTGAAAAGATTGAATTGCATTTCTCTTGCTGCTGCTAAAATTCATGGGAACTCAAAGCCAGGGTTAGTCCCTAGATGCATCGAGCCAGTGAATTTTATGATTTTTTTCCTGGAGAACAACGCTAACAGGGTTTGTTTCTTCATTGTGCTACAGAGATGATTTAAAATGTGCTACTATATCACTTGATAAAAGACCTTTGCTAAGATAGAGAGTAGCTGTGTCATTGGAGAACATTACCTGTGGGATTTCAAAGACTGATTTGAGCAGCAGATACTCAGCAGCCTTTTTCTTCCACCAACCAACCCTCCTCCCCCCAACTCTCCATAATATTCTCCATAGGCAACTCTCTTGTATAAGAGAACACAGCATGATATATGTGACAGACAATGACTGCATCCCTGTATCATTGGATACTGCAATGTTGTTGTCTATGGCAACAATTCACAACTGGATTTTCCTGTGTGGAAAAGTTAAGCCATTTTCAAATTATCGCTACAGTGTAATGATAGTGCAATATCCAACAATGTGTGAAAGCAGAGGGCAAACCCTTGATTTGAAACTAATTAACCCAACAGAAATCAGCATAAAATAAACAAAAATTGGCTGAATGGCCACTAGTTTCTTTTTTCAGAGAGATGAAAATAGTTAAGGATCGCTGCTCATCATCACTCTGTCCCCCTTAGGAAACACAATTTGCAGTGTCATTTACTGTTTTTAAAAACCCTGTAAAATGCATTTTCCCAGAGGCAGTAATGGGACAAAAATTGGCTCCCTGTTGCTCTTTCAGGCAGGCAGTGATTTTGAAGAATAGACTGAGCTAGAGGGGACCAGGAAGAAGAGCCAATGAGGTGTTTGGGTGCACAATTTAAAACTCATTCCATAGACTCCTTCTACTGGGATCAAGAGAGAGGCAGGATTTGGATTTAAAGCCCAACCCTCCCATTCCTCATTGTCATGAGGGTTGCCTTTCAGGTAGCACACCACTCCCAACCTTCAATACAGCCTGATGAGTTTCTGCCAGTACCTGCTATTTTCCAAGGTTGGGAAGGAAATTTTCTGAATGACTATAATTGTTTCAACAATGTGCTTCAACAGGTGGTTTTGCCTTTCTCACATTGGCATTCTCATCTCTTCAAGCTTGCAGAATTCATTGTAGGTAAGCTGCAGCTGTGGGGTGGGGGGGGTTGCTGTTTCCCTAGTGTCAGTTTGTTAAATTGTCACAGCTGAAAAGCCCCTGGAGGCTTGTGATGGGCACCTCATTTTCCACTGCATTACCTTTCCTCCTGTATCCTCACCATTGTCTGCTTCCTTCTCTCCTCCCCACCTAACAATCAACCTAACTTTTATCTGCACCTCCCATCTATAGCTATATTTATTATTTATTTAATTTACACTCTACCTTTTTCCACCATGTGGACATCTGTGGCAATCAACCCCAAAGTCCTACCTATTCTCCAAGGCTCTGATCCTGTTCTGGAGATTTTTCCCTGCAGCAAGCCCCAGAGACTGCTCAACCAGTCAGACCCCCAGGAACTCCACTGGATGGGACGGGGGAGGGGGAGGGGGAGGGGTCATTTCTGTTTTAAAAGGGAGGCTTGTTACATCTTCCCTTTGGATAAGGATTTTGGTAGCTCTCAATGAGAGCATAAGTTTAGTTAGGTTTTTTCTTTAGGGTTTTTTAGTTAAGATTTCAGAGTAGGAACCCTGTTTTAATTAAATAAGCACTCTGTAAAAGGCTCATCTAAAATCTAACTTTTCTGGTACTGTTTCTGAGGCTAGGTTTTCTGAAAGTTTAAAAGAGTGACCTAGTACTAGAGTAGAAGCTGTCAGCTGTGAGTCTCTCTACATAAGATGCTCCGCATGTGTTCGTCAAGTGTAGGGAGATGCAATGTCAGCTGAGAAATATAGTTTCAAAGACAGAGCCAGTGAAGATGGCTCCTCAGATGGTTTGTTAATTTCATCATCACCTCTCAAAGGCTCTGTCAATTTCACCTCTTCAGTCTAAAACTGTGTGGGATTGCAGCAGGCTGCAAGGAATGGAAATGGGCTGGAGCTGCCTTCCATAGCTGAGCTTAGACCTGGAGAGGTTCCCCTTCTGGCATTTCACAGTCCCTTCACACAACTTCAGTGCATAGCAAAGCCTTTGCCCTGCAGCCAACTCTCTTTTTAAACTGCCCTTCCCATCTAACATTGCATCTCCGGACATGTTTTCTTCACATGTCAGATGTCTCATGTAAAAAGACTCTGTGATTGAAGGTACAAATAAACTTTGAGTGCTGAGAAGCCCTGTCTGGAGTAAAGGCTATAATTTCCCCCTCAGCATCTGGTTTGTCAGAATCAACAAGGTAGGTCCCAGTGCAGGTGAGACATAACCTTTGGGGAGTGAAGTTGCAATTCAGTTGTAACATTTATGTTTATTATTCATTCCACACTATATCTTTAACTGTTTCTACAATGTATTGTCAGGTTCAGAATGCGTTCTTTAATGTTATAACCAAAGAGACTCCATTTTAATTCTTTTAGTATTCTGAGTGCTTTATTCACAGGTGCCAAGACATTCCCTAGCAACTATCTCACAGAAGAGGAATGTTTTGGCTACAGCATTGCCAGCCTTGGGAAACTTTCACTTTCTCAGCTTCAAGTGGATTGTTTTGAGAACTATGGGGGGAGGTTGGGCCTGCTTGGGTTTGATACTCTGTACCTTGTTCTATGCCTATCATTCATAACAATACACGTGTACCAGCCCAGATATTGCATCTGGGCCAGTGGACTATAATGGTTGCTTCTTTCAGTAAATCTTTTGAAAACAATGGGCTCTTGTCTGATTGCAGAAGGTAGTCTGGATACAACTATTATTTAGCCACAGATCTGACATTTTGTTACGAATCACATCTGTTCCAATGCCTAAGCCGGAGCAGCCGGATACCAAAGACGTTCCCGACAGGGACCCTTTGTTTGATCCCTATGCCTCCCCCAGTTCGGAAGGACTGGAACTTCAAGGACCCGTTCAAAGGGGAACAGGGTCTTCCGTTACTACGATATATACCCTTGCTCCTAGCAGAACTGATACCCGGCCCACAGCAGCAGCTGACCCACTGATATCTTTACTGACACCGACACAGTGGGGATTGAGGCCTAGGGACGCGAGGGAAAGGAGGGCGAGTACTGTGTTCATGCAGCCCCCAATGGAAGGCTGACGGAGCTTGGGTGTGATTGCAGAGAATGCTAATAGCCAACCTTGGTATTATTGGAACCGTGAGGCCGACCAATTGGAGTGGGATCGGAGAGGTTCGGAGAGTACCCAGACATGGGAAACGTCCCGCCGCGATGTGATGAGTTGGGACTATGTGGAAGTCGCTCCGTGGACGGGACAACAAGATCCAAGTGAGCACACGTGGATACAATTACAAAGCCGAACCATAGCAGTAGATGCCGGAATTTCGGCGGTCACAGGATTAGCAAAAGGAATCCTGGCGGGGAGAACGCATGAAGAGCAAGGTAACGGGGCCCAGGGTATGGGAGAAATAAAACCTTGGCCGGAAGCAGCATATGCAGAATCCTATGCAGAATACTTAGAGACTACGCAAGTCCCTAAGGAACCTCCCCAGAAGTATGCAGAAACCGAAACCACCACGGTGGACTCGGGTCGTGTACAAGTCCTAGAAGAGAGACTGTCTAGTATGGAAGAGAGTTTGGCCCATGCAGTCCATTTACTATCCGTGCTAGTGGTCGGAGAATCGGAAGGGAGGCAAGAGACAGCTTCAGGCGTACAGAGCATCAGTCAGAGCCTGTCGACTTTACAAAGAATCATTCCACGGACAGAAACCGTGGTGCAAGATCAGCAACTTCCATTAGCTGATGATTCGCAACAACCTGTACAGCCATCAAATCCCATACCAGTTGATGAGAAATCGGACGATACCGAAGAAGAAGAAGAAGAAGAAGAAGAAGAAGAAGAAGAAGAAGAAGAGGAAGTAGCAGGAGAAGGGGGGCAACCGCGAGAGGAGCCTATGGGAACCCCGCCGCAGCCCGGGGGTATACCACAGCATCCACAGGGGGAAGCTCCGGTCCTCACGCCCATACCAATTCAGCCGCAAGGACAACCAATCCTCCCACCGACCACGACCCATCAGCATGGACAGCTGTTCCTGCTGAAACTTGTGGCACCGATACCACGGGGCACCACTCCTCGGCGATTTCCACTGCAGGGTCTGATAGGACGGGGCACCACACCTCAGCCAAAACTGCAGCCGGGACCGAGAGGAACCCCTCCACCAGTCCAGCCTGTTCCGAGGGGACCTCCTCCGCCACTACAGCCAGTGCCGAGAGGACCCCCTCCGCCGCTACAGCCACTGCCAAGAAGACCCCCTCCGCCAGTTCAGCCAGTGCCGAGAGGACCCCCTCCTCCATTACAACCGAGGCCGCAGCAACCTCCAGTACAACCTCCTCCGCAGTACCCTGATGGGAGACCTCGACAAGTGCCTATAGAATATTATCCACTGCCTGTGCCGGTCGCTAGACCCCAGGAATTGCTGATGGGGTGGGTCAAACTGGAAGCCGCGTTTGACGGAGGCCCCTCCAAATTAGGATTTTTCCTAGTACAAGCATTACAATTCTTTAACCGTTGGGGAGATTTGTTCGGAGATGAAGCCAGCCAGATCGAACACTTGGGGTCTCGCCTACAAGGAAAAGCAACAGAATGGTATGTAGCCCTTTACGAATTGCCCCCCCCAAATTAAACACATTGCAGGGTCTTGTAGATGTGCTTCGCGCCCAATACGAAGACCCCCTGGAAGAAAGTAGATCCAGGACCGAATTACAATCTATTAGACAAGGCAGCATGTCGGCTAGAGACTATGTTACAAAATTCCGACAGCTGGCCGCCAAATGCCCAAGGTGTGAGGAGTCCACCAAAATCATTCTGTTCAAACAGGGCATGAATCCCAGACTATTGGACAGGGCCCTTATGCAAGATAATCCCCCCACACTTTTGGGGTGGATTCAATTAGCTTGAGAAGTGGAAAATCGTATGCAAGAAGTACTCCTGGTCGAACAGCAACAAACCGCTGGGCACCGGCGCTCATCTGTACTTATGAGAGGGAGCAGGGGTGCTGGATATGCAACTAGAGGAGCGTGAGATGCTAGATGGCAACAAGGATTGTGTCTACAGTGTGGCCAAGGTGCTCACTTTGCGGCACAATGTCCGTTCCGGCCTGTGCAGAGAACTCCATTCCTACCAAGGCGTCCAGCCCCCACCTCTCAGCCCACACCAGCCCGCTCAACACCCGCTCCCAGAGCAACGAGAGGCAGAGGGACCTTCCGCAGAAATCCTCCCGAGAAAGGCTTAGAGCTAGAAGAAATTATGGACTATGATTCAACAGCTCTAATCGGCGAGGAAAACCCCGAAAGTCCTGCCTCGGGAAACGAGATGGATCTGTCGTAAAAGGACCCAAGCGGCAGATCAAAAATCAGTCAGTTCCAATTCTGGAAAGACCTCATGAGTCCATACTATTCATACCAGTAACGTTAGTCAATCCAGAAAGAAAAAAACATATCCGTGTGCAAGCCCTCATAGACTCTGGGTGCTCCAGAGATATTATTGCACCAGCCCTAGTGAATGGATTAGTACTCCCCATAAAAGATCTGGAAACTCCAGTCATTTTTGAACAAATGGATGGCACCAATATGAATCCAGTCACTACCGAAACGATGCCTCTCATCACGGTTATGGGACAACATTGGGAGACGAGATCGTTCATAATTAGTACCACAGCCAAATATCCGTTAATCTTGGGAAGCAGATGGTTGTGGGATCACAACCCCTATATAGACTGGACGGTAGGAAGCATTACCTTTTCCCATGATAAATGTGAAAATCATCATTGGAACCAGAATTGGGGTAACAACCCTACGCTCGTGGAACAAGCCCTATTATCTCAAGAGGAACTTAATCAAATACCTAAACAGTACAGAGCCTATGTTCAAGCCTTCACCGAAGAGGAAGCCAATTCCTTACCTCCCCACCGGAGGACGGACTGTGCCGTGGAAATTTTACCGGGGGCATCTTTACCCAAGGGCAGACTGTATCCCATGAGCCCAAACGAACGGGAAGAGCTCCGCAAATTCATTGATACTAATCTTCAAAGGGGATTCATCCGACCCGCAAAAAATCCCGCATGCTGCTCCAGTGCTATTTGTCAAAAAAAAGGATGGGGGATTGAGACTCTGCACAGACTTTAGAGGACTTAATGCAGTCTCCTCCATCAACGCCTACCCCATACCACTTATCCGGGATCTACTCAACGTTGTGGCACAAGGTAAGATCTTTACAAAATTGGATTTAAAAGATGCTTACTTCCACATTCGTATAAGGGAAGGCGATGAATGGAAAACTGCATTCAATACTCCCCTCGGCCAGTACGAATACTTAGTTATGCCTTTTGGCCTGGCCGGGGCACCTTCGGTTTTCATGTCCATGATCAATGAAGTTTTACATGACTTTTTGTACAAAGGAGTAGTGGTGTATCTAGATGATGTTCTAATTTATTCAGAATCTGAGGAGGAACACATAGATCTTGTGAAGAAAGTCTTAACTACTCTGATGTGTAACAAACTGCCCATTAAACTGTCCAAATGTGAATTTCATAAGACAGAACTCACTTATTTAGGATATTGCATCTCCAAAGATGGCTTGAAAATGGACCCAGGCAAAGTGCAAGCTGTCCATGAATGGCAAATGCCGACTACACGTAAAGAACTCCAATCCTTTCTGGGGTTTGCAAACTTTTATAGAGAATTTATAGCGAACTTTGCGCAAATAACACTTCCCCTGACTGAACTATTAAAAACCAAAGACAAAGGGGAACAAGCTAAAAAACCAAGTGCTAAATTGTCATGGACGCCCCAGTGCCAAACAGCATTCGATCAGCTCAAAACCCAATTTATTTCCAAACCAGTACTGCAACACCCTGACGAAAATCGTCCATTTGTAGTACAAGTGGACACCAGCGATACTGCGATTGGAGGCGTCCTCTTGCAATGTGGCGAGGATGGTGTGCTTAAACCCTGTGCCTTCCTGTCCCAAAAATTTTCTGAGCCTGAAAGAAATTGGAACGTTTGGGAAAAGGAGGCTTTTGCTGTAAAAGCGGCACTCTCCACCTGGAGGCATTGGTTAGAAGGAGCCCGCCATCCGTTTGAAGTATGGACAGACCACAAAAATTTAGAAGCTTTACGCAGCCCCAGGAGGTTAAATGCCAAACAGCTTCGATGGGCAGAATACTTCTCTAAATTCAATTTCACTTTGAACTTTTTGCCCGGTAAAACTAACTTCCTTGCCGATGCCCTATCGCACATGCCTCAACATAAGAGCAAGCGGGAGGAGACAATAGACACCATATTTTCTCCTACGCAATTGGGGGGAGTGGTTACAACGCACAGTCGCGCAGCCCAACCTCCTCAACCAGATCAAGGGTGGAGACTAAAACTAAAAGCTGAAGTGGAAAAGGGGGGGGAATGTACCCAAGGAAAAATTGCAACAATCCGAGCAGGGAGAGTGGCTTTGGGGGGACCACTTTTATGTACCCAGCAGTCTAAGAAAAGAAGTGTTACAACGCTGTCACGACGCCCCCACGGCTGGCCACTATGGGTACTTAAAAACACTCCATCTAGTGCAATGGCAGTTTTGGTGGCCAGGCATGCGCAAAGACATTTCCCAATATATAGCATCATGCCCCATCTCTCTTAGTGCCAAGTCACGCAAAGGCAAGCCACCCAGACTTTTACAACCTTTAGAAACGCCCAGCAGACCATGGGAAATCATATCCATGGATTTTATCACAGACCTCCCCCCCTCCAAGGGCCACACTTGCATTTTGGTCGTAGTGGATCTGTTCTCCAAACAAGCTCATTTCATACCCTGCACCACTATACCTTCGGCCCGAAAACTAGCAGATATCTTCCTGAAACACATTGTTAAACTGCATTCTTTTCCGTCAAAGGTGATTTCGGACTGTGGTGGACAATTTGTTGCCAACTTCTGGCGGGAGCTTCTACAAATTATGGGAATTGAGCAAGGTTTAAGTTCCAGCCATCATCCTCAAACCGACGGGCAGTCCGAAAAAACTAATCAAATATTAGAACAATTCCTCCGCTGTTATATCAACTTTCAACAAGATAACTGGATTGATTTGCTTCCCTTAGCGGAATTCTCGTATAATAACAGCGTGCATGCCTCTACTGGAGAAACCCCCTTCAAAGTAGTCTATGGCTTCCACTTCAAACCCTTCCCATTTGAAGCGCTCCCCCCTCCTACTTCAGTGTCCAAAGATATTTCTGAATGGTGGGGGGAAGCAGCTCAACAATGGACTCTAATTAAAAAACATCTCGACAATGCCAAAAAGGATTACAAAAAATACGCTGATCACCATCGTGTGGCCGAATGGGATTTACAACCTGGAGACCTTGTTTATCTATCTACAAAAAAATTGAAAGTTACTCAAACCAGCCGAAAATTGGCATTGAAATTTCTCGGACCTTTTCCTGTTCGTAAAGTAATCAATAAAGTGACTGTAGCCCTGGATTTGCCAAAAAATCTGCACCATGTACATGATACATTCCATGTCAGCCTCTTGAAAAAGGTTCCCCCAGCAAATCAATGGCACACCCGTGCCCCTCCTATCCCAACTTTGATTGATGATCAGACCCATTATGAAGTACAACAGATTTTGGACTTTAAACTTAAGAGAAATCAGCTGTTTTATCTTATCAGGTGGAAAGACTTTGACTCTGGGTTTGATGAGTGGGTGCACTCTGTACATGTTCATGCTCCTAGATTAGTTAAAGCGTTCCATACCCGTTATCCACATAAACCAGGGGGAGGAGCATTTTAGAGGGGGCAGAAATGTCAGGTTCAGAATGCGTTCTTTAATGTTATAACCAAAGAGACTCCATTTTAATTCTTTTAGTATTCTGAGTGCTTTATTCACAGGTGCCAAGACATTCCCTAGCAGCTATCTCACAGAAGAGGAATGTTTTGGCTACAGCTTTGCCAGCCTTGGGAAACTTTCACTTTCTCAGCTTCAAGTGGATTGTTTTGAGAACTATGGGGGGAGGTTGGGCCTGCTGGGGTTTGATACTCTGTACCTTGTTCTATGCCTATCATTCGTAACAATACACGTGTACCAGCCCAGATATTGCATCTGGGCCAGTGGACTATAATGGTTGCTTCTTTCAGTAAATCTTTTGAAAACAACTGACTCTTGTCTGATTGCAGAAAGTAGTCTGGATACAACTATTATTTAGCCACAAATCTGACATGTATTTCCTGAAAATATATCTTTGGTTGTTCTGTTACAACTGTGTGTTGTCTGACAATTTGGCAGAGGCTCAGCAGAGAATGTCAGCAGTGCAGAGGCAGGACATATTCAAAGTTAAAATCAAGGAGGGATCCAATAGAATGAGATGTGCTTTAGATTTTACACCATTATCTAATCACATCAAGAAAATTTTATTTAAACATTGATCTTTATTAACTGACATCAAAAGATGTGAGTCCACCAACAGAAGACTTCAGAAGGACACAGAGTCTGAGGGATATTATTGTACAATCTGACCATAAACCCTATTCCAACGCACCCAGTAGACCACATGGGCACCACTGATGTGGTCACTGTTGGTTTTGCCATTTGGCACTGACAGGGGACTTGCTTACTCTCTTTGATAAACAGATTACCATCCATTTAAAACATTTTCCCACCTGTCAAACCCCAAGGGTAATTGATTTGTTTATTACCATTGTAATAAACTCTATGTAGGCAGTACCTTGCCCTTTGAGGGCGCGTATTGCAGAACACGTCACGTATACGAAATAAAAATCTGGAAGCCCCCATGGTTGAACATTTCATTCACATGCAAAATAAAACTATTCTGTTTATGATGAAGAGCGGCGTGAGCATACAAGGCTTTAGATACAAGGCTTCTGCGCTGGGTATCACAAATATCAAATCAAGTTTCTTTAAGGGAGCTGGGGTTTAACCAGAAGGAAAGTAGAGACCAGAGTGTAGGGGTAATAGGATAGCATTCAGTCCAAAACTCTCCTCCTCTGTTCTTCCTCTTTCTCCTTCTCCTATTCAGCCTTATAAAGCAGCTGTCTAGGCAACTCCACCCTGGCCCTAAGTTTCAGGTGTACTGTTAGGTTTCTTAGTGCCAAGCACTGTTACCTTTCCCTTTTCCTGTTACTTAGCCTACAAGCCATACATCAAAGTATTTTATAAGTGATTTAAAGCTCCATAGATAAATCTAGATAAATAAGATCTCATATACACATTCTTTTCTTTCCTGATAGCAAAATCTTTATGTTACATACTGGTACCTGAGGAAGGCACTCTGTATCTCTTCTCCCTAACATGCACTCTTTGGTTCAAGGATAATGGCATCCCCAAGGGGATTCCTATCCCAGATCCATGAAAATAAGTTTGTCCCTGAAGTGGCATTCTGGGGCGTTAAATACTGTGTGCACACCCCACCCCAGTCTTACCACTATTGAACAGCTGGAAAATGATGTGCTGACACAATATCTTACAAGAGCTACATGCACAACACAATACCTACCTCTAACCTAGGCAGGAGCAATGGCAGAATTACTGGTCCATTGTAAATTCTCAAAAAGACTACACTGGAGCCCTAATCTTGGACCAAGACATTTGGTGGAATAGCATTGTTAAGAGAAATTCTTTTTTATCCAATATGTCCCTGAAATCCGACAATCCATTTATTTTCCACTTTTGTAAAGAACTTGGAGTTTGTTTATTATCAATTCCATTTTGATCTTAAGAGAAATGTGAAGACAGAAAGGGCAAAATTTCAGAATTTTAGTTTGCAGATGCTCAAAGGCAATCAATTCTATCCAACAAACACAATTTGTTTTTTTATAAACATGTTTATATATATATATATATATATATATATATATATATATATATATATATATATATATATATATAAACTGAAAGTTTAAAGTGACTACATGCTCTATTTATTACTAATAAATACTTAAAAGTAATTACAAAAATCTATCCACATTCCAATCATGAAAGACATACCTCTATCAACAAGTACATTCAGTAATAAATATGTATAAATAAATAACGGCCACTTATAAATATTAGGACTCATCCAAAGATGTGATCTAAGCAGGGTCCAATAGAATCAATGACATGTCTCTCTTTCTTTCAGGTTGATGAACAGAGGATGCATGCACCTGCAATAAATTCCCTGTGGCAGGTAATTCTTCAATGTAAATGTATGGATTTGTAATCCACTTTCTTTTTCAGATAGAGCCGTGAAGAAGGCAGAAGGATGGAAGACCCTCCCCTGCCCAACAAGGGACTGCCTGAATAATCACACTTGTTTCACAATATCACTTCATCAGGAGCCGTACATCTGGTCCACCAAGCAAAAACAGGATCACTAGAAAATAAATCTCAAGTGCTTTTCTCAGCGCACCACCAAAGATGCACCCAGCACACCCTGCAAGATCTGAAATTATAAAAGAGCGCACAGAGGTGTAACAAGAAACTACAGAGAGAAATTAAAAAGAAATTCCTCTTTTGAAAGAGGAAAAGAGAATAAGAAGAATCAATAGCTATATATTTAAAAAGTGAATTTTGGAAAAGAAATGCCACTTTCCTAGCAACGCTTTATGACATGTGCAGTAGCTATGAGCTAAAAGAAAAAAAGACTATAGATGGAGGGAAAGTATCAAGTTTTCTCTGAACTTACATCACTATCACAAAGTAGACTTTAAGGTGTTTGGTTGGACAATATGAGCACAGCAGTCGGTTCCATATGGCAAGCAAGTCTGTTGCGTGCTGTGTTGATTGATGTTTCTGTGTTGTCTTCAAGGGTAATTCCACATACAGCATGTTATGGTAAATAATGGCCTGTTCTTATATCTCAAGAATAGAATAGAGTTTGAAGTTAATTTTAGATCAATTTGTTCCTATATATTTCTTTGTATCATTGTGCCTTAAGCTAGGGTTCTGGAGTGAATTATAAAAAGACTACATTCTTGCCAGTGCCAACCTGTTCGGTTTTATTTTTCAAAACTATTAATCTGTAGTTGGATATTTTTCCTATTAGGAAAAATGTATATAAAATATTTGTGATGTGTTTCACTTCACTGAATATAGAAGTTTAAAGGATGAATATTATTATTTTGTTTCAATTTCAGTTAAACCAAGTGCTTTGAGGCAATTTTGTTCACATATTGCTTTCCCCAGCAGTTTCATTAATAATGATCCCTAAGAGCTTTTGTGGCACAAGCTTAAGAACAGGCACACAGGTCGCACATCATTCTAGTTTTCACTCAATAGCAAGACGAATGTTTGATTATTGTGGCTAAGGTGTCCATCAATCTTCAGCAACATGCAAGTGATGAGAAAATGGACAGCTGAAATTTTACCAAGGCTGAGCTATGATATGTCAAGGACACCAGGCACTTGATGAAGACAAGTAAAATGTTGGTGAACAGAGAATTAAAAATTCAAAGCTACTTTTCAACTCTCTCTCTCTCTCTCTCTCTCTCTTATCCTTACAAGAATAAATGAGCATTTCTTAAACATAGGGATACTTTGCAATGTACAAAATTTAAATTTTGCAGCACTAAAACATTGTTTTATTCAAGCATTTGCCATGATTGATTTACTCTGAACCCAGTTCATGCCATCCTTCTTTCATTATTTATTAGTTGAATTTATTTCCTGCCTTTCTACCTTTATGGAATTAAAAGCGGCATACAATGGGTTCCCACTTCCCAGGACGTCTCCCATCCATACACTGATGGGTACTACACACATGGTTCCATATTCAGCCAGAAATCCAGGGCACATGCCATTTGCTGAATTTTGAGTTATAAATGATTTAATTAATTAAAGAACTAACTTAAAAATATATTACATTTAAGCCAATTTCATTCTGCTTAGTCTAGTTAGTAACATAACATGGGTTGACATGGTTGACAGGGGCAGAGAAGTTGTGGAGAAGCACCTTGCTGCACTAGATGTGAGCAAATACCCTGGGCCAGATGGGGTACACTCGATCGTGCTTAAAGAATTTTCAAAAGAGCTTGAAAACTCTTCTGTTGGCAACAGAGGATAGGATTCAAAACAATGGGTTTAAAATACAGGAGTGTATTTTACATCCAAGTAATGAATTCCAGACTCAGCTTAAATAAAAGTTAAGTTTATTAGCTCAATGAGTGTTTGCAAAAGCATAAAGCACTCTTACATAGGCAATAAGCATTAAAATAAGAAAACCTTACTGTTGCTGGATAATAAAACCTGCCAATCTAAAACTTGAGAGGTAGCTACTTAGGCATCTCTATATGGCATTCATTGTGGCTTATAGTGATCCAACTATTGGAATGCAAGCCTTCTCCCATGCCAAGCTGGTTCGGCATGGGACACGATGATAAATCGATGAGGTGATAAATAACATCCAGATTTCAGCTTCTCTCTATCATACTTGCATCTTGGTCGAGGCTTGATAAAAAAAAAACCTAGCTGAGTGAACTGAGAAGTCATCTTCTTTTCAGAACTCAGTGAATCACCCAGCAACTCAAGAGCTAATCAGGACTGAGCTATTTAGCATTTCAGCTGTGTGAAAATCTAGGAAGTGAACATAGAGCCTTCTGAGAAGTGCCAGATCCCCAGAATTAACTGGGGGCTCAGCTGTGGGTCACACGGGAGAAGTGGGACAGCATGGTGGCCACATTTTAGGGTGGTAGGGTGCTTACCGCAGGTCATCCAAAAAGATATCATTGCCCTCTGTCGACAGGTGTACACCGTTGCCTCAGTAGAGGTGGGCAAATTTGGCCCTAATTCTGGGGTGTGGTAAGTAAATACCCAAGCCATTCCCCAAGGATTATTTAATGGCATGATTAGCCTTGCGCCAGGCCCCCTCAATTGCCCTAGGAACTAAGGCCTCCCACCAGACCCGCCGCTGTAGTGTCTCTGACCAAAATATAAGCATGCCTGGCCATTGGCTGCTTATAATTCCAAGGTCTTCCGCTACCTGCATTGACAGGGCCTTGCCCTGCATCAGCCCCAGGTCATTACCTCCCAGGTGAATGACCAAAATGTGTGGGGGAGGACCCATCCTTCCCCGAAACAAGAGAGGCAGTAGGCCCGGCCATCTAAGGCCATGCCATCACTGCCACTCAAGTGTGGCCACAGCACTAAAACCCAACTGTGATCCAATCGGTGTTCTCTTGGCTTGATAGGCCACCCAGAACACCATGCTGTGGCCACAAATCAGGATCTTTTTCCTCCTGTGGCCCGACACGGCACCTGAGGAAAGGGCAAGTAACAACAACCTTTGAGGCAGGGGGCGGATATAGGTCTGAAAGGCTTGTGACCGCCAACTGCCCACAAGCTGGATTGCCTGGTGAGTACACCCCATAGCTGCTGCCATAGAGGCAGCCCCAATCCTAAAGGAATGGGTGCCAAATTTGACCCCAGACATCCCAATCCTCTTTAGAGCCCTTTCCGTCACTGCCCAGAACTGGTACTTGGTCAAGGGGGGGTCTGATCTTCATGGCAGAATGAGACACCCTTGCCTTACCCACAAAGTTCCAAGTATTCTTTAAGGGCCTTAACAGGACAAAGTTCCCGATCCCCACAGGAGCCCAAAATCAGCATACTCCCTTTTTGCCGCTGATCCGTCTTGGACCTCCGAATACAAAGGGAGAATGCATCCCCAACAAATTTAATATATTGGGCTGATAAGGCCTGGCTAGAGTTATCCCTACAAGACAGAGAGACCAACTCACTGACCCGCAGGGCCCCAAAGAAGGCTGTCAAGGAAGCAGCATGAAAAAGCTTCCCTTCATACGTAGAGGAGCATACCTCCCCCCATACAGCCCCCAACCCCTTCAAAACTAATGGGGAGATGGACTGCCTGGAGTCCCCAAGCATCCTCACTTCCCTAGACCATCCCTCCAACATTTTGTGTAGCCTAAAAGCCCCTGTGAATTCAGGAAAGCCACGCGCCTTGCTGGCAAAGGCTAAGGCCGCAAGCTGCCCCCAATGGACTTTACCGAAAGACCCCATCCCCGCTGCATGACACAAAAATGCATCAAGTGTTGCAGTGGGATGAGCCATAACTGCTGAAGTCCGGCCGTTGCCCTGAACTCATAGAGCTGCCCTACTGCACGGTTGTATGATCTGCGGGTGCTTGGGGCAATGGACAGTTGGATCGCTCTGCACGCTTCTGCCTTCCAAGCTGCCATAGCTCTTGCGGCATCCTTGCTGGTTGCCTGTCGGCCCACAGGGCAAGCTGCCAGAATCGTTCCATCTGTTGGCGAGACAAATCGTCTGCCACACCATTATTAACCCCCGGAATGTGTCTGGCCCTGAACAAAATGTTTAATTGCAAACATTTCAACGTAAATGCCCTGACCAGCCTCATCACCCTGGTGGATTTAGACATCAGAGCATTCACCACATGCACCACAGCCAAGTTGTCACACCAAAAGTGGACTGCCTGGTTAGCTAGCTGTGGTCCCCAAAGCCAAACGGCCACAAACAAGGGAAACATAAGGTCTTTGGACAATCCCTGTGCTACTCAATCTGCTGGCCATTGGTCAGCACACCAGTGGCCCTGATAAAACACTCCAAAGCCAGTAGACCCGGAGGTGTCAGAGGTGACTTGGAGTTCAGCTTCTAACAAAAGATCCTCCCTCCAAAAAGTCACCCCATTAAAGGAATCCAAGAATTCCTGCCAAACCAGCAAGTCCTCCCGCATACCTTTGCTAATTTGCAAGCAATGATGGGGCAACCACAAGGTCCCCATAGCATTGCACAGCTGCCTGAGAAAAGCTCTCCCCGGTGCCACAGCCTTACAGGCAAAATTTAAATGGCCCACCAATTGCTGCAGCTCGAGGAGGGAAACCTTGTCTTTACTAAGACAGTCATCCACCCAAGGCCTCAGATCTATCACT
The DNA here is from genome assembly GCF_028583425.1 of Eublepharis macularius. Classification (NCBI taxonomy): domain Eukaryota; kingdom Metazoa; phylum Chordata; class Lepidosauria; order Squamata; family Eublepharidae; genus Eublepharis; species Eublepharis macularius. The sequence goes on from NC_072795.1 coordinate 70,581,770, forward strand.
TTCCCCAAGGGCAACTTAAAAGTCTGTTGCACAGAGTCCAACTCTATACCCAAAAATGTGAGGACAACAGCTGGTTCCTCAGTTTTTTCATGGGCTATAGGAACACCCAGTTCTTCAGCCATTACCATGAACCCAGCCAAGAGCCTGGCACACTGCCCAGTGCCAGCTGGCTCAGACACCATAAAGTCATCTAAATAATGAACAGTGTCAGGGCTAGCACAGCAGCGACGCAACTCCCATTCCAAAAAGGAACTGAAGCGCTCAAATGCTGAACAAGAAATGGAACACCCCATGGGAAGGGCCCTGTCCATATAAAACTTTCCTTCAAATGAGAATCCCAGGAGATCAAAGTCTTCTGGGTGAACAGGGAGCAGGCGAAAGGCAGACTTAATGTCGCGCTCAGCCATCTCAGCTCCCACTCCACACCGGAGCACAACCTTGACCGCTTGGTCAAAGGAAGTGTAGCGCATCGAGCAGAGCTCATTGGGAATGCCGTCATTCACCGATCCTCCCTTTGGAAAAGGCAAGTGGTGGATAAGGTGAAACTCCCCTGGCGCCTTTTTTGGCACCAACCTCAAAGGAGAAACCCGCAATGAAGGGACCGGAAGGGCATCAAATGGCCCCAAGACCCTGCCCTCTGCATATTCCTTAGCAATCTTTTGCCGGACCTCCTCTTCTATGCCAGCCACTGATTTAAGGTTGGCTGCCATGAAAGGTGTCTGTGGACCCTGAAAAGGGATCCTAAACCCAAACTTAAAACCCCTAAACAAATACTCCGCATCTAGGCACCAAGGGTAAACTTGAAGCAATTGTTCAAGTACCCTCAGATTTATTGGACTGGGGCCCTTTGCCAGCCACTTGCTGGCCACCCCCACTCCCAAAGCGTTTTCCGCCCTACTTTGCTTTGGGGCATGCTCCATATGGGTGGGTGCCAGCACAGGAAGGACACTCGTGCCTATACTTGCACTATTTCCTATTGCACACCCATTTGGACATGAAGTCCCAACAGAGCAGCCAGAATTGAACCTGCTCTCCCTCAGAGGAGCAGGGACCTGGCCCCTGAGTGGGCCAAAATATAAGATGACCGCTGTCAGTCCTATCTCCAAAGGTCGATTTGGAAGGGCCCATCACCTGCACCCACAGCTGCATTAATATCTGATCCCAAGAAAGGCTGGGATTTAAAGCTGCATGCATGCGGAACTCTTCATTGTACCGCAGCCAAGCCACCCCCTCAAAATCCGTGTAGCCCTTAAATGTAATATTCATATATTGGAACAATGGCAGAACCCTCCAGGGTTGTGCCCTAGCCAGCACACCCGCATAGACAAGGAACCCGGGCAGCCAATACGACCAAGTCCTGTCAATCCGCCTACGGCAGATCCTCTCCTTATCCCTGTCATCGAGATCATCCTTATCCTTCTTCTCCAGCTCCCTGAAGAGAAGGGTAAAGATGGCGACATATTCCCCATTTATAATTTTGTCCCTGGTGGCCTGAGTTAGGTGATACTCCCAAGGCAACGCTGTGTCACCTGGGTGCAAAGCTCTATATGGAACCATACCATACCCAGGGGATCCGTAGGGGGCAAAGCCCGGTTGCATGCCATAACCATAAGGCCATGAAATTGAAGAAAGAGGATAGGCTTTACTCTCCCCACTCGCGGGGGCCCCTGCCGCAGGTAAGGCTTGTGAATACTGCTGGCCGAAAGACTCACCGGCATAAGCCGGCCAAGCTGACAAGCCCGCTGAGGGCCATCCTTGCATAGGTGATGAATATGCAGAAGCAGCTGGCACACCCGTGGCTGCTGTTTGTCCCAAAGTCCCCCAAGGCCAGTTGCTGGCCATTTGCGGCACCAACGACTTACCTTCCAATACTGGCAGTTCAACCACTATGGCAACTTGACCTCCCTCCACAGGCCACTCCTGCTCGCCCTCTGCCATGCACTCAGTCAATGCCAGGGGCTCCAGGAAAGCACCACCATCTCCCACCACCTCTCTTGAAGTGCCCTCAAGAGCAGAGAGACGAGAAACAAGGTCCTTATAAAAGTCACTTTAGCAGGAGGCAGGTTTGTAAAAGGCAGGTTTGCCTGAACAGGTGCTACCACTGGTGCAGGTACTGCCACATATGCAGCCCTCCAAGCTCCCTCCAGCACCATAATGCGATCCAAGAGCTCCTGTCTGGTTGGACCCCCCACATCCTCATCAGAGGAAAGAGCTGGTGGGGAAGGGGCACACTCGGCGCAGGCTGCATAGCCAGCCGCTTACCCTTGGATGGTCCACTGCCTTTCCCACTCCCTTTTTTTGCAGGCATGTCTGTAAAGTACGCAAACTATCCCAAAAGGAACAGATTCACAGTCAGGCCACTTAACCAGTGAAAAGCAATATGTAGCTGACCACTAGGTGACACCACCACCCTGTAAAAGTACACAGAAAATGGCTGCCACCGAGAACCACCCCAAATTGGCTGCCAGACAGAATAGGCTAGACCAGGTTGCCAGGCAGAAATAAGCTAGGCCCCAAGAAAACCTGGTCAAATGTCTACTGGGTCAGTTGATGACAGGGGTTTTAATTGCTGATTCAAATAGAGGGCCCCTGTATGCTGACTCAAAGGGAGGGCCCCTGTAATCCCAGGAAAAAGGAAAAAGGGGGGGAGTGTGCTGATGTGTGAAAGATGCTGGCACTTAAACAGCTGCTTCCCCAAGAGAGGGAAGGACCCCACCTGCTGAGAGGCAAAATCCCCCCTTCTACAAGCAGGCTACACGCTGTACACAAAAGCTGCGCCTGAGCTGCAGGTAAATGCCTGCAGAAAGGCCCCCCCCCCCCGAGAGCAACAGCCCCTTAGAAAAGCAGGCCACCATGGCTGGAAACAAAAGTGGCGCTTGAGTAAATACCCTCAGGGAAGCCACCGCCGCTGCCGAAATGCTGCTGACGCCGATGCCAACGTTGTCACAAACGCTGCTGCAGCTGCAAAAAACCGGTGAAAGCTCTGAGAGCTGAGATGCTCTCCCTCAGCCCAGCCCACTCCGCACCACTCAGGGAAAGGAGAGCAAAGGCACTCCTGTTTCCTCCAGGCGCACGAGGAAACTGACGCTGGCAAAGCGGAGCTGCCTGCAAATGGCTCTTGGCTCCGCCCCCGGCCAAAAGCCCTGAATGCCCAGGAAGGGAGCCTGTCAGCTTCCTCCGGGCGGGGCCACAAAGCTGGCTCCCAGCCTAAGCAGCTTTGCTGCAGCTGGGAAAGCTGAATTATGGGGATCCCCTTAAGGGGTCTGGGGAGTGTGGCATGGCAGATAGATGCCCAGCTCAAGGGCTGTTAGATTCATCTCACTCCCAGGTGGATCCACACAGGGGGTATCTTGCTGTCATCTTATGGTTCCCCCCCCCTCAATAGGGGTCTGACAGTGTGTGGCTGTCATTGGCTGGAAGGCGGGTCAGCTGATGTTTGGATCATTTCCCTATGCAGCACCAACGTTCTATGAGTTGTAAATCAATAAAGTTGTGGTCTCTTTTATCTCCATCATAGAATCATACAATCATAGAATCATAGGATTGGAAGGACTTCTAGGGTCATGTAGTCTAACCTCCTGCACAATGCAGGAAATTCACAACTACCCCCCTGCCTGCCCAGAAGATGGCAAAATACCTCCAAGATCCCTAGCCAAACTAGCTTGTGGAAAATTGCTACCCTGGACATGCAAGAAGGCCACGAGAACTAAGCACTGATGTAATCTATTCTGCCCTTCCCCTCATGATCTGCCCATGTTCACAGAATCTGACAGCATTGCTGTCAGATGGCCATCTAGCCTCTGCTTAAAAATCTTCAAAGGAGGAGAGCCCACCACCTCCTGAGGAAGCCTGTTCAACTGAGGGACTGCTCTTACTGTCAGGAAGTTCTTCCTAATGTTTAGCCAAAAGCTCTTTTGATTTAATTTCAAGCTGTTGGTTCTGGTATGACCTTCTGGGGCAGCCGAAAACAACTCTGCACCATCCTCTATGTGACAGCTCTTCAAGTACTTGAAAATGGTTATCATATCACCTCTTAGTCATGTCCTCTTCAGGCTAAACATTCACTCCTTCAACCTTTCCTCAGAGGACTTTGTCTCAGACCACTCATCATCTTCGTTGCCCTCCTCTGCACACGTTCCAGCTTGTCTATATCTTTCTTAAATTTTGGTACCCGAAACTGAACACAATACTCTGTGTGAGGTCTAACCAGAGCAGAGTAGAGCAATACTATCACTTCTTGTGATCTGAAGACTATGCTTCTGTTGATACAGCTCAAAACCACATTTGCCTTTTTAGCTACCATATCACACTGCTGACTCATGTTCAGTGTATAGTCTGCTAAGACCCCTAGATCCTTTTTGCACAAACTACTGCCAAGACAAGTCTCCCCCATACTATAATCATGCATTTGATTTTTCCTTCCTAATTGCAGAACTTTGCATTTATCTCTGTTGAATATTTTATTTGTTTCAGCCCAGTTTTCCAGCCTGTCAAGATCATCCTGTACCCTTACTCTTACCCTCCCAATTTAGTATCATCTGCAAATTTAATAAGCATTCCCTCTACTCCTTCATCCAAATCATTTATAAAAATATTGAACAGAACAGGTCCAAGGACTGATCCCTGAGGAACTACACTTGTCACTCTTCTCCAAGAGGATCAGGAACCATTAACTAGCACTCTTTGGTTGTGATCTGTCAACCAGTTACAGATCCACCTAATAGTAACAGGATCCAAACCACATTTTACCAACTTGTCGATAAGGAACCTTTTACCAACATTTTACCAACTTGTTGATAAGGATGTGGAACCTTATCAAAAACCTTATTGAAATCGAGATAAACTATGTCTACAGCATTTCCCTGATTCAGCAAGGGAGTAACTTTCTCAAAAAAGGAAATAAGGTTAGTCTTACATGACTCGTTCTTGAGAAACCCATGCTGGCTTTTAGTAATCACAGCCATCCTTTATAAATACTCAAGGACTGACTGTTTGATGATTTGTTCTAAGACTTTTCCAGGTATAGATGTCAAGCTGATTGGTCAATAGTTACCTGGATCCTTCTTCTTCCCCTTCTTGAAGATGGGCACATTTGCCCGCCTCCAATCTTTTGGCATCTTGCCTGATCTCCAAGAATTCTCAAAAAGAATGGACAGAGGCTCAGAAATTACATCTGCGAGTTCTTTTAGTACCCTTGGGTGCCATTCATCTGGCCCTGAGGACTTAGTTCCATTTAAAGAAACTAGGTGTTTATGTACTACCTCTATGCTGATCCTAGGCTGTAACTCCCTTCCCCCATCATTGCCATGTTGAGCACCATTTCCCTCACAGGAGAAGACTGAGGAAAATAGGAATTGAACAGTTCTGCCCTCTCTTCATCGCCTGTTACAATTTCACTTCTCTGTCCCTGCAACAGGCCCACCATGTCCTTGCTCTTTTTCTTACTTTGAATATAAGCAACAAACACTTTGGGGTTGTTTTTAGCATCTCTTGCTAGCCTAAGCTCATATTGAACTTTAGCTTTTCTAACACTCTCCCTATAAGCGTCGATTATTTGTTTATATCTATCCTTGGTTATAAGGCCCTCCTTCTACTTCCTAAATGAGTTTTTTTTATTTCTCAACTCATTAGAAATCTGTTTATGGAGCCACCTTGGCTTCTTTAGGCTCCTCCTGTTTTTCCATCGCATAGGAGTCATTTCTGATTGTGCCTTCAATATTTCACCTTTAAGAAACTCCCACCCCTCTTGAGCTCTCTTCTGACCAGTTTCATACTTTCAGTTATGCTAGGCAGAAGACAATTCAGGAATTTGTTTGACCTTTCATTTTTAGCAGAGTTAGACCTCCAACAGATATCCAGATAATTAAAGATCACTATGTCCCATCTCTTTGTGAACTTTGTAATTTGTTCTAGGAGTTTCTCATCCAAGTTCTCTGCTTGGCTTGATGGTCTATAGCAGACCCCCACCATAGTATCACTATTATTTCTTAGTCCTTTTACTTTTAGATTCTCAACTGAATTTCCATGCTCAGATACATGTATTTCCTCACAAGTATATACATCATTTTCATATAATGCTACTCCTCCCCCTTCCTTACTTGTCTATCTTTTTTGCACAAATTGTATCCCTCAATCCTAGTATTCCAATTGTGAGTGTCATTCCTCCAAGTTTCAGTAATGCCTATTATGTCATAGTCCTCTTCCTGTATTAGGACTTCAAGTTCCTCCTGCTTGTTTCCCATACTCTGTGCATTAGGGTATAGACATTGGAAGCCATGAGTTATATGCCCTGAGGTTTTTCTTTCTGTGCTTACCTGTGAGTTAATGTTTCCTAGCATATGTTCCACTCCCTGCAGGTCTTCAGTGTTCCCTTCTTCAGTTACAGGCTTTGAATCTTTGTCTCTCTCCCTCATAGGATTTAGTTTAAAGCCTTCCTTAGCAGGTTCACAAGGCTTTTACCAAACACATTTTTCCTATCCTTATGAGGGGCAAACCATCTCTCGATAGAAGAGCTTCATCTCAAAAGCGTAAGCCATGGTCCAAAAAAACCAAATCACTCCTGATGACACCATCTACATAGCCAGTCATTTATTTGCAGCATTCTATTGGCCTATGACAGGAAAAACTGATGAAAACTCAACCTGTGCTCCCAGGTCCTTAACCTTTTTACCCAAAGCCACATAGCCACTTTTAATGTGTTCTGGACTGTGCTGGGCAATATCATTTGTTCCCACATGCATCAGGAGGAAGGAATAATAATCTTTGGGTTAGATAAGCCTTCCTACCCTTTCTGTCGCATCCTGGATGTGGGCACCTGGTAGACAGCATACCTCTCGAGATGGCAAGTCTGGTCGGCACACTTTACCTTCTACCCCTCTCAGTAGGGAGTCCCCAACTACCAGCACATGCCTTCTCCTATATTGAGGAATGGAAGCTTGAGTATTCTCATCTGCATCATGGTTGTCTGATGTATTTTGTCACCTTGCCCCCTAGTTCTCCTCCCCCTTTTGGCACTGGCCTGCAACAGTCTCTCCAAGGTGGCATCTCTGGGGAATTTAGAGACTGCTCCACAAGTGTTACTACTCAGCTCAACAACCACATATCTGAGCTAGACCACAACCTGACAACACTTACAGTTCTGAACCTAAGTCCAAACATTTTCTTTCAAAGACCGAGTCTCAGGTTCATGACTTCCTTACAACATGTGGAGCAACTGAGAGGTTTTTTAAGGTTGGTCCCCATATGAATGTGGGATGAGAGTTGGGTGGGACACTTCTGATTTGATTCATGTCTGACGTAATGTGTATTTTGGCCCTAAGAGAGTCCTTTGGTCCATCTCCCTGTCCAGATTGGCAGGAATTTCCCATAGTCTCAGTAAGAGAAAAGTTTCCCAGTGCTGACTACCCAGGACTCTTGCTGGAGATGTGAGGGGTTTAACTGGGGGGTGCCTATGTGCTGTGCTCTATTATTGAGCTGCAGCCCTTCCTCAAAAGGCAGCAAAACCCAGAGCACCTTTGCCCCACATAATTCCAGCTTTTATTCTAATAAATAAGAAAGGTTCTTCCTATCATAACTAGAAATATGGGTCTGAAAAGATTATGGCAATGACACCAGAAGAATAGAAACAATGAGCCAAACAAAATAGTTGATGTTTTCCCTTCTGCTCATGTATATATATAAGGACTTTGAATCTCTAAAGACGCAATCCTAAACTGATCTACTCTGAAATAATTTCCAGTTTAACCAATGGCATTTACTCCAAAGACAGCAGATTGCAGCCTAGGGTTCTTTTTTAAAAAACACATATAATAATTCACAATTAACAATGATGTAGACTAAGTTTCACTTTGACATTATTGAAGTGCAGGTTTACGTTGCTAAAACACTGCAAAATGTGACCATATATGCAATCAAAATTCTTTTTGCTCAGTATTTTACTGTTCCCTGGGAATAAAGACTCCAGTTCCTGCCTGAGAATTAAGGTCACAAGGATAGGCCCTCCTAACTGTCCCACTGACCAAAGAAACTTGGCTGGTGAGTACACAGCAGAGGGTCTTCTCAGTGGCAGTCCACAATTGCAGAACTATCTCCTCAGGGAGGTGCACCTGCCCCACTCACTCTCTAGCTTCAGGAGACAGCTGAAGACTATTTTATTTAGGATAGCTTTTAAGATGAATTTTAAATTGTATTTTAACCTGTTTTAAAATGTTTTGGTCGTTTATATTTTAATTGTTTTATTTGTAAAAACTGTTGTTTTGATTGTTTATATTTTTTATACAGTAAACTGCTTTGAGCTGCTTTTTGGTAGAAAGGTGGCTAATAATTTGTTTAAATGCATGTACACATTTTTATACGTCAACTTTAATACTGCTTTGTTGCCACATTTTGGCAATATTTTGCAAAAAAAAATTGATACCTCTTTAGATCCCATTTCAAAGTGATGGGCAAGGAATCATAAAGCAGATTCAACCATATTACAATTTCCCATTGCACCCCAGTCGAAATAAAAGGCAGACAGAAAGCTTGGGTATAAAATTGGGCCACTTTATTAATTAAACTGTCAATATGACAAGAGATCTAACTAACTAGTGGTACAGGTCAAGACCTGGGGTCACCCACAACTTCTACCTTGACCTGTCTGGGCAAGCCCTCACTGCCCCATGAATGAGCCATATAACGTATGGCTGTACCCGGCAGCCAGGTAAATGGTCCCCCCCCCACAAGCCTGCAGCACCTTGCCATGGCAAGAGAGCCTTACTTGTACAAGGGGAGCCATGCAGCAATCTGCCCTCACAACTGGCAGCTGTACAGCCTACCAGCCACTCTTGACAGACCCCAATTCCCCATCAATGAGGTTGAGCCTGTATGGAAAGAGCCACGCCCCATGAGCCAACATGAGGTGGAGGACCACAACCTCCATCAAGCCATCAGACCACTACCTGCCCAGGCACAGCAAGTCTGTTAAGCCTATAGGAAAGGGGCATGCCTTGACCCCCAAGGTCACCCAGGTGGACCTCCTGCCACCTCAACTGCAGCACAGGAGCATAAACAGTCTGACCAGTTTCATACATGTTAAAAGGGAGAGATGGCTATGAAACTGACTTGAAAACATGGACTACCACCATGTTTTGCTCACCTCCTTTCCATGGCACAGTAACTAAAGCCGACTTTGTGTGTGGACTGGCAACCAGCCCACCGTATTTCCCAGCTGTAAATATGGCTGGGGCCATGAAGACCACTGTCCTCCTGACTAGCTCAGGCCCTGATATGTACTACCCTGGATTCTGCTTTAGTGTAAAACACCAAAGGCATAGGAGAAGAGGCTGACCCCAAGGCCCCCATGGCCAAGCATATGCCTTCTGTGGTGTAGAGTGCTTACCAGCTCCGTCAAATGGACCCACAGCCACCACTATGGGACAGGCCTCTGCAGGCCAGCACAGTTGATCTGAAGCCACATTTGTGTCTGCACCGTCCGCCACCGGGGTTACACCCTCTCCACCTTCACTTCTGACTCTCATCCAGCATCCTCATGTCCAGGGCTTTTTTCTGAGAAAAGAGGTGGTGGAACTCACTAGTACCATATGCGCACACTCAAAGCATGTGCTCACTCCCAGGACTGCATGATGTCGTCACTTCCGGGAAGTGACATCATCATGCAGGGCAGAGCCAACCCCCAGAGAACATAGAAACAAAAGATAAGGAGGCCAGGCTTAGCTCTAAAGAATTAGAAGCAAGCCAGCTGGGTTCAAATGCCCCTTTCCATGCCACTATGCAGCAGCACGCAAAGAGGCATTTAAACCCTGGCTTCAGCTGCCTGGGGGGGGACTTCCCCCCCAGGCACCTGAAGCAAGCTGGCTGGGTGTAAATGGTAGCAGAAAAGAAGAAAAACTGAAGGGGTGGAGGGAAGAGACAAGGGAAGTGGGCATAATGGGGGAAAGAGACTGAATGGGCTGGGAGCAGGGAGGTAAAGAGATGAAGAATGGGTGGGGTGGTTAAGAGGGAAAGAGTGAGAGGAGGTGGCAGAGGGGGGAAGGGTGAAGAGGTGGAGAGAAGAGGGGAAGGGGACAAGGAAGGGTTAATGGGGAAAGGAGACAGAATGGACTGGAAGCAGGGAGGTAGAGATGTTGAATTGGTGGGTGGAATAAGAGAGAAAGAGTGTGAGGAGGTGGTAGAGAGGGGGAAGAGTGAAGAGGAAGGGGACAAGGAGGGTTAATGGGGAAAGAGACTGAATGGGTATGTGGGTTAAGAAGGTAAGAGTGACAGGAGGTGGCGGACAGGGGGAAAGAATAAAGGAGTGAAGAAATAAAGGGGTTTAAAGGAATTAAGAGACTGAATGGGTTCGTGGCAGGGAGGTACAGAGATGGAGAATGAGTAGATGGGTTAAGAGGGGAAGAGTGACAGCAAGTGAGGGAGGAAAGAAAGGGACAAAGAGTGGTGGAGTGGAGGAGAGAGAGAAGGGGTATTAAAGGAGGAAAGAGACAGAATGGATTGGGAGCTTCCCTCCTCCCAACCCTTTCTGTGTCCTTTCCCCTTTAACACACCTTCTCTCTTTCCTCCACCCCTCCACTCTTTCCCCCTCTCCACCCCTCCTGTCACTCTTTCCTTCTTGATCAATACACCCACCCTTTCTGATTCCTTACCCGCTCTTTGCCTCCTTGCCCCAAATCCATTTTGCCTCTTTCCTTCATGACTCCCTTCACTCTTCCCCTTTTAACCCATTCTCCATCTCTTTTTCTCCCTGTTCCCAGCCCATTTGGTCTCTTTCCCCCATTACACCCCCTCTCCTTGTCACTTCCCTCCACCCATTCAGTCTTTCTCCTTTTCCTTCACCTCCTCTCACTCTTCTTAATCTCCCTCACCCATTCTCCACCTCTTTTCCTCCCTCTGTTTAATCTGTTGTGTCTCCTTCCCCCTTGTCTCTTTCCTCCACCTCTTCACTCTTTCTCCCTTTCCTTCTTCTCTCTGCTCTCAGCCTATTCAGAATATTTCCCCCATTATGCCCCTCCCCTTCTCTCTTCTGCTTGCCATGCATGAAGGATATCTCACTTCCGGCATGAGGTGAGTGCCAGACCCCCGCCTCCCATTGGGAGGGTATAGGGATCAGGCAACCCTACCTCTCAGGAGCTGCTAGTTTGGGCTCTACACCTGGTTTTAAAAAGCCCTAAAATCTAGACAGTGACTCACAATAATATTAAAGGATCTGTGGCAAAGTAGTGAGGCATTGCTATAGGCTTAGAACAACCACTGAGATTTAGATAGACTGAAATTAGAAATAAAGTTTATTTAGGGGGATTGTTAAAATATCTGGGCTGGAGAATTAGCAAATCTAAAGCAGTGAAAACAACACAAAAGTGTTCAGGCTTAACTAGAAGTCCACTGAAAGAATTAATCGTAATGGCATCCAAACACTATGTGACTTATTTTGCTTAAGAGGGGGGAAGAGGCCAAAGAGATAGACTAACAGAAAAAAAACCCAAGAAAGTTATAGCTATCAATCCACGCTGATCCGAGGGGAGCTTTGAGCCCCAAGCCATGTGTCTGATTTGATTAGACAGACAGCAAATAATCCAAGGGGAATGCAAAGAAGAGATACGTTTCATGTGTCAAACAGGAGCTTCCAGTAGGGGTGTGTATTTGGATATATCCAAGCCAAAATTAATCCTGAAATTAGCTGTTTTAGGCCTGCTTGAGAATATCTGAAATGACCTTAATGCTCTTGAAAATCAGAGAGCAATGATAATTTATCTCCAGAATTTCAAGATTATTTTTGGCTTGGGGAATGCAGGAGGCAGGAGAGAGAGGAAACACACCCAGCAAAAAGGCGTTTTGCAGCATATCTGCCATTTAAATGTTTAAGGATTATTATTTTCTATGGGAAGACTGGACCTCTGGAAGCCAGAAAATAATGGCTGCCAAACTGCTGGGGGCGGGGTGCAGTTTAAATAATGGGTGATAGACTTGATCTAAACTTTTTCATGGTCAGAGTAGTTCAAAGTGGAATCAGCTGCTAGGGAGGTGGGTGAGGTCTCCCTCACTGGCAGTTTTCAAGAAGATGCTGGATGAATATTTGTCAGAGATGCTTTAGGCTGATCCTGCACTTGGCAGGGGGTTGGACTAGATGGTCTGTATGGCCCCTTCCAACTCTATGATTCTATGATCTGGAGTCTGGAGGCCAGGCTCACCAGCATTGAAAATAAAGTTCCTTTAAAGTTCGACAGGACATTATTTTGAATGCCCCCACCCTTTCTTTTTTCTTTTCTTTTTCCAGGCTCAGGGGATCACTTTTTGTAGACCTGGATTACAAATTTTTTAAGTCTTGGGTAGAACTTCTATTTCAGCTACCTGAGTGGCAAAGTCCCTTGATGTCAAAATCATATCATTCTTGAAAATGATCTAAGCCTTTCTGAAAAGAAAGTATACTCTCTTGCACTGGCATTTTTCTGTCTCCACAAATCGATCAAACCCAAATTGTCCATCAAATCAAAAAAAAAAATGGGCAATTTACCCTGATTAATCTTAATGTGTTTCTCAGAGCACCTATCTATTTTTGGGTCAATCACTCCATTCCAGTCCCCCACCAAGCAACAATTTTCATACGATAAATCTGTTAAACATTCCCCAATTTTTTTGTATAAGCTAACTTTATTTTCATTTGAAGTGTAGAGACCCATCACTAATGTTTTAATCCCCTGTAAGTCAACTTCTACTGGTAGACATTGAATGCCCTTTCTCTTTTCTCTCATGCATCTCCTGCTTCCTGGAAGAGGGGGAATCCCACAGTTGGGCTGGATTCCACTGGCATTCAAAATTATGTTCCGTTAAATTTAAGTTTAAACCTGGAGAACAGGACTACTACTCATTATTGAGAGAGTTCCCTCCCCCCCAGCTGTTTTGTGACACACTATCATGGAAATGACCAGGGATATAGGGGGGTTGATGGTCTTGACCAAAAGACCATGGAGGATGTTTCTGCACATCAGAAACAGAGCTGGCCTAGTCTGTCAGCTAAAAATGCCAAAATATGGAGTTTAAAGACCCATAATAGAATAGCCTTGGTAAGAAACAAAGGAGTAATACAATAACATGGCATGAGATAATTTTTAAAAACCTGTATATATGGGAGGCTGTAAAAACAGGAGCTTCTTCTTAGGATCACTCTACATGTTACTTCTTTTATGAGTTCTCCATGGATCCAACTGTGCTCCACGCAGACACACATCTGCTTCGGGGATTGGCTTTTGTTCCAAAAAACTAAAGTGCAAATGAGCTTGAAAAGGTGCCACCAGGGGAGGATGAGCTCCTCCCTTTCTCCTAAGCTTCCCCCCCCCATGCAAAATCAGGGGGAGGGGAGACACAGAGGTATTGTGTGCATGTGAGGCAGCAGAAAGACGTTTGGCTCTGTTGAGAACTTGTAAAAGTCGTAACATGTAGAGTGACCCTTAGAAGGGGCTCTTTGCGTGTGGTGTGCTTATCTTTGGATAAGCTATTTTTATGGACTCATGTAATTGCTCTAATTTAATTACGTAACAGTAATGGATAGTAGAATCCTTTGTTGAATTATTCAATATTAAAGATGTATATAATTATGTTGTAATAAAGGATAAAATGGAAGCAAAGATTCTCTAAAATATTACTTGTTACTATACTCATAATGAACCAAAAAACATTGTTGAAATATACCTCTTGCCAGGAATTAAATGATCTGATATAGGAATGCTAAGTAGATGCCTGAGGTTTCTTAAGTGCACAGCTATATTTGAATCAGACCTGCACAAAGTCATCCAGAACATGTGTCATTTAAATGTTAAAGGGCTATTAGTTACTGGGGAGGGAGACAACCTGGCCTCTGGAGTTTGAAGTCCAGATCTCCCCATAGAAAATAATGGCCTTTTAAAATTTAGAGGGCACACTCTCTACCAGCAGCATGGCCTTCTCTGCAGTGGTGTCTGTACTTTGGAACTCCTTTGAAGATGTTTGGAACCTAATTACTTATTTATTTAGAATATTTATATCCTGCCTTTTTATCTTATGGGACACAAAGCAGCTTACAACAGCAAAATTATCTCAATATAGTTGATGCAAATAGACAGAACAACAATGTATCTCAAGTTTGAAAAGATTCAGCAGATGGCTCATCCAAGGCCATGAATGAAGAGCCAAAAGCCAAGACCCCAAAGGCTCATGCCTCTGGACATGCTAAACCTTTAGCTGCCTGCAGGGAGAGGTAGACAACTTTAGCTCTGATGGAACTCAGCTACTGCTAGTATGCTGCAAGCAAGATTTTCCCCACTACCCACTTCCACATAATCTGAACACTTAAGTATCGGAAGAAAATATTTCTATTCAACCATGCTTAGGACTGATTTTAGTTGATTATACTGAGGACAAAGAGGGGCTTGTTACATTTTTCTTCAGACTCTGTGATTAGCCTTATAGTGAGTGGTTTATTGGCTGGTGTTTATTGATTAATGAAGTTTTAATTAATGTATTTATTTTGCTGCCAGCTCTATATTATCAATGAATGTTTTGACTGTTCTGAATGATCATTTTTTAAATATTAATCATATGTAAGCCACCTCAGAAGCTCCAGTCTGAGAGCTTATATAGCATACAACTAAAAATATTTATATAGCTTTTAAATAAAAATATAAAAGACCATTGCAATATGACAATGTTAGTTATTTATTTATCAAACTTCAACCTGCTTTTTTTTTTTTTTAATAAATTTTTTATTTTTCATAGCTACAAAACACTACACAAAACTATCACAAGGAAAGGGGAGAGGGAAGGGACAAAGGGGGGGGGGTGGAAAAAGAAAAGGGGGGGAATGAACTACAAACACTAAACACTACACTTCAATGTTTCCCTTCATACTGTCAATACAAAAATAGCTCCATAAAATAATGATGGAGTGGTTAATCATACAGAGAATAAACATTTCAAATTCTGGTTAAACTTTCCTCCCCCTTCTAGGTCCCGGACGCAATTCTCTCTGTGCAACTGCTGTTGCGATGCTCTCCTCCTCCCCCCCCCCCTCCGGCTCCTCCTTTTCTTCGTTCTTGGTGCAGCAGAGTTCTGGGTTTTTATTCTCAAAATCCTTTAGTTGATCTTCTGATAATATCTTATAGGCCTGATCTTTATATCTGAACCATATTCCTTCCGGGAATAACCATTTGTACTTTATTCCATGGTCCCTCAGAAGTGCTACAAACTTTTTATATTTAAAACGCCGTTTCCGGACTAGAAATGGAACGTCCTTCAAAATCTTGACTTTCAAACCCATAAAGTCCAAATCCGCATTGTATGAGTTATATAGGATGGTGTCCCGAATCTTTTTAGATGAAAAGTCAATAATGATCTCACGCGGCAACTGTCGCTATGTTGCATATTTTGAAGAAGCCCGACGGACCTCCAAAATGGCGCTTTTGACCTCTTCTTTAGTCGTCCTCGCGGGTGTCGCCAGTAATTCCGAGACCAAATCCCACAGATCCTCATTTTCCTCCTCTTTCACGTTTTGGAGACGCAAAATTGTCTGCGTTCGTTCCACCTGTAGCCCGATCAGCTGGTTCTCCACCAACTTCAGGTCCTTTTTTGTAGCCTTCACAAGTGACACACTTTCCAGAGCAGACTTTTCTGCCCCCCCCGCTGCTGCCTTAATGGTTTTCACCTCGCTTTCAATTAAGCCCACCCTTTGATCAGTTTCGTTCAACTTGTCAACAAAGGGTTTTATAGCTTCCACCACCGCCCTGCGTACCAACTCTTCGAGCGACTCCCCCTTCTGCAAGGTAGCCGAGATTGACTTACCGAGAGCGGGACTTTGCCTCTTTGCTGCCATTTGGGGGGGGGGGGGCGCCAACAAAATTCTGGAACTCAACGAAGGGGAAGAGCGAGTCTTCTTCAGATCAACCTCTCCTTCACAAACGCTTGTAGAACAGAAGGGATTCGCTTGTTTACAGGCTTCCGCCTGTTTCTTTTACTTGCCGTTTCTCGTTGCCCGGCGGCACTCGAGGCGCCGCGCACATCTGCCGGCCTCCATAGGGACAAACGGGCAATTCCCCCCCCCCCGCATTGATTTCGGGGAGTTCTTCCCGCCGCGTCCCGGACCCTGGCTCCCTCCCTGGGAGTCCTGGGGGCTAATCCTTGCGGGTCAGCCGCCCGGTCAGGGTGCCCGGTCGTTTCCTCCCAGACCAGCCGAGAGGAGCGTCCGGCATGGCTGAGAAAACGAAACCGAATCCAAACTTCAACCTGCTTTTCAAAACACGATTCAACACAAAATTAGGAGATCCCCAATTTTAAGAAAATGCAATGTAGTGCAACAACAGTGAAACAAAAAATAAAAAGGGCAACTAACTTTACAGCTGCCAATAAAATCATCTAAAACCAAGGAAGACATTAGAATACGAACTTATGTAAAGAAAATATTCTCAGGACCTGCTGCAATAGGCCAAGATAATTATTTTTGATGTGTTTGGGGGAAGGAACAGATAATGGCAATATTCCTTGTTTGTTTGTGTGCATGTGTAAATGAAGACATTCATTTGTTCAAGTGAAAGCTGTATAAAAAAACTCAGAATCCCAATTTATTACAGATATAACAACCCTACTGCTGAGTTTTTATGTAACTACTGTTGTCAGTCTTAACACAAGTTTAATGGGAGATTTGTAATTTCTACATGTGAAGCTTGTTAAGAAAATGAATGCAGGCACTCAAGATGCCACTTGTATCGTACATTTGATACTGTGTGAATGCCTTAATTGTTCAAGTCCATAATAAAAATATGTTTATAGAAAATGAAATAAAATTATTTGGAGTTTTTATGAGTTTTTAGTAAAATGGCTGATAAGCCATCAAGCTTCAACTAAACAGCTGATGTTTATCTCTTCTGGGGAGAATGCAGTAGAGAAACAGAATGTTTGGTGTTAGATATTGAAGTCTGCTTAGCAAAGAAGGATGCTTTCACAATTCTCTTCATCTGAATTTCTTCCAGATGTTGAAGTTCTAAATTACCTCTTCTTCTTTTCAAAGTGGTGCTAATTAATTTAGCTTCCTTCCTTCCTTCCTTCCTTCCTTCCTTCCTTCCTTCCTTCCTTCCTTCCTTCCTTCCTTCCTTCCTTCCTTCCTTCCTTCCTTCCTTCCTGCATGCTCTGGCATCTGTGCAATGATGTCACTGCCAGAAGAGACATCGTTGTGCTAGCCATGGAAGCCATGGGAGCGCTCCGCCCCATATGAAGCACAGGAATGCTTCTGTGGCTGGCACAATGATGTCACTTCTGGCAGTGATGTTGTCACACCTCCCTGGAGCATGCACATGGTGGGGATTCCTGGGGTGGCAGGCAACCTCCAGGAGCTTACCACCTCCCACTGGTCACTGGCAGGTCAGTGGGCAAAGTGGCAAACCCCCGGGAGTTTGCCTGCCATTGTCAGGCACCTGGGAATCCTACGTGGTGGAAGGAAGTTTTAGAGTAGTTTTGTGCGAATTTGGACTCATGTGAATCAGTACCACACCACTTGTGGTAACAATCTTGCTTCTAACTTTGGGGACACACAGAATAAGTCTTCTGCAGAAAAGCTTAACTGATGGGCAGGTTCTGATGGAAGCAAATGTTCCTTGAAATATGCTGATCTTAGGTCCTTTAGGAATTTAATGATCAGAACTTTGAATTGTTTCCAGAAGCAACTGAGCAGCCAGAGTATTCTTTTGTCACTGTTGAAATAGTTTATGCCAGTCAGCAATCCTGCTGCTTTATTTTGCACCAATTGCATCCTCAAAAGTAGCCCCATCTAGAGGCCATTGTAAAGCTCCCATCCTGGATGTGATTAATTCATAGATGAATATGCCCAGATCATTTTCCATCGCAGTCTTTAAGTGCAGAAAGGCATATCTGGAAGCTTATGGGACATATCTTTTTCTGAACTGAGCCAGTTCAGACTGTAGTTAGAGGGGTTGACATGTTTCAGTGCTGCCTCATGTAAAAGAAAGTCCTTGCATATATAAAATAAGGTTATAAATAAATCTTTTGCACAATTTTTTAATGCCGCCACAAGCCAAGTGCTGAGGTGCGGGGGTCAGCTTCCCCCCACACAGGATGTGCATGGGCATGCTCCCCTGCCCCCTGGTCATTCCCCGCCCTCCACATCATGGCAGCCATCATGCTGTCTCCCCACTTGCCTCCTGCACATCACCTGCAACCTGGGCTCCCAGTTGAGTCTAGGAGCCATTGTTTACAGTGCAATCCTGAGAAAAGTTACTCCAGTCTAAAACCATTGATTTTAATGTGTTTAGACTAATGCTGCTTAGAATTGCACTGAGCATATATAAATGTAACTCAACTTGCACTCTTAAATGGTGCAGCCCAATTAAAACTATATTGAATCGTTATGAATTTAGGGTGACATTCTCCTGTGGTAGTTACTTTACCCATGGGAGGGATTGCCACAGGACTAAGCAGAATCCTCTTTATTCCTTATTAACATTTATGTAATCAAATCCAAAACTGTATCCTTCTCCCTGCACACATGTGTGCACATGTGCACACAGAGAGATGTATTCTCTTTGGGTTTCCTACGCTTGGTAGCTATAGTAAATTAGTGATGGTTATATTACCCATGTGTAGAAAAATGAGAGGGTGAGTTATTTAGCATCTCTAATACCAACTAATAAAACCCTTTATGGCAGAGCACTGTGTATTTTGTTGTTGCCATATTTTAGAGGAAAGATATTTCTGATTATTTTTCAAAGGTTTGCAATATTTTATTGAAACCATTTTTCATACCCTTTATCTCTGCAACAAACACTGCCATTTCTGTGGAAGGGTCTCAGAGGGCAGGAACTATTAGAATAATTTGTGAATCTCATTTTTAAAAGCATTCAGAATAAAACTCCCAGCTTTAAAAAAAATCACATTACCAGTGTCATAGTGCCCCCATGCTATCTGTGATGTTGAATAAATACATTTCTTTTTTACTTCGGCTAGCCTCTTTCAAATGTCTTTGTTGATCTTTGTTAAGGGCTGAAAAACTTGGTAAAAGGAGCAAGTATCACAGTTAGAGTCTATCAATGGTCCTACTCATAGAAATAACATTTGCTGCATTATTTTGGAACTTCTAGGTTTGACCATTGCAATGAGTTCTGGGTAGAGCCACCTTTGGCACTGTATCCAGTTGTTAGGGTATCACTCTGATGCAAAAAAGTGCATGTGGGACTAGGGCTGGTGAGTGAGTAGGCAGGCAGCTGTCTAAAGAGAGATCCAATCTGGGATCATAACATGTGTGGATCTGGATAGAGATCCACCAAATATACAAAACATTTATCAAACATTTATCCAAGGCACAGGTAAAACATTAAGATGTCATTCCAGACAAGACAACATTACTTATTCTATATCTATGGCTTAACCAGGCCCCCATGTGGACTAATAGACCCAGAGAATGGAACCAGGGTCAGATAGGAGGTCTTCTGCAGGACTGGGTGACCACCAGGTTTGCAGAAAAATGAGAAACATGAAAAAGGAGGAAGTTTGAATACACCTCCCCCAAAAGAAATACTTTCTCTGCACTTGCATAGATAATATAGAGGAGCATTCCTGTGGGCCAGAAGTGGGCAGAGGAGAGAGTGGTCGATGGGGTTGCGGTCACTCAAGCTGGGTAGGTAGCCAAGCAGGCAGAAAGGGAAGACTGGAAACCAGAGCTGTTAGAGCCACTGCAGCATGAGCCAAGCAAACAACTTGGTGGACAAACCACAGCTGGAGGGAATACAATAGAACGGTACCACTGTAAATAGTTTAAAGTGTATTCAAATGAAAAGAGACTAGTGCATCTAATAAATACTTATATACTTCTAATAAATACTTATAAATATATAAAACTCCAATAACCACAAATTATTACAGCAATTACACTCAACGATGGTGTTGGCCAAATACAAAAATAGATCGCACTCTTTAGAGTATAATGAACTAATGTCTTTCCTTTTTTTATAGATACTGTTACCAAAAGAGGATTACACCACTTTTCTACATGTCAAACAGCTGGGGTGGTGTGTCTAATATAGATATGGGCACGAACAGGAAAAAAAACCCGAACAAGCTGGTCAGTGTTCGTTCCTGACAATGAACACGAACAGCCGACCATGTCCTGTTCCTGAACGTGTTCAGTATTCGGTGTTCGTTGGCACCAGGGTGGCCCCCTTAGCACTTAGAGAGCCCATATTCACAGGGAATATGCAGCAGGCTCTTCTCCAGCCACCACCCAAGTTTGGTCAAGATTGCAGTATAGATCTCAGAGTTATACATTCCCAAATTCGATGCCAGGAAACTCCCAATCAACACAAATGGAGCCATCCTACCCAATTCACTTGTGCACTGTGCGGTGGTCCTGAAGGCATGCCACCTCCCCTCTTGGGGATAGGGGGTCTGGCCACTCACCAGCGGCACCCACCTCTGAATCGGAGGCGGACAATGCATCTGCTTGTGCAGCAAGGTGGGTAAAGACTGCGGCCACTGGGTGGTCAGGGAGAGGAAGACCCAGGGGCACTGGCCACGGCAACAAGCTGCACCTGTAAGATTCTGTGAGGGGGATGGGAAGACCCCAATCCATCAGTGGCTGCTGGCTTCACCCACCTCCCTGCCATCATGGAAATGGGGGGACGGGGTGGTGCAAGTTTTGGGGAAGGGACCACCAGCAGCACCCATGTGCCCACCCACCAGGCCTCTGGATCGGAGGAAGACAATGCATCTGCTTGTGCAGCAAGGTGGGTAAAGACTGCAGCTGCCAGGTGATCAGGGAGAGGAGGACCCAGGGGTTCCAGTCATGGCAATAAGCCGCACCTGGAAGATCCTGCGAGGGGGATGGGAAGACCCCAATCCGTCAGTGGCTGCTGGCTTCACCCACCTCCCTGCCATCACGGAAATGAGGGGACAGGGTGGTGCAAGTGTTGGGGAAGGGGTTTCAGGCAGTACCCGAGAGGGAGTGGAAGAAAGAGGGAACACAAAGTGGTCAGGGTGGGAGAGGGGGACCCAGGTTTTCCGGCCACAGCGACTAACTGCACCTGGAAGATCCTGCGACAGGGCCCGATTTGTCAGTGGCTGCTGGCATCAACCACTTTCCTGCCATCATGGAAAGGAGGGGACGGGGTGATGCAAGTGGTGGGGAAGGGACTCATGGCAGTACCTGGTAGGGAGAGGTATGGATTAAGAACTGGAAAGCTCCAAAGTGAGAGGTAGTTCAGAGGGGTCAGAGTGGTCCCAGAGAGGGAGAGGAAGAAATAGGGCAGAGGCAGCAGCTGCCATCGGCCACCTTCCTGCCTTTGCGGAAAGAACGAGAGTTGCAGGACACATTCTCACCCGGCTCAAAGGAGTTCAGTCAGTCCCGTTGACAGGGGAGCCACCATGCTGTGCAACCGACAGTATCCCTATATGATACAATTGGCTGTGCGATCATAACCGAGCTGTGTAACCAAGGAGGGAGCAGTAACAGGACAGGACAGGAGACATTGCTTGGACGGGTCAGAGTGGTTCCAGAGAGGGAGAGACAGAAACGGGACAGCAGCAGCAGCAGCTGACATTGGCCACCTTCCTGCCAGCATCGCCCTCAGGGCAAGGAGTCTTGCTTGGGGTGGATTCTGGTGACCCTCCCACTGATCCCGCTCAGAAGAGCTGGTTGCCCCCTTTCTCCCCCCAACAAATGTTTCGCTGGGAAGGACGGAGACCACAGGCTCAGGTGGTGCCTCTTCAGGTGCCTACTCAGGGCTGTCAATGACAGGTGCTTTGGGTTTTTGCCCCTGAGGACTAGGGCATCACAGGCACGGCACCACACCACATGGGGGTCATTAGGAAGGGCCCAAAAGTGCCTCCATACGGAGGCATTGAAATGTGGACTACTAACTGTCCCAGGGGAAGGAGGATGAATGGTTACAGGCTGCGCTGCGAAGCTGGCTAGAGACAATGGAGTGAGGGGTGGATTGCAGGCAGCGACACCACCGAGAGTTTGGGATGGGGATGGGAGGGATGTTTCATAAAACACAAACCATTCCTCTAGGGATCTGTCACCCACCTCCTCCTCAAAATGTTGAGAGAGATCCTCTTCCCCTAGCAGAAAGACCTCTTTGGCCTCCCTCCACAGCCCCCACAGGTGAATCTGGGGGAGCAGGAGTACTCTCTGCTGCCCCCAAGCCACACCCAGTACTGCTTGCCATGATGAAACCAGGAGGACTGCCTTTGCACTTCCCTCCACAACCACCCGTGGTGGCCTCCACAACATGAAGACTCACTGTGCCTCCAAACTAGAATTAAGGAGGACAGAAAAGGAGAGAACACTGCGAGCCCTCAGCCAAGGTGACCAGATCAGGCACTGATATTGATAATAATAATAGTCAGGGTGAAACCTCAGCTGAGGTGCCCACTGAGCTTGGCTCCAGGGCCAGGCAGCAGCCCTAGAACCGGAGGCTGAGGGGATGGGAGGGACCCTAGCCTGGCACCTGGCACACCTGGCACACCCAGAAGCCTGACCACCAGATCAGGCACTGATGCTAATAATAGTAATAGGTGTCCTTCAGGTCCTTCTGCATGGTCTTTATCTTTATCTGGAAACTTATTATTAGAGTCTTTGGACCATTGGAATACTTACCTGTGGAATTCCAGCCGTATCTTGAGCATCCTCTTTTGGCAATAATATCTATAAAAAAGAAGAAGAAAAGACATTAGTTCATTATACTCTAAAGAATCTGCAATCTATTTTTGTATTTGGCCAACACTATTGTTAAGTATAATTTCTGTAATAATTCATAGTTATTGGAGTTTTACATATTTGTAAGTATTTATTAGATGTATATAAGTATTTATTAGATGCACTAGTCACTTTTCACTTGAATACACTTTAAACTATTTACAGTGGTGCCGTTGTATTGTTTTCCCTCCAGTTGTGGTTTGTCCACCAAGTTGTTTGATCCTCATTACTGGTTGTGCCTCTTGGTTTGCTGCATGAGCTGAGCAAGCAAGGAAAAGCAGGAGATACTGCTACACCAACCAACTGGACAGGTGGCAAATAAGGAGCAGCAGCAACCCTAACTACTAAGGGTGTAAGCAGACAGGTGGGTACGCAAGTAGGTGGAGAGTAGCAGAAGTCACTACTAACATTCTTCTGCCATTGCTGGGGATGGGCAAGTGAGGAAAAGCAGGAGCCATTGCTTCCGCCCCTGCTTCTGTGTGAGCCACGAGTGGAGGTTCTACCACTG